>NC_138538.1:62369621-62969621 GCF_964234715.1 Podarcis melisellensis
GTTCCTGCTTGGCGTGGCCTTTATTTGAGATTATATTTAAAAGGGGAAGCAATTCCTCTTGAAAGCAAGTTTTGTAAATCATAATGTCCTTAATGCATGTTAGTGCAATTACCATTTAGCTAATGAACTCTTTAAATTTAATTAGCATAATGGGGGCCAGTTCTGACAAGAGAAATTAATCCTGCTGTGATGAAAACTCCGTAAAACATACATAGAGCCTGTGGTCAATATAAACTTAGACTCATCACAGCAGCAAAAAGTGCTTTGCCCCCCACATTCCACAAAAAGTGCTATACATAAATCCAGCACTACTGCCAAGAATGAAATTCCCCACCTCCCCATAGCTGTCCCCTCCTCTCCAGGGCTTTCCCCAAGCAATTGGAGACTGCACCCATGTGCAACTTCCCACTGCTCTGCCTGTTTCAGCCCTCTTCTGGTTCTAGGAGGATGCAGCAGGAGGGGGAGAAATCTGTGACTCTTCACCAGCCCAACTCATCTCTGCCTCCTTACCTCTCTTCTCCTTCCTCCTCTGCTTCGGCTTCTGTCTCTGCTTCTGGACTTCTCTCTGCCACTGACTCTCCCAGCTTACTAAGCCCTGATACCTCTTCAGCTTCTGACCCCTCCTCTTCCTAGTCTTCTCCCAATGGCCACTCATTGTTGTCCCACCACCACTCCCCAGGCTCTGAGCCTTCTTCTCTTGGTGGTTCCCCAGCTGGTTACTCCCACCATTCCACTGCTTCCAACCAATCAATGACATCTGCTGTTTGAGAGGGGAAGAAAGTCAGGTCTGATTGGTGCTATCATTCATTATCTGACTGGGGCTTACCATACAGATCCCTAGATGCTATATATTGGAGATGGGAAATCGTGGCCCTCCAGATATGGTTCAACTCCAAGTCCCATCAATCCCAGTCAGGTGACTGGTGGTCAGGAAAGGTGGGAAAATCAGGAGCAGCAATAAGTCATTATTCCATCTATGGAATCCAGAATAAATAAGCCCCTGCAATAAGTGGGTGGTGTATGAACCATCTCAAGCAGTTTCAGTACATGTCCCCATGATCATATGTTGAATTGTCTGATCTTTAAGAATATGCTAGAGTGCTTCGCTGCATCAGGAGCTGAATAGCGTTGGTATAATGTTTTTTACAGTCATTTAGGAAACTATTATCTGGAGAGACTATAAAAGCATCTCTTTATTTTCTCTTCTAAATTGGAAGAAAGCTTTGAATGATGAAAAGCATTGGCATTATAACTTCAGGGAATTTCTTAGCAAGAAGCTTTATGTGTGCTTGGACCCAAAATAAAGTACTGCAGCCAAAGATTAAGCCTTTAATTTTTGAAGGCTGTGTTTAACTGAATGCCTATTTTTAAAGTTTGCTAATTCCTAATGTAAACTATGGCAAGATTTAATGTACGCTGTTCCACAATACGATGCAAATCAATGTCCATGTTGTTAGAAAAACAACATAATATTTGACATGGTTTAGGGACACACTTTACATTCCAAACATCATAACTGAGCTCCAATGCAGTGTTTTTTTCTTTTTAATAAGAAAAGCTGATTTAGACATAGGACGTTTATTGCAAAGTGATAGGGGAGGTTTTTCTAGAGATGTTCCATAAACATGTGTGCCGAAAAGGGGTCATAGACTGCAGGCACGCCATACATTTAAAGCACCCCCACAAGAATCTTAGGAACTGTAGTTCTTTAAGGGTGCTGGGAATTGTAGCTCTGGCAGGTGTAAACCAAAGTTCCCAGGATTTTCAGGGTGTTTGTATGCTTTCAATGTAAGCAGTGTATGTAGCCTAGGTTACAAAAGAATGAGTAAGAAAAACCAATATATTTACTTTTTAAAAAGCAAGCTAAACAGATATCTAGATTGCTCATTTTGTTCTGCTGATGAGCTGCTGTCTATTCTTGTTAAGAGACTAATATTAGTGGTATTTTTTTTTAAAAAAATATTGATTTTATTGTTGTGTTTACCTTGTGTCATAAATTGCCCTGAGGGCTCTATGGAGCCATATTTGGCAAGATACAAATCTAGAAGAAAAAACCCCACAAAAAACCAACCGCTGCACAAATTACAAAATGGTTTATTTGCAAAGCAGACATGTCCTTACTTAAAGCAATTTCAAATGCTTGCTTCTTGGAATTAACTCTTTCTTATGCTGTTTATCATATGCAACTTTGGAGCATGGCAATGCAAGGCACCTTAAAACAGTGGTCTGTTGCAACTTGCGTGCATCAATAGATGAGGTGGGTGAGAACCCTACTAGAATCTGAAGCCTTTGACCTGACTTGTGAAATGGATCCTTTATTTTATTGACAATGTTACGGGTTTGTGAGTGCCAGAATTTGTGAGTGCAAGGCACCCATAATTCATGGATTTAGTAAGTGTTAGAATTTAATCTATGCTTGGAGAGTTAAACTGGGAATCAGACTCTTAATAGCTGGACTCAGCTTCCCATGTATAAAAGATCACCTGAAAGATTAGCAGAGAACATTAGCAGAGAACAAGACAGGAGGATGGGCTATCAGCAAAGCAAAGACTCTGTGACAGCCAGCAGTTGGGGGAGTCCCTACCTGAGCTATGAGGTATTGAGCAGAGACAAAAGGAGAGCAGTTGTTTTTAGGATTGCAGTTGGGGATGATATGATTTAGAGAAAAGGGTTTCAGTCTGCAAGCTGGAACAGAGGGCCATGGCTGATTTCTGCTGATATCTAAGCGTGTGCCCATGGGAGAATGAAGAACCTCTTGGGGTGTTAAATGCTGTGAGCCCCTCCAGCCTAGGCTCAGGTTGTATATATGTGCAAATAAACCATATATCATAAACACACCACAGTCTCTGCTGTGCCTCATTTCCAAAAGAAACACAAACCCCAGGTAAGCGCATGGGCTCTTGGAATCCCACACCGCTTGGAGATTGGGGTGGCATGACACAATATGTTTATTTTTAAGGAATCAAAGGTGCCGGCAACCTCAACTAAAAGTTGGTAAGCTGATCGGCTACGCTGTGGTACAGTGAGAGTTGTTCATTTGGGATAACCAATCCGGAGTGGGGTGAGGGTGGGGGGTGTCGCCAATAAAGATGGGTTTTCAGGGTCCAATACAGAGTAGTAATGTTTTTATTTTGGCCAAATAGTGAAAGCCAGCCCTGTGGTGGTATCGAGCGGTATCTCATGGTGGTATCAAGGAAGCCACATTCTAAATCTAAAGACGGAAGCCACACTCACACCATAAATTTGACACACATTACTTCGTCTGTGAGGGCTTGCTATATTCCCCAAGGTTTCTTCAGGGGGAATGTGCTTTTAAATGTATATGCTGTGGGTATGACTACTAATATATTTACTCTTTTATTCAGCCTTTCAGCTGATTCCCTGGTGGCCCGCTGGAATGCGGAGTTAACCAGGGCTATTGACTGTTTGGCTCCGAAGCGCCCTCTCCGATTGCATGGAGCCCGGAGAGCCCCGTGGTTTTCCATGGATCTGAGGGCAATGAAACAATCGTTGAGACGGCTAGAGCTCCGGTGGCGGATAACTCATTCTGAATCTGACCAGACACAGGTTAGAGCTCAACGTCGAGCCTACCAAGTGGTGATAGCGACGGCGAAGAAGAATTTCTTCACTGCCTCTATTGCATCTGCAGAAAACAGCAGCAGGAGACTTTTTCAGGTGGTTCACAATTTAGCAGAACCACCTGTAACATTGGGGTCCAGTACGGGCCACATATTCTCCTGCAATGATTTTGCAAAGTTTTTTGCAGATAAAATCGCTCAGATTCGGGAAGAAGTAGACTCCACCGTGGGAGCAGGGCCGGGGCGGGAGAGTGCTAGAGTTCTGTCTAGTCAAGTTGAGTGGGATTAATTCCAATCTGTTACCTCCGAGGATGTGGACAGGCTGCTTGGACGAGTGAAACCAACCACCTGTCTCCTGGATCCTTGCCCATCCTGGCTTATAAAAGCTAACCGGGAAGGACTGGGCGATGGGCTTTGTGGGGTGGTGAATGCTTCCCTCCGTGAGGGAGCCTTCTCAGACCCACTGAAAGAGGCGGTTATTAAACCGCTTCTTAAAAAACCGAACAACTCCAGGCACGCCTGGAAGAAGCGGACCATTTGGATCCCTTCCAGTCGGGATTCAGGCCTCATCATGGGACTGAAACTGCCTTGGTCGTACTGGTTGATGATCTCCGGCGGGCTAGGGACAAAGGTGAGAGCTGTTTCCTAGTTCTGCTGGATCTCTCAGCGGCGTTTGATACCATCGACCATAACATCCTTCTGGACCGTCTTGAGGGGCTGGGAGCTGGGGGCACTGTCATACAGTGGTTCTGCTCCTTCCTCCTGGGCCGTGTTCAGAAAGTGATGTGGGGGGTGAGTGTTCAGACCCCTGGGCTCTCACTTGTGGGGTGCCTCAGGGTTCTGTCCTCTCCCCCATGCTTTTCAACATTTACATGCAGCCGCTGGGAGAGATCATCAGGAGGTTTGGGCTGGGTGTTCATCAGTATGCAGATGATACCCAGCTCTACCTCTCTTTTAAATCAGAACCAGTGAGGGCAGTGAAGGTCCTGTGTGAGTGTCTGGAGGCGGTTGGAGGATGGATGGCGGCTAACAGATTGAGGTTGAATCCTGACAAGACAGAAGTACTGTTTCTGGGGGACAGGAGGCGGGCAGGTGTGGAGGATTCCCTGGTCCTGAATGGGGTAACTGTGCCCCTGGAGGACCAGGTGCGCAGCCTGGGAGTCATTTTGGACTCACAGCTGTCCATGGAGGCACAGGTCAAATCTGTGTCCAGGGCAGCTGTTTACCAGCTCCATCTGGTACGTAGGCTGAGACCCTATCTGCCTGCAGACTGTCTCGCCAGAGTGGTGCATGCTCTGGTTATCTCCCGCTTGGACTACTGCAATGCACTCTACGTGGGGCTACCTTTGAAGGTGACTCGGAAACTACAACTAATCCAGAATGCGGCAGCTAGACTGGTGACTGGGAGCGGCCGCCGAGACCATATAACACCGGTCTTGAAAGACCTACATTGGCTCCCAGTATGTTTCCGAGCACAATTCAAAGTGTTGGTGCTGACCTTTAAAGCCCTAAACAGCCTCGGTCCAGTATACCACCCCCATCATTCTGCCCGGACGCTGAGGTCCAGCGCCGAGGGCCTTCTGGCGGTTCCCTCATTGCGAGAAGCAAAGCTACAGGGAACCAGGCAGAGGGCCTTCTCGGTAGTGGCGCCCACCCTGTGGAACGCCCTTCCCGCAGATGTCAAAGCGATAAACAACTACCTGACATTCAGAAGACATCTTAAGGCAGCCCTGTTCAGGGAAGTTTTTAACGTGTGATATTTTACTGTATTTTTGGTTTTTATGGAAGCCGCCCAGAGTGGCTGGGGAGGCCCAGCCAGATGGGCGGGGTATAAATAAATAATAATAATAATAATAATAATAATAATAATAATAATAATAATTCCTTAGACGGCAATCCATTTCTACATGCTTACTCTCGCTGAAGTCAGGAGGGTGAAGCAAGGATAACTAGGTGTGAGATTTCATTTTCTGCTGATTGGATTGTATGTACATGTATGTTGCAGTCTCACCGAACCCCCCCTTTTTTTAAATAGAAGCAATCACAGATCTGAAATACTGAATGGCATAATCCCAAATGTTTTCTGAGCAAAATGAAAATGTAGTGACCATGACCTAAGGGCCTGCAAGCAATCTATTAATGTTGGGTAAGATGGCTGGATGTTCAGAGCTGAATGTGGGTTGTTGCTGGCACACAGCAAATTGCTGCATTTTCTTTGTTGCTAATATGTAATTATGTGCTCTGTGAAGCACTGTGGGACACAGAGCTTTATGAAAGCCTAGCAGCGGAAAAAAGCTAGGTTTGCTTCCACAAATCTCCACCAGCAAATAATTCACCAGGGAATTTTAGCCCAAGTAGGCAAAAAGAATAGGCGAACTAAAGTGGGGTTTTTTAGGCCAACAAACAGATCTAAAACTGAACTGTAAGTTGAATTTGTTTCCTGGTATTGATTTTCATTTTCATTTTTTTAAAAAAAGAGAAGCTTGATCATTTCATATTCAGTTCACATTCAAGTTTCAAGTTTGAGTGTTTTTGCTTGGCCGGAAAGTGTCCTTGAACTCTGATCTTGCCTATCGGTTGCCTTGATGGAGGGCAAGTGTATGCACAAAGTAAAAATTATATTTATTGCTCCACCCGCTTTTGCCTTTGGCCTTGCTCACCATTGGCCTGTGGCC
Organism: Podarcis melisellensis; assembly: GCF_964234715.1. Classification (NCBI taxonomy): domain Eukaryota; kingdom Metazoa; phylum Chordata; class Lepidosauria; order Squamata; family Lacertidae; genus Podarcis; species Podarcis melisellensis. The sequence continues at coordinate 62,375,875 of NC_138538.1, forward strand.
CCCTGAAGGTTGCCAATACAGAAATGTGGCCCTCAAGCTGCAAAAGGTCCCTCACCCCTGCTGTGAAGTTCTGCAACGTACCTTTGCAATAGGCATGACGACCATCAGCATAGCAAAGCTCCTATTCCTACTCACAGCACATTATTCGACCTTAATGATGATTCCACACAAATATACCTATTACTGTGCAGCTTTAGAAATAAACATTATAAAATTCCACATTACTATTCCCCTCAAGTGGCATTCCCCAGCTTTACTCAGTCAAAAGATAAAGAGCAGGGGATGGCCTGATTGTTTGAAGGATCCTTGTAATTGAAAAAGCACCGGTAGGAAGATGAAAAATTGAGTAATTCGGAGGGAATTAAGCAAAGGGTATAGTTTCTGCTTTCTGGCGGGAGGTGAGGAGAAATTCGCTACAGTGCATTAGTCATGCACATTGCAGCAACACACCACGTTGTTTCATAAAACTGGCCTCCAGCAGTCAGAATGCTCCATCTGGAAATAAAGCCCATTCCCAAACGTGTGGTACCAAAGTCGCTCAACCCCATATGTGATGAAAACACAGATTTCTCCATGTGGGAATAGAATCCTGCGCATCTCATGAGATGCCAAATGTTCATTTCCTCTCTCCTGAGTCTCAGAAATCCAGTTGTGGCCATGCCTGCAGTCCAATTGACACTGATAAAAATGCAAACAAAAATAGGTTTGATGGTGTGGTGTGTGTGTGTGTGTGTGTGTGTGTGTGTAATTGTAGCTTTTTCTTTCATAATATGATTCAGACTGTCCAGATCTAGATGCTGCTATCATCCATTTTGATCATACTAGTCTGTGCCTGTAGATTCTGCAATCATGATTACTTTTTAGAGACTTGGATTATATAATATTACCATATATGGTTCCCATTACTCATGACACAGTGTTATTCCGTCACCACCCCTTTTGCTAAAAGGCAACTTTTGCTGCCTTTTACACAATGCCACAGACTATGAGAACCACACTGGAACTGGTACTGAAGGTAGGAGCAGAGCCACTTTATGGCCTTGCTCCAAGAGGACACCATGGTTGATGGTAGGGAAAGATACTGAGAGGTCCAGGAGAAGCAACAAGGTTACATTACCTGTGTGCCTCTTCCAATTAAGGTCATCAGCCAGGGTGAAAGCTTTTTCAGGCCTCAAGTCAAGTTGAAATGGGTCTAGATCAGGCCAGGGTCCAAGGAGGGGGTGTAGCTCAGACTCCTTCAAGGCAACTTCCATCACATTCTTCCACAATGAGGAATTAACACAGAGGAAGTGAGGCATTATTCAGACACGTATCTCAGTGATGTGGAACTGTACCATAGGAAACATCTCTCACCACAGTTGTGTGTGTGTGTGTGTGTGTGTGTGTGTGTGTGTGTGTGTGTGAGAGAGAGAGAGAGAGAGAGAGAGAGAGAGAGAGAGAGAGAGAAATGGGCCCTTCGCAGCACATTCAATGATCTTTTTCTTTCCTTCTTTGTGAAATTGACTTGAACAGGCTGCTTTTGATCTGATCTTTATAATTACACTAGTCCAATGACCTTTATACAACCAGGGAAAGGAAAGTAGATACAATTAAGACTTAGGAAATCCATTTTTGCTTCTATACTGAGATTTCCTAGTCTACCATTACATTTCTGCGGTTATCAAGCTATTGCTGGGTTAGTGTTTATGCCAAAAGAGAGAGAAATCAATCCTGTTGTTCTACAGCAGAGCTGAGGAACCTGAATCCTGGGAGCTAAAGCTCTCCCCAAGGCTTACCTTCTGCTTTATGCCTTGCTCAAAGTGTTTTTGCCTTAGTGTGATGCGTCTTCTAATTCTCATAGAATTCTAGCCCAATGGTTGCCATTAATTTGATGCTGAATTGATTTCAGAATGTATTTTAATTAATTGACGGTGATTTTTATGTAAACTGTGCTATTTTTACTGTTGTTAGCTGCTCTGAGCCCGGCTTTGGCTGGGGAGAGCAGTATATAAATAAATTATTATTATTATTATTATTATTATTATTATTATTATTAACCACAGTATCCTCCTGGAGTGGTTCAGGTAAGTGGTGGTTGGGGCCACTGTACTTCACAGGTTCTTCTTCTACCTCCAGGGTCATTTCCATAAAGCATTTGTATGTAGCTATGGGGAAGGACCATAGCTTAGTAGCAGAGCATCTGCTTTTGCATGCAGCAGGTGCCCGGTTCAATTTCCAGCATCTCCTGGGTAGGGCTGGGAGACAACCCTAGAAAGCCACTGCCTCTCTGTGTAGACCTGAGCTAGATCATGGACAAGTGGTCCAACTAGGTATAAGGCAGCTTCCTATTCAAGGGAGCCACATCTATCCCTTGCAGTCTGTACAGAAATGATGCTTTCTCCTTGTATTGTATGGAGTCTCCTTGTATTCAAGGGAGAAAACACATCTATCCCTTGTCAGTGCTCCCACTTCAGCCAATTACAGAGGGGCTCCCACTTTACTTTTCTGCTTTTACTTGTATTATACCTTACATGTTGCACCTCAAAAGGAAGTTACCTTCTAACTTACATTCTAACTCTCAAGGGGACTTTGGTCCATATTCTCAAGGTATTGGAATATGTTCTGATAGGTAGGTCCCCCACCCCAAAAACAATGGCTGCCCTGCTCTTCCTCCCTTACTCAAAGGAGACTTGGATCTGTAGAGGAGCAAGGAGGTCATCGGGGGTGAGGTGACCAATCATGGGGCAGCAAACTTGAGCATTTAGGGCTGCCCTGACCTCTATTTTTCTGCTCTGCAACAAAGGTGGAATGTGTCAGGTGGAAACTATTGGTGGGCAATTTCTCCAAGTGGCTTTCCACTGGCAAAGGGCATCTTCCATCTTTTAGCGTCAAGAGACAAATGTTTGGCCTACTGGGTTGTCAATCCAAAAAAGGTTGCAGAGAGTTATGGAGCAGCTTTCGCCATCTAACTGCTCTGCAGCAAGTTATGCTAATTTACTGGAGACCCTCTTTGTTCTTTTGTGTTAGTAGACTAGATAGAGTGGTGGCAAGAGACTGAGGCAATCTGATGCCTACTGAGGAGGACATTGATCCATCTGCAAGAGGTATGAGATATGGAGACCTCCTTCTGTTCGTCTGTGTGGAATGCAAGATGAACTTTCATAAACAACACAGATGGTGTCTCTGTCACACACACATACACACACTCTCTCGCACACACTCCCGCACACAAAGGTGTTATTTATGGATGCTGTTCAAGGAAGCTAAACTTAATCAGTGCAAGAATAACTGTAGAACAGGATAATTCTAAAACAAAAGCAACAAAAAGATAAATTAATAATGGATCGGATCCAGATTAATGTATGATTCCCCACCCAATGCTTTTCTTTCTTTGCACTAATGGAGCAGGAATGTACCTACTGAAAAGAATGAGCTGTGCTATTATACTCCTCATCCTCTAGAAGCACAGATGAGAACTGTAGCAATGGGCTAATAACAGAGTTAAACATTGTCTCCAGTTCTTGGGGGTTGAAGCTAAGGAACACAGGAAGCTTCCTTACTCTGAGTAGGACAATTGGTCCACCTAAACTCAATATTGCCCACACTAACTGGCAGCGGCATTCCAGGGTTTCAGACAGGGCTCTCTCCCATGCCTACAAAGTGTGTGTGTGTGGAGGGGGCAGGCAGCCCCAGGTGCCACTCTGGAGGGTGACAACATGGCCCCTGCCTCCCCCCAGCTGTAGAGCAGCCAAGGGCATGCACAGTCAGTATGGGCACCGCTCTCACGTGCCAGCCATACGGGCTGCCGGGCATGTGCACTCCATACAGGATGCCGCACATGCGCAGTCTGTATGGGATACCGCACATGCGCAGTCCATACGGGATGCTGCACACGCGCAGTCTGTATGGGCTGCCTCTCGCACAGCGACTGTACGGGCTGCCGCTCTCATGTGCCATCCATACGGACGTCCGTACGGGATGCTGTGCGTGCGCACTCTGTGCAGGATGCCGCACAAGCACAATCTGTACGGGATGCTGCACATGCACACTCCATACGGTTGCCATGCGCATGGCAGTCTGTATGGATGCCCATATGGACGTCGTGCGTGAGCAGCAGCCCTTACGGATGCAGCGCAAGTGGCAGCCCGTACGGTGTGTGCATGTGCCTACCTGGAGATGTCTGGGATTGAACCCCCTGCATTCAAGGCTGATGTTCTCCTGCCTGAAAACTTGTTCTTGTGCTTAAGAAGACAAAGTTTCTACCAGAGAAGAATGGCAGATGAAGCTATTGGACTATGCTGAAATAGCTAAAATGACTGGAAGAGTTAGAAATCAGGAGGACCAAAATTTAATAAGGAACGGGGGAAATTTATAACTTATATTAAAGACCATTGAAAACAGTTAAAATTGTTAGTAGGATTTGGAATATCATTTGTAGTCTAAGGTTGAATTCTGGACATAATGGAAGAGGTAAAAGCTATGGAGTATTATAAAAGATGCGGGAGGAAATGTTTAATAGCAGAACCCACAAAGGGGAGGGTAGAAGTCCAGAAGATTCCTAGGAATCTGGTTTTTATGATTTATGTTTGATATCTCTCTGTAAAATTTTAATTTGAAAAGCCAAATAAAGAAATTTGTAAAAAGAAAGGAAGAAAGGAAGAAAGGAAGGAAGGAAGGAAGGAAGGAAGGAAGGAAGGAAGGAAGGAAGGAAGGAAGGAAGGAATTATAGGGGGATATTTACTGCTCTTGTCATCAGTCGCATTCTGCCGCTTTCAGTTCAGCTTGCCTGGTGCTAATATGCCGGCTCAGATTGTGCTTGCCCTCCAGGCAGTCCCACCTTCATAAACCTCCATAAACTACATTTTTATGCTATGACCAGTTTGGCATATGCTGCATCCACAAACCCTTCTTTCTTATTCCTTTGTGTTCCTGCTTGCCTGCCTCCCTAGCTGTGTTATCTGCCCCAGATCTTTCCCATTTCTGACAGTTTCTCTGGACCTTCCCAAGACCAGAACCTGCCCACATATAATTCTTTAGCCCTGACCCAGGTAGACCACTTATATTGTCACACGCTTCTGACAACTCTGTACAAGGCCACATAGTAAAATCACTTTATTGGACTGTTTATTTTCTTTTAACCGGTACTCTGCCTACTTCCTTGTTTGCTGTCATTAGAAGAGAAGAAGTCTAGTTCCAAATAATTTCCTCTGATCTCTCAGAAACCTTTTGTTTCCAGACAGCTTTAGTCTTTGGAGACTGAGCGTGGCATAGCTAAATCATCACAACATTCAGAAACATTTCCCCCCATTTCGATTTATGCAGGGCCGTGTTAACAAAGCAACCTTCACTTAATCGATCCCCACAGAGGCCCCTCCTGAAGCTGCCTCCATCATCTCATCTATTTTAAATTAATCATTTTTGGTGTGCCAACAGCATGGTGGTGACAGTGCAGAACACACACACACGGAAAAAGAGGTCCTTCTTTATCAAGGAGTTTTCACGGATTACAGCATTCAACAAGAAGCATCATCACTTTACAAAAAAAGGCATTGCTGGTGAAGCTACCACTTTTATAGCATTTTAGGGAAGCAGCTGTGAGATTTAAGGAGTGGCGGGATGAGCAAGGGACATCAAGGTGTGCTCCCTTTAAACTACAACCATTAATGGAATTCGAAGAATCCTTTAACATCGACAAGTTGGGGATCATCTAGAGTTTTGGAGTACATTGTCAGCAATACGCTGATGACACACAGTTCTACCTCTCCTTTACATCTGCAGGAGAAGCAGTAGATGTGCTGGACTGTTGTCTTGTCTTAGTAATGGACTGGATAAGAGCCAACAAATGAAACCTCAATCCAGATAAGACAGAGGCACTGTTAGTGGGTAATTCCCTAGACCAGATGGATGTGAGGTCGCCTGCTGTTGATGGGGTTACACTACCTCTTGAAGGAACAGGTACGTAGCTTGGGGGTACTTCTGGACACATTGCTGTTGCTTAAGACTCAGGTGGCCTCAGTAGCATGGAGTGCCTTCCATCAGCTTCAGCTGGTGGCCCAGCTGCACCCCTATCTGGACAGCTGCACCCCTATCTGGACGCGTAAGTTCTAAAGAAGATTTATTGCTCAGATAAGCCTGGCGTCCGGCCCGCTTTCGCTGCGCAGCTACCGGCCAGGCCTCTGCATTTCAAACTCCACATTCCGGTGCTCTGAGCAAAAGCAGAGTTCAGCAGCGGTAAGAGAAAGCTGCAAACTCCAGTGCATTCTTCAGTGTGCTTAAATAAAGTCCAGACAGGATCATAGCAGCTCAAAGCAGTTTTTATTTACAGCAGACTATCCATTGTCGAACAGCATCGTGAAAACACGTCCACTCTCCTCAAAAGCGAAAGTAGAGAGAGAGAACAAAGGCTGGAGACTCTCAGATATGACACAGAATCTCCCCCCCTCCCCATAGTAGGGAGCTCTGAGCTGTTTAACCCTGTAACCCTGTTCTCCTCACAGCTTCTGTTGTCTATGTTCTGGTAACCTCTAGGCTGGATTACTGCAATGCATTATACGTAGGGCTGCCTCTGAAGGTAGTTCAGAAACTTCAGCTGGTGCAGAATTCAGTGGCCAGGCTGCTCACTGGTTCATTGCTACAAGAAAAAGGGGGAAAGAGGCTGATTTGCTAATCTGAAAAATAGATAGGAAGGTCATGAACTCCAGTTCCGCAGACAACTGTGAAGAGCTATAAACACTCAAATCTGGCATAAGCTTCAGAAACGCAACAAGAACTGAGGATGTGGGTGAGAAATACTCAACAATATGAAATTGCCACAAGTGACAAATTAAGGTTAATCAGGGCTGCCCCAAGACATTTGGGCACTTGAGAAAAACCACAAAATGGCATTCCCCCAACACCAAGGAATAAGGGGTGAGTTAAGATCTACATCAGCAGCAAGGAAGGAATAAAGATATACCGGTACATCAGGAACAAGGGTGGGAGGAGAATAGCGGTGCCTTAATTATTTTAAGCATATACCGAGCTGTCAAATGACCAGCTCTTTGGATATATCAAACTTTTCTTTAAACTGACATAGGAACATACAATGGAACTAGATTAGTATGGTTTCAAGCACATAGTTTAAAAGATGCAGAATAGTCCTAATCATAGTTTTATCCACTTTTTTTACAATTTCGTGAGATATTTGAAGTAGGTTTTGCTATCTCAGAAAACTAATTAGAGATGATTCATGCATAAAAACAGAGTACATTTTCCTTTTTTTAAAAAAAAAAAAAGAATAGATAACTGCATTTTAATATTCTGCTTTGCAGTTACTCAACAGAAATGAATGAAAAACAGAATACTGTCCAAAAGATTGCCAAATCATATCACTAAGAATCCTTTCTTTTCCTTCATAGTTTGAAGTTCTGTTTTGTCACAAATCAGTTTTGATGGCATGTTTCTCAAAAACACAATCCTATTAAATCCACATGCATAATTTTTTAAAAAAAGTATTAAAGAGAATAAGGAATCTTTAAAGCAACAAAGAAGGCGCAAATGCAAAGTGCAAGAACAAATGACAGATCACATTATTACAATCTTAATGGAAATGCACATATTGTTAAAGTGCTTGTGACCATAAAAAGTCTAAAGTCCCATTTTAACATGATTGAAAATGCCTATGCATGCAGGAAGAAGTAGTGACATTGCTACCCGAAAGCTGGCTCTGCATTTCTGCCCCATTGGACATGGCACTCCTTTGCTCTCCTCTCCATAACAAAATCCCCACAGTTCCATCACCCCATGGCCCTTGCCTACCAACTGGGCCAGTGTGGAGCAAGTACTATGAGCAGCACGGCAATCCTGCTCACTACCTACATTTTGAGCAAAGCTGATGCTGGAACTGTGGCATCCACTTGAGGCTGGAGGTGAGGAGGAAGAAAGATGCTTCCGCTCTGCTTCCACTTCACCCTAATTTAGGCTAGGCATAGCTTCACTCAGCGCTGGGCGTGACAAGAAGCGAAGTCTTGTGCTGGCAGCCAATATGGCAACCAGCAGCCACTGTTTTCATTTGAAACGTCTGCCCGAAATGAGAGCAGCAGTGCTCAACCTTGGCCCACCTTCTCATTCTTACTGACCCAGAGTCTGATGAACTGAGGTTGCTGCCAGTGTTGCAACTGCTATTCTAAATAAACTTGGCCGGCTCTCTGGTGTTGTTTCAGGAGGGAGGGGTAGGGCCCCAGGGGTCAGCAAACTTTTTCAGCAGGGGGCCGGTCCACTGTCCCTCAGACCTTGTGGGGGGCCAGACTATATTTTGAAGGGGAAAAAAATAAACGAATTCCTATGCCCCATAAATAACCCAGAGATGCATTTTAAATAAAAGGATACATTCTACTCATGTAAAAACACGCTGGTTCCCAGACTGTCAGTGGGCCAGATTTAGAAGGTGATTGGGCCGGATCTGACCCTCAGGCCTTAGTTTGCTTACCCATGGGGTAGGCTGTGGGGCTCTGAAGTCCAGCCCTAAGTGTGCCACTAATTCTTTTCATCCTGTACATAATTTATTTGAATCATTCACATGCATTTGCCTGTAGATCCTGTTGATCTCAATGGGACTTACTTTTAAGTAGACATGCATAGGCTTCCTCTGTCAGTCAGGTTTCACCTTGCCTTATTTATCAGTGGACCAATGTTATATTTCACTAGCTCTTTAACAACATAGATAATTTGACTCCTAAATATTTCTCCCCCCCCCCATCTGCCTTGCCTTGCACACATTACAGCTCTGATTTGGTCTGATTAGCTGAATACCTTCCTGACATGCTGCCAAACTTCTTCAACGTACCCATTGATAGTACAGGGTGTGCAAGTGAATATAAACCGTGTAATGCGTAATGAGTTAGAGAGGCAAATATAAAAAGGGGGCAGAGTGAAGGAATTATTTTCAGTGGGAGTTAGGCATGTTTCACATTTCTGGGATGTACCCAGTTAACCTGACCCAACAATTCTGTTTTATGTGCTGTAGGCCTATTGTGTGCCCGGAACAGCTGTTCTGCGCTTTCAACCCTCTACAATCTACTGCACAGAAAAAGGAGGAAGAGAGCCACCGCTCTCGCATCTGAATGTGGAAAGCTGCACAGAATCCTGCTGTGAATGGATAATGAAGGAATCTCATGCATACTGGCAGGCTGAATCAATGTGCAATGCATGCAGAAGAGGGCACAATGGTAATGTTAGGTGGATGGAGATGAAGTGCATCTCTGCATCTCAGTACAGAAGCAAAGGCACTTCCACATCCTGGTAGCTCCTTAATTAATTGCAACGCAGATGCAAACGGGCACCTAGATCAAACTGTCTGCATGCGGTGTTCATGCCTCACAATTCAGCAAGGAATAATTGTGCCCATCGCTGTGGAATGCATCACAGTGTTCATTAGCAGGGCTGGTACTACTAGGCGTGAGGCAGCTGCTTCAGGTGGGGGAGGCATAGGGATGCCATATTTCAAGACGTGAAAATCCGGACACAAAGAAATTGTTGACCTATTTTTGTAGAACATCCCCAAAGTTGCTGAGCTTTATGGGGGTGGAGATGGAACCAAGTCTTTGATATTTTGGGGGGAAATTCCAAATTTTTGAGCTGTGTGTGTGTGTGTGTGTGTGTGTGTGTGTAAAACGCAAAAAAAAACCACCCCATGATTTTTATACAGTGGTACCTTGGGTTACAGACGCTTCAGGTTACAGACTCTGCTAACCCAGAAATAGTACCTCAGGTACTTTGCTTCAGGATGAGAACAGAAATCGTGCTCTGGCAGCGCGGTGGCAGCGGGAGGCCCCATTAGCTAAAGTGGTACCTCAGGTTAAGAACAGTTTCAGGTTAAGAACAGACATCCGGAACGAATTAAGTTCTTAACCCGAGGTACCACTGTATTATTACTATGTTGACGCAGATCATAAATTCCCCCCGGACATCACTTCCGCCATTGAAATCCTGGTAATGTCCAGGAAAACACAGACATATGGCAACCCTAGGAAAGCGCCCAGAGCTATGAGTACCAAGTGGCCTGCCCTGTACCTCCCTACACTAGCCTAAGGCTTTCAAATGCAGGTGAAGACACTGTACTTTCACCAGTATTGAAGTGAGGTTCAACTACCAGTTCAGTTGGCTTCTCTGTGTGTGCGCGCGTGAGAGGGTGCCACCTTGTTCTTTCCCTCAGGCAGCAAAATGTCTTGAGCTGGCCCTATTCATCAGGTTCGCCTTGAACTCTATAGATGCCCTTGCCATGTAAGAGTATGTACATCCTGTAGCCACACACAGCAAAACTAGAACCAGATCAGCTTATCATGCACAGCACCTTTTATGCACATGAACCTCTGTTGATCAATCCTGCATTAGCTAAAATGTACATTTGGTGTGACATTGGCTACATTGTACTTCCATCCTGAATTAGCAACGGTCACAAACAATGCATTTATTCAATTAAGCCATTATATGCCAGTCATCGCTCATGATGAAGACCAAGCATAGGAGAGATAATGAAAAGGAGCGGGGAAGATCACAGGGGTCATAGCAGTAGAAAACGGGGGATAAAAAATTTAAAAGCCTTTCTGATTTCTGGCCCAGAAGCTCAGTTCTTCAGTTTTTCTCACAAGAACATGAGTTTTTAACCTTATATGCTTTTTGAGTTCCTCTTCCTGTGTTTCTGTGGAAACTGCGTTTCCATGGTTTCACTTAATAGTCAAAGGCATTATTTGTAATGTAACTATAGATATTCAGGTATAATGTGTGTGTGTGTGTGTGTGTGTGTTTATGTGGGCATGCTGCTTTGATTTCATTGTTAGGTTGCTTTGCTTTTAGATGAGATTTTGCATACCACGTAGAGATATGATTTTGCAGCATAGAAATGAATAAAATAATATAGATATATGTGCCTTGTTGTTTAATTTCCCCTTAATTTACTAATGTGTGGGAGAGAGGGCATTCTACAGCTATGTCCATAGAATATGCTCCTTCATCATGCCTATTTTCGCCAGTGTTTCGTGATAAAGAAATATTTGCTGTCCTTGCTAATTGTTTTTAATTTGGAAACGTTGAAAAACCCCAGAACCGGCAATTACATTTTAAATGCTCTTTATGGTGTTACATTTGTTAAGCACATTTCTCAGAATGTGCAGTGTACTCACATGGAGCTCCGTTCATATGCAACCTTTACTGCAGCCTTGAAACATCATTAGCACAAGCCGTGGCAGGGCTTGTTCTGCTTCATTCCCAATGGTAGCATCCTATTTAAGCTTATTTCCAAGGATGGCTACGTTCTCCCTCACTGTCCGTGTGACTCTGAATGCCACTTCCTGGGAATCACAAGTGGGGAGAGGGTTGTTGCACTTGAACCCTGCTTTTAGGCATCCCATAAGTATTTGGTTGGCCACTGTAAGAACAGAATGCTGGGCAAGATGGGCTCTTGGCACGATCCAGCAGCGCTTCTTGTATCCCTATGTCCTATTTGTTTGTCACTCATTCTAGATCCTGGATTGGGGACACATCTGCCCTTGAGAATGCAGGATGGGGAGTAAGATCTATCAAGACAGATAGAAAGTACAGTGGTACCTCAGGTTACAGACGCTTCAGGTTACATACGCTTCAGGTTACAGACTCCGCTAACCCAGAAATAGTGCTTCAGGTTAAGAACTTTGCTTCAGGATAAGAACAGAAATCATGCTCCGGCGGTGCAACAGAAGCGGGAGGCCCCATTAGCTAAAGTGGTGCTTCAGGTTAAGAACAGTTTCAGGTTAAGTACGGATCTCAGGAACGAATTAAGTACTTAACCCGAGGTACCACTGTAGTTCATTGGAATGCATTTTCCATATGAATCTCAGCATGAGAATACAGTATATACAGAGATATCAGAAAGTGTGCATAGCCACGAGCAGATTGTAATATTCTCCAAGGGATTCCACCATTACCACTGTAATGCTGGCAGTGTAAGTCCTTACAACTACTACCATTGCAATGGGAACACCATGGGATAAATCCAGCCTCATCTAACCAACATGCTTAACTCTAATGAATCCATGGCGGAGTTAAGATCATGGAGTAAGCTGTCCTGTCAGGCTTAGCTAGGTCACATCCCCTCACCTTGGGAGGAAGAGCTAGCTACCAAACTCTTTGTTCTCCCACTTTCCACCATTCGTTTCTTCCACCATGTGAGCTGACCAGGAAGGATGTCTAAGCTGAGCGCTCCAAGCTTAGACTGCATGGCTTCAGAAAGTAAAACAATTCCAAGCAAAAGCAGCACGAAACAGAAGAGGTGGATCCACCCCCCACCCCCCCACCCCCGCTAAAAAACCTAACTATCAAAGGCCAAGGTGTGTTTTCAGCATGCAATGGGAGCTGTCTAATGAAGATGCTAGATGCATCTCTGTGAAGAGGGAGTTCCACAGAAAATCACCATCCTGGCCACCATTCCCTGCAATCCTTTGCCTAGGATTGTGCTGCGGAAGTTCTTCTTCAGCAGAAAGCAACACAAATGGATTGTCCCTAATGTCAGTCCTGTCACAACTGATAAAATTAATGTACCATTTTTTCTTCATAATCTCCTTTTTAATCTCAATTTTGCAATGATGAATCACTTTTATCACGTCCCATATTAACATGCTATTCCATAGGGAATTTTGACCTAGATGTGAAAAAGCGAGGTAATTTCTTTCTGGATTTTCCCTCAGCATTCAAAATCAGATGTGTGTAAATAAGACCAATAGCACAAACATACTCTGTGCTTCAAAGCTGGTGATAAAAATGTAGCACCAACTACACGTAGCAGCTCTGGTGACCATTGAAGTCATTTGGATTCTGCCCTCAAGTGCTTACAGTCTAAGCGAAAGGAATATAACAAAGGCAGAGGGAGAGAACGGGACTCAATAAAAGTAAGGAGGGACTGTGGGAGAAACACAAAGAAGATGTTCCTCAGTAGCCTTGGAAAATATGTAAGGGTGGATCTATCAAGAAAAGGGGAATAATATTGCAGGCAGGCATGATCACACCACTTTGACGCACACAACATATGCCAGATTTTCTCTTTATACTCACATAATGTTCAAATCATTATCCAGCATTTTTGATTCTGTGAAAAATCACTGAAACCATAAGATGAAAAGCTTTGCAATGCTGCGACCTTTTAGGCAAACAAACTACAGAAGCTCCCATCTGTTTGAGGACCAAGGGCTATGGGCTGTGGACGAACTTATGTCATCCCAGAAATGTGTTCACCCTCTCAGAATTTTTCCAAGGAAAAGAACTGGGGGGAAGGGGGGAGGGGAATAAAGAAACCTGGAGGTCTTTCAAAGGGATTGCACTGTAACCAGAGATGCTTTGATTTCAGAACAACAAACTGACATGCCATATTGAAATTTGGACAAGCACCAGTTTGGCAAGCACGTTTCCACTGGCCTCCATTGGACTGTGACCTTTTACTAAAAGGGAACCTGCTAGGCTTTGAAGATTTCAGTGCACCAGAATGAAAATTAGCAAAGCAGCACTAACAGGATAACCACACCGAGGGGTCTCTGAATGCAGGAGGTTATGTAATACTGATGGAGTGAGCCTGCAGAGGAGCAGACTAGTGAGCCAAATAGGAATTTCATGTGTGTGATTTCCCTGACAATATAAGGTTCCCTCCCTCCTTGTTCTAGTAAGAAATATGCTGGATCATTTTCTACTCCAAGTCATTTGCTCCAAGGTAAAATCAAGGAAACACCAAAATAAGAAATGTACTAATGAACAACTTCAATTTCCCTCACCTAGACTGGGTTAAATGTGTGTTCCAGTCACAACAGAGAGGCAAAATGTCTAGATATCCTAATTGGCAGTGTCCAGAACAGTAGGTGGTGGTGGTGATGATGATGATGATGATGATGATGATGATGATAATAATAATAATAATAATAATGATGATGATGATGTCAAAGGCTTCTTGAAAGCTTCATCCAGAGTTTATACGACAAGCCTAAATCCTAAATCTTGCAGAGCAGCAAATGCATGGTCTAGAATTTTGGTCTTCTATAATTTAGGCTGCCATTCTTAACACATTTATTAGAGACCAAGTCTGAAGTTAGAGACACTTTTCTGAGTATATGAGCTTATGGTTTTTAGTGTAAAAGGCAAACAGCAGTAATTCTGAAGTCTGACATTCTCCACCTTCACTTTCAGGGGTGAGATTTTATCTGACAAAGTAATAATTCATAAAGCAAGCCAGCAGTGCCTTGGCTATCCAAGAGGTGACAGCAGGGCTTCCATTAATTGCCCAGGAAGTCTAATACTTGAAACAAGGAGGTCTTGAGCAGATGGAAAGAACAAAAGGAGGAAAATTTACACACAAATCTTAATTGATTATACGGCGGTGGTGTGAGAAGGTAAGAATAATTAGTATGGTGTCACACCATGGTGGCACCATAATAATTTCTTATGGGCTTGATTTTATTGCAGATATTAATATTGTACAGCTTGAGGTGACTAGATCAGTGTTTCCCAACCTTTTTTGGGCAAAGGCACACTTGTTTCATGAAAAAAATCTCGAGGCACACCACCATTAGAAAATGTTTAAAAAATTAACTCTGTGCCTATACTGACTATATATAAAGTAACTCTCTTTAATAGGAATCAAATAAACACAAAGAAAGTATTTTATAATTACTTTATTATGAAATAGTAAGTAAACAGAAATATGAAAAATTATAAAATATTTTATTCAGTGCGCAACCTGGGCCACAGCCCCCCCTTCCTCCCGACCCAAAAATTGTCTCTGTCGGGAAGCACTTTAAAATGACTGGCTGATTCCAAAAAGCCCCCCCCTTCCCGCCAACAGCAAGCAGATGGGAAATTCCTGGGCCCCCGAAAGCAAGATCGTCCTTCAAACTACACCCCGCCCCGCAATCACCTTGGGTGCAACTTCCGTAATGCTTGTGCAAACCTCCTTTTCCTGGCCGTTTTGCCCGTCTAAACGGCGCGCCTCTCCCCCTCCCGCGTCAGTGACACCAGTGACAAAACGGCAGCCCCTGGAAGCTGGCAGTCATCACGCACGCACGGCGGAGGGAGGGAGGCGGGCGGGCGGCTGCCCCCTTTGGCTCCGAGACGGCTAAGCGCCACCGTCCATCCCCCCACCCCGTCCGTTCCCGTGATCGGAGCCCAAGCGTGCGCACGGGGGGGGGGAAGGAGGGCGCGGGGTGGGTGGAGGTGCTTCCCTGCTTCTCTCTCTCTCGCTCGCTCTGCTGCTCCCGCCGCCCGGGAAGGAATAGGTAACCTTCTGCCCATGAATTATGCACCGCGCGCAGAGATTCCTGCGGGCGGGCGCCGCGATCCACAGACACTCCCCCGCCCAGCTTAAGAACGAGCATGTCCCCCCCCATATTTTTTTGTTTTGTTTTCTAAGCGTCCGTGCAGATTGCGTTCTCCTCCTCCTCCTCCTCCTCCTCGCGCGGATCCAGAGGGCTCCTCCGCTTCCCAGCCCAGCCTCTTCTTTCCTTTGCAGTTCGACGGGGGGGGGGAGATGGCGCCGTGTCCTACTTCGGAGTGAGTGTGTGTGGCCAGCGCCAGCGAGGAGACCCAAGTTAGGCAGAGGCTTTCCGCGGGGCGGAGGCAGAGAGAGAGAGAGAGAGAGAGACACCGAGGAGTGCGCTCTTCCAACGGAGCTCCCGACCCACAAGCAAGGCGGCTCCGGTGTCCCCACGAGCGCACACACAAAACATGCCCGCGGCCAGAGACGTGTCTGCCCGCACAAGCCTTAGTGACTCCCACGGCACACCAGGCAACGTCTCGCGGCACACTAGTGTGCCGCGGAACACCGGTTGGGAAACACTGGACTAGATGCATAAAAACTGACTCCTTTTGGAATAAAACATTGTCCAGACCCATTAGATTGTTCCAAATTTTACTTGGAGAACTTTTTTCAAAACAGAACAAAAACATCAAAGATACATCCAAATAATTCCATAAGGCATATGCTTGTCCAAGCATAGGCTCAGCATCATCTTAAAAATAACTTTAAACAGGATTAAGATCAAAAAAATCTCTCTGCCCCAATCCAGTCTCCATTGCAGCCTGAGGCTGTGTGCTCCTGAAGAAGATCATTGCATCCTTACTTCTACAGAGTCTGGGAACAAAGACTCCAGCCACCACCCTTCCAAGATGGCAAATTTGCAATTCACTAGCCTGCCATGTGATCTAAAGTTAAACACCTCATCAGAGCTATCAGAGAACAATAACAGTTAATTATCAACCCACCAAGGAGCTCAGAGAGCTCTTCTTGCTTTTCTTTAGCATCAATGGAAACTTCCAGTTGAACCCTTTCAGCAATACATATAGGCGTACTCCATTTCAGTGTCAATTAAACAATTATACTTAACAGGTTTTGTTGCCTTGTATGCTGTGCTAGGCATATGGAGCCTTGTGGTGCATTTTGGGGCTTCGACACAGATTACATAATTTGAAAGATGTATCTCTATCCCAGATAATTGAAGAAGAGAAGGAAGCAGATTTGCAAAGTTGGGTTATGCTGAAGTTGATTATGAGTGGCATTTAACTAAATTTTACTCACAGTAGACTAACTAAAATTAATGGACCTAACTAGTCACGTTCATTAATTTCGATGGGCTTAATCTGAGTGAAGTTTGTGCATTGTAGGGCTGCTTCCACTCATGTCTATGGAACCAAGATCTCAAAGGCTAAATCCTAGCCTGGAAGTTTTCAAGCCTCTTACAACATTTTATCATTATTAGCGCCTTTCCTTCCTCTTGCCTCTCCCTCCCTCGCTCTCACACACACCATGTCAGCTCATTGACATCAGTGGATAGACTGTCAACCATAGCTACAGGGCAGAAGGCAGGATTAACTCTTTCTCAGGATCTTCTGTTCTCTTAAAATAAATAATGTTTGTGTACAGCCCAGTAAACATATAACTAGTTATTTTCACAGCAGAAAGAAATGCTTTGACTTCTGCTAAAGGTAAAGGTAAAGGGACCCCTGACCGTTAGGTCCAGTTATGAATGACTCTGGGGTTGCGGCACTCATCTCGTTTTACTGGCCGAGGGAGCCGGTGTACAGCTACCGGGTCATGTGGCCAGCATGACTAAGCCGCTTCTGGTGAACCAGAGCAGCGCACAGAAACACCATTTACCTTCCCACCAGAGCAGTACCTATTTATCTACTTGCACTTTGACATGCTTTCGAACTGCTAGGTTGGTAGGAGCTGGGACTGAGCAACAGGAGCTCACCCCGTCGCGGGGATTCGAACCACCAACCTTCTGATCGGCAAGACCTAGGCTCTGTGGTTTAGACCACAACGCCACCCGCATTGACTTCTGCTACTCTTGCCGTTTTGAGATTAGTTGTTTCCCAACTGTTTACTTCCCCCCTTTTTAGTATCAGATTAAAGATCAGTGTACGCCATCAATATTAGAAGTCCCTATATTATTGATTGGACATGCTCATTCTTATGAGAAACTACAGTAAGACAATATGGCAAAGTTGCAATAACATAGCATCTGCAAGAATGCTGCATACAACCATGTATTGTTGCATTCCTTGTTTCCTCCCCAATTTAGCTCTGTATAAGTGAACTATTTAATTTCCATGTTTTGCTTTTGCACCATTTCTTATTGCTTCTGTACCTGACTAACTGCTCCCACAAGTGTAGTCACCATTGTCTGGTGCCTTTGTTTTGAAGGCAACTTGAGGATAAAAATGTTGCCTTGATTTGGTTCCAAGTGGTTTGGCATGTGCAAATATAATATCCTCAAGGATGGTCTGATGCTCTGGGAAACAACAATCCTCCCCTGAATAATTCCAGCAAAAAGCTGGAGAAGAGAGACTCACACGAGGCAAGAGTTTAAATCAACAGTGTTATATGCATCTAAAGCACAATCCTATATGTGACTGCATGGAAGTCAATCCCAGTGATTTCAGTGGGGCTTACTTCCAGGTACATAGTTATAGAATTGCAGTCTAAAAGGACATGTCTCCCACGCAACAACTAGGGTTCTGGAACATCTCCCGATGTTCAAATCCTTACCTTGATTTCTCGTTACTTTGGTAACAATCATGGACCTTCCATTCCTCAGGCAGTCTTTATTTCCATCTCTAGATGGTAGCATTCTGGGGTTGTCCATAAAAGGCTTAGGTAATCCCAGGTAAGTGTGCGTATCAGCCTATGCTGTCTGGGGCTGAAGGGCTGCAGTTTGAAAAAACTGGAAGACAGAAGCTTGGCAACGGCAGATGATTAGGATTGTCGCCTTAGAGAGGTCATTTAACAAGCCTAGGGGTGAAAACAGGTGGGCATTTTAAGTATACTGGAAAGTGCTTTGAACCACATCTACCTCACCCTGAAGCAATATTTTTTGGAATATGTGTTCACTCCATTTTAACCACACTTAGAACATCTATCTGTCCTTACCCTGCATTAATCTTGATTCCACACAGTGTAAGTAAAATTCCCAGGAATAACTCAACCTCACAATCTGCCTCCACATTATTCTAAGATTATATATCTGTCATTTGCTTCACAAGCTCTTAAGGCTTGCTGTGTGTTTGTTAATCTCTTATCAGCCTCCAGGTGGGAGCCTCAGAAGGATACTGTCTCCACATAAATTTGGCAGGGCTCTCTTTGATTCCTCCATCCTGAAATAACTGGCACATTTGCTGTATTTAATGTTTCATAGATCATGATGATGATGATTGCTGCCTATTTCCCACCACTCATTACCCTCATTATCAGGAGAAATGCTGTACATATATTTAGTTCAGCCTGGCTTTTGACAAATCGTGAATAAATTTGAGAAATGTGGGTTAGGTGGATACTGAAGGATTAGCAATTAATGAAACAGTCACGCCAGAAAATGTGTCCAATTCTACAAGGATGTGTCTTGAATCCAGTCCTCTTCAAAATGTTCTCTTCCTTTCCCCTGGTGAACATGTGACCTTCCCGATGTCACTGAACTACAACTCCCAGCAGCCCCAGCAAGCATGGCTAATGATTCTCATTCCTGCCCCACAGTATTACGTATGTTCACTGAAGCTGAGTGTAGCCTAGATTTCTATAGAGGAGGTTGACCTCTCTGTGGATGACAGCTATCCCAGCCTTGCTTTTTGGATGCAAACGTAAACCAATTGTCCTGAATGAGGGGCAGTTACTCAATCACTATTGCTTCTTACCTTATATTTAATGCGAAATGCCTTGTGTGCCCTAAATGCTAATGGACAGATTCAGTCACCCACCTCACCCTCCATGAGGCTCCTGATACCCAAACCATTGTGTGGTGCATTTGAGGAAGGGTTGTGGTGTGAGCACCCAACAAGTGCAAGTAAGGAACCAGCTATCTCAATCCCTAAATATGACCATTGCCACCCCATTATACATATAAGCATGCTGTTTCAGCTGCAGACAGACCACCATTTGTAAAGCTCCAATTGTGAGGAAATGATCAGCTGAAATTCGCTCAATGATTAGCAGGTTGTTTTCATGAATGGACAATTAACCTGGACTAGGGTCTGAGAAAGGTGGGTGGCAGGGTGACTGTGAAACTAGCAATTCTGTGCTTGAAATGAGACAGAGCAGGTGTGGGAGTAGAAAGAGAGGGAATGGAAAATGAAGATAAACAGGGAAAAAAGAGAATTGCATCTCAAAGATGCTGGGAAGGATTTTAGCTAATAATTTCACAATAAGCATTTCCCCTTTCCAGCATCTTCGAGATAACATTCATTTCTTCTTTGCATTACAGGATGCTATGTGGGTTTTGTTGGTTTCCTCTTCGAATTGGGGGTAAGTTTGAGGGTGCAACGATTGCACACATTGCTTGCCAGAAATCTTGCAGGGGTTTATTTGCCTCTTCTGAACCATATTTGTACATCTGTCAATGAAGCACAAAGCCTCCAGTTCTCTCTTTCATAGAAAGGAAAGTAAACCCTATCGTGCTGCCCCTGGAACTTCTCTCGCTGCCTGGAAGTGGGAAGCGCACAGCGCTGGTGTCAGGAACGAGATACGGTTTCCTTGGAGAGAAACTGTCAGCTGGTGCAAGTTGAGGCACGGTGGGAGAATCAGCATTTCTAGCTGAAATGAAAGGAGAGTCTCGAGGCTGCCTGCATTTCAGGATTTGAGAGCCATGTTTGATCAGTGGCTACCAGGGATGAAGGCTGATCCAGAAGCTGAGCATCCAGTCAGGGCTGACTCGGGAGATTTGTGAGATGGATGCGAAGCTGACAGGCTGGAATTGTGGAATATTCAAGGCTGGCTGTAGACATTATGCTGTCTGAGGCAAAGTTGTCACCCACCTACCTATTCCACATACAGAAGCTAGCTGCAGTTGAACCTTAATTCGATTTTAGCAATGGTGTTGGGTCCAGCACGGCACCTGAGGGGCAGAGGAGTTCTTTAATTTTATTACCTGCCCTTCACCAGCAGGTTCCTAGGGTGGTTACAACAAACAGTTAAAACAGATTACATCAAGAAGAATAGGGTGGGTCCTGAAAACACACATTTCAGGTGTCTAAGATTAGGGTAAAGAGATGTGTCTTTATGCAGGGTACAGCACAACCTATGTGGTGCGCACACAGCTCTCTCCTCCAGAAGACAACAGCTGTGGACTTCCCCCACTCCCCCAGCACCTGCTGCCTCGCGTGGTTGATTCACTTTGCCTAACGGCAAATACCCTGAGAGTATTACAAGCAGTAGTTGAAGACCTGACTTTTGTCCATCCAAGAAGCCTCCAGCACTGATGAGAGGTGAAAGCTGGAGGAAAAGACCCAGGAATGGTGGGAGATGATGGGAGATCCATCTGCAACTGTTGAATCAAGAGAAAGTACAACCCACACATGGAGACTGAGACGTGGACAGTCTCCAGCAATGTCAGACGATGTTGGCCCAGGTGACAGTGGTACCTCAGGTTAAGTACTTAATTCGTTCTGGAGGTCCGTTCTTAACCTGAAACTGTTCTTAACCTGAAGCACCACTTTAGCTAATGGGGCCTCCCGCTGCCGCCGCGCTGCCGGAGCACGATTTCTGTTCTCATCCTGAATCAAAGTTCTTAACCTGAAGCACTATTTCTGGGTTAGCGGAGTCTGTAACCTGAAGCGTATGTAACCCGAGGTACCACTGTAATGCCAATGCCTTTAAAAGCCTTGCTGCACCTTTCAGACACCAGTTCCTGCCCCCTATCCCTATGCTGCCTCTTGAAGCAGCTCACCTACATGGCTAGACTAGCTTGGATGGAACAAGTAAACATCTTATGGACTTCGTTCTCTTAATACACATGTACTCTATGAAGGCCTTACTGCAGGCATGGGGAAACCGTGGCCCTCCAGAAGTTGCTGAACTACCATCAGGGCCAGCCAATATGGTCAATGGTCAGGGATGATAAGGCGTTGTAGTGCAATAGCAGCAGAATAGCTACAGGAGGCCCCTGCTCTTTCCCTGCTCTTCTTACACAAGAAGTCTTTGAGTTGTGAAAGCAAAGCCCATCGGCTTCAGAACTGGGACTGCTTTGCATGCAGAAGGTCCCAGGTCCAATCTCTGGCATCTCCAGGTAAGACTGGGAATGTTCCCTCCCTGAAACCATGGAGAGCCATGGTCAGATGGTGTAGACCAGTGTTTCTCAAACTTGGGTCTCCAGCTGTTTTCAGACTACAGTTCCCATCTTCCCCGACCACTGGTCTTGCTAGCTAGGGTGATGGGAGTTGTAGTTCAAAAACACCTGGAGACCCAACCTTGGGAAACACTGGTGTAGACAATACACCAAGCCAACTAAGGCAGCTTCTTATGTTCCTGGTTTGAGATAATGCACCGTATAAGCCAGGCCTGGTATAAGCAGTTGGCATAATGGACAGGAGGCAAATTGCTGGCTGCTAGAATTTACCCCCAAACAGGAGGCAGAACGTACTCCGGATAAAGAGTTCTTTGAAGCTTTAGAAGGTGTACAGTTTGGACTGGGAATGGGGTGAAGTGGGCCGGGAAACAGTTCACAACAAGAAAGGGAAGAGAGAGTCTTTTTTTCACAGCTTGTCACACGGTTAATAAGCAAGAATGCACGTTGCTGGTTGTACCGAGTTTGAGAATTCTGGGGATTCCAGGTGAGATGGAGGATGCAAACTGTGTTTTAAATGATGCGGAGAGCAAAATAAATGAGGATGCCTTAAGATGTACCAGAGCTTTTCTTTCTCAAATGCAAGTTTACTGTTTCAAAGTGAATTTTTCTGTATGCTCACCGTGTGCATGTTGCTGAATCTCTCTTCATCTTATAAGAGACTGGAAAGGAGCTGCCTGTGGTTCAGGAGATGCTAACTTGTGTTGTGTTTTGACAAGAACCGTGCTGGGGAGAATTGTGGGTCTGTTTTCATGTAAACAAGCACGGACCAGGCACTGAGACAATGGGTTTTGCAAGAGTTAAATCTCATTTTTTTTTTTGTATTGCTAAAACTGGTGATTTTGATGGGGAATAGGTGGGTGGGGTTTTGTTTTTTGTTTTGGTCCAGAGGGTGGAAATCAGTAACATGGAAGGGTTTGTTTTTTTTGCAGTAGGTGACCCTGCCTTGCTACTAGTGGATGTGTGGTTGCTGTTCCATCGATGGTATTAGGAGGCATTTTACTGAATGTTCCATGTGACTGCAAAATGATTGCTCTACAGATGTGCATATGAAGAAGGAGTTTTGTAGGAGGGAGAAAGCGAGAGATTGAGTTGGCTGAATGCAAATGCCTCTTTATCCAGGCAAGCAAAAGATACTTGAGTTGGGCAGAGATCAGAGATAATGAGAGGTGTAGCTGGTGAAAAAGAGTCTCAAGGTGTTGATAAAAAGGCCCAGCGGGTCACAATTTCCCCTCAGGCCTAAGGTGTCCTGTATCTGCACTAAATAGTTCCTGCCAGTGGTGTTAAAGAAGGAGGGAAAATATGCTTTGCTAGAAAAACTTGAAGATGAAGCTTCATGTTGCATTCCTATTATTAAGTGTGTGACACACACACGAGTCGTGTCAATGTTTGTGTGTAATTGTGTGTTGGGTGAGGAGTTCAGATATTCCACACAGGGATATTTAATGAATATTAATGACACCGTGAAGTAGATGCTAGATTGTTAGTGGTGTGCAGAATGCTTAGATCATGCTAATGGTACAGGCTGATTCTCTGAAAGCCTTTCATGTTGATCTGAGATTTTAGTTTCCATGGCAACCTTCAGTGTTAAGAGGGGTGCTGTTAAAATGTATTGCAATTTTGCCTAGTCTCTCACTGAAAGAAAAATGTCAGTGAAAAACATTTGTGCCCTCACTCTTTGTAAGAGGGCCTCTTCCCACCTCCGTATTTCATTGCCTGCATCTATACAACTTCTACAGGCCAAGGTATGCCCGGTTTTGTTAGTGACTTACTCTGTGTCGCTAACAAAGTGTTACCTTTTCAGCGAGCATCATCTGATACCGTTTGAAGCAATATACAAATTGATGTTCCTCACAACCATGGAGGAACTATAAGGTAAAAGAAATTAGCTTTTATAGTGGTTGTGGTGAATAATATAAAGATATTAGCTTCTGTTCTCCAGAATTCCAAGAGGAATTATTGGTCCCCTACCATACCTTACACCGTTTTTCCTTTTTTGGCATTCTGACATTCTGCTCATGCTCAGAACATATGTTATATGTAGAGGGTCGCCATACAACGTGAAATTACTGTCCAGGGGGGAATTTTGAAAAATCAGCAAAATGTCCGGGGGGGGGGGTGTTTCTGGAAGAGAAGAGCAAAGCAGCTCAGTGCTCTGCACATTTGGGACCATGTTTTCCGGAACAGTTACTTCAAAGTTCCACATCATGGAGAGAACCGATGCGTGTTCAGAAAGCTCCCAGCTATGTTGGCTCCCAACTTGTGAGTGATGGGTGGTGGTGGTGAGGACATGACTGTGGGGGCTGGGCCAGAGGGGGTTTTAACTTTAGGTTACGAGGTGTCCTCGTTTCCTGGGGACAATCCCCAAATTTACAAATCAGTCCCCTGACAAAATCCATCTATTCAGTAGGAAGTTGAAAAGTGTCCCCAGATTCATTGGAAAAAAACCTGGTAACTATGTGGCCAGCATGACTAAGCCGCTTCTGGCACAACAGAACACCGAAACCAGAGCAGTGTATGGAAACACCGTTTACCTTCCCGCCGGAGCGGTACCTACATATCTACTTGCACTCTGATGTGCTTTCGAGCTGCTGATTGGCAGGAGCTGGGACCAAGCAATGGGAGCTCACCCTATCATGGGGATTCAAACCACCGACCTTCTGATTGGCAAGCCCAAGAGGCTCAGTGATTTAGACCACACGCCACTCGTGTCCCTTAAATTTGTATACCACCCTTCAATTGTAGATCTCAGGGCAGTTCAAGAGAGAAGTGACATGGAAGTGTTGTCTCCACATTAATGACAAACTATGGTTTACCACAAAGTGTAAACTGGGCTAATCTGTAAAACCACCTTTTCTAAGAACAAGCACTTGACATAAAATTACAATGGATGTTCCAGTCTAAACCTGCTGCTGTACAGGTTTACAGGGAACCTTCAAATTGTGGGATTTGAAGCTCATGAGATGTACTTTTTCAAAACTGATGAGGATGGATCTGATGTGTGTTATGTGAAAGGTAGTGACTTTTCTTTGAAAAGAGAGAATAAAACTGGATGTTCCTTAAATACAGAGTTGGAAGTCACTGAAAAGGAGTGGATTATCCCCCAGGTTTGCTTTTGTTGTGTTTCCCCAGCACACTGCTTAAGTCCTATGATTCCATCTGTATTCTGTGGCCAAACTTCCTAATCCTTGCATTACTGAGCTAGGTCAAGAGAGCTACGATTACATTGTGAGCAAATGCTGCACAAAGCCTACTGGAAATGTTAACATCAGGCAGTGCAGAGGAAACCAGGGCAAAAATGGAGGCATAATTAAAAATTAGAAGTTGGGCTTCAGAAAAGAAGATTAAGGTATTAGACCAAGTCGAAAGCTCCAGGAGCTGCACAACAACACTTAATTTTCATTCTTGGCTAGACAGCCAGGGGGCTTCATGGATTCAATAATGTTCCACTGGTTTAAGTTTCATTCTGCATAGAAACGTGCTCCATCCGGCAGGAAAGGTTCAATAGATAAAGCACAAAAGAAATGGACTTTATTGTTTCTGGGGTGGGAAACGGGCAGTTTCTTCAGTTTGAAACAAAATTATCAGCACACACTTTCTTATGTAGTTGATCATTCTGTTTTGAATGCATCAATGATGTGTGTTGTATCCAGTGCTGGTCATACTCAGAGCAGATGCAGTAAAGTTAATGGGTGTTACTAACGTAGGTCCATTTATTTTGGCAGGTCTGCTCTGAGCAGAACTGTGTTAGGTACAAACAAAAGTATAAAAGATTTGGTGGGGGGCATGTATGCCACAAAACAGACCCAGTTTATGAGAGAGTGCTCTGAGATGTACTGCACCTTATTTAGTCATGGATGCTTTAGTTGAGATTCTTGCATTTCAGGGGGTTGGACCAGATGATTCTATACCCCCTAACTTGTTTTTCTTTCCTTTTTATCTTTCCCACTGAGCCTAGGAGCAGGCATTAATACCACACGTAATGGGCAGGAGTATGGGTTTGATTCTCCACCACAGCCAGTCATTCTTAAGCTGGCTATATCAGAAAGTGATACCTTGAATGTTCAATTGGGGCATTGCAGAGATGGTCTGATGTCAGCTGAACATGTGGAGACAAACAACACATCCCACATCAAATGTTGAGTAATCAAGCCATGACAGATCCAGCAGTGTACACGCATGTGGGAAGTCTTCCTCTAATAAACATATACATACTCTGATGGTCTGGGCTCTGAAATGTTGAAGGCTGCAGATGGCAGTATCACCAGGGGGCAGTTAATGCTGTTGCCTTACTTGAAACTCACCAAGACCCTGCAAGTATGGCCAAGAAATGATGCTGTCTCCCTTCAGCTGCTTTGAGGCAACGTCTGATAGACAAGTGTTCTTCAACCTTGATTCCTCAGGTGCTGTTGGACTCCAACTCCAGCTCAGCCAACGGTGAGAGATGATGGGAGTTGTAGTGCAGCAACACCTGTGGTTGATGAAGAACACGGTGGTAGCCTAAAGGCAGAAGGAAGGAATAGTTCTCTTGAAGGCAGCCTCTTCTTGGTTCCTGTCACCTTCAGAACTGTGTCTAGCAAGGAAGTTATTAATCCCACACTGCATAATAATGAATCTAATAGCTGGGACTGCCACAGATAATCAGTGATGACTGCTAATAATGACGGGTGTAAGATGTGGGCAATGGAACAAAACCAGAACCAGCCCCTGGCCACCCCTCATTGCCTCTTCGTCGCAAGCCTGAAAGTGATAATTCTCCAGCTGGCATAAGAGCGAGATCTTCCTTCAGTGCCTCAAAGCCCCTCTAGCTTATATCTCCAGCAGAGAAAACAGCTGTGCCTGGTGAGGTGGCAGCGAGTGCTCTACTACTCCCTCAGGGCCCAGATTAATCTTGCATGTTCTTACACCGAACAGCTGCAGTCTCTTAGCTACTTATCTCAATGCTCTTCTCCCTTTCTAGCCTCTAAGCATTTCTGTCACACTAGCCTGGACTACCTATCGATCAGACGCTCTCAGAACTGTCCGACCTAAGTGTTCTCTTGGATCCAGGTTCTCCTTCCTCTCCCCTTCAATCATTTTGAACACACGAATTGTGACCCCCATTCTGAACTCCATATAGCAGCAGAGGTTGCCGACGTGGGGTCCCCATTTGTGCATTCATACTTCTGTCTTCCTCCCCAATATCTTCATGAAATTGTCTTCATGCAATTTCCAGGGAGGGAAATGAGGTTCCTTTTCTACATGCAGAAAACCATGGGTTAGTCACCTGGTTTCCTTTTGCATATATTAGGAGGTAATTAAATACATGAATGACTATTGCATTGCCTATGTTACATATTAAAAGTCACACTGGATGCTAAAGTGTGGTATGGTGTGCCCTTTTCCGGACACTCCATTCTGTTCTCCACCCTCTCTTGACTTTCCATTCCATAAGAGTAGCCAATGTTCCATGTCCACTGAACAGTCCAAGTCCCCACTTTAAGGTTTCCCCCCCTAAAGCTTAAAAGATGCATTGAGATTCCTCCAAGTATGCTGAAGTAATATATTACCCTGAGCCCCTTTGGAAGGTAAAGTGGGGTGAGTATGCAATTAATCATAATACAGTACTTTCCTTTTGTGTGTGGATGGTGCTGTTTTGGCTACATAAAGGTCAGCATTCAGAGAATGGATTTTCTTCTGATATATACCAAGATATTCATGAATGCCCAGACCAGTGGCTCTGCATAGCTCATTGTCATGAGATGACTTTTGAATACTACTACCACCGAGTGTAAACAGAGCTTTTACATTCTGGCTCTTCATTCACAGGCCAGCCAGTAGCACTAAGACTTCAATGGAGTCAGATATGCTTGTGCTCTAGAGCAGTTCACTCGCATCCTTTGAAATTTGGTAAAATTTTCACTGGAGCTGAATAATAGTTTGTAGACAGCATAGAATCAACATGATCTTTAAGAACCTTTTGAAAATAAACCAGAAGGAATCGTGTGGGTAAGCAAAAGCTTCAGTGTGCACTGACTGATAAGCAACTTGAGAGTTTTCCTATTAAATGAAAGAATTAGACGGGCTTTGAACAGAGAACAAACAGCGCAAAAATTCCTCCCATTATTTCCTGCTGGGACTTTGGAAGGAAAAAACCCGTATTTTCAGCACACCCTGTGAGAAGTGCTTGATTTACTCCATTTCAAATCGCAACATTGGAGTTAGCCAAGAGACACCCATGTTTGCTGTCATTGTAAAATAATGTTTATGCTAGGGTTTTGGTTTTTTTTTTAAAAAAAATTATAGCACTTTTTACAGAGTTCTTTGTATGGAAGATTATTATTTTGGAAAGACATTGGTTTTGATTTTCTAAAACTAGATTCGTGTAGATATAGGGAAATGTTGTCTTATTTTTTTCCACCAAATGTAAATGAACTGTGAAAAAGAGTATGAATTGAAAGTTGAGACGATAGATGTACCTTTCTGAAGTGTAGGTGGGTTCCCACAAGGCAAGACGCAGTGTTAACAGCAAGAACCTTTATTGAACAAACAAAACTGGACAACAGGAGCAAAGCAAATACTTATATTCATTTCTGGAGGCCTGGGCCATTCCCACACCCAACGTGATTGGCTGTCTAAACATCCAAGCTGCAAAGTCAGAGTTTAAGTGCCAATGGCAGAGGCCCAAATCCTGAAATGTTCTGTGATTGGATATCATGTATCAAATCAGAACACAGGGGCTCAAAATCCTTAGTCCAGACTCAAGCTCAGGCAAACACAGACCACAGAATACATAACACTTTCCCTGTTTATCTGTTTGCTTTGTAACACCAACAAAAAAAACCTTAATACAAGCAAAAAAATAATAATGTTTTTTTTTTAATTTAAAGGAAATATTGGCATTTGTTCAGCTTGTCTCAATGCCCTTGAGATCTGAGTTCAGGGGCAGTCAAGATGCTATCCTTCAGATTTTGTAGACAATAACTTCCATCAGCCCCAGGCATCATGACCAGTGGTCAAGAATTATGGGAGTTGTAGTCCACATCTACATCTAATGGTCACCATGTTGGCTACCCTTGTCCTCGCTGCCGAAAGCAACGCCACAATTTGCAATACTCATTCAACATGCCGCCAGTTGTTTCCCAGAAATAAATTGGGAAGATGTATTTTTGGTCCTTTAGCTGCATATATAGCTGGATAGTTTAGGCAGAATCTCCAAGAAGGCCAGAAATTAGGACAGTGTGAATGACATATGAAAAGCTGAATTTCATGTCATGTTTGGATGAATGGCATGCATGCTGAGCGAAAATTAAGTCAGCTAAAGCACTGTGGTTCTTGCAAGAAATCTTATCTTTTTGTCCCTCAGGTGTTTTTGGAACTGTAAATGAATGTTAAACCTTTCCTTTTTGCATTTAAGGGAAGCATCCCTTGGGAAGTGACACTTCCTTTACATGCACATTTAAATATTTGATTAGTTACTGTTTACACCTCTCTAGTTTGTTATGCAACAGAGATAGTTCACTTCCTATCCTATACCTCTCCTCTTTTTTTGTTTTTGTATAATGAGATTCCATGTTGAAACTTCAAATCACATAATAGCAGACACCTGGAAGAGCTTTGCCCACAGGAGTTTTACCTTCAAATGCTGGTGTCACTGACACACTCAGAAATACTTTTGCTGGAATCCTAACTTCACTTACTTCTGAATGGACATGGCAACAATTGCACTGGGTGTCAAGCAGGTAAGACTGGCACTCCCAAGTCATGAAAGGATCCAGCAATTCGAAATGTGGTATTTCCTAATTTCTTTGTATGTCTATTTATTCAAGGACCTCAAACCCGCTCTCCGTTAAATTCAATCTCAAAGCAGGATACAATATAATAAACATAACAAATAAAACATTATTAAACCAATGATATATGAAATGGATATAACCTTAACAGCAGCAAAGGAGCAAACTCCAGCAAGGGCAGAGCCCATCTCCAACAATAATGACTGTACTGCACTTGCTTGAAGTCCCCTCTTCTGCACAGCTTGAAGCTCTTGATGAAATCCCTGTTGATGCAGACGTTCCCTTGTTCTCTTGACCCGAGGCTCCTGTTTTAATGAGACTGTTCTATTGCATATTTTAAACTATGGACATATTTTAATGTTTTAATTGGGATTCTTTTACGGTGTCTTTTAATTATTGTATTTTAATGGTGTTGTGAAATTGGTTTTTTAAAAATATTTAGTGAACTGCTTAGAAGCCTGTTTTGGCACTAAGTGGTATATAAAATAATTCATAATGAACAAACAATGCTTATTTATTTATTAATAATTAATTAATTCATGTATGCCCTCTTTTCCTCCTGGCCAGATCACCACAATTCTGAGCACACATACTGGAGAGTAAGCTTCACTGAGCTCAGGGGGACTTACTTCAGAGTATACATGCTTAGGCTTGCATCACGAGACATAGTTCTGTTACCTTAAACAATAATGAATGTTACCTTTGGCAAAACACTTTGGTAGGTCTCTCTCTAAATATACAGTTGCAACTGAAATGATTTACAATGGAGGTTGAATAATTTAGATTGCAACTATGTGTGTATGTAGTGTGTGTGTGTGTGTGTGTGTGTGTGTGTATCTATCCATGCACAACCAACAACATATTTTGGAAACAGTGTATGTGATTAGTGCGCAGAAAAACCAAGAAGAAAATATTACAGCTATTTTTTTTTAGTTAAAAGAGATGGGCAAGTTATCCACAACATGTTTGACTTCCTGAAGTCCATCCTGTGCACTTCTAAGACTGCCCTTTTAAAAAGAACATTGAGAACACTATTATGGGTTTCCACCTGCCGACTAAACCGCTTTGTGGAAACAAGTCAAGAATTAAAGCCTGTCAATAATTGGCATTGCCATGAGCTATTTAATTTCCTTTGAAATGAATTCATTATTATTCCCCAGACATCAATCAGATTCCTCATTCATGGCTG
Source organism: Podarcis melisellensis (assembly GCF_964234715.1). NCBI lineage: Eukaryota > Metazoa > Chordata > Lepidosauria > Squamata > Lacertidae > Podarcis > Podarcis melisellensis. Next base: position 62,406,414 of record NC_138538.1, read on the forward strand.
AGAAAGCTCTACAGCAACAAGCCTTAAAATATGAATGAAGTGTCAGGTGGCAATTATTGCCAATTATGAATCTGGCAAAGGAAGACATAAACCGGAAGTGTCGCAGCTGGGTGCCTAAAATTAGGTGCCCAACAGTGCCGCTCTGTGCACCTTTACTCAGAAATCTCCCATTGTGTCCAACAGGTCTTACTCCCAAATAAATGAACACAGGAGTGTAGGAACTCAGAAGTAAGTGACATTGAGTTCAATGAGCCTTACTCCCAAGTAAGTGTGCATAGTAGGGGTGGAGAAGCTTTTCCCCACTAAGGGTCCCCTTCCCTCAGGAGTAATGCTTCAGGGGCTGCATGTCTGTGATAGGTGTAGTCAGAGATGCAATTCTATACATATGCCCTGGAGAATAAGCCTCATCAACCCATGTGGTACTTTGGAGTAGACAAGTATAGGAGAATTAGGTAGGTAGCTGTGTTGGTTTGATGCAGTCGAAATAAATTAAAAAATTAAAAAAATGTTCAGTAGCACCTTAGAGACCAACTACCGTAAGTTTGTTCTTGGTATAAACTTTCGTGTGCATGCACACTTCTGCAGATACCATGCATGCACACGAAAACCTATACCAAGAACAAACTGAGTTGGTCTCTAAGGTGCTACTGGACAATTTTTTATTTATGTATAGGGGAAGACATGCATACTTCGTCAGACAATTCAGGTGTGCATGTGTTCAATAGCGACAGAGCCTTTTCAAAGCCATATACCAATGAATCATTTATTATTTCAGGGCAATGACACATTTTGAGTTATGTTCTATGTGTGATCACTAGTGTCAGATCACAGCTGAGTAGCAAAAATGAAAGAAAAGTCCTACATGTGTTCCAAGTTGCCCGTATGCAACAGTGGCCAAGGACAGGGACTAGCTCAGGTCCCAACTTCACTTTCCATTTAAAGAAGTATCATACCACTTTAAACAGCCATAGTATTCACCCCAAAGAATCCTGGGAAGTGTAGTCAGGGAAATATGAGTCCTCTAACAACCCTTAACAAACCATACTTCCCAGGATTCCTTGGGAGATGCCACGACTGTTTCAAGTGCTATAGCACTGCTTAAATGTATAGTTCAGGTGGGACCTCTGTTTATTGCAGTGCAAGCACTATAAAGCCGTGCCTCTTCAAATACCTCTATTGGACTCAGGAGCAGTTAGGGGATTGGTTGTGCAGGTTGCAAGAAGCCACAGAGATTCCATTGTGCCCTGGGCTCTCTCCTGCTTATTTGTTTAGTGCCAGGGAGGCCAACTTGCTTCCTTGTTCCTGTGCTTTTAATGGCAGCTTAAATAGGAAGTGATACTGATAGCACCACATCCACAAACTGCTTTGTCAGCTTATTCCTGCAGATCAAGATACTGTTGCTGGTAAAGAATCCGGACAGGCTATTTTTCTGGCCAATTGGCAACTAGGTTATAAGTGATAGCAATGGGTGTCCTGTAATACTTAGCGGCCGAAACATGGTCGCAGCCTCAGAGGAATCTCACTTTCCTGTATGGTCTGTGATAGACAGCTATTAAAGTGAAAATCCTCCACGGTCATTAAAAAGACATCAGTAGAAATTTTTAAATGGAGGCTTAAATTACTTCTGGATTTTTCCCATTTTAGCATTGTTCACATGATAACTTACTATTAGATGTCAATTTGCCGTAACGCATTCTCACAGTGAATGCAATACGAATGTGAACAATATTTAGGGTTGATTGCAATATTCTTGGCGAAATTGCCTACGTATGGGTCCAATGCCATTTTTAGTTTTGTAAGAAAGGCTTTTCTGGACAGCTGCAAACTATGAATGAAATGCGCCAAGATATAAAATTGGAATTAATATGATTAGGTCACCATTTTAAGAGACATATCAAGGACATGAGCCAAAAGAATTTCAAGAAAAGTTCTCATTTGAGCTGAGAAGTGTTATTCATTTATGCTTTAATTTAAAGTGAAGTAGGTAGCTGAATGATCTCCTGATTATAAAGCACATCCACTTAGAATAGGTTACCACTGGAAGTAATAGAGCATTATGTTTATGGCCTATGTTAAGGCACCTAACACTTAATTTTCATCTCTTCAGGCTGATGCCTTTGATGGCTTCCTCATTTCATATCTGTGGAAACTTCAGTAGTTATTCTAAAACATAACCTCACAATATGCTCTTTGTGTGTGTCATAAATGCACACATTCCAGTCATCAGGTTGAAGGATGTGGGAAGAGTAGACTGTCCCACTTGGAGGGAACGGCTGGCCGGAACCTGAATAGGAATGCTCCTTTTATGAGGGAGGATATACTGCAATGTTTTGTTTCAGAGCTCACTTGTGATATAAGAAGGGGGAGAATGACTCATTTAAAAAATAGGTTTCTCAGTGATTATGACTGCCTTGTCTGTGTTCTCTTTTCACTTCTAGAACATCATGTTCAACCTGCCCCTTTCCCTGACATCATTGTGATGTGTGATTAGCCACTCTGGGTCCATATCACTGGCTGCCACTGGTGGGAAGTGGCCTCTTGTAGGCCAGCATAAGGTAACAGACAGCAGGCTCTAACTGTGGGATCTAGTAGCAGATTGCATAAGCCCTTCTGGATCACTGGGGTAGCTCATAGGCAAAGGGAACAACGTGCATGTCTCCCATTGCTCTACAGAGCCACCCTGATATTGGTGGAGAAAGCATGCCACAGCTTGTCTGCCCAACCAGCGAACACAATCTTGGTAGCCAATCTGGACCCTGGTGGCTGTTTCTGTTGCTTATCAGCCAAAGTAGCTGTTTTACCAGGTACTTTGTTTCCTCACTGGCTGAGTCCTGTCCTGAGCTTTGTCTTACTTGGAAGCTGTACCTGAATTAAGCTCCAAGCCAACCATTCTCCAGCCATCCAGTCTGTTTCCCACCCTGTTTCCCAGCTAGTCACCATTTCTGACATTTGGTAAAATGAGTTCTATTTCCCCCCGTTTTATTAATACTTTAAAGTATTTCAGTTATACAAAATACAGTAAAGTGAAAAAAGAAAGAAGGTGCAATATATGCACACACACACACACACACACACACACACTATTGCTAATACATATATGATTATTAATAACCTACTGCATTCTGTATAAACTCATTCCAAATATCAATATATTTATCCAAACAAAGTCTGCATCTATAAGTGATCTGTTCATGTTGCAAGTGCTGTCATGTCTTCCATCCATTGATTAAATGGGACCATATTTTTATTTCTCCAGTTCATCAATACTAGTCTTTTGACCATAGTTAGGGGTGCGTAGAATCCATTCCCATTGTCCAGTTGTCAACTTCCATATAATAGGTATATAATTCAAGAGAATATTTTCCTCTGAAATCTTAAGTTTTTCCATACAGCACAGTCAAATTGTTGCAGTTGGCTTCTTAATGAGCAAATATTTTGGGCTTTCTCTTTCTTAGCTAGGTAGTTGCTGTTTTTATGGATGGTTATATTGAATGGATTTTATTCTGTGCTTTGCCATAATACCAGTATGGATGAAAGGTAAGCTATGAAGATTTCAAAATAAACAAATGAATAAATAAATACAAACTGGAATATGCAATCCCATATACAATATGATCTGACAGATAAGACGGAGTAATTATTTGTTTAGTTTCTTACATTTATATCCTCCTGCTCTTCCATCATGGAAGTCAATGCAGCATATAGGTGATTCCTACATTGTCACCCATCCAAGCACTGACCAGATTTATACCTGCTTAGCCTTAGCAAGGTGGTGGCTTCATGTGCCTTTGGCCCATACCCTTGGTCCAAATAATACTAGTTCAGCTACTCAGTAAAAAGAAAGGTAGGGTCTCACACATCAGGGAGAAATACAGAATGTATACTATAGGACAGAACTGGATGTTATTTTTATGCCTCTGTTTTATCACTGTTACAAAATTATCTACATAAGAATAGTTGCAAGCATGGGGATGAGAGTAATGCTCTTTTTTTCTCATCACCCACTGAGCAGAACGAATGGCAAATTCTGCAGGTGAATTTGAGGGGGCTAAACATACTTGCACATTTCCCCAGCTCCTCATTTCATATACTGTACAGTATAACAGAAAGATAGCTAGAGTGTAGTGGGGACTCACGAGGATACATTTCCATGTAATCCAAGTGCTAAATCTTTTAACCACCCTGAATATGTTGGACAGGAAGGCCCTGTAGCATTCTGCTTCTACTTCAACAATCTTTTCGTCCCCAGGGAAGAGGTTTGTTTTGCTTTGTGTAACATGACATTTCACCAACACTGAGCTTAAAAGAGTTGTGAGATTGTGGCTGGTGATTTACATAAAATACAAAGGAGCATTTTGGTTGTCAATATTTACACTTCGTTTTCTTCTTTTTAATGCTTAGCCGAAGAAATTTGTTTTAATGCTGCCAAATGGGAGTTTTCCATCACTGTCAGTCACTTGCATGATATAGCTTCATTGAGAGCATTCATTGAAGCGGGGAGCAGGAATACTACATAAACAGTGGTGGAAAATGTTATTGCTTATTTTGGCCGGATATATTGGAAGCCATATTTTATTATTTTATTTTAAATGGAGAAAAGGTGAAGCCCTCAGACTTGACTAATACAAATGTATATAAATTCTCAAAATAAATGAATAAACCCTGTGGGAGAAACAAAACAAGAAGAATGATTATACTCTTTCTCTCTCTTTATATTAGGGAATCAATAAAACAATGGCCATTTTATAGATATGGCAAAGGCCCTGGCTTTTGTACTGATGTTGCAGGTAGGAGATACTATTTTGTGCATGAATTTCAATTAATTGATTATGATTTTATGTAAACTGTGTTATTTTTAGCGTTGTTAGCCACTCTCAGCCCGGCTTCGGCTGGGGAGGGCGGGATATAAATATTTTTTTAATTGTTATTATTATTAAAACAACTTCTTTTCAAAGCTACTACATTACCACTGTGAAAGAGGGGTGTGTCCCCCCCTGAGGCCTTAGGTTTTGGTGATTTTATTTTGGATTTCATTTGTCTTGGCAGGGCTAGCCAAGATCTAAGGCAAAGTATACACTGGGGGGCTGAAATCAGCATATACACTGCATGCAGAATGAACTAACGGGATGAAGCAAGTTCAAGGTAGGCCATGAAGGGGAAGGCTGGGGAAACAGTAGGTGAGAATTACTCATGCTCCTTTCAAGAGAACAAGGAAAGCCTAAGAAGTCAAAGGAGGACCACACAGAGAACGGGAAGGATACATTTGTGTGTGAAGAAGCGGGCCCAGGAATCAGTTTGTTTTGTCAGCATGTCAAGCAATCTTCTCCTTGACTGGGGACCCCCTAAGTATACAAGCAGGAATCTGCTCTGCGTTGAGAGGACCCTTTTCTTCTGAATAAAGACCTAGCAAGAGTATTTATTTATTGCATTTATACCTCACCTTTCCTCCAAAGAGTTGAAGGAGGCATTCATGGCTCTCACAGCCCTGAGATGCTGAGAGTTGGTGACTGGCTCAAGGTCACCCAGTGGGTTCCATGTCTCTCTGAGGATTTGAACCCTGGTCTTCCAGGGTCTTCCAGGGTTCAGATGGCCATCTTTGTCATGGTACATCACTGTTTCCTTTCCCTTCCTTTTGGCGTAACGCACAGGGTCTAATGACTGATCAAAATCTGTTCCTTGAACTTAATTGCTTTGGAAATGAATTTGCAGAAAGTATTTGCCCCCTCGGTCTTCACTTCTGTCGCATTGCTTATAGGCTGAGGTTGCCTTAACCAGCAAAAGACAACTACAGTTCCAGCATCACTGCTTGTACACTTGGCAGAGGATGAATTAGATATTTGTCACTTTTTTTCATCACACTGTGCAGAGACTCTTGTGTTGCAGAAGGATCTTGCTTGTTAAATCTGTGTGAATATGTGAGGGAGGGTTTATATATGCCTTCTGTGTTTGGGTTTAGAAATTGTGCTTGCAGAACTAGCCCCTCGGTTTTGGTTTTAATTTTTTAATTGCAAAGTCATGTTCAGGTGCAGATCTTAAGGCCACTAGATTTGAATCTGAGGTGTCAAAATGATATTGGCCAGTCCAGTGCCGGCTGCAGATTTTGAGATGCCCTTGAGCAAGATGCTCTCAGTGGGCTCCACTCCTGAGTGGGCCCACCTCCTTCTTGCTGCTGGTCACCACTGCCTATTCGCTTGCACTTTTCCTCTGGGCCCAATCCAGGAGAGGGGAAGGTGCTGAGTGAGGCAAGCAGAGGCTCCTGTATTAAGTGAGAGAGTCAGGAAATCTGGAGAGTTAGGAAAGCCACAGTTTGAAGGAATACACCCTTATCTGGGAAGTGACTCAGCACACACCCTAACGAGAACAGAAGAGAAGATGGGCTGGAGAAAGCATATTAATTCTTCCTATAATAGCAAACAGTTTTAGAAGCAGCTGTTTCTCATTTTCCTAGCTTCCGTCACTGCTCACTTGCTTCTAGGGGGTCTCTGGGGCCTGGGCCTGGTCCCTCTGCTCAGGTGTGAGCCTGGGCGCATATCCAGTGATGCTGACCTACAATGTGCAGCAGATTAAATCTATAAATGAGAAGTGATGGATCCAAAGCTTGTTTTATATTATTTCTATCTTGTCACAGTCCTCCTAAGAGGCTTTGGGGCACTTTGCAGAACAGCATGCATCAATAAAATGCATTATCTTAAACTTAAAGCAGCAGTAAAAAAAAAAAAAATCTATACACAGCAGCCGGCAGAACAGTTCAATAGCAAAGAAGCAAACCACAACCTCCAGGGAGCTGTATCCCCTCTCTTTGAGGTCCTTTAAACTGTGACAGGGCAGTCCCATTACACTTACAACGAATGTAATTCTAACTGGAGCAATCCTGCTTCAATTGGCAGCTGACGGGGTGAACGAGTCTGTCGCCTTGTTTGCAAAGACACCTTTGTGAAATGAAGACAGTGGAGGTGAACTGGTGATGTCACTACATGAACACATCATGTTGTGTTTCAAGGTGTCAGAACGTTACTTGTGTGATGCGTCCTTAAATGTGCTAGACTAGAGCTATGAGCAAAGGAATCAAAGGCTTGATTTGAGATAAGGAGCAGAGCAATCCACACTTCCGATAGGCCCTGCTGGATGGGGGTTGGGTGTGGCAGAGGTGCACCTCTGGCAGCAGGAGGCCACCACCGTAGAGGTGCCTACTGCACCTGCCAAAAGCACAGGCAGAAGCTGCCACCAGCAGTATCTCACAGGTAGTAGCCAGCACAAAGTCCCAAAATGAGCATTTCTGGGGAGTAGGTGAAGCTGAGCTGAGGAAAGATTCACTAGATCTGAAGCCAGTCCAGTTGCTAGTGATGGGCTTGATCCTGGCGTCTCTCCTAACCCAGCCTGGAGGTGGTCTTGTGGAACTGTCTACTTTACTGCTGCCTCACATCCCACCCTGGACAACATGAAGAGCTGGGCTCTGGATGCAGTTGTGGCTCCACTGTTCCATTCAGCCCTGCTGCTCCTGACTGGGAGTTAGGATTGATCTTCAAACTGGTTAAATGGTGGTTTGGGCAGGTGATAGTCCTTGGATTCCATAAAGAAGTACATTAAGAAGTCATGTGCTTTTTTAAATAGTGATAAGGACTTAAAAACACACACAAAAACGTTCTGTGGCTGTCTGTGGTACAATTTTGTAACTTACAGTATGCATCATTGTATGTTGACACTAGTTACAATTATATCTGCATTTAACAATGCTTTGGGTTCTTTCTAATTAATCAGACAGGTTTTATACAGAAGGTGCTTAGATGCATTTGAAATGTTAATGTTCTCCAAGGTGTGGATGTTCCAGAGAAACTATGACACAATATCTCTCTGCTTGGCAAATGACACAGATGAAGCTGTGAAAAGGAATATATTGCAAGTGATAATAGATCAGATTTTTCAGTTCATTGTCAGCATCGGGGACCTGATATGCATAAAATGTAGGTCACAGCATTCCATTGAGCACCCATATCTAACTTTAATAGGAAAATAAACCGTGTTACTCTGAAACAATGGGCACCAGTGAGAAATAAAAACGTTTATGATACAGCATTGCTTTTTAAGCGACTTTGGTAGTACCGAATTCCTATAGCACTCATTAAGTAATTTGTTTTCTTTACAATGCAGTTTAAATAGTTTATCTCTTCTATTTTTCTGGGGGGTTTTATAGTTGGAGAATAGGCACTGCAGACGAGATTTGCCTGCTGAACAGTCTGTCACTTACTAGACGCCTGCTAACAGCGAGGAATAACTGGGGGAATGAACGAAACGACAGTAGACAAGAGAGAACTGGCCAGCCACATTTCTTTTCAAAGTCCTTAATATTGCTGCTTTAGCCTCCATGAAATAGGGATGATATGAACATTTTCAGTTTTGGGGGTTCAGGGACAATTCGATTTGCAATCAGATGGGAAACTAGACTTATCTCAAGTGAGTCTTTCATTAACTTGTGGCACTCTAAGATGTTGCTGGACTCCAACTCCCATTATCTCTGAACACTGACTGTGTGGGTGAGATGATGGGCATCGGAGTCCAGCAACATCTTAAGGGTCTCAGGTGCTCCCCCTACTTGGCTTAAGGTTTTTCTAAAGCACTGAAAATTAAACTGGGGTATCCTGACTCAGTTTGGTAAAGCACCAAATCAGGGCCCCTCCAAATCTTGTTGGAACCGAAAGGATGGACACTGGAGGTATTGGGTTTGACCAGCCACCAACCAGTAGCCTGACAGGTGAATTTCTCTAAGAGAACATAAACATTGTAGCTTCTGTATATCAATCTTTTACCGTGGCAGCTCCTGCACTTTGGGACTCTACCTACTGACATCAAACAGGCACCCTCACTGTACCCCTTTCCGCACCTACTAAAAACATTTTTTGTTTAGGCAAGCCTCTCCAGATATGCAGAACGTGGGCATGTGTTTAATCCACCTCTGGTTTTAATTGCTTTTTGAATATTTTAAATTGCTATTTCTACTGATAATTTTATTGTTTTCTTCTTTTTTGCAGTTCTTTGGGGGAGGGTTACAATCCATTTTTACAGTAAATAGGATGGATTTATTTATCAATGTTTTGGTGCAGAGGGGGACTTGTCATGCTTTACAATCAAACAACATATAAATTTTATGAAATAATAACTAAATAAATAAACAAACAAATAAATAAATATTCCCTTGGGGCTGTCATTTTCGTTGTTTCTGGAGACAACTGGGAGTCAGAAATTCTTGCCAATTTACTTCAGATCACCCAGTAGATTGTGACCCATTTTCTTACCACCCCTACTTTATTGTGTTAGTGTGCCTCTCAGGGTGCAGGCACTTAGCTGCACATGTGGTGGGACTGTGATATTATGGCAGGATTCCAGTTACAAAGGTTCCAGGGAATCTCCAGAATTTTAACCATGAACACAGGACCTTTGCTTTCACTCCCCTCCATTTTTATTCTTAGAAACCTAGATTGATAGGGAAATTATGAACAAGAGCTGCTGCCAGCTATTGAACCAGTGTCCTCCAAATTACTATGTTACTAAATGGATGCAAAGAAAAAACAGAATTCAGATAATGCTGGAAGGTCCTCTTAGGAATGTGTCCAGAATGCAGATTTTCACCTGGAAACATGAATGGAATGAAACAAAAGAAAAGTAAGTAGAAAATAATTTTATATCAAACTCGAGGGCACTTCTCCCAAATGTGAAATGTGAAAGCTTCCCCGCCACCACCACCAAGGACAATCTGAGAATGTCATGTCTGCAAACATACATCTTTAAGGAGCTGATATTTGTCTAAATCAGAACACTGTGTGAGGCTGCAGCATGCAAGGATAAAGCATATTAAGAGAGATTCAACAAGACAGGAAGGCAGACTATTATAATAAAGGGGGAAGAACAGTATTACACATACTGATAGTAATATCAGGCTTCAACAGCTGGGAACGTTTAGAGTAATGTGAAAAGAAAATTGTTGAAGAATGAAAACTTAGGCACTATTTATTGTTGTTTGATGGATTCTGCCCTCCCCATCATAGCTTAGAGGCTCTTCAAAGAGATACAGCATATTTAAATGCAAAAGGTTAAAAAAAATGGTTAAAGAACACAGGCTATAAATGTAGGTTTCTCTGTGTATATCAGCTTCAAAGATGCCACAGGCACCTAGTCTTAAAATGCAATAACCAGAGCAGAGCTGCTCGTAACTCCTGTTTAAACAAATTTAAAGCGAAATTAAAAGAGCAGCTCTGTTCAGTAGTCTTTCTCTGAGATCTGTGCAGCTGTGGGCCATATGGGTGATGGGAATTCCATTCCACCCTTTGCTGCAGATATGTGGGATTGTTACATGTCACATGTCTGTTTACATTCCAGCACCGATTGCTGGAGTCCCGTGAGCGGAAAATCCGCTCTGTATTGCTTTTGTCGTTCTTCTCAGAGAAGAACATGGGGAAAGAGTCTCTACAGATGTACAGATGTGTGTGCATGTGAGGGTTTGCACATGATCCAGAAGAATCCTATGTGACCAGGGATATTGATCACTTGGAATCCCCTGCATGTGTACAGATGGGGAGAAGTGGCTTTTATTTATTGGTTTGAACACAGAGGGGATAGAGGGATGGGCTGCAGGCATAGATTCATTTTCCCCTCAATGTGTTTGGTATATAAAGTAGTGGGGTGCAATTAGACAAAACCCAGCAGCCATTTTTCTAGGAAAAGGCAGAGTTTAGAGGGGGCAATTTGGAAAAGGGAAGTTGTGAGGCTCAACTCCTTCCCTTCCTTTAGCTTTTTCTGTCCCAAGTTCTCCTCCAAACAGCTCCCCTGCCCCCACCCAAGGATTGCAAACATACATTTGCAAGAATAAACACATGTCTAGATACTACACAGGGATTTCACCTGTTTCATTTCCTGGTTAGGAAACTGAAATTAAACCACAGTTTCCTGGTTCAACTTGTAAAAGGCAACTGTAGTTTAAGCCAGTGTTTCCCAACCTTGTGCCTCCAGATGTTTTTGGCCTACAACTCCCATCATCCCTAGCTAGCAAGACCAGTGGTCAGGGATGATGGGAATTGTAGTTCAAAAACAGCTGGAGGCACAAGGTTGGGAAACACTGGTTTAAGCAAACCACAAGAGAAACACCAAACCCACTTCATAAGGGGAGGGATAGAGAGTAAACAGGCACAACTTTATTAAGCTGAAATAGCACACCCTCCAACATTTCTCTGATGAAAATAAGGACATCCCATTCCATAATGATAGTTTTACTATTTATACCCAACACATGTTATTGAGTTGCCCTAGCACTCTGGGAAGCTTCCAACATATATAAAAACATAATAAAACATTTAAAAACCCCCTCCTCTATACAGGATTGACTTCAGATGGCTTGGGGGTTTGATAATTCCATACTCTCCAACATTTCTTCAGTGAAAATAGGGACATCCTAAAGAAAAGCAGGACATTCTGGGATCAAATCAGAAACCGGGATAGCTTCTCTAAATCAGGGACGTCCCTGGAAAATAGGGACACTTGGAAGGGTCTGAAATAGTTGCATGTGAAGGGGACCAGTAAGTGCAACTTGAAAGACTGAAATCTGTGTCAGATGTTATTTTAAAGCCAGGAATTAAGAAACTGACTCTAAAATTTAAATATAAAGTAATGCATGGATGAAAAAAGACACAGAACCCCACTAACAGTGAGACCAGTGTGCTGCAGTACCAGTTTCTAGCGTGTATTTCCTTGTTTGACAACATTGGTAGCTCGTGAAATGGTTCTTTGCTGATAACAACCCAGCACAGCAGTTCGGCTGAGAGGGGAGAGGAATTCCAGTTCAGTTACATTGTAAAGTAAAAGGACAAACAGTTGATTAAATCAGAATGTAAAGCTACCAGGAATCCTAAAACTCCATAATATCTACAGCTGTTATTTCTCTGACCACATGATAATGTGTATAAAGAATCAGGAAGAAATAATGCTTTATATTTAAACAGCATCCAGTTCACAAGAAATGTCTGAGGTGGCCCCATTAAATGTAGCATTTTGACAGAGGTGGAAAAGAGTTAAAGAACTACCAGGGTTCTCAGGTGAGCCTTCGGTTTAGGAAAAGTTTTTGAAAGTAGGTTAAGGACATCAAATGCAAGCACACCTAGGAAAGGAAAGTTTGATCAAGGACAGTCAGTGTGTGGTTAGGAAAAAGGAAGCTCTCCCTCTCTTGCTTGTCAGGCTATTCTTTATGGGCTGGACAAAGGTGACATTACAGAAGTACCATGTACCAATGTTTTCAGAGAGTCTAATAAAGCATCATGCCAGATCAAAGGCAAAGGAACTGAAGAAAAACTTGTCTGCTGGTTTCATGAGCCAAAATAGAGAAGGACAGCCCAAGTCCTTCTAGATTTAGATCCCCAAAGCTCCAGCACCAGCCTGATTTCCACGTTTTTAAAAGGAGATGAAGCAGCAAATAGTGAAGATTAGACATTAGATAAATGTGTGGAATTCTAATGCATTCAAACTGGAATGTAGTGGACAGTGCAGTTTGGGGCTAGTTGTGGTGACAAACATGGCAAGCAAGCAAACAAATAGAAATGATAATAACAGGCAATAATTGCTGAATATTAATATTGACAAATATGGTAGGTGATAAGGAAGCATCTACCCCACCTCCCCACCACAAACACACACTTCCACAGCTCATATTGACTTGGATCAGAAATAAGTCAATTTCCCCCTGCAAAATCAGGAATGAGCGAATTTCCAGACCAACCAAAATTCACTCCTTTGAGCCTTGACATCCACTTCCAACCAGCCCTCTTCTCCCTCCTCCTTTTCCTTCCAGCCTGTTAACTGGACTGCAGTTTCAGTGACAGTCATGCTTTGGTGGTAGCAAACCTCAGGGAAAGAGAAGTCAAGAAGGGGCTGGTGCTGCTGCTTTCTTCCTCTGGTGCCTGGCACACTGCCAAACACTGCACTAGGCCACTCTGAAGTCGCTGGAGTTTTCCCAAGTGCTACTGCAGTGCCAGGCCCCTTGGGGAGATTACATCTCCCAGAGGCTACTCCAACCAGCATCCTGCCATGCCTGTGGGCAAAATGATTTATGGTCTAACTGAAACCCCACTGTGAGTTGCTGCCACTGCCATGCACTGGAAAAGGATAAATTAAGAAAGTGGGGATGGAGGGGAAATTCAGTTCTATTTTCCTTTAGATATGCACCTTCCTGATTCAGACTTTCCAAAAGAGTACATACTGTAAGTTGAAGTAGAGACATCCTTTGAAAATTGCACTCCTCTGAACTTTGCAATGTACTTCTCCAGCCAATTAATGTGCACAAAAATGCATATACTAGGTAAAGGGTGCATTAAAATGCATTTATTACTGAAAATAACTTACTATTATTATTATTATTATTATTATTATTATTATTATTATTATTATTATTATTATTATACTGCCATATACCCAGAGGTCTTAGGGCAGTTGACAGAATAAAATCAAAATATAAAACCACAAAACACATTATCAAAATTTAAAAACAACAACCCAATAACCCCCACCCCAAAAACCCACATTTTAAAAGGGCATAGGATCCTCACAACATTTAAAGTAAGACATAAAGTAATATTATGAAAAATTGCATTGTAAAAATTAGGCAAAATTACATTCCGGTGTGTATATTAGGAGACATTTGCTGAAGTGTTTTTTTTTTTTTTTAAGAATTGCAAAATGATGCAGAATTGCAGAGAACTGATTGGCAAAACGAGGAACTGTGAGGATCCAAATTAAACAGATTCACCCATCCCTATAAAAGAGACAATCTCATACTCTGACATCTTCCAGGTCAAACCTGACATGAGCTTGAAAGGCATCAAATGTGTGTTTTCAAGTGCAGCATTATCACTTTATTCAGTTTCATAGCTGAGCAGGAATTTGAACCTAGGCTTTGTACATCTGAGCCTTTAGAAACTATATCACAATGGCTTCCTTTCTCTCTCTATAGCCCTCGCCCTTTTTTTAGAGCTGTCACGATACAGCTCTCCACCAAACTGATGTTCTACGGGAAACAGGAGCTCTTGACAACTGTCATGGAAACAAGTGCCAGATCTTAGTCACTGAGAAAGCCCATTAAATAGTGTGGGCCCCTCTTCTTCTGAAGTTAATTTAATGCTAGCTGTGAAGGCCAGCACTGTGGAGCATATGCTTCATTCAGCGCATGAAAAAGAACCAGCCATTCTATAGTCATGAATCTCTAAGTGTTAGCTTTGGCAAAAACCGCTCCTCGCTTTTTGGTCAGAAGGCTGAGCAATGAGAGGACCAGCATGGGATTATGGCAGCAGCATATAAATAAATGATTCCATATGGAGGAGGGATTTCCAAAGCTGACTGACTGCATCTCCATTGACAGGCCAGCATGCAATGTGTCAGATCGAGTCTCCAAGGGCTGTTGTGACCAGGCTTTCCAAGCTGTGCCTTAATAGTCTCAATTAAAGCTAAATGAAAAGTCATCTACAGCTCCTGAAATTGTGCCCAGCTTCTGCTGGTGTCATGCAGGAAGATGTCCTTTTACCAGTTCGCAGTCACCAGCGTAGATTTCCAAAAGCTTAATAGGAAGAGCTGTGCCACATTCTGCTTGCAATTACCTTGTTGATGCGCTCTGCAGTGTGCACATTAATGTGGAAGACACTTTGAGCACACAAGGTGTAGCTGAGAGTAAGATATGCACTGGGCAGGGCACATTCAGACAGAGGAACCCTGACTAGTGTATGAACATTACATTCCAGCAGATGTTAGTATACATCCTGTTTTGCTCCCTTTTTTCATTTGCTTATTTACATCCTGTCCATGCTTCAAGAAACTCTGGGAGGCCTACAAGGTCATTATCTCAATTTATTCTTATAACCACCTTGGGAGGTAGATGAATACATTGATTGTCCCATGTCATCCAGTGAGTTTCATAGTAGAGTAGAATGCGAACTGGGATCTTTCTGATCCAACTCCAGTGCTTTAGCCATTATATGGCACTGGCTCTTGGATGATATATTTTCTCAGTGTATTTTCAGCAAACATATCTGAAGGAGCAAAAATATCTGAAGGAGCGTCTCCACCCCCATCATTCTACCCGGACATGGAGGTCCAGCTCTGAGGGCCTTCTGGCGGTTCCCTCGCTGCAAGAAGCCAAGTTACAGGGAACCAGGCAGAGGGCCTTCTCGGTAGTGGCACCCGCCCTGTGGAACACCCTCCCACCAGATGTCACAGAGAAGAACAACTACCAGACTTTTAGAATACATTTGAAGGTAGCCCTGTTTAGGCAAGCTTTTAATGTTTGATGCATTACTGTATTTTAATATTTTGTTGGAAGCTGCCCAGAGTGGCTGGGGAAGCCCAGCCAGATGGGCGGGGTATAAATAATAAAGGTAAAGGTAAAGGTACCCCTGCCCGTACGGGCCAGTCTTGACAGACTCTGGGGTTGTGCGCCCATCTCACTCAAGAGGCCAGGGGCCAGCGCTGTCCGGAGACACTTCCGGGTCACATGGCCAGTGTGACATCGCTGCTCTGGCGAGCCAGAGCCGCACACGGAAACGCCGTTTACCTTCCCGCTGGTAAGCGGTCCCTATTTATCTACTTGCACCCGGAGGTGCTTTCGAACTGCTAGGTTGGCAGGCGCTGGGACCGAGCAGCAGGAGCGCACCCCGCCGCAGGGATTCAAACCGCCGACCTTTCAATCGGCAAGTCCTAGGCGCTGAGGCTTTAACCCACAGCGCCACCTGCGTCCCCAATAAAATAATAAAATAATAAATAATAATATAATAAATAATAAATTATATTATATTATATTATATTATATTATATTATATTATATTATATTATATTATTATATCATATCATATCATATCATATTATATTATATTATATTATATAAATTATAATCTACTTTAACATTCTGCCTCTACTGAGGAACAGTATTTTCTTTTCTCCTTCTGTAATAATTTTAAAATGAGGTGCAATGGAGACTTTAGAAACTCAACATCGTGTAATATTCCATTGCTGATAACTTTTAAACCCACCTTCTCTCAAGTTCAAATGAAATAATGGACTCATCGTCCCAATTTAAATGTTCCATGTGGTTAATTGATGGCTGGAAATTGGAAAGGCAAAGGAAGAAACTCTCTCATCAGCTGTTCATTAGCAGCTGTTATATGGGGAAAGTACCCAATTTCAATTAATAAGATACCTAATCACCTCCTGGAGCTTCAAAGACACATGAACTCTATGCTCACCATGGCAATGAAGTATTTTCCTCTGAGACATAATGCAGCCAGGAGATGCCATAGAGTTTCCTAGCATCAAGTTTCTATCTCCTGTTTTGAGAGCCTCAGCAGAAGGTCAGACTTTGAGACTTCAGAGAGCATGAAGACATGCTGCCCTAACTATGAGGACATGCTACACAACAGCCCTGCAGTGCAGTCAGTGGGTCTTACTCTCCAGTAGTTGCAGCCACTACCTTTCCCCTTACTCTTGGAGCCCATATGGGAGCGGATGCACCAAAACAATTAGTATGAGCCAGTATGCCCAGCACACCTTGGTTCAACCTGTGCACAAAATGCTGGGGAAAGCAAGGCTAGTTTCCAGCTGCATTATCCTAGTCCAAGATCAAAGCAGGTAGCTTGTTTCCCTGGCAGACCCCACTAAACTTCCTAAAACCCAGGAGCTCTTAGCCTAATGCACCCCGCATTTCCCAGAACGCTTACAGGTTATTTGGAGTGTAAAGGCAGCCCACACTCTCTGAATCCCTCCCAGATCTCAGAAGAATGTGTCACTCTCTTTGAACTCCAATCCTAGATTTTCAGTAGCATGAATTCCAAGCATCTAGGCATGTGGGAATCCAAAACTCTGAGGGTGGCAATCGCACACACTCAGGGTCAAGCTAAGACACTTTATTAAAATTATTAAGTAGCAGAAGAGCAGGCAGAAGGTTGAAACAGAACACAAAATAAGCCAGAGCACTGTGGCTCTAAAACTGGACTAATCCGACCCTATTCACTACTATATAGTTACTCTGGTTTACTCACAAGTAACCAGCCGGTGGTGCTGTGGGTTAAACCACAGAGTCTAGGACTTGCCGATCAGAAGGTTGGCGGTTCGAATCCCCGCGATGGGGTGAGCTCCCGTTGTTCGGTCCCAGCTCTTGCCAACCTAGCAGTTCGAAAGCACAAAGTGCAAGTAAATAAATAGGTACCGCTCCAGCGGGAAGGTAAACGGCATTTCTGTGCGCTGCTCTGGTTCACCACATGACCCGGAAGCTGACACTGGCTCCCTCAGCCAATAAAGCAAGATGAGCGCCGCAACCCCAGAGTCGGTTACGACTGGACCTAATGGTCAGGGGTCCCTTTACCTTTACCTTAACCAGTGAAGATAGTCAGCTTTGTAGGAAGTCTGGTCTGAATCCCTGATACTGAAAGTGAACATAGCATCATGGCAGCTGTTTTGAAAAAGGCTCCTCTGTCTTTGGAGGAAGGGACTTCTGACCCTTGCTGACCAATGAGATGCCAGAGCCATCTTAGGTACCGTTTTCGCATTTGAAGAGACTGGGAAGAAGGTAAGTGACAACCTGACTTAGAGGAATGGTGGGGGCAGATCAGGGCCTTTCTTCACACTTCCTTTTTCTTGCATCTTTTCTTTCCAGCACACTTGTGAATCTATAAACTGATTAAAGGAACTTACTTGTGAGTCTTGGACGTACAATCCCTTAGTGAGAATTACAGCTTAATTTTCCTAGTTGTATCACATCTATCAAATATTCAAATATCCCTGTTAAATGATGCCAAAAGCAAATAGAGTGTGCCTTGGCAAACACTGGCACTCATTCTCAATTCACTTACTTAGACAGATGGATTTCATGCTTAAAGCACTTTAGGTGACTCCAGGGGATCTTGATTATATTCCTCAGGCTGTCACTTGGTTATGGGAATCCTACTTAGGCCACATTGTTCCACTTAACACGCAGCAATGGGATGCTCCCGGATGAAACACGTCCGGGATCATTGTCTGTATGCCAAATTTTAAAAGCCCTGTTGTGTTTCCAGCTTAACCCACCTGCCTCTTCTGGAAGATCTACACCTTGGTTTCAGACTAAATAATCTACTAGCTTTTAAAGAAATGGGATCCACATAAGACTTAAATATAATTTAAAACTGCTTTTGTTATTGTTTTCTTTTTTACTGTTTTTAGTGTTTTAATGATTTTGTAATTGATCTTTTAAATTGTTAAATTAGGGTTTGATTTTGTGTTAAATGACATGAACGATCTGTGATCTTAGAGCTACATGTGTGAAATATATATCTTGTGCCATCATTATGCACTGCAGATGGACCATAATTTCCATCATTCTTGGCCATTGGCCATGGGGAGGCCATCGCATTGGCTTCCCCTGCATCAGTACCTTTTAGTGGTCATTGCTTTCTCCCTGGGAAAGTTCATTTCATAATGACATGTAAGAAATATATACAGTAGTTAACAGCTCACATGGTTGCATGGGAATCTAACATACGCCCAACCATTTGATTCAGCAGCTTTGTATGAATCTTGATTTTGATTCAAAAAGTACATGTCTAGCTCGTATCTGCTAACAATACTATGGCAACGCTGCACATCAGGAGTCTGAAGACAAATATGCTGTGGTTTATTCATCACATTGCTTTGAAGCCTATCTTGTATTATGGCAACATTGCAGCCCAGAGGTCTGGGGAGAAAAGTGTTACGCTTCAAAGCAATGCGATTCAAAAACCATATCTCGTGATTGTGGAGATTGCAATGTAGAAGTGCTGAATTCACAAAGAAGTTTGAGTCACCTGTGGCTTGTCACACTGTACACCCTATCAATGCCAAGGTGTCTACGCTATCACCAACTGCTTTATGAGTGGCCACTGTTAATAACTTAATTATCACTGTCTGTACTCTCTGCATTTCATTTTTGCCTGACCACACTTTTACTATCTATCCAACAGTGTCTTTAAGCATCTGATGAAGTGGACTGCAGTCCATGAAAGCTCATGTCACAATACATTTGTCCATCTTTTAATGTGTCACAAGTCTCTTGTTTGCTTTGGCAGCAACACGCTAACACCGCTAACACCTGGAAATTCTCGTGAAGTTGAGTATTTGGCACTGACAGCACCAAGACTTCTGATTCTGATAGAAGAGCTACTCTGATGCAAGATCTTTTGTCAGATTTCCCAGGGATTGTTTCCAGAAAATGAATAATTATAATGCAAAGCACACAGCCCTGGAAACATCCCACACTAGGATAAATGTCAAACAGAAAAGTTAGAACAATTATCTCCCCAGAAACTAAGATTGATTCAAATGGTAGAGTATCTGTTGTTTACTGAACTTTTTGCTATGTCATCTGAGGATGCTGATCTGCCATTAGTCTCACACCAGAAATTGCACAGATGGCATCAAGAGGGAAGCGGAATAGATCCAAGAGCCAATGATCTGGTGTCCACTATATTTATGCAAATTATAAACACGTTCCATTATGCTAATTGGGGACAGACCACTGGCTGGTTATGCATTTAAAAGTTCATTGGTGACAAACAAGTTGCCAAACCTTGATTTGTCCCATTGGTCTTTGAGTACTTATCTTCTGAAATGCCTGTCTTTGACAGCAACTTAGCATTTCCTTAGAGCTATGGGTTGTGAAATGAATTGAGTACACAATAGCTCAGTGTCCTTCCTCCCCGCACCCCCAATTTTTTATCTTATGCCATCAATATAGCGAAAATAGCTCCTTAAATAATAAAACTGCTAATCTCTTATCAGAGGGTGGTTTTTACGGGACCGTAAAAGTTTATACTGTAATGTTCTGTACACTAATAAAAGGGTTTTTTTAAATAAAAAAACCTTACCATAAAAAGTAAGGCCATAAACCTTTAAATAATCATTTATAAAAGGCAATAAACCTTTGAATACGAGCTTTTGAGAAAATGAGGGGCATTAATCATTAATTAGGAGTCATCGTTAATATACATTTGACTTGTAGACCTGGTAACCCCCACAAATTATTTGCAGAATTTTCTAGCATGGCTGACTAGTTCTGTGTAAAAGATTACTGTGTAAGTAATTCTCAAATACATCCTGGTTCTATACCATCAAAAGCCAAGTAGAAATTTCTAATTGTGCAACTAGAAATGATTGTGCAAATTATAGCTACTACCCTAAACACATGTGTTTACTTAAAAAAAACAACGTTTTGGGTTTTTATTGTTTGTTTGTTTTCCTGCAGCCTTGTACAAGTATAGAATATTGGAAAACTTGTAGTTCAAAAATAAAATTAAAGAAGTGCTTGCACACAAATTATTGCCCATATGCCCACAATGGACCTCAGGTTTCTAGAACTTATTGTGGGTGGGGAAGTGCTATTTGAGAGAAGGCAACAACAACACACTGTGCCAATACATCCCATAAAGAACTAAAAGATGTAGCTGGAGGAGCCAGCAGTTGGCACTAGTCTTTATAGGCAGGGCAGAAGGAAGGCTTAATATTCCAGTAAATTTGAAGACCCAATCAGGTCTTTAAAAATGTATAAAGTCCTTGACACTAATATCAAATTTGCAGGTGACCGAGCTGTAGGGTGTTCCTCTTGTTTGTGCAAGTGTGTGTGTGTGTGTGTGTGTAATCCACACAGTATTGCAGCACCTTTAAACTTATTAGCATGTATATCATAAAAGCAATTCATTTCTTGTCCCAAGGAGTAGATTTTTCTCCCATCGTTTGAAAAGGTTTCCATCATGTTTTGTGGTTTTTTATGGTCTCCATGGTACTCAAAGAGGTTTTGTGATTATTGTCCCTGTTGCTGTGACAATAATCCCCATCTAACGAGCAGCATGAAAGCAAGAGCTCTTAGCCACCTACCATGATATATTTTAAGATCACTTACAATGATACCAATAGTGCCAAATGTAATTTGTAGGAGTACCAAAAGCCACAGTTTTCAAGTTGTCCTTCTTGCAGCATGCAAGACTCGGTATTCAGTCGTTTTTGGGTTGGTTCATACTGGAAAGAGATACATTTGCCTTATACAATCCAGTTGTGATCACATCTCTGATTCTAACACTACCTGGGTTCTGACTACAATATTCTATTGAAATAAATTGGGTAATTAGCTTTTGCCTGTCTATTGAAAGTACTTAATGATTCAATCTGGTTATGAATATTACTATGACTGGTAAGTTCCCAAAGCCACTTTCATGCACAACACCTTTTAGTAACTCAAACTGGATGTTACAAGAACTCAACTGTGCCCAAGCTACTTCTGTTCCGGTGAAGTGGATATCAGGAATAACATGAAGATTTACAGATGTGTGCTGGTTTGTTTATTCATATAGAACAGGCACCCCCAAACTCGGCCCTCCAGATGTTTTGGGACTACAACTCCCATCATCCCTAGCTAGCAGGACCAGTGGTCAGGGATGATGGGGATTGTAGCCCCAAAACATCTGGAGGGCCGAGTTTGGGGATGCTGGATATAGAATGTTCTACTTCACCCTCTTAGTGCCTATATGCTACACAGAATGGATTGCAACCGTTAGGATATTATGTTAAACAAATAGAAATATATTTAAAATGGAACAAAGATTGAGACCACAGATAGAACACAGGATGGAATCCACGAGTGTTGCTCCACTAGTGAAAGGCATCCATCAGCAGAATGGGGAGGGGACAATTTTCAGTAATTTCCCCTGCCGTGGAGTCTCTTGCTCCCTAAATCTGCCCCAGGAAATCTCTTAACCCTCCACAGCAGATTTAGGGGCTCACAGGGCACTGCGGTGTAGGGGGAATCACTGAAAACTTGCCTCTCCCCATTCAGTTTCTGGGCTAGATCCAAGGGGAAACTGCATTGAGAGACATCACATGCCGGAAGGTTGCAGCCTGTTATTACTGCAGATCATTGCATCACTAAGTGCGTCCGTGGCTTGGGAAAAGGTGAAAGACACGAGGTTGCACACCAAGCTCATCCTCAGCTCATCTAAAACTTCTGGCTCCTTAAAAAGAACGACAAGCATAAAACCTTGCCTAAAGCATTTGGTTTATTGCAGGTTGAGAGAAGCTTATCTTCAGAGAAATTATTTCACTTCTTATAATGTGTGGCAGCAATTAATGTGAGTTTTAAGAAACAACTTGCTCTGTAACTGAAGGGAGGGGGGTGGGATGAAATTTTGCCATGGCAACTAAAGAAACATGGTACTCCGTGTACTGCAGAATTGCCTCAAACGCAGAGGGTATTTATAACAAGCTACAAATGCCAGGATTAAATACTATACTTTGGTTCTTTGAAAGAAGCAAGGGAGTGCTTGTATGACCACTTTATTTAACTACTTCCCATAATTAATGTAGAAAAACTACCTCACAGCCACATCACTATTTTAGCATTTTTTGTTTTCAAAAGAAAGAAAGGTCAAAACAAATGTGACTGAAAGAAAACAGGATAATGTGAAGCAGCTAATAGGTGCAACATTTCTTCACCAGGAAGCATCCAGGAGGCACAGGGGCTGCAGCAGAGCCACACAACTTCCTCACTTCCTCTCACCTAACACTAGAACCCAAGCTCATGCTCTGAAGTAGAGTGGTAAGAGATTTGGGAAGGACAAAAGGGAAGAGGACTCATTTGAACCAATGGAATTGGTCACCACAAGCTGTGGAGATGGCCACCAACTTAGGCAGCATTAAAAGTGGATGGGGACAATGTCATAGAGGCTGCAGGTACCAGTGCCTACTAGCCACCAGGGTGGAATGCCACCTCCATGTTCCAAAGCAGCATGGATACTAGCCAGTAGGGGACAACAGCAAGAATAGGCTAGCTCAGTTCCTGCTTGCAGGCTTCCTACAGGCATCCAAATTTGCCCTGTGGGAAACAGGATGCTGAACCAGATAGGCCTTTACCTGGAAGGACCCTTCTTATGTTATTCCAGGCCCCAAGACAGATGCCTTGCCTAACCAAGGGTGTAGCAATTACTGCTCTTTGAAGATACATTCCCAATATTCTTTGTTGCTACAGCTAGCAATGACTACTTGGTGGCTATCATCTTCTTCATCTCAGGAGCTGTTGAAGGGGCTTGTTGACCCCTATTGCTGTCCTTTCCATGTGCAAGGAAGATGACCTAGACTTTTTCAATGCCAGTGTATCCTTCTTCTTCACCTACCAACTCCATGGGCAGCCATTCACCTTCATGTAATCCTACATATTTGCAAAGCATCGGCCTATGCAGGATAAGAGGAACTTATTTTGCTGGCTAACTCCTCCTTCCAAGCCTGATGGCTTCTGCTCCCTTGTCTCCTCATCTCCCTTCTTGTGCTCGTGCCAGGAGAACAAATGTCCCTAGAAAGGCACCACTACTTCCTCTGCCTTGTGCCCATGCTCCATTGGGCTCATGTAACGCTCCTTCTGCAAGAATTAGTGATTTACACTCCTTATATCTCAGTTCATTCATTGTATCTTTCCTCTCTTGAGAAACCAAATGTGTTTCTGACTAGCAAGGCTTAGCCTTGCCCCCACCCCCTACCCCCCACCCCCACACAGAGCAGCAGCAGCAGCTAAATGTCTCTGCTTTCTACAGCTGAAGCTCTCTCAATCGTAAAAGCAAACATTTAACAGCTGGTAGATTGTCTTAGGAGATAATGTACCCAAGCTTGTTCATAAAAATAACAAATCAAAAACCTATTGAGGCTTCACAGTGCTTTTAACATATGCACACAAATATAGGGAGAAATTATTATGCAGTAAAAGTCTTTTCTTACCCTTATGAGGACTCTAATTTTTTTTAAGGCAACCTTTCAAGAAAGGAAAATTCAAAAGCTAATCTTCCTGCCTCCCTCTCACAATATGTCAAAGTGAAGAGAGTTAGGAATACTTTCATAAATTAAGCAAGGAGGTGTATATGTGCATTCTCATGCTATTATATATTATTATTATTATTATTATTATTATTATTATTATTATTATTATTATTTCTATATCACCCTATACCCAAAAAATAGGGTATAGAAAAAATATAAAAATATCAAATACATAAAATCAAAACAAAACCAACAACCCAATAAACCCCCCTCCAAAAGCCAGCATTTTTTAAAAGGCTATAGGATGTAGATCAAGTCAGGCAAAGGCCTGGTTGAAAAGGAATGTTTTTGCCTGGTGCCTAAAGGTGTATAGTGAAGATGCCAGGCAAACATCCCTGAGGATAGCATTCCACAGATGGGGAGCCACTGCAGAGAAGGCCCGTTCTCGTGTTGCCACATGGATTGGCTAGGTGAAGGCAGAAGATGGTTCTGTATTACTTACAGGTTGTTGTCCAAAGGCATGTTTCGTCAAGACGCTTCACTGACTCAAGTTCCACTGCAATGTATGAATCATGCACTTTGAGAACCAATCTGGAATGTTACAACTTATGTCAAGAGTCAAAGAAGAAGAGATGCCAGGAAGTACATGATCAGTTTCCTGACAGCTTTTTTAAAAAACACCACCACCACCCTGGAATTCAGCAGGTGACTGCAAATCTCATCCAGGCAGTGGCAGGGGACAGGTACTTACCGGTATCTCATTCCCTTCCTGCCACTTAAAATAAAACCAGGCCTTATCTGCTTTCCCACCTGAAGGAAGAAGGCATTGGAACTCTGCATCTTCTCATCCTTGATGGATGGGAAAGTATCTGGGGAAGGCAATTTTGACCAGAAAAATGGCTGGAAGGAAATAGTTTTACACACACACACACACACACACACACACACACACACACAGCATTTCAGTTACAACAACAACAACAACAACAACAACAGGCGGGTATTTCTCTTTCTAAGACTCTAATCCCAAGCATGCTTTCTTGTAAGAAGTTGGCCCCCGTTGAAATCCATGCAACTTAAAGCCCAAGCTGCTCACGCTTTTACTCATAAGGAATATAAAAAAATGTCTGGCAGTATTTTGTTCTCTTTAGAACAGAGGGAAATGCTAATCTCCCAACTCCCTAAGCAATTTTTTTTTCTGCCCCCCCCAGGCCCCACTGATTTGGGAGGTGGTGACAAAAAGATAAGTACATGGGGCAGAGAGGTACCCCGCGTGCATGTTCTCTGTAAAGCGGTATATAAAGTTTGTTAATTAAATCAACATGCACAAAGAGAATGTGCAAGCAAGAGGGAGGGGTGAGGTTCTAGCAGCAACAGCAACAAACATATTAGGTACCACATGCTTGAAGTCTGCCCACTCTGCCCTACATCTCCAGTTCAAGGGATGTAGTCAAGAGTAGCCAGTTTCAAGGCAGAGAAGGTGTGGGGAATGTTTGGCTCTCCAGATGTAAAACTTCCATCATCCCTACTGAAGTCAATGTGACCTGTTCCACATCTAAGCTGTTTTGGGACTGCGGCTTGTTCTGTCTTTAAGAATGATGCTACAGAACAGACATCACTAGCTAGTCAAAAACCACTAGAAAAAATACACCGCAGTTAACAGCAGCTTAGTTTGTTAAACAATAGATTATGCACTTGTTGAAAGCATCCTAGAACATTCATGATCACAGTGAGTCAGAATGTTGATTTTTCTAAAAACACTTTAGTCAACAAATGGGCACAGAAGAAAAAAAAAAGCACAGCGTGCAGGGAGTGGTTGACTCACTGCAGAAAGCTGAAAACTGCTGCTTCCTTTGATCAGTTCTTGCTGTGACCTGGCTTTTTCCTAGGGATTGCAGCATGAACAGAATAGATGAGCAGACACAGAGCAAATAATAATAATAAATGCATCTTACAGAATGCTACTGGGGAAGGGTTTTAGCTCAGTGGCGGAACACAGGGTCCACATGCAAAACGTCCCTGACTTCTCCAGGCAGTGGTGGGACAGGTTCCGCCCTGGAGAGCTACTGTCAGTCAAAGCCGACACTACTGGGATGAATGGGCTATGGGTCTAACTCAGTCGAAGGCAGCTTCCCATGTTCTGCAGAACTTTATATTCAGGCACTCTCAGTGGGAACACTTGGACTGATGCTGGTGGGGGCAAAGGGTGAAGAAAATGCCCACAGCCTGTATTTCTTCACGATTGCTGCTCCAGGGTTGGCTCTCCTGGAGCAAACATCCTTCTTTAGCTGACACCAGAGAAATCACCCTTGAGATGGACGTACCCGAGGTTGATTTTTAGCTGCATAAGAATATGTAAACTAGCTACTTATCAAAGAGCAAGCTCTTTCAGACAACACATAGTCATGTATGATTAAAATAGGAGGTATCTAACTATCTAACAGGAGTTATCAGGGACTTGTGCACCAATAGAATTAAAATGGTTGTCAGCAAAAATGACCATGCTGTGTAGAACATGAAAGCTTGTGTGAACCGTATCGTGTGACTTACTAGTTGGCCGAATAAACTAAACTAAGGTATTATTTTTTAATGTATCTTTTGAGATTCTCATAATTAATAAAATACTAATATGTGGCTGGGAATAAAACTAATTTTAATGTTATATGTAAAGTAAGGACACCATTCTGTGGCTCTTATGGATTTGTGATTTTGCAGGTGAAGTTGTATTTATAAACTGAATGTGAATTATTTAGTGTTTAAATGTGTACCATCCTTCGTCCTGGAATCATATGATGGTGGGCTAAAAATATATAAAAATATAAAACCAACCAACCAAATGATGGACAAAACCGCTGCCTCTTTCCCACCCACCCTGGAATGTCTGCCACCTACCTGGATCTTACTGTGCTGCTTGAACTTTTTAGTACACAAAGAAATGATTGTTTATTATCACTTCCTCCAGTTGCTGTGGGAAAACTCGAGTTTGTCCGTTGTCACTCACTCTCAGGCTGTCAAGCTGATGAATCTAACAGACAAGAAGCTTTGCCTTACAGCTGCCCCGGGCCGGGTTCTTCTTCACCTTAGCAAATATTAAGGGAAATCCACACCCATGACTAATAGCAGGCTCACTCCAACACAGTGCTCCCAAGCCAGAACTACTATAAGATGAAGATCAGTGTTTGTTAGCAGCAAGCCTTGCACACTGAGCTTTATTGTGACTGAAAGAGGGGAAAGCTCAGGAATAAATCTACCCATGGAAATATCAGTTGATAGAGAACAGTAATTAGGCTTGCCATGTGTCAGGAAAATTCGGCAAAATGTCAGGGGAAACCCAGATGTATGGGAACGTGATGGAAACAGCTCAAAAAGATTAAAATCACTATTTTTGGGGTTAGGTTTCCCAAAAAAAAAGCTTAACAATTTGGGTGGGCTGAAACATGACAACCCTAACGGTAACACAAATACAAAGGATATAACACTGAAGTATGCAAAGGGTTGTTTTTTTAAGGAGGGGTAGTTATTTCATTTGCTCTCTCTCTCTCTCTCTGTGTGTGTGTGTGTGTGTGTGTGTGTGTTGCTTGTTCATTCATTAAATCACATTTTTTCCCTTTAATGTTCCATTTGTTTTGGTTGTTTTCAATTGTTTTCATTTCTCATTGTTTTCGACGGCAGCCCCAGCTGTTTGTTGATTGCCTGTAACTTCTGTGTTTTCTATCCAATTAGCATGAAGCTTTCAGCCATTTTACTATCCCTCCACGGAACTGAATTGTGTCAAACTTGAGACAGATTGGAGAGTAGGCTCTAATTTTACAGACAATTTAGAAAGGCACAAACTATTAAATATTTTATCTCTGTAAACTGCAGGCTACTAATAAGTGAACGCAAAGGAATGAGAAAGATGAAGGGTGTGGTGTGGAATAGATTGAAAGAACCATTAGTTGAACCAGGGCTTCTTTTCAGCTGGAACTCACCAGACCTCAGCTCTGGCACCTCTCAGGTGGGTGCCATTGCCATTCTAAGAGAACAAGGGAGAAGTTCGTGGTGAGCCCTGGCACCTCTTTCTCTAGAAAAATAGCACTGAATGGAACCAACACAAATCACACACAAGTTTTAAAAACCCTTTGCCTCCTACCTTGATAGACTTCCACAAGTTCCTCCACTTATTGTGATGGGAGGACTCTGTGAGGAAGTTAGACCTATCAGATTGTTGGACATTTCTGCTAAAAATGTATTTGAGTTGAAGATTGGACAGTTTACACTGTCAGACAGTAGCAGGTAGCAGGCTAGCACAGGTGGGCCCGTGTAACTCTCTTGGCTTCCCAACACTGTGCATCGTGCTGTTATCAGAGCATGCAGTACTATGGCCAAGTCATTTCTGTCCAAAAGAGGCCATAGCTGATGAACCAGAACCAGCCATAGCTAGAAACAGGCAGTCCTAGCCACTGAGGCCACCTGACCCTCCAGTGATGCTGCTAGATTCAGAAGTGCCCTCAAACTATGGGCCTGTTCCTTCCCTCATCCAGAACAGGCCATCTCCCCATTTCCCAGACTCAAGAACAGTGAATGCAAAACACTGTTGTCTTTTCAGGATTCAGTTTCAATTTGGTTTGTTCAAAAATCAAATAAGATATACATCAATGTGCTATGCCATGCAAATATATACAAGAAAACATTAAAAAGGAGTGGAAATATAGTACTAGATATCATACCAGATGTATATGCACCATAATTTAATCAATTCATACCATTGGGATCACTTTAAACTTAAAATATTTAGGCCAATTGTGGCTAAACATATGTAAACGTGGACCTTTAAATATGATCAGCATGAAAAGTTAAATGCTGTAATCACTGCAGATGCTTGAGTTTTGTAGCAGATGTGTAAATGGAGAGACCAGATGATGAAAGGAATCATCCCATTAAAAATGGACATAAATGTTTTGTGATGATGTATCATGAAGCTAATTCTTTTCATGGTTACCCTTGGTCTGACTGGTGTTTTAAATAGTTATGTTTGAAAGGGAGTTGTGTGTAATCAGGGGCGCCGACTTATAAAAAATATTGGGGGGGGCGGGGGCCCATACCGACTTATAAAAAATATTGGGGGGGCCCAAGACCTCCAAACCGCTGCTGCTGGGGGAACGAAAAGGGCGAGCCCCGGGCTGCCCTGACCTTAAGTGAACCTGTGAGGGCCCGCCCTTTGCGG
The DNA here is from genome assembly GCF_964234715.1 of Podarcis melisellensis. NCBI lineage: Eukaryota > Metazoa > Chordata > Lepidosauria > Squamata > Lacertidae > Podarcis > Podarcis melisellensis. The sequence goes on from NC_138538.1 coordinate 62,435,443, forward strand.
CAGCCGATTGGCTGCCGCCGTGGACGGTGAATATTAATGAGCTAGGGGGAATCCCCGCTTCTCGCGGGGCTGACGCCAGCCCCGCGAGATTGTTGATGGGTTGAGAGCCCGCAACCCCACCCCCTCTCTAGATCGGGAGTGGCTTTGTTTTAACTCATTACTGAATGTATTTTAAAAGGTAACTATCGTCAAACAAGGAAAATAAAAAATACCAACATAATTTTGTGATTTTACAAAGCATAATATAACTAATAATTTTCTTAAATTATTGGGGGGGCAGAGCCCCCCCAAACGAATTTTTGAGGGGGCTCGGGCCCCCTCAGGCCCCATGGAGTCGGCGCCTATGTGTGTAATTTGCTGCAGCAGTTGGACCTTTAGGAGAGTTGTTGACACTTAGTCATATCCATTGTGAAGATTACACTGGCTTGATTCACAGAGCAGCAAATTCGTTGCTAAGTCTTAACTAAGCTTGACCTAAATTCCATGAGAAACCCTCTAAAGCAGCACATTGCAGAAACCACGGTGGTGTCAATCTATCAAAAGTGGAAGCCGCTTTCTTGAATTATGTGTGACCATGCAATCAATACTGCATTTAACCACATGTAGTTTATGTTGTCCTCTTTTATAATTTAAAAGTTTGCTGCTAAGGAATGACAAGTTAAAACTGCAAAAATACATGGTGAAAGTTGGGTCTTCTACCCATTCCACCTGAACTTCTTTTTTTTAAAAAAAAGTCAAAGGTCACTATAATTAAACATATAGTTTAATGTTGCATGTATCTTTTTAAAGCAATAAATAGCTGGTGGGTGGTGAATCAGAATCCTAGTGCAAGGGGGAAAGAGTTAACTTCACCATCCCATGCCATAGTCCCAATAAAAATCTCACTGACCATTCAGTTGTTATTCATAAGGACCTAAGAACAGTGCTACTGGATCAGGCCAGTTGCCCATCTAGCCCAGCAGTGATCAAAGAGGTATCTATGAAAAGCCTGCAAGCTGGACCTGAGAGCAATAGCATTCTCCCTTTCTGCATACATGTAGGTAGCCGTGTTGGTCTGCCGTAATCAAAACAAAATTTAAAAAATCCTTCCCGTAGCACCTTCGGGACCAACTAAGTTTGAAGAAGTGTTACCTGGTCCTCCTTAGAGATGTCCATGTGTTGGAATGGTTATCAGCAGAGAAGAATAGTTGTTCACCTGTAGGCTCCCACAGAACCAGGACACCACTAGAATCACTATGACCAGCTACTCTTGCATTTGTTAAGGATTGTGATCAGTGGCTTCCTTTATCCCTTTAATGATTTTGTTGCATTGCTACATGTGCACCTGTGATGTTGTTGCCCATAGTTTTAAATTTATTCCCAAATAAAATTCCACAAGGAAAGCCAAAGAGAGAAGAAGAAGAGAGAGAAAGAGACAGTTGTTTTCCCCTTTAAATCCTTCATATGTCTCTCTTTAAAACCACTGGTTCCTGTTCTGACCTGCTGGTGCAAAATAATCCCACATCTTGCACCTGTGCTCCTTTGTTTTCTCTCTGATGTCAAAGAGGTAAGGTCAATGCGTGGTTTGGACTGCAGCATGGATTCCACCCAAAAGTACTTCTTGACTGTGGTCTATATGAGGGCAAAGCTTCTTCTAATAACATGGGTGATCCTGATTGGGTAGAGAGTCTCTATGCCAGGGGAACATTGCCTTTTTTGATGAAGACACTCATACAATCAAGCCTGATCCATTTGGTAAGCAGTTTACAAATATATTACAAGACCCATCTGAGCCACAGCCTCACAGAAGCAGTTTTCCGCTGCCTCTGCATGACAGCGGCAGCATTTATACTGTAACTTTGATACCATACCCTGGATCGTTCTCATGTTAGATAAATAAACTGGCAGTCTTACACCACAAGATACACGGTAATGTTCTTAGGAATTAATCTTGCAAGCCAGAAAACATTTATGCTAAGGAGATGAAGAATATTTCACACAGATCATGAATTGCGCTATGCATCAATCTGTTCGCCATCTTATCTGTTGTGTTAAAGAACTTTGGTAACCATGGAAACATGCTAGAATTCGATCTGGGTATTTATTTTTTTTAATGCCACTTTTTTATTACTCCATTTGTCCTTTGCTACTAGTGAAGAAACTCTGTTTTCTTTCCGCCGAAGCAGCTCATTATCTGTTGGATGAAATGTCAAACCATAGGATTTTATAACGATCCAATTCAAGGCTCTTGTAAGAAAGAGGATGACTCACTGGAGGAGTCTTTGCCTGTGCTCTTGCACAAGTAAACTCACACATTTTCTGTTTGTTTCCCTGAAACAGGAAGGTGAGGAGGCACATTTCAGGCATCCCAACATTTCAATCGTTTGGGAGGAAGACAGAGCCAATGACATAGTCTAGCTCCCTTGCCTTCATTGCAGATCTCTTACTTAACTGACAACCCATTATTAAAACATTGCACCAGAAAATCTCTGCAAATACCCTTTCCCGAAAGTCATGGGAAGGACAAGACACATGAGAACTGTTTTACATAGTAGATATAAGCAGTCACGTACCCATTAGCTTGACTGCAACTGTCAGTTTTTATAGAGCCATCCTGATTATTTTTGACACATCAATAGGGGGTCAATATCATGGAAAAAGATTTTGTTAAACTTAACAGGTAAGATCATCATATATTTGATGCAGCTTAGTTACACCACCCTCAAAAAAAAGTTTTAGTGACCCTTTCCATAAACATTAGCCAACATTTCAGAACTTAGTTAAAATTTGTGTTGATTCTTCTGGCTGAAGATGTAGAAGATGTAGAATGCCTTACACGATGTCAACTACTTGCCCCTCGGCCTAGGTGCACTCATTCAGATCATCCCTGGCCATTGGCCATAGCTTGCTGGAGCTGATGGGAGCAGTGGTTGCCCTCCAAATGTTGTAGAATCACACCTCCCATAATCCTGGACCTTGGGACTGGGGTTTATGGGAGTTGGAATCCAACAGCAGTTGTACCACTGGATAGTCACCCCTGAATTAGGATACCACTTTATCATATTTCCAAAATGTGAAGTCAGGATAATATTGACCAAACCAATTAACTGTTGTAAATTAGTAACATTACTTAGCTGGCACACAATACAACAACCCCTAAGGATTGTCCATTTTCCGATGCCTCTGTGTGTGTGTGTGCGCACGTTCTTGTGCCCACTGATTAGCAAGATAACCATTTCCTCTGAAAATGTGAAGGAGTCACTGATGGAGAAAATTGGCTTCTGGCAGTAGGCTGTGGAAAACATGTTTTTCAATAAAAGAGTAGCAAAGCAAAGAAAATAACTGTGCCCATTTTGAAAATAGCTACCCTTATCTATGATGTCAGTTACAAGGGGCACAGGAGGGAAGGAAAAATCCAGGTGTACTTGCTTGCAATTAATGACCACCTCAAAATGTCCAGGCCACATAGAACACGATGCACACACCTTAAGAGTGATGTTAGGACAAAACATGGTAGGTAAGGACTTGGTTGAGCTTCCACGTTCTGCATTACAATCTTTGACACGGCGTCTGTGTGAGACAAGAGCATTATTCATTGAGAGTATACTGAGATTTATGAAAATTGGAGTTTTCTAAAATGCAAAGCTCATGACGGTACATAGAAGGAAGCTTTGTTGTTTTATGATTCATGTTTCACTTTTTAGTGTGTGTAGTGGAATAAACAGATGCTTTGTTTTGGTAGAGTGAGGATTAAAATAATGTGTAATGGCTTAAATTAGAGAGTGATCTGCAACTCTAAGTATCAAGTATTGGGGGGAGTGTCATCAGCACCACATTGCACATCGAGGCTAGGTTTAAGCTTCCCCCCAAAGCCATGTTAAAAATCACTCCCTTCTGAACAATAAAGATTATAGAAAAAATCTACCATTGGCACCAGTGTGAAGTATTTTTATTAATTCTAATTGCTCCACAGGGAGCAATTTTTTTACCAGCATTATGGCTGAGGAAGGAAAAACTCAAGCCTCACTTCCCTGCATGTTGTGAAGCTGATTGACAATTGCACATGATGTTCAATTGTTTAAAACTTGTGATTTCTAACCGTGTTTGATGCAAAGTGCTATTAGGCCCTCTGCCCATAGCTTTATTGAGAGTGTGGGCAAAAGGTGTAGGGAGTCTACAGGTAGTCTTATTTTTTGGCCCAGATCCTTAAATCAATTTCTAGCCTGTACAGATTATGGAAAACCCAGCAGAAACCCAAAGAGTTTAGGTCAAACTGACATTTGGCAAATCTGCACTTGGATAAATACCTAGTCTTATTAGTCAGCAATTCTTCTTGTGGTAGGAGAAGGTGGGTTAATTTGTGAACGGCCTAGCTTGGAGGTCACGGGGAAAGAACAAATCTGTTCAAATAATGCAAAATTGCTAAGCTTCTTAGAATGCCAGCTAGAAAAGGGTTGTGGTAAAAGCCAGCAAGCATTGTTCATATAAGCTCCCGCACGACCTCTTAAGCAGAGCAAGCAAATGAGCAACAGACCTATGGCTCCAACAAGGAGGAGGCAAAGTTAGTCACAGATAGAACTGTGTTTATGAAAAGTCTGGTGCATTCCTCCAAGCAGAGCCATAAGATTTACAAAGTAAGACAATCTTTATCTATGCCCAACTTAAAGCTGACATTTCAGTCGAATACTGGGGTCCTGAAATTTCTGAATCTTGCTCCCAAAATTCAAGAGGCCTGGCTTTTGATAAATCCATCAGACGTTCAAGCTGAGCCAAGAAATGTTCTGTCGTGTTGCATTTGGGTTAACAAGCAGCATATAGTCCAAAAAAAAATTGGATTCTCAAACATTTTGAACCTTTCACACCAAACCAGAGGGCAGTATTCAACTAAATAATTCTGTGAGTGCTATGCTCACAGGACCTCACCCCTCTCCCCTCTCCTCTGCCTGTGTCTGCTTACACCATCCCCAAATCTTCTCCAGAAGGTTGGGGGAGTCCCCAGAACAGATGTGTGGGTGCACAGGGGTAGGTGAGGGGGCGAATGCTCCATTGCACAAGGAGAAATCCTTGCACTGACAGAATCTGAGCCTTAGCGCTACACAGCCCATAGTCAGTAATAGCATGATATCACCCTTCACACCTTAGCCAAATATGTATCACAAGCACAAAGGAGCCACAACCCTATTTACCAACCACATGATACAGCGTGACATTTGCAAACTCTTCCCAGCACCTCTTGAAGTGACTCCAGGAAAGTGACTCCATTTCCCTAAACTGCATGGTCAGTTTCAACAACCTGCCTTGCGTGTATCTTTTATTATTCCTAATCCGGGGTCCAGCCATTTCCTGGGCCCTGATTAACCTTACCACTTTCTGTGTACCGAGCTAACTTGATATGAACAAAACAGCATCCTTCTTCCCAGTGATGAAGATCATTTTTGGATCAGATTTGAAGACGAATATAGTTTGTATTAGGCATCCAGCTCTGGTAGCTAGCATGAGTTCACTGAGGTATTTTGCTGATGCATTTTCTGATTGAGGCACAGCAGATATTTAGCTCTTGAGATCTAAGGTTCATTTCCCAATAATAATTGTTTCACATTTTGCAAGCTGCAGGTGTTCACAGGAAATCTTTCAAGGAGGACAGTTCCCAAACTGGATGAGGAGCTGCACAGGCAAATGGATGCTCCCTGCACAGTTTCTAGCCTCACACAGCTCTGGCCAGATTTTATCAGTATCTCTAAAGGCAAAAGTTAGTCACCCCCTTGTGAACAAATATTGGAGAGCTGCTTCCAGTCAGTGTAGACAATACTGACTTAATATCCCTGATCAGATAATCTCCAAAGGGTTTTTTCCTGTAAGGTAGCTTCTTGTGTTAATTATTATTATTATTTTGTCGGTTTATTTTTAATTCAACTGCTATACTTTTTTTTTTTTACTGGCCCAAATTATTTACACATCATGCAAACATGAAGCCATTTCAGGCTTGTACCTTCTCATACATACATAGCAAGCTCACAGCAAGTTAGTACAGTCAAACCTTGGCTCTCGGACGCCTCCGTTATTGTACGTTTCAGCTCCCAAATGCCGAAAACCTGAAAGTAACTAAACAATTTTTAGAAGCTGAACAGCTTCTGGGGAGTTTTTTTCCTTTTTTCTCCACTAATTTTGCCTACCGCCCTTTGATCCTCGATTGTCTAACGTTTCGGAAGTCGAACGGTCTTCCGTAGTGGATTATGTTCAACAACCGAGATTTGACTGTATTGTAGCAGACAAAATATTAGGAATAGCAGGGATATGTGCATTTAGGTGATGAAAACCTAAACAACTCCCAGCAGTTACTCTCCAATAGTCATTATGCTTCCTGTTTAAATGAGTACCAAGTGGCAGGAAAGCAGCAGGGGCTTGGGGGGAGGGGCAGAGATTCCAGATAAATCATATTTTAGTGTTATAACTTTATGCTGTAAAACCACTGTGGCCCTCCTCCTAGCAGTCATAGCTGACTAGACATCAGATTCACCTTGAGGCGTATGGCTGCTCAAGCCTATAGACATGAACTGAATTGAATTTTTTCCCCATCCCTAGGACCACAGCAGGGGAGAAAGCAAGATGCCCCACTTTTCCAAGTTCCTGAGTCCCATTCCTGCTCCTTCTTCACAGACACATTAAATGCATCTCTACATTTAACATCACATCAGTTGGGCCATGAAGCAGCTAACATTTGCAATAATGAATATTGTAAAGCAGTGCTGGAGTAAATTGACTTAATATTGGCAAAAGTGGAACATCTGATTCCTTTTTGAAAAAAGGCTAGAGGTCAGATAATTAATTAATTAATTAATTAATTAAATAGTTTATTTATTTATTTATTATACCCCGCCGATCTGGCTGGGTTTCCCCAGACACTCTGTGCAGCTCCCAACTGAATATTAAAAACACAATACAGCATTAAACATTAAAAACTTCCCCAAACAGGGCTGCCTTCAGATGTCTTTTAAAGTCAGATAGTTGTTTATTTCTTTGACATCTGATGATAGGGCATTCCACGGGGCAGGCGCCACTACTGAGAAGGCCCTCTGCCTGGTTCCCTATAACCTCACTTCTCGCACTGAGGGAACCGCCAGAAGGCCCTCGGCACTGGACCTCAGTGTCCGGGTAGAACGATGGGGGTGGAGATGCTCCTTCAGGTATACTGGGCTGAGGCTGTTTGGAACTTTAAAGGTCAGCAGCAACACTATAAACTGTGTCTGGAAACATACTGGGAGCCAATGCAGATCTCTCAGGACCAGTGGTCTCGGTGGCCACTCCCAGTCACCAGTCTGGCTGCCGCATTCTGGATTAATTGCAGTTTCTGAGTCACCTTCAAAGCCACCCCACACAGAGCACATTGCAGTAGTCCTAGCGGGAGATAACTAGAGCACGCACCACTCTGGTGAGACAGTCCGCAGACAGGTAGGGTCTCCACCTGCGTACCAGATGAAGCTGATAGACAGCTGCCCTGGACACAGAATTGACCTGCACCTCCATGGACAGCTGTGACTCCAAAATGACTCCCAGGCTGCACACCTGGTCCTTCAGGGGCACAGTCACCCCATTCAGGACCAGGGAGTCCTCCACACCAGCCCACCCCTGTCCTCCAAGAACAGTACTTCTGTCTTGTCAGGATTCAGCCTCAATCCATTAGCCGCCATCCATCCTCCAACCGCCTCCCGACACAGGACCTTCACTGGTTCTGATTTAAACGAGAGGTAGAGCAGGACAGCGCCTCTTCATTGCTTCTCGGTGAGATCTGCTGCTCAGGCAAGGGAGCTGGCTTGGCTGCAAGGGTTTTATATGCCTAGGGTGTCTTGACTGGCTCATCGGATCAACGGACAGCCTTAAAGCTGAAAAAGTCATTTGTATTTCTTGGACCCACAGCTTCGAGGTTGCCCTGAATCTATAAAGCTAAACCATCTTTGCCTTCTGAGGAATCAAAGTGCTTGCTGGTGAAGGAGTTATGGCGCTGCCACTTCCAGAACCATCACCCCCATGTCTTTTGAGACACCTGCCCCCCATCAATGTGAAACTCTTTCCGCAAGAGACTGACCAAAGGCCAAGTATGTTTCAGAAGTATGGTGGTTTTAACTAACTTCCACTCCACTTGGAAGTGGAGTGGGGGTGGGGGAATAAGCTACTAAAACTTTTTGGTGTTGGCATTTGCAATGTTCTAACTCATTGAGAGTTCAATCCTACTGCTTGATTCACCGTATTGGGGTGGTGGTGGGTGGGGCAAAGGTATCTTTATACCTAGCCCAGAACCGCTGTGCCATATCCTAAATGTGTGGGGCATTCTGAAGAGGAGGGTGCTGAACCAACCTGGGATTCAGTGACTCCCAAGCTGGCCTCACTAATTTTGCCTGGCCAACAGGAGCAATGGAAGTGAAGATGCTCTGTTACGCCTCACCACTGCACACTTGGGATATGGGTTGCTCATTCAGTTGCCCTTTTATTGATATATAATTATCTAATAAATATATTGTGTCTACTTGACTTTTGTTGCATTCCCAAAACCTCTGAGACGAAATGTGCAATAAATTTTAATATATTCATTGGTTATCTTGTGAATCTTGAGCATATTAAAATATAGGCTTGCAACTCTCAAAGGCTGCCAACGCCCGCTGAAAAATATGCAAACCCCATTTCCCAGTACATTTAACCTTGAGTACAATTAAAATGGATCTTGCATGACAATGCATGCTTGGAGAGTGAACTGGTCCCTGAACATGATTGGATGTTTTTTTCCCATTAAGGAGGAAGTAAATCACAGTAACTTCTAGGATGGCTCTAATAATAATCACAAAGATTCTGTTTGCAGTTTCTCTATGGAAAAGATGTAAGAAAATGCACTGAGAATCCCCCCCACAAAGCTCAGAACACCTTGACCCTGAATCTGTGTTAGTATAGAAGTAAATAGAACTTGTATGAATTAAATGGGTTAGCGATCAACCTTATTCTGTTTGACTTTCTGTAGAAATTCACACTGGTCTTTATGCAATCGCGATGGTACTTCTAGAAAACAATTTTTCTAAAAGCCCGTTCATGCTAGCCCTAGATTTGCCTTAGGACTTTTTAATAGAAGAAAAATGTTGAGGGTACAAAGTTCTTTAAGCATAAGCCTAGGTTCAAAAATGACCTACCTTTGAAACCCCACATTATCCATATTTACTTGCAAGGAAGTACAATTTATTTTGTTGGGAATTACTTTCAAATCGATATACTTAATATTATAGCCTTGAGGTGGTTTGTAATATTATAGCCTTGAGGTGGAAAGCTGAACCAATTCAGAATGAAGATGCAGGGATTGTGTTTGAATGAACATGAACTAAACGTCTTCAGGTTTCTACCTGAAAATGAACTTAGTTCCCCTGTTCACTACTTTTCAGGTGTAGTTCAGACATTTTGGAACTAATTTATTGGACTTCTTTCAGCTGAACAAGTTAATTCAAAACACTGAGGGAAGCAGACCTAAACCATCTACTAAACATGCTTCAGGAAAGCTTTTGTGTTGACATTCAAATGCCTGAACACTACATCTGGGCTAGTTTTAAATGTTATAATTTTAAATGTTAATGTTTAAATGACCAATAGTTATACGATAGCACAACCTTTTCAAAAATGCATCTGTTGAATATCTTCAATCTCACTGTTTGTTATCTGTCATGAAGTTGGCATGTCCAGAATAAAACTCTGTTTGACATCTACAATGTCCATGTCTAGAACACCTGTCATCTTTCTTGATTTATGGTCTCTGCAAGTCACTGTCCAGTTTCCTGTAGAAAATCTTGGAAGCAGATTAAAAATGGAGAAACACATGCAACACCAGGTTGATGGTGACAAAAATAATAGGATTAATTTGTGTTTCACAGGCCACAGGGGCATCAGTATTACTCAGCTTGTTCCTTTTTAATGAAGTTGTACTTCTTGTTTTATCTGTTCCAGAAGACTGAGTGCATTTACACATGAATGATGGCAATGATCACATGTGTAAAAGAAACAAAAAAGCACAAAACTAAGCTCAAAAGCAAACATTTTTCATTTCATATACAACAAAACTTACCTTCCTGGTATGCTGAGTTAACAATCTAGAGAGAAGTGTTCATTTCAGCTTCTTTGCTTAGATAACCTACATAATGTTTAAGATGTAATTATAGAGATCTCCAATGTACTTTTATGTGGTGCTGATTATTTCCTAATTCCCTCAAAAGACTAGTGTGATTTGCAAATGACTTTCAAAAAAAGGATAACAAGTTCCCATCTTGACGTGCTTTCGAACTGCTAGGTTGGCAGGAGCAGAGACCGAGCAATGGGAACTCACCCTGTTGTGGGGATTTGAACCGCTGACCTTCTGATTGGCAAGCCCTAGGTTCAGTGGTTTAACCCACAGCGCCACCCGCATCCCAACATATAAATATTAAGAACCCTTATATTGGCAAAGATGGAGATTAATTACTGGAAGATGCTAAAGCAGGAAGGGGGAACTCATGGTCCTCCAGGTGCCATTGGACTTTCTTCCCATCCAAGCCACCCACTATAGTCAATGGTGAGAGATGGTGGAAGCTGTGGTCCAGCAGCTTCTGAAGTGCCACAGTTTCCCCATGCCTATTCTAAAGAGTACCCAATGTTGTCTTCAAAATACATTTTGCTATATACACAGTTACTCCCAGGTCCAGGGTAGTACCATCAAGAACAAAATTCACTTGTAGAATTTTGTATGTTTGCCTTAACATTTATACGTCTTAAAATGAAAATTAGGACACACACACACACTGGATTCATTGGAGGGCACTGGGATGTGATATATCCAATTTGACTGCCATAGCCACAATGGCAAAAATAAATGGGCTACTTTGCTCAACCTAGACAAACAAGAAGCTTTTGACAAAGTGAATTAGAATTTCTTCTTGTTTCCGTTAAAAATACAACATACATTCCAAAATTGTGAACTGGGTTGCCATTATTTACAATTCTCCAGATCCAGAATTCCAACAACCATGTTATCTTTTGACCCATTCCTATTAAAGCTTGCACTAGGAAGAGTGGGTTCCTCTCCCTAGTTTTGTTCCATCTTGCCACTGAGCTTTGCCTATGCCTCTTCTTTGCAGCAAGCTGTTTATGTATCATAAAATATTAAGCTATTGAATGCAAAATTTTGTTACATGCCAATGGGACTCCTATATTGATGGAGAAACCTGATACATCTAATTTAAAATTTATAGAATTAATAGAAAATGTGGTGGGTAAAATCAGAAGCCCCGGGGCTTAGCATATTGGAATATCCTTCCAAAGCTGGAAATTACACCAACAACCTGAACAGTGCTTAGAGGCTATAAAGCTATGGACCTAACAAAAATCTTACAACTATGGGCACAGCGATTAGGGACATTAGCATTGATATAGAGATACGGCAATTGTAAATGGAGGGGTAGGATGGGCAAAGCTAGACAGTGAAAATTGTATTTAACTACATCTCATATATGTCTTCGGGAACTCCCAGCCACAATTCCAATTGCCTATTCCTAAAAGCTTAATAGATATATAATTTCCAATGGGAAATTGGCTAGACCATGATTCTCATTAAGTAAGCTACAATTACCTACAGAAGAGTGAACATTTAAACAGCTTATTTTAAAACATCATACAGTTTATCTCATCCTCCAGGCATGTGGGTAGTGAACATTTCACAAAAATGTCACCCCAGACTGGGCAGTTCTTCAATCAAGCTGCTTTGGTGGTATAGTAAGTTTGCAAGCATTAGGAATCAACCATGTACAATATTCCAATGAAGTCACCAATCACAGCAACCAGACAAGAAGGGTTTGAACTAGGAAAGCACCTAAAATTTGACCCATATATTCATCGTGAATTAGCCTTATGGGCTAATACAGTCTTGCAGACAGAAGATAAATGCTTTCTATAGAAAATCTCAGCCCACTAGCGGGATTATTGCTTTAAATTAATTAATCTGGCCAGATGACAAATGTGTAAATTTTAAATTAATGCAACCATATGATCTCCTTGAGATGGTCCACTGGCAACACATCCAACCCAAATATCTCCTGACTTTCAAATGCATTGCTGATGCCTAGAATGCTTCTGGTCCTCCTTCTCTTACTTCTCTTATTATTCTTTTATTTTTCCATACTACACTTTGTCCAGAATGATCTCAGGGCAGTATTCAAAGCTACGTAAAAAACCCCCACATGAAATCACAAAAAGAGAAAAACAAATCCAAACTACCATCTATAACCAAATGCCTGCATGAAAAGATGTCTCTTTCATTACCAAACCCTTTGCAGATGTACCAAATACTGTACATGAGAGGGGATTGTGGAAGATGAGGCCTTGCTAAGACAGCCAACAGACTCTTGACAGGGCAAATTTAGGCCAGGTTGGTCACTGAATAGAAATAAACACCTGCCCTTGCATCCAGAGAAAGGTTTGCGTGTAATAACAGGATGAAAACTATATAAATTACTTTTCCACAAATGAACATTAAGAATAATGGTGACCTAGAAGAAAAGCATAAATGTAGATACATAACCGCACACCCTGGATGAGAGCTACACTCCCCCTGCCCGCTCCAACTCTCTTTTCCCTTCTACCTTGCAGACCCCATCTGCCAGGGCCAAAGGTTAGCATCCTTGGGAGGCTGCTGACACCTTAGTGTCCCAGAATGGCCCACAGTCAAGTCTTACCCATTCCTACTGCTCCTTCTGCTTCCTCAATGCCAACACTACTCATTTGCTCACCTGTCAACACTCCGTGCGGTTTCTGCTACATTGTCTCTCTAAGCCAACTGGCGTTTGCAAAGCCAGGAATGAATTAGTAAACCAAGTGGAATGCTGCAGATGGGAACAGGGTTAATTCAAAGGGCTGGAGTGCGCCACAAACCCAGGGATGATTTATAAAGCCCAAATGCATGAAATCAGGAGAAGAACACAGAAGAACAGAATGCCTGAAGCCATCATGTGTAAGCTCAAGGACCAGAATGTACATGTCTGGATAGCAAAGTATTTGACCAGTTCAAAGAAATGTCCAGAACTATAAGATAGCACAACCAGAGCCTCTGTCAAAGGGAGGCAATAGTAAAATTTAAAAAGAGCACTACTACCTAGCCAGAAAACGTGCCACCACCAAATTGATCCATATCATATTACCTCAGGATATTATTTCAGAAGCTATGGGTATAAGCTATGGGCAAGATTTATGGCTAAACTTTGCCCTGGTCTTTCTTCATCAACATCATATTATTATTATAATGAACAAAGCAATCGTAAAGGAATATTAGAAAACATGCCTTGTTGGGAAGCAAGGTTTGATTTTATTGAAGATAATATAATTATATCCCTTGAATCCTTAATTAGTAGAATGACACTGTGTATTCCTAAATCATATCATTTTTTTTAAAAAAGGCACTATTACCGCTTTAATTAGAAAATATGGTTCAATCATAAAACTGTTCAAAGTAGAGGAATTCTTATTTGCATCTGTTAAACAGGTTAGTTGGGAGAATTTAATTTATATTAAAACCCAACCCTGACTCAGAAGGACTGGAGAGTTGTTTTCTTGGTATCTGTGAATTATACTCATACCACCTCAAACCAACCAAAGCCTGTGATATTGGTTAAGGGACAGGAGACCAGATCACCACTGAAACAGTCATGGGGAGGGGGGGTTTAAATATTCTTTCTGTTCCTGTTTCTGAAAATGCAAAGAAAAAAAAGAAAAGAGAAAAGCAATTGCTTCCTTCGCAAAATGACATGATTAAATGAATAAGATCTGCAAGCAACTCTGTTAATCTTTTGGAACTATGAATCTAATGGGAATGGCTCGTTGTTTATTTGGCAAAATTGTAGTGCAAAGTAAGCTGTTTTAAAAAGGATATGGATCCCATGGTGTAAACTGAAGAAAGAAAAGCAAGTATAACTTTCTAGACAAAAGATCTTTGTGTGTGTCTGACTCTGCATCAAATTCAGCAGAGTACTTGTGAGTCAAGTCCAGCTCAGATTTATAGAGCTGCCTGACCAGTGCAAGATAGCATATAGATCACTCACTTAGGATTGGGATGCATGTGACCTTCTGATGTTTGGAAAATGAAATGAAGCTGGGGAAAATGTGCTTTTGCAAAGGAAATATGTAGTATATCTGGGCAGGTTCCTATTTTTAGAATTTGATCCCCGGGGCATGGATGCTTGTGTTAGAGCCCATCTGAGGAACCTTAGCTTTAGAACTCATCCTTCAAGGAATCTACTTTCAGAGCTGAAGATTTCTCTTTTTATTGCTAGTGTGTTGGCCTGGTTACAGATGCACCTCCCTCACATGGCTTCCTTCTAACACATATTTCATAGCAATATTGAAATTTTGTGTGCTCTATTTTGAGGAGCCAAGTTTGATCAAATTTCACAAACGCATTCCACTCCTTCATTCCCATTTCTGTTAGCACCGTGTTATTTGCCATCAGGTGCAAAGCACCAACCCGTTCCTGCTTTAACAATAGTTAACAATTGTTCATACTGTCACGCAGGAGCTTGTGTAACAGCTAAAATGGGATTCATAGCAAGCAGAATAGAGCTGCTAGTGGAGAGTCTAGTGGAGCTGTCCATGGTACTCCTTAAGGCAGTTAGGTGTTTGCTGCATGGGGTAATTATTGGTGTAGTCCAGGGGTCTGCAACCCGCGGCTCCGGAGCCACATGTGGCTCTTTTACACCTTTGCCGCGGCTCCGGGGTGGATACTAGTGAGGGGAGGAGGCGCATTGTGCGCCCCGACACTCCCCACTGTGGCGGGCGCTGTACTGGCTGTGACGTCGCATGGGGGCGGTGCGTGCGTTAGTCACGCACCGTCCCAACGTCACCTTCCCGCCCGCCCGCTACATTGTAAGGGGCATGTACGCTGGTCACTGCATTGAAAGGGGGCATGTACGTTGGTCACTGTTTTGAAGGGGAGTGAAGAACACACATACAAAAAAAGGTAACTTGTTAATTTAACGTTTATTTCTATGAGGAGGAGTAATTCTGAGGGGTCAAACAAAGAAATAATAACAAAGTGACAAAAAAGTTATTTTTATAATGACGAGTTTTGCGGCTCCCAGTTTTTTTTTTCTTCAGAAACGGGTCCAAGTGGCTCTTTTTGTCTTAAATGTTGCAGACCCCTGGTGTAGTAGATCGGAAAGAAAATGGGCCCCGGGAACTGCTGGTAGCTTAAGGTCAGGCATAGGCAAACTCAGTCCTCCAGATGTTTTGGGACTACAACTCCCATCATTCATAGCTAACAGGACCAGTGGTCAGGGGTGATGGGGGTTGTAGTCCCAAAACATTTGAGGGCCGAGTTTGCCTATGCCTGCTTAAGGTTCTGGACCATTACTGCAAATGCATAATTAAAAGCAAGTTTTCCATTTAAGATGTCCTTAGGAGTTTCAACCTGTACTTCTGCCCAGAATACTGACTACAATAGAGCCAATCTGCCCACCCCCACTATTAATTCAAATGTAGGAAGACTGCAATGTTCTTCTTTGAGCTAGGTTTCCCCCTCCAAGTCATTTGTTTTATTAATTCTGTAAAAGAAAGGGAAGTAGAAAAGATGAGATCAGAGTGACCAGTGTGTGAGCTATTCATCTTACTGTGCAGAACTCTCATCATTGACTCTTGCTCAACTGAATCTTCTGAATTATTGCTTTGTACAGAATAGAGCATGAAGCTATGTTCTCTGGCCTTACTCTGCAGACAACTTTAATTCCCAATTAGCAAAGCAAGCTGGAAACTTTTGATCTACTCTCAAGCCATGTAACTGAAATTAATGAAGGCTGTAAAAATCTTATCAAACATTCTGAACCACTGGGTGAAGTTTCGCCTCTTTATTCTTACAGAAGTGATGCAAGCATGGGAGTAATAAACCAAGGTCTCTATAATAGATTGGTATTATCTCTCTCAGTCCTCACCTGTTAGTAAATGGTGTCCTGAATGAAAAAGTAGGGTATATACTCAAGTATAAGCCAACCCGAATATAAGCCGAGGCACCTAATTTTACCACAACAAAGTGGGAAAACCTATTGACTCAAGGATAAGCCAGTTCACCACACCACAAACCTCTCTCCCCAGCCCCTCTCATCCCCCTGCCTACCTAGGGTGCTGCCGAGAGGCAGAGGCTGGTGGCGGGAGCGGAGGAGGGACAACAAGCAGCCCAAAAGGGCTGCTTTCAAATTGCTCGTTCCCCCGCCACCGCCTTTGCCACTGTTGGAAATGTGCTCGGGTGGGGCCCTCACTCGAGTATAAGCCATGGGGGGCTTTTTCAGCATTAAAAATGTGCTGGAAAAGTTGGCTTCTACATGAGTATACACAGTATTCTACTGACTCAATTATATAGTGAGCTGGCTCATTATCCTACCTAGCAAAACTGGCTCAACAGATCTGGTGTAAAAAATGAAGAGCCCTGGCACAAAACACAAGTTTAAGAGCTGAAGTGTTTGGGTGACTGATTCTACACTGTCTGAATGGGTAGTTTTATAGTAGAAATGGAATGCTACTTCCATATTGAAGGAGATAGAATTTTCTCCCTTACTGTGAGAACTTTTGAGTATCTGGTATTCAGAAAGAGGCAGGACTTTAGGCTTGATTAAAGACAATATTAAAACAAAAAGTAGTTTAGTTAGGCAGGGGTTACAGAAAGTAAGCAAAAAAATTAATAGTGGGAGAATGGCAGAAGACAGAACTATGTTGCTGAAATATTTTGCATTTTAATCTAAGGAAGTTAATATCTTCTTGATTCTCACATGCAATGTTGAGAGTTTTTCGTAACTGTGTTCCTAGATACTGCAAAATCTAGAACACGCTTTACCACTAATTCTCAACACAACTCAGGTTTTTTTTTTTATATAATCCACTTTCTTTCACACAGTATATACGGGAGAAATGCATTATTCAAGAACTCAGAAGTTTGACACCATTTTACACCAATTAACTCTAATCTTAAAACTTGGTTCCATAAGCCATTTTAACATTTTATGAATGCGTTCTTCAATCCCCTTTTATTAATTCACCCGTCATATATGCCAAGTCCCTGGACATTGCTCCCTGTTTGTATTCTGGAGCTCTGCATCCCAGCCATGCTGCATTGGGAGGAAGAGGGTTCATGGGAGCGTGACTCTTGGGCAAGAGCTACTGCAATTACTCCAATCAGCTGCAGCAGCTTTGGTGAGTCTTGCGCAGTTCCATAGGCCATGTGACAACGTCACATGGGGTCACGTAAGGTCTGTATGTTTTGAGGGGAGCCAAAAGCAGGAAGCCCAGGCCAGGAAGCATATAATCAACTGCACATAGCTATAAGCTTATCTGCTGCTTTGCCCCTTATGTTCAATGCCCAGATAAATTTTTTTATCACCTGTTCTTGACTGTCTCTCTGGCCGATCCCCCCAGGAGGTGACAGTCGAGCTCCTGGCTGATAAAGATCTACAGATTACATACCTGGAAGCCAAATTTGCTCTGGCAGCTAAGAAGCTCAATTTCAGATATGTTAATGCTCTTTAATTTTAAATCTTTATGTTGTAAACTTTTAAAGCTGCAAACATTTTATAGGGTATGTCATGCGATTTCAGAGGAAAGCCTTGCCTTGCCCTTTGCTGTACATTGTAAAGGCTTTGGGCTGTACACAATAAATTGAGTGATTTTGATTGATGCCACCAATGGCATGAGATAACTACTGTGGCTGCCCCACCTTCCCTGGGATTACTTAAGACCTGTGGGCTAAGGAAACCCAAGCTAGGGAGCTAGTGCCATTAGATCCTGACGTCTGTTTGAGCATATTTTGTACTATGTATACAGACCAACTTGGCAGAGTGATGTGTAGAAACTTGTGGTATCACTTCATAGGGGGCTCACTTGCTTAAAGTGACACGCAGGTGCCTTAGTACTGACACTAATTGATGCTCAATAAGAGTCCCAAGTATTTAGCTGCCCAAGTATTTAGCCGATGATGTGCTGAATCAGCATAGTATTGCTCCAGCAAATGCTGCCACAGGGGGCGCTGTGTAGATGTTATACTTCCTGGCACACTGGTCAGAAGGAGATGGTCACATCAACACAGAGTAAAGTCTTAACTATAAGAACTTGTTAATCCATTTCGAAGCTTATACGTATCCCCTCATTTGAGCATGGATTGGATATTTCCATCTACGGTATGCTATCCTTCTTAAGGAAATGAGGATGTGAATCTTAACCACATGACCCTGGCCAGTGCCAGCTCAGCTATGCACCTTTCTTTAAGAAGTAATTGATCAGGTCTACTTTATCTTAATGTATATCACAGTCTGTTGTCCTCCATTATTTTAGCCTCTACAAGTCAGCACTACATCAACTTTATATGCTATAAGGAATAGATATGAAGAGAGTGAGCCTGGCATATTTAAGTGATTAGGGATGCCACAAAATTTATGAGACCATCATCTTTCAGTGGCTATGCATGCTCTCTAGTCACAAAGTACTTGCAATTTATCAACAGCATCCTGGGCAATGCCGTCTTGAAACACAGGTCCATTTTATACATGAAGGCCACAGATATAACCACTCATGCTGTAATCCAATACCCAATTGTACTATATGCAAATGGACTAGGAGTAGAGAGGGAGTTATTAGAGAGAACTAGGATTATCACTCTGTTTTCTCCGTTTGCTTCTTAAGCCTTATGGAAACTGAAATGTAGGTATCAGCTTGAACTGCAATTGAAAGACTCCTTAAACTGTAAATCAGGAAGCAAGTACTGCTTATATCTGGAATTCTGACTCTAAAGTTGCCTTTATGTGGAACTTAAAAAGCCATTTCTGATTTGATAAGCATTTAATTAATGTGTTACAGATGCTGGTTTTTAGCTGCTGCTATTTTTATCTCATTTTTTGATTTTTTAAAAATGCATTGTAAAATTGTAATTAAATTATTGTTTGTTCTTGTTGTATTAAACTTTTGTAAGCTGTTCCTTTTCCTTTTGCCGTAAAATGTGGGTAAATCTGTTTAAAGGTAAAGGGACCCCTAACCATTAGGTCCAGTCGCGGACTACTCTGGGGTTGCGGCGCTCATCTTGCTTTATTGGCCGAGGGAGCCAGCGTACAGCTTCTGGGTCATGAAGCATGCCAGCATGACAAAGCCACTTTGACATGAACCAGAGCAGTGCATGGAAATGTCGTTTACCTTCCCACCAGAGCGGTACCTATTTATCTACTTGCACTTTGAGGTGCTTTTGAACTGCTAGGTTGGCAGGAGCAGGGACTGAGCAACGGGAGCTCACCCTGTCACGGGGATTCGAACCGCTGACCTTCTGATCTCGGCAAGTCCTAGGCTCTGTGGTTTAACCCACAGCGCCACACGATTGTGCTATTAACCATGGGCTGCATGGGAGTGCTGGTCCTACTCAGAGCAGACCCATTGACATTAATGCACCTAAGCTAGTCATTTCATTAATGTTCATGGGTCTACTCTGAGTAGGGCTAGCCTGAAAACAACCCCACGTAAGCATTCTATGTGCACCTCATCATGTTTAACTGCATTTCCAAGTGCGCTGTTCTATCTAAACGTTGCATTTGCATTTCAGCAGCATTCCTATTAAGGCTTCTGATTGCTGAAACACTCGTGTTATATCTATTTTTTTAAAATAAATTTTTATTGAAGTTTCCACAAATTTTTAACACAACAAAAAAACACAATAACAAACAAAAAAGAAAAAAATACAAACAAGAAACACATATAAATTCAATTTTTACTTTCTTATAGCTTACTTTCCCGACTTCCTCATACCTCCCCTTTCTGTATTCTAGTTTCTGGTTAATTTGTCAGCAAATCCTTCCCTTACTTTTAGCTTAATTTTAATGTTATTCATTTTCTTTAAATTATCCCTTACCACTATTAACTCCTTATTTTATAATCCAGCATCATTTTAACATTCATTAATTTTACAGTATTTCTTTAGATAGTCCTTGAATTTTTTCCAATCTTCTTCCGCCGTTTCTCTTCGCTGGTTTCGGATTCTGCTCGTCATCTCTGCCAAACCCATATAGTCTATCACCTTCATCTGCCATTCTTCCACGGTGGGTAGATCTTGCGTCTTCCGATACTTTGCGATGAGTATTCTTGCTGCTGTTGTAGCATACATAAAGAATGTTCTGTCTTTCTTTAACACCAATTGGCCAACTATGCCCAGGAGAAAGGCCTCTGGTTTCTTAGGGAAAGTGTACTTAAGTACCTTTTTCAGTTCATTATAGATCATTTCCCAGAAAGCCTTAATCCTTGGGCACGTCCACCAAAGGTGGAAGAATATTCCTTCAGTTTCTTTACATTTCCAACATTTATTATCGGGCAAATGATAGATTTTTGCAAGCTTGACTGGGGTCATGTACTCTGGTTTCTCTTCAGATCGTATAAATCTTTCGCCTTTCACTCGTGTTATATCTACAGGCTGATGCATATGCTAAGTGCACACATGGAATGTTTACACAAATAAACACATCAACCACAGGCCTTTCCACGCAGAAATCAGGCCACCATAATGTCACGTAGTCTAGCCTGAGGTTACACAACATACCTGTTGCACCAGCGATAACCCATCACAGCCAAGCCACACATAATCTTTGATGTGGCCCCGTTGTGGTGAGACTTTCTCCCGGTTGCTAAACAAATATGTGGATAACATGTTCATTATCATTATTTTTCTTTTAAGGGAATGTTATCACAAAGAACCACAGTAGAAGTATGTGGCTATGCAAATAAGCCATTTAAAAAATCATACATTATATATGGCAGTAATTTGTACACACTAATGGAACTTTGTAATTTTCTCCATCTTTTGTAACTGCATATTTAATACAGTGTATTAGTGGATGTGTGGTATTGGAGCTTAAAAGAGATTCATTTGTTTTTATGGTTGGTTAAATACCAGAGCAGAAGCAGAAAGGAGGGGGTGGGTTGGTAATGAAAGTATTTACTGGCATATATGTCAAAGATATGAATATTTTTCTAATGGAAAACCACTGTAAAATAAATAGACAATTTGAATACAAATGGTGCCACTTCCTTCATTATGTGAGTATAATTTGGAGTAATCTATGATTCTATGATTCCATAATAATCAAAGAGTAAATATTTATATTCTGTTTTGTAAATGTGCAACAGAGCTTGCTCAAGTCCTCTGATTCTGTTTTCCTAACCCTTGCATTTAAGGGACATCCAAATTGCTCACTCCTGGCTTTTGTGCCCATGTAGGAGTGACCAGAGATCTTGACTCTAAAAGCCATAAACCAAAGCAACAATATGGCCAAAACCGACAGCAAAGACCAGTATGTTTCAGCATCATATCCTGAGCCCCATCACCATTCCATCTCCCCCTCCTTTAGTTTTGCCCTTCCATCTCTACCTTAACTGTTCTCAAAGCACCTTCTGATGTTGGTCTGTCCATCCACAGCACCCCAAGAACTTCACTATCTATCAGACCTTCACTGACTTCTGACTAGAATCCTGAAGGTTGTGACCTCATTTCTGCCACCTCCTGGGGATGAGTGTACAATCCCCTATCATGATCCAAGCACACAGTTGCTTCCCCTGCTCCGAACACACTTCAGTTGTGTTTCTACTAAACTATCTGGAAGAACATGATTTTCCAGAAATTACACATGATTCAGTAGTCATTGCCAACCCCAACCCCCCAATTGAGTAATATGGCTGATAGGGATAAAGCTATTAGTGATCCCACTGCAGCCAAACTCATCAGGAAATATGTTGCTTCTCTCTAATTCTTCACATTAGGGCTGCCAGCCTTTCAACTAGCAACTTGTACCCTGAACAATGCCATAATCTGATATTAGCAGGTAAATTTTATCTACGGTATATTGATGCCTGCATTTTGCCGGGGACAGACTGTTACATATTGGCTTGCAAAAGACCCTGGGATCAGTCCTTGACATCTAAGTAAGGATTGGAAAGATTCATGTTTGAAATTATTGAGGGTCACTGAATCGTATTTCAGATAAAAGCTGAGCTATATAGACCAATGGGGTGGCTCAGTATAAGGCAACGTAAAGGTACATAAGTAGGGCATGCCGGGTCCCCCCCCCCCCCAGTATATTGGCCTCCATACTTCCCCATCACTATTTCACTAAATTCCCTTTATCTTGGGTCGGGTCATGCATGACATGCCTACCTCAGGAACCAATTTCAATACTTTCATGGCAATGTGGTAAACAAGCCCTGTCAGATCAGCTTGAAGAGGCAACGTCATGTTTTCACGCAAGATGAAGAGGCATCATTTGTAAAACTAAAGTGCAGCCTCCCCAATTCGAGATGAAGTTGATGTCAGTAGGAAGCCAGAGGAAAAGATGGATGAAGTAGAAATTTCAGGAAGGTAATACGCAGAGCTTTGTTCGGCAGGAACTCAAACACCACTTAATGACATTATAGGAGCAGAAAGGTTGACTCCAAGGATGGATGGCATGATTTAGAATGCTATAAGGCAGAGTGTAATGAAGAAACAAAACCCCAACCTAGGAGCCTTTAGGACAGGAAAAGATACAAGGGAAACAGCAAAAAAAAAAAGACCCACATTTGGTCATGCAGAGGTGAATCCAGGGCAGTGCAACTAAGACCTTGGAATAGCAGATCGCACGGTATGAGGTTCCGGAGGTCCGTTCTTAACCTGAAACTGTTCTTAACCTGAAGCACCACTTTAGCTAATGGGGCCTCCTGCTGCTGCTGCACCGCCGGAGCATGATTTCTGTTCTCATCCTGAAGCAAAGTTTGCAACCTGAAGCACTATTTCTGGGTTAGCGGAGTCTGTAACCTGAAGCGTATGTAACCTGAAATGTATTTAACCCGAGGTACCACTGTACTTCTGGGCTGATCAGAGCAGCTCCTGCCTCAGCTTGTGAGGCATCAGGGCTTCTAGCCTCCACCCAGACCGGTAGGGTAGTGGAGGAGTGAATTCAGAAAGATCCCTCTGAATGTCTTTGAGATTATTATTATTTTCCTGGGAGAGAAGGCTGGGGAAAAGGAGAGGTTAGGAGAAGAGGAGAAGAAAGGGGAGCAAGACAGCTTGGTTCTGTCTTCCTCAGCCAACCTCACTCTCTCAGACTTAAAGTAGTGAACCTACTCTTGCTCCACCATCGCTGGGGGAGGGGGGTCGCCAAATTTTGTTCTCTCACAGGGTGCCATATTGCCTAAATCCGCCCCTACATGAACATTCTGGTAAAGTAACAGATGTCCTATTAAAGATAGAATCGAAAATCAGTCATATTCAACATATGCAAAATTCAGAAAAATAGCTTGAGCTAATTAGCATGCATAAGCACTCCCTGATACTAAAGAGAAGGAGACAACATCTGCTTGAATAGATGTCCCCAGGACTTCATAGGATCTTTGGATAGCCACCAACTTGACCTGCCTCACAGGGCTGTACCATGTACATTGCCTTGAGCTCTTTTAAGGAAAGCCAAGATATACCGTATTTTTTGCTTTGTAAGATTCACTTTTTCCCTCCTAAAAAGTAAGGGGAAATGTGTGTGCGTCTTATGGAGTGAATGCAGGCTGCGCAGCTATCCCAGAAGCCAGAACAGCAAGAGGGATTGCTGCTTTCACTGTGCAGCGATCCCTCTTGCTGTTCTGGCTTCTGAGATTCAGAATAGTTTTTTTCTTGTTTTCCTCCTCCAAAAGCTAAATGTGTCTTGTGGTCTGGTGCGCCTTATAGAGCAAAAAATACGGTAAATGTGAAAAATAAAGAAGGTGATCATCAGATTGCTGGCAGTGGAAAACACCACTCACACCATTAATTTGAAGATGGCATCACAAAGAACTTCATTCACCATCCTCTCTGGAGGTAATAATAATAATAAATTTTATTTATACCCTCCCCCCCGGCCAAGACCGGGCTCAGGGCGGCTAACATCAGGTATAAAAACAATTGATTAAAATACAACTTAAAAACAAGATTAAAATACAACTTAAAATGCAGCCTCATTTCAGTGGAAGCCCAGATCAAAAACTGTTTGCAGGGAGAAAATGTCAAATCTTCACCAAGGCCAACTATCCAGACTGGTCCTACATGGGCCAGAAGAAAGCCAGGGAAGTCCCCAAATAGGGGTTCCATCACAGAAGGAAAAGGAAGGAAAAGGAAAGAGGGGGAGGGGATCAGGCTGACTCCAATTCCAACACTTAAGAGAACACTCTGTAGACCTGTTCTAATTTTCTTGTTCTTGTGGCAGACTTGATAATGGCCTTCATTCATTGGATAGTGATGTAGAGTTGCTTACCTTGAATAACTTATATGCACATATATATGTTTTACAAGCAATATTGTATATATAGATGCAACTGAAAAAGCCGGGCATGAATCATAGAGAATTTAGAGCAAGTCACCAGTTTGTGAGTCATCAGTGGGTTAGTTTGCTAAATCCTGTGTCTGGCTGAGCAGCGGAGGTGGGGGACCAGAAACATGATTGCCGTACCTCTTTTGTCTGCAACGACAGCTATGAGTGAGTTGCAGCTTTTGCGGGGCAGGTGCTGGCATTGAACTATTCAAAAATGTCAATTGTTTTAGGCAAAGAAATGGATGGTGTGTGGTGCTAGGAAGCGAGAATTTGCATTATTAGAAATTATATTGTAGTGGCTTTTAAAAGAGCAAACATTCTTAAAAGAATAAAAGCAAGGGAAATTGCCAGCCAGGGGTACGCCTCTGAAAGGGGCTGAATTGTTGGCGTCCTAATACTTCAAAAGTCTATAGTAAGATCAGTGCTGGAAACGGCTGGTTTTCCAAACCAGGATGTAACTCATGAGTGCAAATGGACTGTCTCTTCTACTCACATTCAGATTTTTGACACTACTCCCTGCCATATCTTATTAAATCATACAAACTTGTCATGTTTACAGCTTGGCTTTTAGATCCTGTAAGGAAGCAAGTATAGACAGAATTCGCAGGATATTACTGACAGAGTTTACTGGCATTGTCCTGATCCAAGTGTACTTCCACACTTTTAATTTCCAGGTTCCTTTATTTTTTTCCACTCATTTCTTTCTCATTCTTCCACTAGCTTGGTATTGTTGGCATCCGTCTGTCTCGAGAGACAATGGAAGATGTTGCCAGCCTTCATGCCACGTTTGCAGATACATTTATAAAGCAGAGTTGGCATTATATATTGTTATTTATTTATTTGAAAGATATTGCCACTATCATAAAAAGAAGAAGTTATAATTAAGTCAGAGTGCTCTGAGATGAATGCTATAGAATAGGCAAACATAATTTAAGTGGACCAATGCTAGACTTTGGATCAAGAGTGACTTTAAATGAACTCCCAGCTAGGAAGCATGCTCTGACACCTCCCCATGTATAATTTTCTGGACCCCCCAAACCCCACCAACAGTGGCAAAACAAACCACACCCTGAAGTAGATACAATGAGTGGAAAGGGCCTTGATGTGGATGGAGATTGCTCAATCCTTGGCCATCAGATCCATCGTTTGTTGAGTGGAGGATCAGCTGAGGAAGGGCGCTGTGTCCCTGTGTTCGCATGCAAGAGTGTGGAGTAGCCGTACCTCTGTTTGGCCACACCCACTGCTGTCATGCAGCCCTCAGAAAGTTGGCCACTGGTGAATGTGATCCTTGCGCCAAAAGAGGTCATCTGCCCCCGCTTTAGGAGCATCCAAGCACTTGGATATGCCCAGTGCGATTTTTGCTACCTTTTATTCTTTGAAAAGTAAACCCACCCACTCCCATGCCATATCACAAGATGCCTTTACAGACCTAAATTTATCAAAACTGGATTGCTGTGTGGCACATGGAATGCCTGTTCATGAAAGCTTCTCTCCGCATGTAGAACTAATTGTGCCATTGTTTATGTGCTGTCCTATATGTATGTTTTAATGCTCATAATTATTTAATAATTTACTTTTACCAGTCACCCAATAATAGGAGTTCTCCTGGGCAACGTGTAAAGTGAAAACAAAATAAAAGTAGCAATTACAATCCGTCAAATTAAGAAGCTGCAGACAAGAGTACATTGATACAATTTAAAAAGCAAAAACAAACCACCACCACCAGCAGCAGTGATTTTCACAGGCAATGGATACTCAGTAAGAAAGCTGTATTTCCAGGAGAGGAAATTCCTTCTTTCAAGTGTTTGATAGTTTATTTTATTTTCTAGACTTGTACTGTTTCTTCTTCTTCTAAAGAGCTCAAAGGATATGGTAATTTGTATCCAGGCAGCATCTCATCCTGACAGCGCTCAGGGACAGACCCATTTAGCAGCAAAAAGGAAAAAGAATAAAAGAACTGCACCAAGAGCCTTCAGCCCATTCCATGATGGGCCTCATGTTTGGTTCTACACTTTTTAAAAAATGCCACTGGCTATTATTTCATTCAACATAATGTTCTCTATTTCATTAACATCTGCTCAGTTTCAAGCAGCTGCTTTCCTTGAAGGTATCTTAATTTGACTGGTAGGATAGCAGGGTTCAGCCTAATCACGCATTTTAATATAAATGCCATTTATTGAAAGATGCCAGACTAGGAAGCTGGGAAGCAGAATCACAGTTTGTTCATATATGCTCAGTATGGTGAGTAGAAGATGCATGAACTCAAATATTGGGCAAATATTTGTCCAATGGATAGCAAGGTGGCCTTGAACCTTTGAGTTCAAAGCTACCTTAGAAACAGACTCATTGCATACCCACTGGACAGCATGCCCAATGCTACCTTAAAGTTTGTCAGTCACCTTGAATATTGAGAGCCACTGCATAAATAATAATTTGTTCCAATCTTAAATAGAACACAACCTATGTTGTGTTTGTTGCACAACTCTACTTCAGTGTGAACATCACACTCTCTTTTATCCAAACCAGGTATACTTTTTTCATACTAATGTGACCGTATCATATTTTATTTCAAAAAGATTACATCAAGATCCACTTGAAAAGGTGAAATGTTTAATAAACTAAGATGGGCAAAACATACCTACAAAAAAAGCTTCAGTAATATATATTTAACATGGTGAACCTTATGGATTGACACTGTGGGCGCAATATAAAAATATTTTCCACCCTTTCTGAACTTGATACCCCACATCACTCGTCTTTTGCAGACCTACTACTTGCCATTCTTCAGTGGAGCATCTATTCTCTCCAGATTCCTATGGAAACAGCAGGCAGTCATGGTGTGCTGGAGTCTTTGGCTCATTCGAATTGTGCCTGCACATTTCAGCCAGTCTTTGCATCCCAGGTTTTGATCAACCACAAGCTTACACACAATATACCTAGTTTCCCTCCATAGGCCAATGTTAGAAGTTTAGAACAGAGATCTTATTCTCCAATAGCAGAGTCAAGCACAATGGTGATTCAAACCCAGTTAGATTTGCATCTGCCTTCATTCACCTCCAATCATATGCTCCCCACAAAAATACTTAAGCTAAAATAAATCACAGAGACTTAACTTTGCAAATAAGTGAAGTTTTAATCAGAGTTTCCAGAAGTTACAGCAATCCAGTCTCCATCCACTGCCAGTAAAAGGGGAGGGGGAGTTCTAAATAAGAAAATATTTCGTTTCCTTACAAAAATGATCATGCAATCTTTGGGTTAGCAAAGATGCAGGCTATTAAATTTCATTTTAGAGAAACTCTTCATTCATGTCCAGCATTTGCTGAGTGGGGAGCCAAGCTGCATGGCTCCTTCTACTCTAGTTCCAGGAAGCACAAAGAGAGAGAAAAAGAGAGGAGGGGAGCAGAGGTTGCCGTGAGCCTGCTGAGCAACACTCACTCTGGTAACTGGAGCTCAGGGCTCAGGTTAACCCTTTCATGGACACAAGTGTGTGTCAGTAACTGTATATGACAACAGCCAATTCCAATAAAAACTTCTTTTCTACTGCAGGAGATATTTGGAGTGTTTCCTGTTATAGGAAATATCCAGTTGGAAACATTATGCTGGTACAGGAAAAAGTAGGAATGATCCATGAGGCTGAAAGATGCTTGCTGGTTGCTGCCCACAGTTACCTCCTACAAAATATACAGGGATGGATCAATGAGTCTAATGTAAAAGTTCTATGTGCACTAAGTCACAGGACTCATTCCAACACTTTCACATGGAAGGAAAACATTACATAGAATCTGGGGTCATATTCCATTCTGCCAGCTTCCCTTGTCAGTTGCTTTGCCCTTTCTGGGAGAAATACATCAAAGCAGAATGTGGCTTTGGACATTTTACTGAAGCATCAGCAGAAGAAGCATGAGTCACTCATGCTTCTTTCTTTGCTGCTTCAATAGAACATCTAAGAGTGGGGAGGCCCTTCCATCTGCTACTGCAGCAAAAGTGCTGTCCTGTTAACATGCAACTTGAATTTTCTATACACAATTACCTAGCATTAAGACTGGTTTCTGACATGTGTTCAGATTCCCCTCCACATATTTTCACATAATGATTCTAAGTGGAACTTCTTAAACAAGACAAAACATTTGAGGCCAAAATATGATAAAATATGATATGATATTTAGAGCAGCAGCACCATTGACTACAAAATTATTTAAAGTACAAGGATAGGGCTATGCCATTTTCATGCAACATAAGTCAAGAAGCACCTAAATCAATTTTTAGTCTTACAGAGAGTAATAAAGAGGCAGAAATAGTAATGCAATGTCATTAACTTTATAATGTTTCATGGCAATAATTTTTTTATTAACAAAGACACTCTGATGTTTTCAGCTTCTTCTTAGATGGACACTTGTCTCAGTCTTTCTGTATGCTAGTCCATTAATTATTTGCAAATAAAATAGATATATGTTAAGTGTAACCTTCTGACTAGTCAACATAAAATAATGCAGCAATCATTTCTGACACAGCAAAGTTTTGGCAATTTATTAGCCTGCAGCACTCCTTCAGCCTGATCACATTTTTTACCCATTCATTTCAATGGAAGTTGCTTAGAAATAAGGGTGCTTAAAACTATAGTCTTTCTTATGTTAAGGGAGCTTGTCATGATAGCCCCTTAAGGCATAAACAGCACTGAAGGAAGATAACTTGAAATATTCTAATATTATCTCAGTTTGCCTTAAAAGCTGAAGACCTGAGAGTGTGCTATCTGAACATCCGTAAGAATCATGTTCTCTTATCCTAAATGGATTATATGCCAGGATTCTTGGCACTATATAACATCAGTGGCTGCTTGGCTGAGCATGTATAACTGACAAGATTCCCTGCCCTGAATACCATTTCCCAGTTTTTCTCTGTTTTGAGGGTGGTAACTTTTAATTTTTAATTATTGCATTAATTTAACAACATGCAGGTTCAGCTAGCTGCGTACACACTATTTCAATAAAGTGCATTTCCCCCTCAACAAATTGTGGGTGCTGTAATTTGCCACTCAGTTACAATTCCGTGTAACCTTGAACAAACTTCAGCGCCCATAACTCTTTGAAGGAAAGAATGTGCTTTAAAAGTAAAGTACAGCCACACAGTTTATATGTAGTGGTTCTTGTCAGATAGCCCCTCTGCACAGATGCACAGGTTGGTCTAGCTGTAAAAGAACACACTACAGTGGTACCTCGGGTTAAGTACTTAATTCGTTCCAGAGGTCCGTTCTTAACCTGAAACTGTTCTTAACCTGAAGCACCACTTTAGCTAATGGGGCCTCCTGCTGCTGCCGCACCACCGGAGCACGATTTCTGTTCTCATCCTGAAGCAAAGTTCTTAACCCGAGGTACTATTTCTGGGTTAGCGGAGTCTGTAACCTGAAGCGTATGTAACCCGAGGTACCACTGTATTTTAAAAGCTATAGAGAATCTGCTTAGGTCACTCTGCTCAGTTCTTACATGTATGTGGCAACTACAGCACTAGCATACTCCATTTTCTCTGTTAACTATTTCACCATTGCAGATCATGGGCTGGATTTAACTACACATATACCAGTCGGGCAACTGGGCAGAACAGCACATCCAAAGCAAAGTTAATTTGGGTCTTTCTTAGATGAACATGACTTCTGTCGGCACAGGTAGTTGTGCTTGCATGTGGGTGATGCAATGGAAAATGCTCATTGTTTCCCAGAGCTGGTATTTACACAAGTGAAAACCTTAATGGGTCAGTTAATTTTGACTAGATATCCCGGTCTTCCCATCTTTTCTGTAGTGCAAAGCAAAGAAATCAAGCAACCTAGCAAAGGAAGCATAACAATCACAAGATGACAATGCACCATAGCTTATTCAATATTGAAGTTGCTCGTATCTTTTCACAATGGAAAGAATGCTTTCCTCTTCCACAGAATTGTCAAAATAAAGTGATGTATGATAAAAAATACAGTGATGTATGAATAAAGGCTAGTTCAATTTGTAACATAATTGTGGTGTGCTCAAGACTCAGCAGAACATCCAGTTGGATATGCAGCAATGCATACGGCAGCCAATAACATTACACTGCTGTGAAAATGGAGGAATATGCTGTATTCTTTCATGGGGTATGTTTTAAACACAGGGCAATACATTTCTGCTGTGCAATTTCTAGGATTAATCTGCAAAGTGTTACAGAAGACACAAGGGGAAATTGGGAAATGTGCCATAACATGAACATGTGAAAGGCGGCTAGATAAGTGCAGGTTGCAAAATGTGCTAACAAAGCTTTGAAAAACAAAGACTTTACATTTTGAGATAGGTAACTAAAATACGCACTGCACACAGTTGTATTTCTTTCCTGGGATATTTTGTTTGCTTTGTTTCTTTTCAATGAAAAGTGGGGATGGAGAGAAATTTGATTTAGTTTGCATTTAAAGGCAAACCTGCCTAATTTGTGCTTCCCAAACACTGTATGAACTGAAACACATCCTTTGTCCCTATTCAAATTCATTTTGTTAGTTTTGGCCCACTACTTCAATCTGTTAAGGTTATCTTGAATCCTGATTCTGTCTGTCCCGGTTTGGTGTCATCTGCAAATTTGATGAGCATCCCCTCAATACTGTCATCCAAGTTGTTTATAAACACACTAAGAACTACAGGCCCAGGACAGAACCCTGTAGCATCCCACTTGCCATTTTCCCCCAGGATGATGAGGAACCATTAGTGAGCGCTCTTGGGTTGGGTCAGTCAGTCAGTCAGCCAGCTACAAAGCCACCTAACAGTTACATCCAGCCCACATTTTCCCAGCTTCTCTATAGGAATATCATTGGGGACTTCGTCAAAAGTCTTACTGAAATCAAGGTACACTACATCCACAGCATTCCTGATCCACCAAGCTTGTATCTCTATCAAAGAAATTAGATTCATTCGACATGACTTATTTTTGAGAAACCCATGGGTCCTAGGAATTTTAAATATATGGACAACACAGAAGATAGTATAAGGGTTTATTAACCTGTCCTTGGAATTGTCCAAGAAATAAATTTTACATTCAGAAATTAATAACTCCTCATATTTTCCTGAAATGTTTTATTTCAGATGGGCACTCTAAAAATGATCTATAACAAAATCTAAATCATATTAAATTTGACACAGAAAAGGGGAAATCTTTTGGCCTTTTGCTGCTTAGCCTAGGATGCACAAAGAAACATATTTCGCTACAGAAATGCAAAATAGAAAAATGCAGATAAACAGAATTGGGCCTAGTGGGTTAAATAAATACATAATGAGGCAGACAGACTAGACAGAAAGCAGATAAGACAATTAAAATAATATATTCAGCCTGCTATCCTGTACACACTTACCTGGGAGTAAGTTCCATTGAACTCAATTAGACTTACTTCCAAGTGGGCATGCAGAGTATCGGGCTGTCAGGAGAATAAAACAAAAAATCTGAGAAGTTATGAAACATTTACAACCATGCTAGTGAGAGTCAGATGGCATTTTTAACAGACACTGCTTACAATAAAATTATTGTCAAGGTTGCAACAAGCACAAAAGATGGGAATGGAAAGAGTAAGTACTTTTGTCCTCAGTGAGGTTCTTACTTTGACAGAAATGCAAGTAGGAAGCCGGGCAGCTGAATTGTTATTCTCTGTGCACTGCTGGGAATGAAACCGGCACTGCATGCTAGATACATATTGCGTATTTGTATTTGGCTAAGTCTGTACAACATATAACTATGTATTACAGAATCTAGAAATAAATTTCAAGTCAGCGGCAGATTTTAATAAAAAAAGAAGAAGAAAAATGTACAAATTGATATAAACCTACTAGCAGAATTAGGAGATGCTGAAGGACATATTATATTTTGCTGCGTTTATGTGGGTGATCGTGAGCTGACAAAGGTAAACTTTGTTGGATTAAGCATGCTGAAGTCCCAAAACAATAGATTTGATCTGTATCTAAGATAAGCATTCAAGAATTTGAGGTATAACCTTGAGCAAATTATGCAGCTTAAATCCATCTAAATACGCCAGTAAATACCAAATACTTAAGAGCACACCTTTGTGTTGTTTCAGTTTGTTCAGGTTCTCCATTAACATAATTGCTTCTCTGTTCTATGCTCAACATCACTGAAATGTATTAGAATTCCCATTCCTCTCACAAACATTTACTGGTAAGCCAGAAAGGGCCCATCCTGATGTATGACACAGTAATTAAAAGGTACTGAGGAGAAATTAATCTGTGTTAAATGATCTTGTATGACATGATAATTAAATGGTGTTGAGTGGTAACTGATCTGTTTTAAGTGATTTTGTAGGTGTCCTTAAGCAGAAGTGAAAAGGAACAGGTTGTGTTTCCAGCATACAAACATGCAAATAACAGAGATATACAGTCGCACCTTGGAACTCAAACACCTTGGATCCCAAACAAATCGGCTCCCAAACGATCGAAACCTGGAAGTGTTCTAGTTTTCAAATGATTTTCGGAAGCCGAACATCCAGCACGGCTTCCACAGCTTCCAATTGCCTGTAAGACACTCCTGCAGCCAATAGGAAGCCGCACCTTGGTGTTTGAACAGTTTCGGGAGTCAAACGGACTCCCAGAAAGCATTCTGTTCGAGAACCAAGGTACGACTGTATTAAGCGTCACCAATGTTACCACTGAAATTATTTCACCACCGAGTTCAATTTACTGATGAAAATAGTTCAAGAGTGATTTTATCCACCATTTTCAATATATGCATTTAACTGCTTTTATATATGCAAATAATTATCAACACTGACTAGCGTCATAAAATGCTAGTGGCTCAAATGTATTTGTTAGCTTCACATATGAACAGAAAGCCCTACATTGGATAAACATTCCTGCCTCCATAATCTCTTTTAAGTTGCTCTGACAACCTTATCTGAGCAGTGGCGGAAGTACTTTGGAACAGAGCTCCGCAAAGTATTTTGCAGGCATTCAGAAAAATCACGGAGTGATTCTTTAAATCACGGAGTGTAATACTGCTTCATACATCCCCCCTGCATAGAAATTACTTGTGAAGGAAAAGCAGGGGTGGGGAACCACGTGTATATTAGCATGTCTGAAATCCAGTATAATTTTTGATGTTGACATAAAGCCACCGCATCAATGAGATTGTCACTCAGGTGGCACAAGGGGTCAGTGTGCTTGGCTGTTGACCAGAAGGTTGGTGGTTCAAGCCCACCCAGAGATGGTTGTGGGCAGGATATCCTGCATTGCAGGGGTTTTGACCAGATGACCTTGATGTCCCTTCCAACTCTAGAATTTGAAAAAATGTGATTCATCTACTTGTAGCAAAAGAAACAAGCACTAACTACAATAGACGGCATGTTTCCCCATCTGCTGAAATTATCTGTGTAGATAAAATGCTATGTGTGAAGACGTTCTTGAAATTCTAATGCAAAGTTGAAAACATAAGAAGAACCTGCTGGATCAGGCTGGTGGCATCTTGTTCTACCAGTGGACAACCAGTTGCCTATGGGAAATCCGCAAGCAGGACCTGAGGACAACAGCACTCTCCCTTCCTGGGGTTTCTGGCAACTGCCATTCGGAAGCATACAACCTCCCAACAGCAGAGGCACAACACAAACAGCCACTGACAGCAAACATGTTATTCTGGAAACTGTCGAAAAACAGGTCATCACCGACATTATTAATTACCCTGGAGGCAGGTTTCAAAACCTAATACCTAATATGTAGCCCTCTTCATGTGTTCTTTAATGGCGTACAATAGGGGGAGTCTTCACATTTTTTGACTGACCCTCCAAGGGCTACATGTCAAAATGGGTGTGGCTGAAGTGTACAAGTACTGTAGCCAATTTTAATGATTTAAAAGGATACATTGGGGGGGGGCTTGTCACAACAACCTTTTGGCGGCACAGAAGCACAGCAGAGGATTTGGAGGAGTGATCAGTACATACCATATTTTTCGCTCTATAAGACGCACCAGACCACAAGTCGCACCTAGTTTTTGGAGGAGGAAAACAAGAAAAAAATATTCTGAATCCCAGAAGCCAGAACAGCAAGAGGGATCGCTGCACAGCGAAAGCAATGATCCCTCTTGCTGTTCTGGCTTCTGGGATAGATGCACAGCCTGCATTCGCGCCATAAGAAGCATACACGTTTCCCCTTACTTTTTAGGAGGGGTAAAGTGTGTATTATAGAGCGAAAAATATGGTATATTTATTATCTTCCAATGACTACAATTTTTAAGGGAGATGTTTGGGGGCTGCAGATCATATTTTGGACATGCCATCACACTAGGGGACAAATAGCAGCAGGGGACAAATTCAGGTAAAAAATGAATTTTTTTGAGGGCATTGGTGGACCATAACAACGTTGTGAACTGTATGTGGATGGCAGGCCAAGGATTAGCCACCACAGTGTAGAGTTAACACATGGTGTGGGGAGGGAGGCACAGCAAAGTACACTGGCTCTGCCTCCCATCATCATTCTCATTGTCCTCCACAAGTAAGGCATGACTGTCTAAAGCAGGGGGCTCATAGGCTTGTGGTTCCCAATATATTTTATAACCCTAGTTCTCCAGGATTCTAAAACATGCAGGGAGCCGCCATGTGAAGATGAGGCTCCCCACTTCAGACTTCTAACTTCAGGAGGGCAATGGGAACCATGGGAGGGGGGGAGGAAGACCCAGGGGGTTCACCCCCACTATCCTACCCATGTGTTTACTGCACAGAGTTAGAGAAATAAAGAACTTTTGTTTATGAATTATACTCCCAATGTCCCCAGTGAGGATTGCATCCATAGTCCTTCAGTTGTTTTTCGTTGCTATATAATTTAGTGTCTTTTGCAGCGGTGTCCAAGAACGCTAATTTTCCTGTTAAAAATACCCGCAAGTGCTTCATACCAAAGGCAATAAATCTACAGGGTCCACAATGCCCTGGCAGACATTACAGAAATGGTTATAGAAACCATTAAAACAGCTGGCATCAGCATTTTGAAAAAGCAAAGTTGAGGCAAGTTATCTTCTCCCTGACACTTCTAAAACACTGAATTCCCAATTCTCTCTCCCTTCTGACAAACTCTCTCTTGGCACCAGCACTGAAGTTTTTCAAGGATGGGATAAAACCAAAAGTTCCTCTTATTCAGTAGGATTCCTGGACAGTAGTTACTGACTTTCACAGTAAACGACAACTATAAGTATAAAACAGCTACCATTGCTCTGTAGAATTTAGGGAATATTGTTATTTTCGAAAAGCTGTTCTAACACCTCAGCCTTGGGGACCATTCTAGATTACAAGTCGTGGCTGGAAATATTTCCCCACAGCTAGCAAGCTTCTTGAGATAAAACAACATTTCCTTCTGCTATGCCAATGCCAAAATTTTGCAACTGGGAAAATACTATTTATTTATTTCAGCATTTATAATCACCTACCTATGATAAATCTTACTCAAGGCAACTTACAAGTGTCCTCATCCCCCCTCCCCATAACCAAAAATGAGTAAAAATAAAGTACCAAATCTCATTAAAGAAGTTTTGTTGTATTTTTGTTTTAAAGATTATATTTGTTTTTATATTGTACACTACATCTTTAGAGATTTTTTAAAACAATATGTATGAAGAGGGTTATAAATGCATTTAAATAACCAAATGATAAGAAAAAGGAAACAGCAGACATGGCACATCTGGTATAATAATGTGTGTGTACAACCAAACCCAGTTCCACTGAGTTTAATGGAATTCCTTGTCTATTTAAAAACTCATGTAACCGACATAGGCTCTGACTGAAAAGACATCCACCAGAATAAAATGGTCCTTGCAGCAAGACTTTCCCCTTCAGTAAGTCTCCTCATCCTATGTATAATCGGACAAGGCAGACAATCACACAACTGGCACTGAATCAGAGCCAATGCCAGTGTACTGCTAAGAATGTAGTCTGGGTTTACTTTTTTGGTCTTCAATAAAAGTTCTGAGAAAACACAATCAGTGCTTTTTTCTTAACATTGTCATTTGACAACCCTGTTTCAGGTCGAGATCGGTGGTTATACTTCACTTCAGAGAAAAAAATAATGGTTAAAACATGCGAAAGGGGTTCATCCCTTGAATCATCAAAGTTGATATACTTTTTGGGTTGGATTAAGAAGAATGGAAGGAGAAACACAGCAACACAATGATAGAATTTGGGGAAATAAAAAGAAGGCAGGAAACAATGGGACAGCAAAGAACAGAAGGGGTAAACAGCAGGATGAACTCATGGGACTTTTTGGTTTAAATCAGCTTTCTTTTAAGTTGGCTCCAGGGACTACATTAGGGTCTGTATTTGCTCAATTGCTCTTCCAAATTCTCTCTTGCCTTATCAGCATTTACATGACATAAAAACTGTGTTTGTGTGTGTGACTGAGAGAAAAGCTCAAATGTATTTTAATGTCATGTATGATACCACCCCTAGTCACACAAGGTCTTTAAAAATAAAAAAGAACAGGGATATGGCTGATTGTTCTTCAGAAACAGCGTACACATCTCAACATTTTGTGTAGTACATAATGCAGAGAGAATGCAATCTTCAAATATTAACACAAAGTAACAGGCATGGGACGCGAGTGGCACTGTGGTCTAAACCATAGAGCCTAGGGCTTGCTGATCTTAAGGTTGGCTGTTCGAATTCCTGCGATGGGATGAGCTCCCGTTGCTCGGTCCCTGCTCCTGCCAACCTAGCAATTCGAAAGCACATCAAAGTGCAAGTAGATAAATAGGTACCGCTCCAGCAGGAAGGTAAATGGCATTTCCATGCGCTGCTCTGGTTCTCCAGAAGTGGCTTTGTCATGCTGGCCACATGACCAAGCTGTCTGCGGACAAACGCTGGCTCCCTCGGCCAGTAAAGTGAGATGAGCGCAGCAACCCCAGAGTCATCTGCAACTGGACAACGGTCAGGGGTCCCTTTATCTTTAAGTAACAGGGATGCTTCTGGAATTTGAAAGGGAGGAACTTCAATATGTTTATGAAATTGGCAAATGCACCTATCAAACTGGCCTTTTAATTCCAATTGCAGACATAAGAAATGTTGCATGTGTAGATATAGGTATCTCAAATTTTCCTGGAAAGAGATTTCAGAAATCACTAATCACTTCTTAAAAACCCTTCTGAAAAATCCTGGGAGCCACTTCACATATTACAAAGTCCCTACACTGAAGCCATTCAGCATATGCACACAAACACACCAGCTTCAATTGATAATGCAAACAGTTGCACTTTATTGTTTGTTTATTTCTTTAAGGAATTTATACTTCCTTTTCCAATGTATCTCAAAGTGGCTTAGAGAGGAAAAAACAGATACACAATACACAAATATTGCAGATTAAAACATCAGACAACAGCAACCTAAGAACATTCATGGTGCAAAGGCCTCCTGAAAGAAAAGTTTTAGCCTGGCATCTGAAACGTTCTGGGTTAACCACTTGTCCAGGTCTGTGTATAAAACTAAGCAAAACCATGGCTTAGTTCTGGGTACCATGGCAGTAGCAGCACTGAGAGATGAACAAAGTGGCCACGATTTTTGCTCATTCTTGCTAAGCTTGCGCCAGTGAGTGATTACCCACAGGACTGACCAGAAGAATGGCGACTCTCACATCCCACACTATTTTTGTTGTTGTTGTTGCAAAATGTGCCCCTGAAAGGCAAAAGTAAGGTCAGTGATTGAGGAGGATTCTATGCAAACTCCTGTTTACTCTGCATCCAGGGGCCTCTCATCACTGGTTTGGGAAGTGGTGTACGCACGATGTTAGCCACAATCCATATGTTTCTTACGAAATACTGGATTTCCCCTCAAACCAGCCTTGATCCAAATGGACAAAAATAATGACCTAGCTGCATTTTAAGCCAGTAATGCACGTGTAGCCCAGAGAGAGCATAGGGACTTGGGGAGAGGCAATGCAGCATGGATTATGCACCGTGCGGCGCATCATCACCCTGCCACACCCTCAGAAACCGCACAGCCTTCATTTGCAATGTCCTCTGCCACCCACCATACCCATGGGGTGACGCCAGATTTCTCTGGACGCCTCCGGCCCCTTCCAGAGAAGCAATGAGAACCCAGAAGCCACTACTTCTTCTCTGGTGATGGTGGACCTGCCTTTGGAAGCTGGTGCCGCTTCTCTCCTCTGGTACTGAGGGGCAGGGGATGCCCATTGTACCTCCCCATCACCACCTGAGAAGTGAGGGAAAGCAGCAGCAGGAGAGCCTAATGGATCCCCACTCTGCCTCTTCTCCTCGCTTCTCCTGTGGAAGCGCTGGGTGGGGAAGCAGGATCTGTCGCCTGAAGCAGCTTCCTCAATCTGCCGATGGTGAGGCCGGCTCTTCATCTCCAGCAGCTGCTAGTGCTGCCCAGTGGCTTGCGCCGGAGAGACCTCCCGCCTGAGCCTGCGGGTCTCCAGCAGCTACTAACTGACCGTCGAGGCGCTCTAGAAACCACGCTGCTTGACCACTGGGGTGAGACTAGCGGGAAGGCGCGCGCTACTCCCACGCTCAGGCTCCGCGCGCGGCTTCTGCCGCTGCGAGAAGACGAGCAAAGGTGAAGCAGCCTTCCGAAGGGGCGTGTCCTTGGCTGCGGGACCACGGCGGCCACGTGCAGAGCGTGGGCCAGGTGGGCGGGGCGTTTGTACACGGGCCTCCTCCTCCTCCTCCACCACCACGCCCACTCCACTTCTTCTTTCGGCGGGGCGGGGAGCGCGTGCGCGCGAGAGAGAAGAGGGGGCTGGGATTGGGGGGGGGGAGCGGTGGTTAGCGAGGAGCGCTGACGCGCGCGCCTTGTGGGGGCGGCCGTTGCCTCTCCTCCCCCTCCCTCTACCGAGCGCCGGCTTCTTGCCTCTGAGGCGAAGCTGAAGCCGGAGGCTCCTTCTCCTGCCGTCCGCCCCTTCCCCGCTTCCCCTTCGCTCGGGGCGCTGGGTTTTGAGCGGGAGACACCTCAGCGCAGCGCCAGGCTGCCGCCCTCTCGGCCAGGGGTCGCTCCTTTCCCTGAGGGAGGGCGCCAGGCGGTTCCTCTTGCTTCGCTCCGTTGGCGCCGTCGGACGTGAGGGGCGCCCTCTTCTTCCTCCTCCTCCTCCTCGGGAGCTTTTCGCCGGCGGCGAAGGAGGTTCGGCCACATGTGGGCAGCGCCAGCCCTCCTCCCGCTTCCCTTTCTTTCCCTCCTCCTCCTCCTCCTCTCTCCTCTGCAACCATTATTACACCTGTGAATGGAGGGAAGGAGCGAAGCCGTCGCCTGAAGCCGAGGAGGAGGCGGCGGCGGCCTTGACAGTCACACACACACACTCGGGTTATCTTTTGGTGTGTTTTTGCCCTCCGACCCTTTTCTCGTCGGCGGAGGAGCAGAGGGGCAGTCGGAGAGCTCCTCGTGGCCAGCCGCGGCAATGTGAGGCAGCCCTGCTGCGCGCGTGCCCTTGTGGAGTCTCGCTCCTGCGCGCCGCTCCGGCAGATGCGCCGGGGAAAGGGGGCTGGTTCGAGGCGCGCCCCCCCCATCCCCACCGATTTATTTGCATCGCTGCCTCCGCGGCTGTAGTGGCGGCGCCGGCAGGACCCCCCCTTTTTTCCCCTTTCTTTCTTCGCACGCCGCCTCGGTCCCTAAAGGATTGACTGGATGAAGAGCTTTCCTTTTGGGTGGTTGCCTTGGGGGACTGGCAAGCGGAGAGACTTCAGCTGACAAGGTACCTGTTCTCCAGACCTGGGTGGGGTGGGAGATGCAAGATGCTCACCTGAAGGGTATCCGCATCGTGGTCTAGTAAAGGGGGGGGGCAATAAAAAAGGGAGGGGAATCGCCATCCTTTTACCTTAACCTATCTTCTCACTTTTTTCTTTAAACCCCATAACCTCTCGATTTCTTTATGGGAATCGCTGTCGCCACCGTTATCATTTGCAGGCAGCGGAAAGGCTCATGGGCAGATTCCCCTCCCTGCAATGTGCATGTTTGGAGCAGGAGGCTGCGTCCTTTTTCTTGGGGAAGGGGCTGCTGCTCCTACGGTTGCCTGCTGTAGGGGCGTGTTAGCAGTGCAAGCGCTGCACGCTCCGGCTCCCTGCACGGGCAAGCCGGGATTCAAGCTGGAGGTAGTAGCTCTTTGTGGTTTCACGCTCTTCCCCGTTCCCCCACCCGCCACCCCCTCCCCCAAAAATTGCTGTTGGGTGTTGCCTCCGTTTGGGGGCGGGTGGCGGTTCGGGGGCGGTGGGTGAGCCATGGAGTGATGGAAGCGCCCGAGGGTGCTGCTGCTGCTGGTAATCGGTTGAAATGCAGTGGTTGCTAAGGGGAGAAAGCAGAGCTGCAAAGAAGCTATATTCTCCTCCTACCTAGCTTTGTGATTCCCCTTCACCCCCACCTCCGCTTAAAAGACGTGTAGATTTGGAGGGGGCGGGGTGGCATGGGGGACAGGATCAAGGTGGCTGAAGCTGTTTGCTGGTTAGAGCAGCAGAAGCTCCCACTTGGCATTTATGCACAGGAAAATTTGCAGCATGGAATGGAAAATTTGCAGCATGGTTGCAGGCTATGGAGGGCCCTTTTGTGGTGTGTGTGTGTGTGTGTGTGTGTGTGTTTCTCACCACACTGTAAGTACAATACTCCCCATCTTGCCAGGAGAGGGTGTGAACAAGTAGGAAGATGTGACTGGTAGGGCATAGTTTCTTTCTGTGGAAAGGGACCCATGTTGCTACCTAATGTCTGCCACTATAGCTTCCAGAGGGAGAGGAGAGGTATGCAAGTGGAGAAGAGTGAATTGCTCATGCATTGAACCAGCCATCTCATATTCACATCCACTCACCTGCACTTTCCCTCTGGGTGGCACAAGCATAGCAGCGGAGATCAGGCAGCATTCTAGAGGGTTACCAAGTAAAGGTAGTAGTGACAGCTTCTGCTCATTCATTCTGGGAAGCTGTGCTGGGCCCAATATTCTCTGCCATGCTGCCTGCAGATGGAGGGCAGGCAAGTAAAAGGAAACCACAGGCAAGGGAAAGAGGAGAAGCTCTTCCTTGTAGGATTGTGGAATCACTTACGTTCCCCTCAATCTTAAGAGCATGGCAGGAAGGACTAGGCAAGTGATGGCCGCAAGGGGTTGTTACCATTACTTCTGGTTGCTTAGCTGGCCTCTCTCAAACTCTGGGAGGCTCTGCCTACTCACTCTCTTTCTCTTTGGGTGCAACAATTGGAGTGATATGATGGGGAATGGTTGGACACAGCAGGGCTTCGCAGAACAAGTGAATCAGCGAAAGTTGCTACTGCCTCTTCTTGGTTGCTCTCCACTCTGGACAGTGCAGAAATGAATACTGGCTCCCTGCATCCAATCACTACTTGCTGCACAGGTGAGCGAGCAGAAGGACAGGGGCAGAAATTATTGTGAGCAGTTGCCTCTGTCCAGTTGCACACCTACACTCTCCTCTCCCTCTGGCTGCAGCGGTGGTGGGTATTGGACACAGTTGCACTGACCCAAGAGAGGGCAAGTTAGCTGGGGGAGACCTTTCTCTGTTGACAGTGCCACAGGGCCCAGTCCTCCCTGAGAGAGAAGATGAACAAGTGAATGGAGGTAGCATTCTTTTTTGGTTTGTACACGCTCTTTAGGCAGCCCTGCTGGTTCCTGTTTTTAGTGCCGTGCTGTCCATGGAAAGAGAAGGTGGGTGGACAGAGGCAACCACTACTGCTTTCACTTGCTTTCCCACAGTGTCCCTCTGGCAGTGCAGTGAACAGAGCCCAAAGCACTTGGAGGCTGTTGTACCTTAGCACCAAGCTAGTTCATGGTCAGTGTGAGCCATCCTGTGGTGCTGGGCCCTTGCAGCATATTACGTTTCTGCAAGATTTAAGCTTGTGTGAGTGCTGGAGAGGACAGGCTAACCTTATGGCTTCACAACATATTGTGAAGATTTTTAGATACATAAACAGATAAGAGGATTAGACTGTTAGATCTCATAATTTCAGGGGCAATTGAAACACACACACACACACACACACACACACCAGAACACTAATCTCTTTTTTCATTGTCTACAGATAATAGCACAATTGGGGCTTTCTCATTTGAGCCACCAAAAGAGTGTGGTGTGGAGACAAAATGGAAGGGTCGATAGCTAGAATTGCATTGATTTTAATGCAGTTCAGACTGTCCCCAGTGGAAATTGCTCTGCAATTATGTGTGGGCATCATAGTTCTCTTTTAGTTTTAAAAATAGGGAAACTCAATTGGCGTTATTTTATGTCAATACTGTGGTGGTCCTCTTATTAAAAATATTCATATTCTTTGTTCGGTGTGACTAGAGACATTTAAAATACTCATCTATTTCAACCCACCAAGAGCCCGCTTCCTCCACCCTCTTCTTCCCCATGGTTGTGACTCAGAATGGCTTTCCTTTTTTGGTATCTATGTGAAAGAGATGTCTGTAACCCAACTTTACTTTGCTGTTCCTTCTTAGCCATGCCTATTCATTAAACGCCCACAGTGTGCCTGCCATTATGTAAAGTTTATTTGAATTCTGCACACTGGGCATGCTCAGTTTTCATTAGGTTGCTTTGGGCTTGCTTTACCACCTCTTAGGATTTTTTAAATAAAGACTATAAATCTTGACATTCTCTCAGACCTCCCCACTCCCTCTTGTGCATGGTTGGCGCCATTTTCGCTACATAAACCACATTCAGTCTTGAATTTTGAAAATAGAGAAATGATTCTCAATACAGTTTTTAACTCATGAAATATTTCTCTAAATTAAAAAAATGTGAATGAATGTGCACTACAAAGAGTATGGAAGATGGTACCTCAATTAGGGAAAATGTTGGTAATTAGCATGTATTTGTTTCTAATTAAGGCTTACTAAGGCCGTGTAACTTAAGTTCCAAATTCCAGCAGCAACTCATTTTAATAATTCTTGAAATTTAGTCATACCCATGTTGGATAAGAAAGAAATAATGGGTTGTATCCTGTGTTTCTACAAGTTGAAGCTATTTAACAACATAGTTTTTTCATTGGTGAAATGTTTTATTGTACAGGATAATTCATAAGCATGTTGCTGGTAACTTCATTGCACAATAGATTGCACACCTGTTACACATTGAGTTTCTGCTAGCACAGTTGTTGGAGTTTATTTCTTTGTTGTGAAACATTAAAACCCGAGAGTCCTTGCGCTAGCTAACAGAACATTGAATAGAGCCCAGTGTTCTTCCATTCAAATTTATTATCGCCTTGAAAGATAATATGAAAATATTTAAATATTTGCAACATTTAAAAAAAAATCTTGAGGCCTTGAATTTTGCAAGTCTTCTGGGAAATTTGTTGCTTCCCCCTATGCTACCAACATCTTCACCATTTGTTTGACCAGAGAAACAGGAACAGTTTCTGTGTAACATTTAGCGGTCAAATAAATGATTCCTCAACTGATTCCCTTGACTTGAAGATAGCACAACCATGTTGTGTAGTAATGTGTCATCTGTATAGCTAGCTTATAGACCAGAGATATCCAGTGTGGTGCCCTTCAGTTGTTACTCCAACTCCGGTCAACCCCAGTCAGCTTATGGTCAGGGTGACAGGAGCTGTGGTCCAAGAACATTTGGAGGGTACCATGTTGACTATCCATTATATAC
This sequence comes from Podarcis melisellensis, assembly GCF_964234715.1. Classification (NCBI taxonomy): domain Eukaryota; kingdom Metazoa; phylum Chordata; class Lepidosauria; order Squamata; family Lacertidae; genus Podarcis; species Podarcis melisellensis. The sequence continues at coordinate 62,479,368 of NC_138538.1, forward strand.
CCATACCCTGAACTGCAGTTGGGTTCCTAAATATTGTGGTTAATCAGGCTGGTGTTGCATCTTGCTTGAAGGCAATCTGCATGAAAACACCAGCACATGATAAAGATACGGGAATTGTAGTTATTGCAAGAAAACAAAGTTTAGATTTTCTTAACTTTGTTATAAAATACTCACTTTATACGTATTTTAAAATCTATGTTAAAGCTTGCTGTGTCATCATATATATCTATATCCCAACTTCTTTCTTGTTCCTCTCCCTCGGGACAAGTTTTAGTTTTGAAAGGGATAGGTCCCTGTATGTCTTTTCTCCTAACCCTCTTCTTTCATTCTCTCTGGAAATACATTTCTTTCTTCTTTAGTCTTTCTAATTAGACGTGAAGGTGGAAGTTAGTCCCTGCCTTAGATGGACACCTATCAGTGCTTGATATGGCAGGAAAACGCATGAAATTCAAGTTGGAATCAACTCTTTGGGTCTGATTCCAGTGTAGATGTGTTGAAATCACTGATCAAATGCTAGGTTGATTCAACAGGAATGAATGGTATGCCTCTTATGCTTGCTCTCCTAGCGGTCACTAGCTAACAAAGTGTAACACAAGCCCCTTGAGATTTAGAAGATTTGTTTCCTTTTACTAGTGGTGTGAGTTGAATCAGATTGAATCCTTCTGGACCGTCTAGAGGAGCTGGGACACTGGGGCACTGTTATACGGTGGTTCCGCTCCTTTCTCCTGGGCCGTGTCCAGAAAGCGGTGTGGGGGATGAGTGTTCAGTCCCCTGGGCTCTCACTTGTGGGGTGCCTCAGGGTTCCGTCCTCTCCCCCATGCTTTTAAATATCTATATGTAGCTGCTGGGAGAGATCATCAGGGGGTTTGGGCTGGGTGTTCATCAGTATGCAGATGACACCCAGCTCTACCTCTCTTTTAAATCAGAACCAGTGAATGCGGTGAAAGTCCTGTGTGAGTGCCTGGAGGCTGTTGGAGGATGGATGGATGGTTGCTAACAGATTGAGGTTGAATCCTGACAAGACAGAAGTACTGTTTTTGGGGGACAGGGGGCGGGCGGGTGTGGGGGATTCCCTCGTCCTGAATGGGGTAACTGTGCCCCTGAAGGACCAGATGCACAGCCTGGGAATCATTTTGGACTCACAGCTGTCCATGGAGGTACAGGTTAAATCTGTGTCCAGGGCAGCTGTCTACCAGCTCCATCTGGTACGTAGGCTGAGACCCTATCTGCCTGCAGACTGTTTCGCCAGAGTGGTGCATGCTCTGGTTATCTCCCGCTTGGACTACTGCAGTGCACTCTACGTGGGGCTACCTTTGAAGGTGACTCGGAAACTACAACTAATCCAGAATGCGGCAGCTAGACTGGTGACTGGGAGCGGCCGCCGAGACCATATAACACCGGTCTTGAAAGACCTACATTGGCTCCCAGTATGTTTCCGAGCACAATTCAAAGTGTTGGTGCTGACCTTTAAAGCCCTAAACGGCCTCGGTCCTGTATACCTGAAGGAGCATCTCCACCCCCATTGTTCAGCCCGGACACTGAGATCCAGTGCCGAGGGCCTTCTGGCAGTTCCCTCATTGTGAGAAGTAAGGTTACAGGGAACCAGGCAGAGGGCCTTCTCGGTAGTGGCGCCTGCCTTGTGGAACACCCTCCCAGCAGATGTCAAAGCAATAAACAACTATTTTACTTTTAAAAGACAACTGAAGGCAGCCCTCTTTAGGGAAGTTTTTAATATCTGATGCTGTACTGTTTTTAATATTCAGTTGGAAGCCACCCAGAGTGGCTGGGGAAACCCAGCCAGATGGGCGGGGTATAAATATTATTTATTATTATTATTATTATTATTTATTATTATTATTATTCTCTTTTGGAAGAATGAGCCACATTGATAACTCTGGACCACTTATATTATAAAGTCCTGTTAAAACATAACTTTCTGATATGAGGGAGATAAGAATAAACCTATCTTGGGTATTTATAATGTCACCATGGTAACATTTTCATGCTTTGTACTTGGCCTCTGACATTTTCACCTAAACAGAGCTCAACAGAAAATTCTATTCTTGTTTCTACTAGGGTAAATTGTTGCGGGCAATTGAAATGCAAGGAAGGATGCACTTTGAATCACAGTTATATTTAACATTTTTTTGTTAGTGTTAAGTGTAGAAAAAAGCATAGTAACTTGTGCTGGCAAGTTAGATGGGTGTTGGTTCTATGCATCAATTTACTGTATTCCAGTATTCAACAAGAGATTCAGGCTTACCATGACAACACCCGCTCCCCTCTCTCTGTTCATCAAATATTGCAGTGGATATTTTTTTAGCACAAAAGCAGCACCTTCTTAAAGAAATGACAACACTACAATATATACTACAGTGAGCAAACTTAACTGTACAGAATGCTTGTTCTGAATGGAATTATACCTGCTTTGGGGGGAAAAGCTGACCTATTTTTCCTGAATTTTAATGCAGCTTTTAGATTAAGATGACTTCACACTTCTATTTTTAAAAAGTTTGATGAAAGCATATTAAGGAGAGTCATGATTTTTAAAACTGTAGCTCTCTTCCACCAAAACTGGAGTGCTTGCTTTAAAGAAAGTATGTGGTAGATCTGTATAAATTTGAGAGGACATAAGAGCCCTGCCGGATCAGATAAAAGACTCATCTAATCCCTCATCCTGTTTTCACCAAATGTCTGTGGGAAGTCTGTAAGGAGGACCTGTGACAGTCAAGGTAGAACATAGCTATCGTGGCTAGTAGCCACTGATAGTTTTATCTTCCATGATTTTGACTAATCCTGTTTTAAAGCCACCCAAGTCTGGCCATCTTTTCATCTTGCTGGAGTTCCATACTTTAATTATGCACTGTGTGGGGAAGTACTTTCTTTTGTCTGACCTGAAGCTTCTCTTCCAATATTCAGCTTTATTGGATGGTTCCAAGTTTTAGTATTGTGAGGGAAGCTAAAAACTTATCCATTTTCTCAACTCCATACATAATCTTGTATACCTCTACCATGTTTTCACCCCTTACTTGTCTTTTGTTTAAAGTAATCCCCCCCAAGTCATATTTTTACTCATAGAACAGTTGCTGCAGTCCCTTGATCATTTCAGTTGTCCTTTTTGGAAGTTTTTCCAGCTCTATAACATCTTTTTAGGTGAGGCGACCAGAACTGTACACATAATCCAAAGTACAGTATCACCGTAGATTTGTATAGCACCATTATGATATTGGCATTTTATTTTCAGTCCCTTTCCTAATGATTCCTAACATGTTACCCATTCCAGAGAGGAGAAGGCTGACAAAAGCAATAGCCATGCAGCAAATTTCCACATTCACAGAAAATAAGGCATTGAATAAGGGAGCCATTACTGCTGGTTTATAGTGACCAAAGCACATTTCCCTATACAGATAAGAGATAAAATTAACACATTTTCAGTTATTTCTGATTAGATCTTATCTAACTCAGTGATTAAAGAAGAATGCAGATTTTGACAGTAAATTGATTTTTCATGTTATTTTCCAATAAGAGAATGCTAGTTTATGGAGAGATTGGTCAGAGTCTGATCTCTATCAGTCCACAAGCGTCATGGCTCTTTGGTGCACAGAAGTTTCACAACACACATTCATTTTGCAATACTTGCATTTGTGATGTGATTTTGAGGTGATAAGAATCAGTAAAGGTCCCCTACAAAACAACAGCAGACAGTTCTATTTTTTACCTTCTCAGAAGTGCAGTGTATGTAAGTGAATACTCCATCTCTCAACTTGATAATCACAAATAATGGCTACCCAGAAAGCCAAGCTGACATTTGTTCCCTCTCAAGTGACATCATGATTGAGGGCAGTTGATCTAGATTCTAGGTAGTACAGTACTTGGTTTCATCTCTAATTGAACTAGTAGTATTTTGGTGGTATAAAGTTAAATGATCATTACTTTGAAACCTTCATTTAGTGGCATCTAACACCAGCTAAAGAAAGGTTGTAATACTGACAGATTGGGAGTTGTTGATTAGTCAGTAACAAGGTGACCTTCAGTAATATATGGGGAGTTTTCCTGTTCATTCAGTCATGTCCTACTTCACAATGTTTCATTCAGTTCCTCCTCCCACTTAGTTTTCTGTCCCCATCCCCAACAATCAATCAGCATTCTATGCCCACTCAGGTTTTTTCTCATTAGGATTCCCCCACCCCTGCTAAAGATTTATTATATTTGTGCAAGCCTTTGGGTTCCCTCAAGCCTCTTGATTTTGTGTGTGTGTACTCAGTGAACATTAGCAATAGCGCAGGATGTGTATAACCTGCCTGAAGTTTTATTGGTTTTTTTGTTTTTTTAATGGATATAATGTATGGTATGGATTCTTTGCTACTGAGGTCTGTTTGCTGGGAGAGGATCCCTTGTTGGGATCATGTAACACTTCCAGTGTGAGTGGGGAGGAGCAAAGCAGGTATAATTTAGGCATGGAAAGCCGGGCTTTATGCCTTATCTTTCAAAGGAACTGTTAAGGGGGTTCATTTTAAATCTAGAATTTGCCTTCATTTTTTTCTTTTCTAGATATAACACAATATGTTCTTCTTTATTACAGTTTTTCTAAATCTGTTTAACTCTGTATGTTATCTTTTTTAATTGAAAAGCAATAAACCATGTAGATTCTCAGATCTTTAGTCAGCAGTCTTTCACAGCATCATGAGACAAAGTATATATATGCATTAATTTGTTGCAGTGCACATGTAGCAATCTCATTGCTTTCTAAACAGCAGTTTTACAGGGAAACTTGGTTCTGTAAAAGTAAATGACATCACAGCCGGCAACTGCTCCTAACTAACTTCTCCTGTTGGTCAATGTCCTACATAGAAAAAAGTTCCCCAACTTGGTGGTAAACCTTGATTTAGCATTATGTTCTAATGCAGTTAATTAACATGCAGCAGTTACCAATCAGTCATTTCTATAGAAGCACAGATCCACATACATGGTTATTTGCATTAATGAGTCAGTTTTATTGGCTGAAATGGGGACTTCTTGCAAATGCAGTAGCTCTATTTGGATGTTGGAGCACTAAAGAACTCTGGATCTGATTTTGTAAAGAAAAATTCCACTCTCCACACACCTGTGGTAAGGAAAGACTCAATTCAGAAACATGATTGCTGAAGCATCCCATGAATCTTTCATAGGAAAGTTGTGCTCATGGTAAATAGTGTAGAAATCATGTCCTAAAAGAAATAAGTACTGAAAAAAAGTCTGAAAGTAATAAGTACTGTTAACCTTGAGAAAAGAAAAGAAAAAGTTGTCAAAAAAAAATACTTAGATGACACCCAGGCATATAGAGGAAACGGTTGCTCGTTGTAAATATTCAGGAAAGGTCCTGAAATAAATTATTTAAATTGCAACAAAGATTATATACTTCTTGTGGCAGGGGTATATAGTGGGGAGACAAATCCTAAAGGAGAAAGTTCCAGCAACATACGTAATATGTTATTTAAAGAGCGTTTGGACTCTTGTGTGAATGGTGCTTTAGATTTTGGACATCGTTTCTTAGCTCATATAGTATAGTGGCTCTAAAAGTATGAATTGTTGTTTATTATAAGATTATTAGGCTGTATCTCAGTGGCAAGAGTTAAATGGTTGTTAAACTTCCCCTAAAGTGAGATTCCCCACCACTATCTGTTGTGCCTTACAATGTGTACTCTTAGTTAACAGAGGAAAACGGTGAAGCACAACAGACTTGCCTAGTATCCCATGTGACCTGAGTGTGCAGAATCCTCTGCATAATGTTCACTGGTACTGTGCTTTGGCAGCCAAACTTCCAAGCTTCATGGAAGTTCTGAAAATCATTGATAGACTCCAAACTCTCTGGAGTTCTTTTGTTTTCCAGAACATTAAAACTGGTGCACAGTAATAACTTATATTTTGAAATCAGCAAAATCTTTGATATTCACTACCATTCCATTCTACATTTCTCACTTTGACTGGATTTTTTGGTGGTGATGTTCTGTGGATGGATTTAAGTATGTGCTATTACATGCTTGTGAAATACAGTGTCGTGGTGATTGTCCTTCATTCATTCTCCTTCCATGAGTTTTTGCCGATTTCCCCTGAAACCACTATGAAGAAGTAAGTAAATAATGAGTAGAATAAAGAACTAGCAAGCTGCCTGTTATATTCTGCAACACTGTAGTCTGAAATACTGATTTACAGCTCAATCCTAACCATATCTGCTGGAGTTAGGATTTGCAGTTTAAAAGAAACAAGTGAAAGGATGCCAGTGCTATAATTCTCAGTTTGAGCCTTGTAAGAAATATGACCATTTGACAGGGCGCTAAGAATTCCATATTCTGTCAGTAAGGAGACAGGGTGCTGTAACCTGTGCCTCACTGCTGATGGCAAAATCTTACTGGAAGGCACTTTACAGATGGGAAACATAGACTGATTAATAGCTTAATTCAAAGCTCTGTGAAGTAAATGGATGCCTTTCTTTTGACAAAATGCTCTTTATTGGTCCTTAAGCAGCTTGCTGAAAGGCAATATCTGGAAATGTCCACTAGAAGACTGAGATGTGCCTATAGTTCTAATGTTCCAATCTGTCACAGTTTGTCATAAGATATTGCATGCTTACCATCACAGTTTTCTGTTTTGTGTGTCCATTCTTTGTGAATTCCTTGTTTCTATAAAAGGCAGCATTCAAGGCTGATTTCTCTCAATTTATTTTGCCCTTTTCATCTAAAAATGTAAACAGGACCCTTAATAATAATAATATAATAAATTTTTATTTATACCCCACTCAGGGGGGCTAACAGCAAATATAAAACATTGATTAAAAAGTGACTTAAAAACAGCATAAAATACAACATAAATGCAGGATCAATGTCAATAAAATTAAAAAAATTCAGGGTCATTTGGAGGGGGACCCAGTCAGTAAACATCAAATGATCACCAGGGCTAACTGGCCAAGTTGGTCCTACAAAGGCCAGCAAGGAGACCAGGAAGAGTTTAAATATGGGGTCTCGGAAGGGTTTCTTCATAAAAAAGGAAAGGGGAAAGGGAATAGAGTATCAGGCTAATTCAAATTGAAGCTTTCTTAACAATTATTATCAGCTCCAAAAATGTGGCAAACGTCTTAAATACATAAAAGTGATAGATAAAAAGGATATATATATATGCAAAGAACCAATCTATTTGTGAAAAGGGTGAAAAAGCTCCCTTCACCACACCACAGGCTGAACTTTTATTGCAGTTGCAGCCTCCACTGTTGCGCTTTGTAAGAAAAGAAAACAACAGAGGAAAGACACATGCCACTTAACATCAAATATAGCTTAGCCTGATAGATAGAATTCCAACACCATAATAAGAAAGAATCAAAATGTAAGCTTTCCTGGTTTCCTCAAAGCTTTAACCAAGTACAACAAGTAAAGTGATGTAAAGATTTGGGACTTCCCTGCACAGACAATTCCCCATAAACGGTCTTAGAATGCACAGTTGATATATTTTATCATCAATAACTAGGCATACATGGAAGTCAAATTTATTTAAAATTGTTGAGGTGGTGGCAATGTAATTAAATATGTACTAAAAGAGGTTTCTTTTTTCTTTCTTTCTTTTCTACTTCTATAAAGGGTCATCTTGATTATGTTTTGTGTAGAGTGGTCCATAAAGTCCGGATTCAGAGTCAGTTAAAGTATCCTAGACAGAGCAAACATGCAGGAACAACATTGCCTAAGATAATCAATCTAAATTATGTTCATATATTTTTCCATGTTTCTCCTTCACTAATTGTTTCATGTTTTGGAATTTAAATTCTTTTGTATGTTTAGTGGGTCAGTATAAAATGACATGCAACTCTTAGTATTTCAGTTTAGGCTATTACATTGGATTTTTCTTTGCAACTAGAATATGATACAGTACGTGCATTTTCATATTAAAGTACTGCTCTCCACTGCAATGCAAAACTTTTAAAAAGACACCTCTGAATTGTTCAGTATAAAAACTCTTGACAACCTTGTGAATTTTCATATTTGACAAATGGTTCTTATTCATGCCAGCACTTCAGACTAATGTTCTGGGACTTGTGGGTGTTAGAGAACAGAACAAATTTCCATATCAACTAATTTGATCCCACACTAGAGTTTTAAATGGGATTATTTTTGACAGTCCTTATATGGTAGATTCACCCCCCAATAAACATGACTATCAAGTACACAGTGGCAATTATAAATTTTGAATTCAGTAGATATGAAAGCCTTGCTTCCAAAAATAGTAATTTTGCATGCTTCCTCCGAGTCTGCACTTTTAGATAATTAACTTCTGATCTGCAGCACTAGCAAGGTTTGGATAGCTATTTAGGAAACAGAATATATTCATATTACTACTTGTTACTTCACATCCAGTTCACTCCCACTTCTAATTTTTGAAGCTGCATTCACATGACGTTAGTGACAATTCATATCAATCCTGTGGTTTCTTGACAAATACTGCTCTTTGGTGCATTCTCCCCCCCTCCTCAAACCAGCTTCAGACCAATGGGAAAGCAGGATGCTGAGTAAGCAACAATGTGAACGTATCCAAACAGCTGTCTTGCAGGCATAGATAAGCATGCAAGCACAGACGACAGTGTAATAAATAGGAGTTCTAGTGGGATTGCAGGGGCAGGAAAACCAAAAAGGTTGTGTGTGCCGGGGGGAGACATCCCCACCCTCTCTCTAATGTGAACATCTCAGTGCACATGCAGCTTGAAACACAGTGTGGGGAAATTGCCCCTGTGCTTAAAAAAATATCCTCACTAATGTGAGCATACTCTTAGATAGGAAATAAACTGCGGCAGAATCTGATTGTTTTGGGGTTTTTATGGCAATGAGTTTGTGCAAACTGTTAAATCTGCTCTGTAACCTGGGGGTATATAATGTTTTTGGGTTAGACCTTTTTGACATTTGAATTGTGTGGCTTTTAACCATGCAAGCACTCGAGGACAGTTTAAAGGTTTTATTTCTTCACAAGGTGATCCACTGTCTGTGCAAAGATTTAAGATCTATAAAGTTGTTCTGTAATGTTACACTGTGCAGCAAAGACTGAAGTAAATGGGCTAACATACTTCGTAATCTCACAATTTAAATTTAAATTTTGACAGTCAGTTGCAAAAAACAAAAAAAGCTGAAGGGTAAGAAAGAAAAGGAATGAGGTCCAAATTTTAGAGGCAAATTATAAAACTGATAATGTGGAAAATGGAGCTGGATTTGTAGCAATAATGTACTGGTGCTGTGTTGTACAGAATAAAAAATATTGCGGCATTTATTTGGGATATTACAACTGCACTGAGCCTGGGTTGGTCCATATTGTTCATTGTGCTTAAGTCCTGTTGAAATCAATGTGAATTAAGTCATTACTAAATTTTCATGGTGAGTTCATTGGGACCTAAGTGCTGGTAACTTAGTCTGAATCCAACCTATTATCTCCACCTACACATATTTTTGATGCAGGTCCAATACTGTTAGGATTGCATCGTGATGATAATGAGATAGCCCCCAAAGTAGTCTGCTGTGCTGATGTATCTTTCCATCCCTTTCCTCTGTAACTCACTCACATAGGTAGCTAGAATATGACTACAGTAGGCCATTGAATCTGCAATTGAGGCTGGTGTTGCCTCATTCCTAACAGAGAGGCTTTGCCTTCCCACCAGACTGAAGACATGATATATCTATTGAGTATAAAGGACATTTATTAATTAAAGGATCTTCAACAAGCAAGCAAACATGAATGTAGACACAGTATGATTTGAAGCCATAGGAAAGCAAAGCATCCGTAAATGCTTTTACCCTCAGGTGCCTCAAAATCCTTAACATAACTTTTGCCAAGGATCAGACATTTTGCCCAGACTCCAGTCTACATGACCGAAACATTCTATTAGTAGTATTAGCCAAACAACCAAATGCAAATCTGTTGAATCATCGGTCAAATTGATCGTTCGAATCAGTCAAAACCAATTTCCCAGTATGAAGTAAGTGAAAAAACACAACACCCCCCCCCCCTTCAGCCAATAAAGCTATCAGCTACTCCCATACTGGTACCAAATAGCAGGACTAGCTGGTGCCCCTGTGCTAGGAGAAGCAGAAAGTGCAGAGACTTAGGCTGCTATATACAGGCCAGCTCCTGCCTTTTGTTGATGGGCAGTGTATGGTGCCCCATGTGTCAGAATGCACAAACGCTTAAATTGTATGTCTCTACCCCAGATGCAAGAAGCAGTGTGGCAAAACCAGCCTCGCTATAGCAGTATGAATCAGCATTTTCCCAAGGGTAAGACCATTCATAAAACCAGGCCACATCTAGCAGCAGTTCCTACTTACTTTAATGTTCAGTTTTTTCTCAGATGAACTTAAAAGAAGCAATATAATAGTCCTATTGAGAAAAAGAAGCAACATAATAGTCGTGTTAAGAAAAAGAACTTTTGTTGATAGTTTTTCTCTTTTTGAAACTCGGGGCTTTAATCCTATAATAAATAAATCCCCTCACCTAAACTTCTGGGACTTAACTGTTAGTGCTATGTTACTTCTTGGTATGAAAACATCAGTAAAGACGATAATAGTGCAGAGAGAGAGACAAAATATATATCAGAAGTATCTGTAGAATAGGTAAAGGTAAAGGGACCTCTGACCATTAGGTCCAGTCGTGGACGACTCTGGGATTGTGGCGCTCATCTCGCTTTATTGGCCGAGGGAGCCTGCGTGCAGGTTCCACGTCATGTGGCCAGTATGACTAAGCTGCTTCTGGCGAACCAGAGCAGCGCATGGAAACGCCATTTACCTTCCCGCCGGAGCGGTACCTATTTATCTACTTGCACTTCATGCTTTTGAACTGCTAGGTTGGCAGAAGCAGGGACCGAGCAACGGGCGCTCACCCTGTTGCAGGGATTCAAACCACTGACCTTCTAATCAGCAAGCCCTAGGCTCTGTGGTTTAACCCACAGTGCCACCCGCATCCCTGAATAGCAGTAGGTAAACTAGTTTTTCTGGGATTGTGTCCATTGCACAGCTAATGCAGTAGGAGTCCTTCCTCGCTCCCCCAACCCTCTGGAGCAGATTTTTTAATGTGTGGGGTTTGCAGGGGAGAGGGGGGCGAAGTTCTGTTGTGCAAGCAGAAGTCTGTTGACTGAATGGAATAGCAGCAATGGATACAACCCAAAATTTGTAAATATTCTCTGTTTTAGAATAAACTACTCAGATTTCATGAGTTACTATATTGCATAGAAGTATAAATATAAACTAGTTAAAAATGTTGTAAAATCTTGCGCATACTGTAATAAGCAAACTGATAGCATGTATCAATTGGAAATGCTATTTTTATTAGGCTTAAATTTAGTGTCAAAGGGACGTTCATATTTAGCCTTTTCCATGATATTTTAAGATGTCTGAGCTTTTAGAGTATTCCTGCTAACATACTAATAAAGTAGACTTTTTTTTAAAAAAAATGTGTTTTTTAAATATCCTTTACATCTGTATTAACATAATTTTTAAGCACAAACAGACACCCCCGTCTTTGCTTAGTCAGCTTTCATGTCCCTTTTTAAAAATTCCTTATGTCCCTACTTACTGAAAATAGGAGACCGATTTCCTTGCCTCACAGTAATTTACTACAGGCCAAGACACTAAGAACAGGGACATTATTTTATTAATTAGATTCCTCTCTTTTTCCTTAAAGGAGGCAATATACCTGTTTTTTCAAAACAGTTGTGATTTTTATCTTGCCAACTATAAATTTTATCCTTTGTTTTGTTTTAGTTATTTAGTTTATGAAAAATCTTAATCAACTACTGTTCTTAAAAATATTGGAATTGATTGGATTACTAAACACTTGCCAGGTAGGACAGCTCACAGCTAAGTTTAGGTAGTTTAGGTAGAAATCTGATGGAATATTTCTTTTCTAAAATAGTGTATTAGGAAGACGATACCTGTTGTGACTAGGGTCATAGTACATGTAATTACAAGTGATATTTGTTCCGGGTGAAGTGGTCGTCTGTTACAGCTGCTGAAACAAGTAAAGTAGGTCTATATTATCAATTATTAATAATTTAGTGCTCATCAGAGTTTGTTTATGCATCCAGGAGTTTAATTACTGGAGAGGCATTTGTGCTTGTTTGGAACTTGTATATTGGGCTGCATAGGAAGATGTAAGCTTCAGTCAAGTGGAGAAAAGGGTGCACCGTACTTCTTAAGTACAAAGTACAAAGAAATGTGCTGTTTTAGAGAATAGGCCATATGATTGCCCTAGAGAAATTGGTATAAGCTACCTGCTAGCTTATGTCCTTATCCTTTGGACTTCTTACTGTTTTATGTTGATGCTGCTGGCAAATTCCTGGAGCTTGTGTCAACTTTTTTTGAAACTGTTGCATAGTAATTTACTTATTAAACTTTCTTCCCCTTTCACTTTATTATTTCCATTTTCTTTATGAATTTCATGCACATCGTATATACATGATTTGACATATGGGAAGGAGGAGAGCCTCGGAGTTCTCGTAAATAGACAGACAGTGCTGCATTTATTAACCAACATTGTGCCATTTCAGGGGCTCTCAAAGGGGGTCCTAATATATATTATTTTAAAACTGTAGAAGTCCTGCAGTATATTAAAATTCAGACGTAAATCCAGTTGTAAAACTTAGTGTTTCAGCATATCTAACCTTGTGCGGAAGATACAGCAGCAGTAAATTGATGTAGGTAGTTTTCAGGACTGTTCCAGATTAACATCTAACCCACAAGGCTGAACATCAAAACACAAATTTATTTCCAAGTGGAACAAATGAGAGTAATACTCTTCACATCTTCTCAAGAGTCTACTCTGTGTATAACACAGGCAGCTGTTGCAGGTCAGAGAAAGCAAAAATAAATAAATATTCTGTTCAGATGATGGTTTCAATGGGATTTTTACAACTGAAAGAAACTAGGTCAATACAAAGGGAATAGTCAGAAGTTCAGATTTGCATATCATTCGAAGTGTCTTTTTATTTGAATGTTTTATCAACAATGTTTTATCTCTCAACTAGCTATGAAAACTATGAGTACAATCCGGACAAAATTAAAAATTTAAGTGCTACAGAATTTCAGTGCAAGGCTTAAGCTTAATGTTCCTACCTTAAAAGGCTGCTATGGGCTATTTCACATTACATTAAATTCAGTTGCTCAACCTTCAATATGATCATTTCACTTATGAATCCTAGAGATAGTAGAAAGAGAAACAAGGGAGAAAATTACACAGAGGTTTATTGCACTTTCAGCCTAGGATCAGGTCAGTACTAGGACAAGTCATCTCCTAACACCTATAGCTTCCTCATATGTATGCTAATCTTTGAAAGCCACTGCAGTTTAACCCAGTTCCTTAACATGCTTGCAATACTAGCCTTTCGTGACTTCTTGAGAATTGGATCTGACAATGTTGCTTGCGTGTGTTAGGGAGGAGGGAGTACCACTGGTTGATGACATGTCATGCTCCTTCTGGGGTAGTTTGTCTACCTTTGATCTCCACCCTGCACTCAGCTCTCACTTGTAGCTCCTAGAAGCTGTCAGCATGTGACAGCACCCACATCCCAGGAAATGGCTTTGACTGGTCAGCTAAACCAGATGAGGGTAGCCGATAGGTCTTAAATCCTCAGTGAATTAGGCACTTCCCATGCATGTGAAGACAGGCTCTGGTAGATTGAGACTAATAGTGGGTCCAGTGGTCAATAAGACTGTTTCTGCACATGCTGTAGAGGGAAGTGAGGGGTAGATGGGGCTCATCAACCTGGGAAGGTAGCTCATCTAGGAGAAGGATAATGCTGAATCTAAACCTCCACTGCCTTGTGAGATATCCACTGCCTTGCAGTATATCTTCAGGAGAAGAAAAGGCTAAGGAGTAAACCCTACACAAACCTGCAGTGAAGTCCCTAAAATGGTTGGATGGTGCCTTGTATGCCTCCTCCTGGCAACTCCTGCAGCCAAGCTGGTGCCAAACGTATTGTTCTGCTTTCCTTCGGACCATATCCACGAGGCTGAAAGGGAGGTCTTGTCATCTGGGCAACCCAGAACCTCCATACACAAGCTTGTGCCCCAGGGAGGTCACTTTGCTGCTACTAACACAGCAGTTTGACTTCACCCACAGAGGCGCCCTTCATTGTCTTTTGAGATGCCAACGAAACAGAGCAGAACACAGAATTCTGAAAATTAAGTTTGGCAGCTCTAATGTGTGGGAACAGACAGATGAAATGTGGAAATATCTGTGGTTTAGGGAAATGTTTATCTTTACATTTTTCTTTAATGCATGACTTGACGGGTTCCTTTTGTTTCATTTGGAACAGTGCAAGGTAAAGGTTATTGTTGGGGAGGGGACAGCAAAACTGAGAGTCAGACCTGTTGGGAATGCTTCCTTGCTTTCTGTTTGCTATGTTTTAAGATAGGCCAAGGACTGCCTAAAAAAGCGAGGGTGCTTGAATAAACAGTCCTTCAAATGAACATACAATCCGAAGCATGCTTACTCAGAAGTACGTACTAACACTTGGGAGGGTTTACTTCAACTCCCATATTCCCTAACTATTGGCCCTGCTGGCTGGGGCTAGAGGGGCACAGATTTTCCTTCTCTGACTTACATGTACTTGTGTATAGAATTGCAGCATTGCCATACTTGCACGGGTAAAAGAAAACAAGGGAAAAGAGAACTGAAAGAGGCAAGAAAGAAATTTCTATTTTTTTTAATCATAGAAACCTTCATTGTTTAGTTCCAACATGAATGTAACTCTCTACTGTGAATTATCTGTCATTTAATATCTGCTTTATAAATCTGGATGGAATAGAGTTAACTTGTTTTACTTCTGCTAGGAAGGATTGAAAATCTTTTTAATTGGATTTCTTATATGCTTTAAGTGATGACATCCATGCTTTTATCCACAAAATAAGGGACTGTATTTTATGGCCTCATTCTCTCACTTTGATCAGAACACAGTCCCAAACTAATTAAGCACAGATAATAAAATACTCCCAGAATGTGCACCCTGGCTCAGTGCCACTAAAAGAACTTGCACTCATTTCTGTGGTTCAGTTTTCCAGGGCACTGTCTGATGTTAGTGCATTGGTATGTTTGTTTTTGTCTACAGGTTCACAACTTATTTCTACTCGATATTAGGAGCAAAAAATGATGGAATCTCTGGGTAAGAACAAGATGGTTTTCAACTATTTACATGTATTGGTTTTGCAAGCAACATTGATATGTTTCTGTAGCACTTACCTAATTGTTAAGTAATATGGTGATAAGGATAACATTAGCACACCTTTTAGATTATTCATATTGTGTCTCATTCCAGGCAATTCCCCTACTTGTTCTAAATTCTTCAAACTGAAATAATATCTGATGCAACTCTGTTTCTCTTATCTGTGCAGCTATGCATTTGAACAAATATGTTCCTCACTCTCTGTGTTCAGATTATGTATAGTGAAGATGATGATACCAATATAGTTCTCTTTTTGTATCATGATTCACATGACTACTGAAGTCTTGAACTGGTATTTGTTCCCTAAAACTAGTTGTGGCAGCAGAGCATATGCATTTTAATCCTTTGATTTCACGTGCTTCTGGATTTGAGGGCTGCTTAACCCAGTAAGGATTAAGAGCACGCACAACCATGTGTAAATGGGAAATGGTCCCTGTTTGTCACTTCATGATTGTCTACAGGAACTACACTGTGGCTCTGTTAAGAGCTGCTTCTAATTTGAGTGACAATGTTGAGTCTGTGCATATGACAGTTACTGTGCCTAACAGTCAGCATGCATCATCGTACATTCACCGTTTTCTAGTGCAGTGTTCATGCGTGAGCAAGACTCAGAGCACAGTCCCTCATATGAAGACTCTTATTGGCTTCAATAGTAGTAGTAGTTGTTTACCAAGCTCCTATGCATATAAAGGGTCGAAAGCATAATATCTGTGGCAGAGGGCCACATTCCAAGAAAGCAGGCAAAGTTGCTATCACAGGGGGTGCTTCTATACTATGTGTTCACTTTGGAATTGCCATGCTTTGTTACTCATTCTTTTAAAAGAGCGTCTCCATGACATCATCACCAAACTGTTATTTACTGTTTCCACTGTGATTCTTCTATTTTGTTTAAGATCACAGCAAATCCAGCCGCATGCTACTATTCAGTTCTTTCCCCCCAACTCCAAGGTGCATTTTGCCTTAGTACCCCTTTTCTGTTGTCTTAAGAAGCATGGTTTTGACTTGTGCACTCATATATGGATGGGTGAACTATACGTCTACTTAAGCACATCTTCACATTATTGTTCCCATGGATGCCATTTTATTAGCATGTTTTGAAATCAATCTAAATTTGTAGTAAATTTTAATTTCTACTAAACAGTATTTTTACTTTTTGTAAGAAAAATGATTAAAACCTGCTTCACGTGATGCCTTTCTGGTCAGCACTGTTATAGTGACCTATACGATTTATTTTGTTGGGGGGGGGGCAATCTTCAAATTACAGTAATAGTAAAATAACTGTTGCCTACTTTTTTAAAAAAAAGAAGGTAACTCTGCAATTGCACCTTAGTAAAACTGTATTTTAGTGCAAATTATAGAACTTATAAACTGATTTTTAAAATGGCGTCCTCAGAATTATTAAAATTGTCTTTCACACTAACCTTTACTCAAACCTGTCCATGTGATGATCAGGTAGCAGCCGTCCCTCTACTTGTTGTGTTGAAAAAGAAAATCATAGGATGTCTGAAATTTGATATGTTTGACGTAGGATTGCTGAACACATACAGGATGTATTATTCATCCTTGCAGCAGTTTCATAGTTTCCTGAAGCCATGTTTTGGCATAAGCAGCATAAATGGTTGTAGTGCCATCATTTTGTAAATTCCAAGGCCATCCGTTTTAAGCAGTTCTTTAACCAAATTTGGTTTCTCATATTTTTTTTTTTTGTTTAGCTATTTATATAAGGTATTTATATACTCCTTTTTAGGCAAATCCACAAAATGGTTTACTTCTTTTAAAATAAAAACAACCCACAACCATCAATAGCAAGTACATAATAAAACAGCCAAGACAACTTAAAAGGAAAAATAACCTTTTTTGAAAGCCAAATCTTACCTCCCCCTAAGGACAATATGATCCTTGAATGGCCCTGTGGTGGCAGTTACAGGGGGACAGCTCAGCTAAATTACCAGAATCTAGAATCTCTTTTCTTCCCCAAGGGTTAGATGTTTCTTGAGTAACCCTATGATGGCCACTGGAGAAGGATATAGAGATAAAACAAATTCAGCAGTCCTATTCTGTGCAGCAGTTCTGATCACACTCTTTGCTGCAGATGTCTTTTCTTATTTGAAAGGAGTACAGGCAGCAAGCATGAGCAGTTCAAACAAAGCATATATTGTAGGTTGAGCTAGCTCTGAAATTCATGCTTTTAAAACTGTTCATGCTTCTGTATAGTCACTAAGATTTTCAGATATCTTGCTAAGATGGATAGATGAGTGAAGTTGCTGTTATTCCCATATTGCAGCTCATAAAATTTGTATGAGGGAGATCGTAACTCTGTCGCTTATAAAAACTGCACACCCAGCAAAAGCATCATCAAGATCTGTTTGTATTGGTACAGATGGAAAAAACTTGCAAGTGTCTCCAGTTATGCGATACCCATGGCTTAAGTTGCCTCACAGTAATTTTCAGGATGCATTCTCAAATAGCCAGGGAATTCAAAGTGTTTGATTAACATAAACTTTGGAGGCTTGCTTTTCTATTTTCTCTAGGTATAAAACTGTGCATCTTATCCTATGCCTAATTCCTTAGAAATAAATCCAGTGGTTTAGTGGGGTTTACTTTCATACAACAGCATTAAGGGTTGCAGTATTAATTTGCCTGCCACCATTACACTATATTGCAATTGACTTCACAAGTAACTAGAGGTGTGGCTATTTGCAGTTGTTTTAGCAGTGACCCATCATGCTAAAGGCACAGCCAAAACGACATTTGCTTTATCACAGCCTGAGAAAATCAGGAAGAGCAAGTGAATTATGGATAGTGGTGCTGTACAGCCAAAATATAGTCCATTTCAACATCCTTTTATAGCAAAGTATGTATAATACCTTTCTTGTGGCAGCACTCACCCTTTTGGAACTTCAGACAAATGCCTTATCTATTGCCTTTTTGGTCCTTTTGGTCTATTGGTCCTTTTTGTACCTTCATTTTTCAGCAAGCCTTGTCCTTGTCTATATCTGTATTGGATCAGAAGTTGTTTTTATTGTTTAATCACCCTGGGATCTTTCATGGGAAGCAATTCATAAATGTAATGAAATAATGAAATAAAAATAAAACAAATAAATGAACAGACTTTGTTGGATTCCATCCCCACATCTCTGTCAAATATGGATAACATTCTAGTGATGGTAATCTCTGTCTTCCAGTTCAGTGACAGGCCAGGTCCTAGCCATGGTTTGTACTGCTCCAATTTCCATCTTCAGTTTGGAATAAAGCCTATAAATGTGTTGGCATACAGACCCCATGATGTTTACAGGGGAGATGATAAAGTGGAACAATGATTAAATGCAAGAGTTGATCAGCAAGATGATTAGTGTGTGTGTGTGTGTGTCAATGTCAGTGTCAGAGAGAGATTGTGTTGTTACTCTCCCATTTTCCCAAGTGTCTGGTAGAAGATAGTACTGTTATTTTAAAATTTTATTTAGCACTTTAGATTAACTTTTAGGAACAGAAGGCAGTGAATAAAGCCCTGGAACAAGAACCGTATGTCAACAAATTAAGCGTGATGTTCTCAAGCTGCTACTCGTAAGAAACTCAGTGTTAATGTGCTTAAATTTTAAGCCAGAATCAGTTTTTTTGTTTGATTAAACATGAACTATCATTTGAGAGAACCTTGTTAAGAGACAAATTCATAACTATTTCAATCTATCTTAAACATACTTTTATAATTCTGAAGAAGCTGGCCCAATACATTTTGCTGCTTCAGGCAAAGAACAGGGCCACCCCTCCCAGTTCCTCCTAGAGCAGTTGACCAAATTGGCAGTTAAATCTTATTTCAACACTGGCAATGGGACAGCATCCTCAACTGTACTTGAGAGCAGCTTCTCCAGTGGCAGCAGGTGTTATGTGAGAAAAACAATGCAAATGCATATGTGATGCCCACTGAAATGTAAGTCCTTTGCATGCTGGCTACCTCTCGGCTTCCTCCCTTAATGGTGTTGTAGGTGGCACACTGATAGAAGGCAACAGCAAGATGAGGCTGCCAGCCAGTATTGCTATCATTGCAGTGCTGACTTTGAAAAATGGAAATGGTTACGGGCGGGGGGAGGGGGGGCGGGACAGCTTGGGATGAATTGCTCCCCAACCTCAGCATCCAGTGCCCGAATAGCTACCTGCTAATCTTCCTAATGGTCCTGTGAAGAGGTGAATGTAGGATGTATGAAAATAGCACATGCTTACATGTGCTGAGAACTTCAGTACTGTGCACAGATGTGTATGTTTCCAGCAAGGGAAGCTTTGAAAAAGTAAGAATCCTTGGAAGATAGAAGGGTTAGCCTATTAGCTCTTGCCAAAATATTGCTTGATTGGATACATTGCACATTGTTTGCATAGTAATGGGAGACAGAGCAACTAAATTATTAGGGGAATCTTTCATTTTTAAAGTTAATAAAATATTGTATGCATCAGAGTGGGTAGGAAAAAGATGTTATTTCTAAATACATCACTAAGAGTATCCAGTAGCTGACTGTGGCACATTTCATCTGCTATTGTCACCTTCTTTGAGATACAAGTCATTAAGTCAACATGTCTATAAGACTACAATATTTCCAAAATCAGCTGAAATTCAAAAGAAGATACATTGACAGCATGCAACTTAAACCTCTGCACAAATGGGTGTGTATATTTGTATACCCAAGAGGCAAATCTCAACTAAGGGCAAGAAAACCTTAACGTTACTTCCTTTGAAACAGAGTTCTTCCTTCGGGACTTTCTTGAACAACCAATTTCATACTGTTTCAAATGTTACCATGTTCAATTGTGATGCTCCTGTAATTGGTGCTCTGTAATTGCTGTTCTTCCCACCTTTCAAGTCCCAAGTAATATGTTTAATGTCAATGCCGTCAGCTTTTCAGCAGAAATTGAAGTTTGGTGCCAGATTGAAAACTCCAGAACAGTGTAAATTTGTGGTGATCATATTCAACAGGATTAAATGTTTGAGAAGTCTGTTTTTAGGACTTGATGAACTTATTTGCCTAGCTAAGATAACATGGCCAGATATTTATGGTATTAGAAGCTAGAATTGGTAGAATTGGGGTTGGGGAAGTTATGCTTTGTTGTTTGTTTTGTTGAAGCCAATTATGTTAATGGGAAGAATATGTTCAAAGCAATGTTCATACATAGCAGGATTTTTTTTTCAGGTTGCCTTTTCTAAAGAGTCAGTCAGTTAAAAATAAGTAAATCACTATATTTTTATAAAGAGAATAATAATTGCTATTTTTTCCACAGGGTTACTTGTTTGTCCATGGCTCTTACTAAGCCTCTGGGAGTGTAGTTAAAAGGGCAAGGTTCTCATTTGCATTTGTACCTCTGCCTTCACTTAGAATATATAGCATTCATCATATGTACATCTTTTTACAGCCTTGAGGCATTGGCAGAACTGCCTCTTTTAAGGTTAATGTTTGTTGAGAGGCCAAGGGGCTACATTCTTAGTACAAAAGCTTCATGCCAGTTTCTATTTTTGGTGATCCAGGATCTCAGGTCTTTGTATCATTTTGTTGTAATATCAGCATAAATGTATATTAGTAGCCTATCCTTTTTATTTGAAGTTCACATCTGAATGATTAGTGCCTTTATGCTTACATATTCAGTCAATATTTGTATTTATACAGTTAGTAATGATATATTGCTAAAGGCATTTTTTACTTTCTTGTTTTCCCCACCCATCCATCTATTATAATAGACCCTGTAGAACTTACAGTGTAGTTGAATCTATCTTTTTACTGTTGTCCTTTTCCGTTTCCGAGCCAAGATTGATTTGAAATTATCATAATTAGTGAAGTAATCATTTTTAAAGTCTTGAAAGATCTGAATAAATGGTTTCTTAATACATATTCCTCCTGCCAGTTGGCTATTTCTTATTGATTACTTTCATTTTCTGGCAGTCAGATATGTGTGAATGTGTAAGAACATTATAGCAAACATGAAATAGTGGCAGTTTTGTTTTTGTTATATATATATCTATAATTTGTGTACTGACTTTTTATATTGAGGTGGTTCACAACAAAATGCAGTTACAATAAAAAGATAATATATCAAATAAAACAATTCATTTTGGTTAAAAAGCAGCAATAAGACAGAAATGCTTAAAGGCTATAGCTTTATGAATGCCTGCAGAAACTTAACTCATTTTTAAACCCATTTTTAAAAAGTAGGAGGAGCAACTCTTTGGGGAGGCCAGTCCACATTGTAGGTGTCAGCCAAACTTATATTGCTGGATTAGAACAAGGTGTCATCAATTTAAAGAGATTAAGCCAACACTCACATAGGGTCTCTCTATGCTGGGTAGAGCAGCAAGGCAATTGTTTGTTGTGAGGTATAAGGCTTCAGAGACTTTTAAAGCGAAACAAACACAAATTTTACTTAAGGCCAACAGTTTTGAAAAGATGTTCCAGAAAAAAGCTCCTTATTTTAAAAAGTTATCCATAAGAACAAAAAACAACACTGCTACTAAAATCAATATTAGCTCAAATCAACCCTAAACCTAACCAAGCCAATACATGCTAACTTGTCTCCCTCAATTTAGCATCTCAGTCCTTTTGCAGCCTCTCCCTAGCTTCTTTCTTCTGTAGTACTACATTTGTGCTCTAGGAATGTAAGAGTCATAGAATCAGAAAAGTTGGAAAAGACCCTGAGGATAATCTAGTCCAACTCCCTGCAGTGCAGGAATATGCAGTTGTCCCATATGGGGATCAAACCTGCAACCTTGGCGTTATCAGCGCCATGCTCTAACCAACTGAGCTATTTGACTTGTCCTCCTGCATCAGACCAAAGGGTCATCTAACCTAGGGGTCCTTTCACACACTGTCCCACCAGAAACTTTTGGGAAGTCGACAAGCAGGATATGAGCACAGCAGTACCTTTTCCACTTGTTTCTCTCCAACAACTAGTACTGAGAGGCAGGGGATCAGGTGGTGCTGTGCCTCTTGGGCTTGCCTATCAGAAGGTCAGTGGTTTGAATTTGCACAACAGGGTGAGCTCCCATTGCTCTGCCCCAGCTCCTGCCAACCTAGAGTTTGAAAGCATACCAGTGCAAGTAGATAAATAGGTACCTCTGCGGCTGGAAGGTAAAGAGTGTTTGTTTGCACTCTGGCACTCGTCACGGTGTCCTGTTGTGTCAGAAGTGGGTTTAGTCATGCTGGCAACATGGCCTGGAAAGCTGTCTGTGGACAAACGCCAGCTCCCTTGGCCTAAAATGCTAGATGAGTGCAGCACCCCATAGTCGTCTTTGACTGGACTTATCCGTCCAGGGTCCTTTAGCTTTACCTTTTTACTGAGAGGCATTTCTGACTCAGATGATATAGGTAGTACACAGCCATCATATAACCATTTTATATAGTAGCCATTGATGGCTCATTCTTTCATTAATTTGTACTTTTAAAGGCAACCAAGTTTCCTAATGAGCCCTAAGATAGAATTGGACTTTTTCAGATGTGCCACACATTGCATTGACATTTTCATCCAGCTATCCACTGCACCTCCAAGGTCTGTTTCTTGGTCAGACACTGCCCACTTAGACTCCGTAAGTTAGCACTCCCCCATCTGAAGTGAATCACTTTACACTAGGATAAAGGTGACAAGAAGCCTTGTTGAAGAGTTGTAATGTAATATTGTTAACTTTCCATTGTATAGATACCTTCATATAGCATTTTCCATATTTTTATTTTTATTTTATATTGTGCATGTGAGTAAAAGACCCTGACCCTAAAAGGTATGGCGTACTCAAATGTGAGTGTATAGAAATCTATGAAATTTATATATATACAGTATCCTCTCTTTTTTCTTTATCTCTAATGTGTTAATTCTTCCTTTTGTAGTATGTAGCATATCTAAAGGATATGCAAAACAGCCTTTGTGTCAGATACCCTGCTATTATATCTTGCTTTTTCTTCATATTGCCTAGTCATCCGTAGTATATAGAAAACGTTTAGTTGAATATCTAACTGCCAACTTTTTTAAGTTAGTCACTGTTGAGCAGGTAATCTGTTCACTGTAGCTGTCTATTTTTACACCCGGGGCAAACACTGGGTGCAGACTGTTTTTTACTCCCTACTTGTCTAATCTGGTCATGTTAAGGTAACAGCCTATTTCTTTTTTTTTTCTTCACTCAACCGTCTCAAATTAAAATTATGATGGCCAAAATAAGGATGTGGAATGTTAAAACATTCTCATAACAGAGGCTTGTTCTGATTGTCACCCTGTAGTGTTAAATTATACAAGTAGATTCCCATGTCATAGTTGTAGTAGTAAACACACAGACAGAAAAAAATGTCCTGTGTTTTTCTACAAACAAAGCATAATACTGCATGTTGCAGAGGCTTGATCCTTGAATTATGAAATCCAACCAGTCCTTTAAGTGGATAATATTGTAAGTGGAAGATTTGCCCTGAGGCTGATCGCTAAACATTCAAAGTTCTTTTTGTGCCAAATACAGCAGCATGGAAACTAAAGCAATCCTCCTGCTACCTAAATCCTAGGGCTTGTGCCAGAGCAACATTTAATATATAATATGCATTGAAGCTCTAGGATAAAAATGTGTCTTTTATAGTTAATGTATTATGGAAATTTTTAGAATGTAAAAATGCTCATGACAGAATGGCTATTTCCTTTTTCCAATGTGGTGATGTGAAATCGTTACTGCTAACTGGGTTGTCATCATGGTCAATAGGCCTGCTTCATAGCTTTATTAAATAAGAAAAAGCTGTTTTTGTCTCATTTTATTGCATTAAAAGAACAAAACATGTGTGGCTGTTTGCTAATATATGCTGATGAGCTCAAGTGTTGCTGCTTTAATATGCTGGATGCAGGTTTTAGTTCTTGAACAGTGCATCCACGCTAGATTGTGAACTTTATGTGTATGCCAGGGTTGATTATGCCTGAGACACATAGCATGGAAACTTTTCTTTGCAAAAGGAGAATGCAAGGATACCAGGATAAACAACTAGACCAAAAATGAAAGTTCAAAGCTTTATCTCCTAATCAAGTATTAAACAGCTTAGGACTTTCTCTTCTTTGTGAAGAGAATTCTTGGAAACAGAGATTTGAGTGAAATAATTATCCTACTAGCACAGTAACCCTAATCCTCCCACACACACCAAGGAAGGAATACCCACACATGCAAAGGACCTGGGCTAGGGATCATTATAACAAGCAAGAATAGGAAAAAGGGTGATGCCTGAGAGAAGCAGGTGCCTCTTTGGATTTCTGCTGTTTAAATCTTTTCTGAATTGTAATCTTTTCTTCTAATTGTAATCCTTTGCCCATTTGGTCTTCTGAGTTCTTCTAGGCCTTTTCTGCAGTTGACTTCTACACCCCAAATTGCCTTCTCCTTTGCTTCTCCACCAAACTGCCTTTTCCCTCTTGGCACTGAGACAGTTCACATGGGGTGTTGAAGCAGTCATATTCCACAGGAGCTAGAATGACATTGGATTGCGATAGTAGCATAGCTGAAATCCAAGTTTGTCTCAATAGTGTCCTCTTCATGTGCATGGGAACATTTCCTGTTTGCATAGGCCCAAAATTGAAGCTAGCAAAAGTCCAAATTGCCTACATCAAAAATCCAACTTCACACCCATCATAGTAGCAGATGCCCAGATTGCCAACTTGATAACCTTCTAGGCCAAATCTGCAGATTGAATACTATTCATTATACCTCAGAAGACAGCTGAAACATTTCCTTGCTGATATGCCCTATCTGGAGAAAGCGGCCCATGCCTCAGTTACATATGTCCTGCTATATATATGTCCCAGCAAGTTCACACTCTTGTCTCAACAACGTCTACACTGGCTTGGTCATGTCCACAGAATGGAAGATGGCCGAATCTCCAAGGACATGCTCTATGGGGAGCTGGCTTGTGGCACCATGCCAATTGGCAGACAAACTCTGAGTTACAAAGATGTCTGCAAACATTACATGAAGGCTGGCAACATCAACCCTGCCATGTGGGAATCCCTGCAGACAACTGCAGTGCCTGGAGACAGTCAAGTTGTGTTTCCATACCAGAGGAGAAATGACTGCTGGGAGGAGCACAGAGAGAAGAAACACCATGGTGCATCTGCAGCAGTACAACTAGACTCCTTCATCTGCCCCAGATACAACATAGCTTGTCTCTCCCACTTCAGTCTCAACAGCCACAGCAGGAGCTACAACAATGGGCATAGGCAGGATTTTTGTTAGGGCGGGGGCAGAACCTCAGATTTGTATTCATTTAGGGAGGAACAGCTGTCCCTTCCTGTCCTCTCTTGGCTATACCCACGACTACAACCATCTAACAGCTTGACTTCACCCCCAAAGGCGCACTCCTCCACTATCTGCCAAGACAGATGCCAACAGACAATGGTTACATCTAGAATATTGTGACATGCCCTACATGGGCTGCCTTGGAAAATAGGTTGGAACCTACAACTCGTACATGATACATGATTCTTGCTGCTGTTAAGCATTTGGAACACAGGCAAGTTGTCTGCCTTGTTGTTTCTGAGCCGAATATAAAGTATGGTATTGACCTTTCAAAGGCCTAAGGAGTTTGGGACCAGGCCATCTGAAGGATTGGTTACGAACCTGCCTAGCCTTTAGGATTGGTGTCAGAGTCCCTGCTCATAGACCTGCCATCGATAGATTGGCAGGCACTAAAGATGGGGACATGGTCCATGTTTTATTATGTTTTAAATGGGCTTTGTAAAGCTGTGCTGGGATTCTATTACTTTATATCACTTATTGTTTTAATTACATTTGTTATTTATTTAAAGTGTTGTACTGGATTTTATTTTTAACAGCTGCTGTTTGCTTTTGTAATTACTGCTTGATAAGGGCATTAATATCAACGAATGGAACCTAGTTAGTGTTCCCATGCCCTGATGATGGTTGCCTTGGGGTAATGCAGAGGTGGGCTTTTTCACTCATAGCACCAGTATTTGGGAACTCTAGAATACAAGAGGCCTCATCAGTATTGGCTGTCTGCTGGCTTTTGAAGACACTCCTATTTACAGTAGTAGTTATTGCCTAAGCTCTCTAGTCCTGAACAGTTTCTTAAAATGGTGGTGGCTCAGGTATCAAACTCTCTGCTTTATCTTTCCGGCATGATAGTCAGTGAGTCATTCTGTTTCCTATATCTTGGGGTATATTTTGTGTGCCCCTTAAATCATCTGACTTCCTACCTCCCATCCTTTTCATTGACTGAATTTCAGCTAATGACCATAGATTTGGAAACTGCTTCTGTAAAAATAATCTCTGTTACTAAGCCTGGTACACCTGTTGACTAGTTGCAAGTATTGTGCCATTTTGGCACATGTGAATATCAGAGCTGAATTGGAAAGTTTAGATTTGTACTATTTTCCACTTTGCTGTCAGCCTGCTAAGATAGCTTGCTGCCAATATTGCTGATGGAACAGTGGAGGATGCTGTTCCATCAGCAATGTTGAAGTAAGGTTCAACCGGTATTCCATTTGTCTTACATAATGTGGGGGTGGGGTGGGGTATCTTGCCATTAACCTGAGACAGAAAATGCCTTGGCCTGGCTCCAGAAGGTAGACTACTCATTGAATAAATTGCCCCAAGGCTACTTTTTCTTGTAATATGCTGATTTACCAAAGCAAAGGAACAGAATATGTTTAGTTTTTTTATGGCAAACAAGTAAGAGCTTTCTCTTTAAAACTGCTTAATTTTGTTTGCTGCTGAACATGTTACTTGCTTCATTATATACTGACCTTGGTCTAGGCCACTGTATTTATGAATAAAATTAACACAGAACTTGAGAGCGCTTGTCAGTACTACAGTGCAGATTAGCATTAAAAGCAGATTTTGAAAAAAGAGATAGCTCAGCAGGTTTCAGGATTAAACCACTGTAGCAATCAGGAACTAATTGGAAATTGGGATAGGAAAAGACTAATGTTAAAAAGGAGATCTTTAACACCTCTGAGTCAGCACTTATAGTTAATCAGGCTCATCTCCTGGCAGAATACCTTGACAAGTTACTGGCTCAGCTCCTCCTTTCTGCCAGACTTTGAAGGTCTGCTAGCCACACAACTGAAGATTTGTAAACGGATAGATTCAGATTTTGAAGTAACCAGATTTTCCAAGGCGTTTCATCCCTTTTAATTAACATTAATTCTGGGAGTTGCGGAAGAATGTCCAACTTTACTTTCATCGGCTGCTCCCAAACTTTGAAACCCTCTTCCTAGAGAGATTAGTCTGGCTTCCCTCGTTGTCCTTCCATCAGCGGGTGAAGACTTCTTGTTCCAACAGATGTGTTCAAATTGACTCTTTTTAATGAATGGGCTGGTGTTGTGATGTTTTTATTATAGTGTTCTGTTCTGTGTGTTTTAATAGATCCATGTTATGTTTAATCATTTATTAATGATTGATTTCCCCCATGATTATAACTGCTTCTATTTTAACTGTAAGCTGCCTTGCAGTGAATAGTGAAATGTTTTATAGTTCTTCATCTTGTATGTAATGATATTGCAGAATAAATAAGAGCTCTTCAGACAAGGTTACTTTGATTTAAAATGCACGTGAAGAGGTTTTTTTTATGTATATTGTGTGATATCTGATTGTTAATGAGCAGTGTGTAATTACAAGATAATTTTTGTTCAAATTTTAATTAAAGGAAAGCAATAAAGAAACTGATAATCACTTGGTTTTAATGGAACCAATATATGACTGTGTAAACCAGCATATGTTTACTAAGCATGTATGACCCATTTGGGGCCATAGAATTTATGTAAATATTCTAAAATTGATATTTTATTGCACATAAGTGTTGCATCGTGGTATGAGTTGCTAGGAGTTCAAGAATTGGAAATGGACTTTGTTATAAGGTGGGCCCAAATGGCACTAAATCGCTGGGCCAAGTAATCCCTTTCTTGTCAGAAGATTATATTGGTGGCAGTTTCAGTAATGAGATTTCCATTAAGGTATGTTGTGTAGAAATGGTTCAAGCAGAAAAGTGACACAGAAATATTATCAGGAATGTAAATTCTTTGAAAGCTTGACTTTCTCAAGAACGTGAAAGTCCTATGCCTTTACTACAATATGTTTCCCCTCTGTGATGGGAATTAATTAAGTGTGTGTGTGTGTGTGTGTGTGTGTGTGTGTGTGTGTGTAAATCAGTTATCCAACACTTCATTCATTCTGCTGGTTAAATGCAAGCTTAAACAAAGTGTTACTGGAAGCTTTTATGTTTGAACTTTAGCAGACCTATAGGATAAGGCTGTTCAGTCATAGTACTCTGCTGGTACAGTGAAGTAAATAGAATCAAGTTAATTAATGATACAGATTACACACCGTACTGTAGGAGTTTGCGCATGGCCATGCAAACAAAATTTCAGCAGTTTTCTGTTTCTAAGGTTCCATTGTCAAATAGTTTCCTATTCACGGGTTGAATAGAAGGAATAATAAAAATATCTTACAGGATGAATTATAATCAAGGGCACTAAGGAATGGTGGGTTCCTCTTTTCCTTACATTTTGGGTAATGGTCAAAGTAAGTACAAATCTTCAGGCAATGTAGGAAATCTGGTAGCATCAAATCATTCTGATTGTAGACTGATCTAAGTCCCTTGTGCAAAGAATCTGGCCTGAGAGCATTAAACACAATTAACTGAAATAAGCCCTTTTTCTGTATTGAGCATGACAAGATCAATGTAACCTTACTGGTTCTCATTAACCTGAATTAAATTATATCTAGAGCAAGTGTTTGACCTGTCCTGGATAAATTCAAATTAATCAAAAACACTGAATTAGGATAATAGTGTTTTTAAGACTTTCATAGAGCCTCATCTTCTCGGCTTGGTAGTGTAGCTTTCCTTATGTCTTACATAAAGCAGGATGAGTAGATGGAAAAAACGGTCTCCCTCTTTCAGTGGCTGCCCCAATTATATAAAAGCTTAGACGTCTACTCATCTCTCCCAATCTGATTAAAACATGGTTACAAACTCATAATAATAATAGTAACAATAATGTTAAGCATTTTAAGTTCATGTTGTCATTTTAAATTTCACATCAGCTGCTCCATTTTATATATTGAGGCAGCAATCCTGGACACTCTTACTAAGAAATAAACCACATTGGACACAGTAGGACTTATTTCTGAAGATAGATGCATAAGATTGCATTGTTAATCATTAAACACTGTTCAAAACAGTTTGTAGTAAGGTCCAGGTACAGAAAATTGAAAAAATATGCAAATTAATATCACAATAACCAATACTTTCATGGCAATAGCTAAAGATTTCTTTGGCAAACTGATGAGTCTGATTTTGATTTTGTCTCAGCATGTTAGGTAGTCGTTTTCAAGCTCAGTATATGAGGAGTGGTTCATTCTTAGCTGCTTTGTTTTGTTAATAAACTTAATAGTTTACAGTAGTTAACTTTCAAGCAAAACTCCAGCATGCCTTATTTTTCTATCTCTTCCAATTTTCCCAATTTTAAATGTACTGGTATGTAGGATACAAGTTAAAATGTTCCACCTCATGCAGGAATAATATTGGGTATTGGCAGATCTCCCTCTTTTTCCTGCCCTGCTGCCTTTTAGTAATATATATTTGTGACTTACTTGGATGATGGAGTGGTAATGAAGTGTATTTTTCTGCTAGACTTTCCTGGAGAGAAATGATCTAACAATGCCAAAGTGGTATTGTTGGCTGTAACACCAGACCATGGTTTAGCACTACATGAATGAACCTAGCTTTTTCTTGGGCTCATGCACTTTCCATGCCACCCCTAACATGCCAGAGCATTTTGTTTCTGCATTTAGTTAACTACACGCTCCCATGTCATCCAAATTGGGGATTGTGGTATAACAATAATCATTTAACTGTAGTTAAATGAAAGTGGCAGCTTCCAGTCTTTCCACCTTGGCCTCAAGAGGGTGGGGAAAGAGAGAGTATTTGAGGCTAGACATACTCATGTCTTCTGTATACTGTCTCCTGTAATGTAGTTTGTGCCTTAGCTGACTCTTCTATGTCTTCTTAATTGTCCTGATTTCGCTAATTTTAGATCTTGGTCTTACCAACTATCCTGCTTGTGTTAACTCCAGATATAATGTGAGAATTATTTCTGCAGTCTTCTCACATCTTCTTTGAAATAAAATAGCTCTTGGATTCCTTTTTGGTTTCAGTTTCAAATATTTACTGTGTTAACATGAAGCTAGTGAATGTTAGGGACACAGGTGGCGCTGTGGGTTAAACCACAGAGCCTAGGACTTGCCGATCAGAAGGTCAGCGGTTTGAATCCCTGCAACGGGGTGAGCTCCTGTTGCTCGGTCCCTGCTCCTGCCAACCTAGCAGTTCAAAAGCACCTCAAAGTGCAAGTAAATAAATAGGTACCACTCCGGCGGGAAGGTAAACGGCGTTTCCGTGCGCTGCTCTGGTTCGCCAGAGGCGGCTTAGTCATGCTGGCCACATAACCCAGGAGCTGTACAGTGGCTCCCTCGGCCAACAAAGATGAGCGCCGCAACCCCAGAGTCGGCCATGACTGGACCTAATGGTCAGGGGTCCCTTTACCTTTAAGTGAATGTTACATTTTCCCCCCTACAAATTATCTCATCATTCCAAATGCATGCATGCAAATTCCAGAGAAACATTTACCACTTAAACTTTCAGAATGAGACAGTTGCTACCTTGTGTGGAGTTCCCACTTATACACAGTCCCCCTGTTTTGGATAAGCCTGTTAATCAAATTGGCAAACATCTAGTGACCACATCACCCAGAAGCCCTGTTATGAGCTGAAATGTCAAGCAGCCACCAGGGAGAGAAAGGGAAGATTAGAAGTAAAAAGGCTCTAAAGAGCCAAAGCGGTGAAGTGGATAATAATGATGTGAATGTATAATATTAAATGGAAAATAAATAAAAAATATTATATTTTTTAAAAAGTAAAAAGGCTTCTCCTGTTTGAATTTTATCCATATATGTGGATGAAAGGGGACTCCTATGTGAAAAGGGATATTTATTTAATGCAAGAACCATCACACATAATAAGAAAACTTTTCCTGCAGCTTTGCCTTTGCTGTCATGTCAGCAACATGAAATTCTTCATGCAATGAGTATTTCATTTTTTGCTTTTATACAGTCTTTCTAATATACTTAACACAATGCAAAGTGATACAGCACTTCTCTATCCGCAGTGGCTGTCTCTGAGTACTGCATTTCTTGGAAAAACATGTGTGCAGCTTGTATCATTTCCCTTTTAAAAGATACACTTGTCTCTTAAGGACACAGTTTCAGAATGTGCATTAATATTTTATCAGTCTTTTAGCCGAATTCAAGGCTACTTGTCCTTTATATATGTTGTGCATGCAATTTTTTAACAAATGGATTTTATCTATCTCTCTCCCCCTGCCTCCCCTCAGTTTTGTTATGCCACCATTTCCTCCTGATTCTTTAAGTGTTCACTCTCTGTTACAGGCACTTTTAATGCACTCGCCATCACTTGCTACTTGGGAAACTTTGATAGTGTGGTATTCTGTGCTTTCTTCTTCTTTACTGTCTGTCTAGATGCTTAACAATATTTATTGTTTGAACTTTGTTTTTATAAGTGGTTTTGTACTTTCACATCTTGTGGCACCAGTTCACACAAGCAGCTTTTCTTCTGAATAAGCTGGTTTCTTTGATTACCTATGTCCCAGATGGACATATTCCATATTGCTTCCTTCCTTTTCTGGTTTGCAGAGTGAGATGAAGGAATAATCCATGATAACAGTTCTGCTGCAGACAACAAAATGACACTTATCAGTTTACTGCATGTAGAAGTAGTGTCATGGAAACTAATTGTAGGATTGAATTGCTTGACATTCCCCGGCAGCTTGTTTGGTGCATGCTTCTACAATTCTGCATCCTTCACCACACTTCCCTGGGACTGTCTGTTGCCCTTTGACTGAAATTAGACTTTTGCATTTCTGCCAGATTTCACACAGGAATTTCCTGGTTGACTTATCACGAAATTTCTAGACCTTCCTATTGACATAAGACAAGGGAGAACTCAGTCCATGCTATCATTATTTTCCATTTGCCTTCCAAATATTACAGTCTCTGGCCAGCATCTCACCTTTTGTGACCTCTCAAAAAGCCCATAGGCAAATGCATGCATGCTATCCAATATTTACTGACATTTTATTCTGATGTATCACATAACTGTGTAATGGATATGAGCTCTTTATAAATGACTTTGACCTTTGACTTTGACCTTTTGTGTACTCCCTTAGTTTATTGCAGTTTAATTCATGGAAAGAGGGTCTATTTTATTTTAAAGGTTTTGCACTATATACAGAGGATCCAAACCTCTTGGGGCGAAAGATTGTGGTCCTGGATCTTTAAAGTCCCAGGCCTTTTTGGAGATGTAGTCTGGCCAAGACACAAAG
The DNA here is from genome assembly GCF_964234715.1 of Podarcis melisellensis. Lineage (NCBI taxonomy): Eukaryota > Metazoa > Chordata > Lepidosauria > Squamata > Lacertidae > Podarcis > Podarcis melisellensis. The sequence goes on from NC_138538.1 coordinate 62,511,978, forward strand.
CCAAAGCTTTGTTTTCAAGCTGTTTTTGTATGTCCACTATGTGACTCCAATGTAGGTATTCTACTCTTCTGTGCTTGCTCTCACAGTGCCCACATTAAGAGGGGAACAGCCACTCTTGATGTAAACCCCGCCACCCATGTTTAGAACTAACTTATCTAGTCACGCTTCACAAATTATTTGAGACCATCTTCACCATAGCTTAGCTGTACTGAACTGAGGATCAGGAATAATTTTGTTTTTTAAATTCAGGGAGGCTGTGCTTAATTGATGTTTCATACCTGGGTTTGTTATGTATCTGTTTGCCTTGAGTATATTGCCTTGAGTATATTCTTTTTATAAAAAGATAAATAGGAATAGATAGGAATGAAATACCAATAATAAATAATAATTCATTCAAATAATAATAATAATAATAATAATAATAATAATAATAATAATACAGGTTGAGCCTTGCTTCTACCAGGCACTTACTAGTTGGTCCTGGACAATCTATTATTTCTGTCTTAGCCACCCACGCGTAATACAGACATAAGAATGTTGTTTTGCTTTACAGGATGGCTGTAAGAATCACACACATGGAATTATGTGAATCAAGTTGAACTGCAAAAAAATCAAGTGCTATATAAATGCAAAGTATTCCTTATGTGGTTGAGGCTTTGAATCCATGCATTATTCCTTAGCTAAGTGATACATATGGGTGCAATGTTTGAACTAGAAGTTCTGGGATTCCATAATGTTTTCAGTTCCTCTCTTTCTGCTCACATTTTCACCACTTCTAATATGCAAATTAGAAACACTCATGTATTTGCAGATAAACAAGCTCTCCATGCAAACATTTTACAATAGTTAAGTCTGGTATTTACTAAATTTTAAAGGTATGATAGTCACATGTATGACTGACTGACTGCTGGATAGAAATTATGGGTGTGTGCTTGGGGCAGTGAGCTCCTAGCTCTCAGGAAACAGGTTAGTTCCTTTGAGGCCAAAATAGTTGACCTGGAGAAGCTGATACAGGCAGGGAAATTGGTTGGCAAGGCCTGCAGGGACATGATAGCAGTAAAGTGGCAAATGCAGTTCAGTGTAAAGGAGTGTAAAGTAATGCACATATATAATTTCACATATACAGTTATGGTGTCTGAATTGACAATGACTGACCAGGACTGACTTTTGGGATGTGGTGGATAATTTGATTAAGGTGTCAACACAGTGTGCAGCAGATGTGAAAAAATGGGAATTCTATGCTAGGGGTCATTAGGAAAGAACAAATATATGATGTAACCATATGCAGACTACAGTGTGTGGTGGTGTAGAGCTGGAAAAGGTTCAGGAAAGGACAACCAAAAGAGCAGCTGGGTAGAGTTTTTCTCCCTCTGTCAAAATACAAGATCTTGGGGACATCCAATACAGCCAAATGTTGCAAGGTTCAGGGCAGACGAAACAAAGTTCTTCTTCACACAGTGTATGGTTAAAGTATAGAATCTGCTTCCACAAGAAGTGATGATGGCTGCCACCTTAGAGGGTTTAAAAGAGAGTTAGACAAAAATTCATGGAAGATAAGGCTCTCAGTGGCTAGTAGTAAGGATGTCAATGTTCAGTCTCTACAGTTGAAGGCAATAGGAACACAGGAAGCTGCCTTACCCTGAAACTGACCATTGGTCTGTCTAGCTGAGTACTGTCTACACTGACTGACAGCAGCTGTTCAGGGTTTCAGATCCCAACCCTACCTGAAGATGCCAGGGATTGAAGCTAGAACTTTCTGCATGCAAAGCGGATTCTCTGCCACTGAGCTATAGCTCTTCTTGCATTATATCCCTGAATACCAGTTGCTGAGAATCACAGGTGGGGGAGAGTGCTGTTGCACTCACATTTTGCATGTGGGGCTTTCTGTGGGTCTCTGGTTGGCTACTTTGAAAACAATAGACTAGACAAGATGGCTCTTCTCATGCTCTTATGACTTTCCAAAATCTTCCCAACGTGCATATATCTTTTTTCTTTTAAGGAACAGCAACCCAAATTTACTGAAAACACGATCAAATCCTGCTATTTCATCATTCATACTTAGGTGTGAAATACAATGAAGATACCTAGCCAAGAGCACAGTGACTAGCTTTTCAAAGAGTATTGTTACTGCATGAATATGCATTTTTCTAAAAATTATTTTTTAAGCCTTTTTAAAAGAGCAACTTTCCCCTGGAGGTATTGTTTTAGTTAACATAATAAAAGGACGATATATTTTGAAACCTTTTAAGTTTGCTGAACACCCCTCCTCCCCACAAATATTTTCTCTTGAAATAAAAATCATTTTCCTTGATGCTACACATGGCACAATTTTCTGGCAGAGAGAGTACATTTAATTCCACCAGGTTAAGATAAGTTACAGGATTGGCCCTACCACTGAGAGATTGAGATGACTGCCTTGGACAGTAGATCCTGGGAACAGGGAATAGCAACGATGTGTTGGCAGAGAAAAGCAGCCCACACTACTCACATGCTAAACTTGACTCCAGCAGTGGTTGTGGCTTTATAGTCCAGCCTGCAGCCAATTACACACTTCCTCCAAGTTGGAAGGGGACACTACAGTCTTTCCAGGCTTGTTTCAAGCAGATCTACTCAAATGTCAGCTGGTCTCCTGAGAAGTAATAAGAGGAGGTTGGGGAGAGATGACACACTTCTACTGTTCAGGAAAAACATCAAGATAGAAATCAGTTGCAAGGGTTTTTTAAAAAATGCTGTCAACACATATGGATTATTGGTTTATGCTTTCTGGCCAAACTTGTGGTTCTCTGCTGTTTAATAAAACCCAGTGACTCCATGTCACGTGCATGCAATGATATGACAAAGTTTATAGCCAAACACTAAGGCTGCCGTCCTGTGCTTATTTAGATTAAGTTGTATTCAGATGTGTAAATATAGAGAAAATTTAGTTACATAGTGTTTATGTGCAAGTTTGTAAGTTTATGGTGTGTGGAAATCTTCCCTAATTCAAGACTCACCTACCATAATCACCACTGTCTGCATACAAATTCAAGATATCTCATGTAATAGGTAAATCAGGTGGTTTCCTTCATATCATGGATTTGACCCTGGAGATAAATATATTTTCTTGTTCACACACACTCATGAAAATAGCATTTTAAAGAAACTGGTATTTGTGTTGCGTTTTCTGAATGAAATATTTCACTCTTATGCTATTTAGATATTATTAAAGACGGTTGCATGTTGTATGAATGACTGTTTGAATTGTACATTAATTTTGTTTTGAAGCATGAGCACTTTAATATTTGCCATAATTTGGAATTTAAAAGATTAGAAATCTAACATTCATTTGTGCTAGGTGACTAATTTCTTTTCTACCATAAAATTGTGCTGCAAATGAAAAGAAATTTCACATATACTGTACCTCTTCTTGCCTTAGAAACATAGGAAGCTACCTTAATTCAAGTCAGGCCCACCATCCATCTAATTCAGTATCATCTAAATTATATGGTAGCAACTCTCCAGGGTTTCAGACGGAGTCTCTTCCAGTCCTTCCAGGAGGTGCCAGCGATTGAAACTGGGACCTTCTGCATGGAAGACAGATGCTCCAGCACTGAGCTATGGTCCTTCTTTAGAAAACAGGACCTCCTGGAACATTTCCTGAATGTCTTGCATCATTATCCTGTTCTCAGAAGTAAGTCCTGTTGAGTTCATTGAGAACTACTCCCAAATAAATGGATAAAAGACTGATGCCTTAGACTATTAGGCTATTCAGTTTTATTTATGCTGAATATGTAGTCCTTCCCTATTTTGTTTCCTCAATCTGCTGAGCTAAAAGAATTCCATCATAGATGCTATGCAAGTGCAATAACATTCTTTGCAGACTTGGGAAAAAATAGTTTTGAGCACTGTTTACCTCTTTGGTCCTATAAAAAGTCTAAAAGAAAAATGTGATGAAAAATTCAACACCTTAGGCACTTTAAATAAACATCTGAAATTTTCAAAATAAACATGTCAGACATTCATTCCCTCTCTAAGAAAACCATATATTATATTTATTCCACTTTACTAGTTAACCCCTATTTAGTTCTTTGAAGCAAGAGGTTTATGTCTGCAACCAAAGCAGAATATTTTGTTCGGGGTCCAAAGCAGCCATTCATTTACCTCAAGACAATATTTCTATAGGACATTAATTTTACTACATCAGACATTGCTCTTAGAACAGAATCATCATACAAGAGAAGCTGAAGGAATGGCACAGAATTCAGCCACAAGAAAGGCAATTTGGATGAGCATCCAACTTGGATGATCATACCAGTCTCAAATGAATGATTAATATAAAATGTAAAGTTAGCCCTGTGATGACAGAAGGTGGAGCACACAGTCAGAGCAAACCCTGATGTCTTTGCCTGTCTGTGTTGCTCTCTCGTTCCCACTGGCCATTGGCCCTGTGTTGGTGTGAGAAAGCCAACTGGAGCAGGCCTTCGTGTATTTGCTCCTCTCCTTTTTTCTTTGCCACAGGACAGATGCAAATGAGCCAAATTGAACGCAAGCGGAAACTTGCTTAGGCTCATGTTTAGCATAATAAGCATGTTATTCACTTGTGTATCTGATCCATGGCACATATTGAAAAGGGTAGCTTTTTCTGCTCAATGATTATTTCTGAGGAGTGGTTTAGAAAAGTCAAACTCAGGTTGATGTGATGGGAAGTGCAAAGTTTGAAAGATATGTTGAATGACTTTATTCCTTTGTTCAACTGAAACTAGGGTTTATTTGCTGCTGTTTGTCTCAAGCAGAGAATCCTTCAAGTGGTTAAATGTCTGGTAGAATTTCTCTTTCTACCCTGTCTCCCTTTACTGATCTTTACTGATCAGGGATCAGCCTCAAGTCACACTTTTGAGTAGAAGAGTCCTAGGCATATAATGTTTGCTGGTCCCATCATAATCCTTTGTTTCAATATTTGTTAAAATATAGTTCTGAAAGAGTAATGCATGACCACATCCTTCTGAAGAGGGTGACTTAAATTCTTTGGGCAATACTAATGTGTTCCCCAATCTACCCTCCCTCCTGCTTTTTACATTGTGAGTTATTTGTATGGAATTAAAAATTGCTTTCAACACTGAAATGATTCTGATTTAATTCACCCAGTTCATATGATCACACCTCATTTCATTGGAATAGAGTTCACTTTGCCTATGCTCAAAACAGAAGAATCCTTCTGCATAGGGAAGATAAAGTTAATTAATTCAGTCATTCAACCGTACCATTGCTAGGTTGCAGATGTGGCAAATGCAGAAAAGCATTTAAAAATATCTACTGCATAAACTTGATATAGAACACTAATGATCTCACACCCAAGTCTTTCCTACCCTTAAAATTAGAAGCCTGGATGTTCTGTTTAAATAAATAATTGCCTGAAAAATTATACTTTCCCATTTGTCCTCTGCTATAATTGATGTCAACCTACAAATTAAGTGCCCATTAAGTAAATTGAATAAAAACCAATACTATGGAACTACTTTATGCTTTTCCTTTTCTTCTGGAATTAGCAGAGTAGTAAAATGGCATGGACCAGAGGAAGTAGGTAATGCTAAAACTTAAAGAAATTCCAGGTTTGTTGTTGCATGTTTTAAAAGCATGGGGCGACCTATCATGCTGTATTAGGGCATTTATTTGTACCACAATTTGTATGGCTCAGATGAATTATTGAACGGTGGGGAACACAATATTTTTGAAGTAGCAAAATGGGAACCAAGCAAGAAGAACAATTTCATTTTATCCCAGTGCCCCATCTGCCAAAGCTAAGCAATAATAAAGGAACTGGCTTTCATTGTTTCCATATAGTGAAGGTAGACAACATTGCCTCTGACACTTATGGAAGGAAGCATGGCACTCTGGAAGCTTCAGACTTGGCCAAAACTCAAGGAACCCCAAAGCAACCTGTTTTGAGAGGTGAGGCATGGGAAAGAAACATAGGGAATGAACTTTCCCTGCTCTTCCATCTCCTGTTTGCTGCAGCTACAGATCTTGGTGTGTATTTCTATAAAAATCATAGAAAGTAGGGGGTGTGCCACATTTTCACCCAATAGTCATGCTCAGATAAATTCTTTATAGTTGTCAGGCTCACTGACTGACTACCCCAGATTACCTCCAGTTCTGTCAAGCTAGAAACCTGGCAGCTAATATTAATTTGCAGACTAGTGTAATATCATGTGTCTTCAGAAAATGAAGAGGTGGCTAGGGCCTGGAGGCTATCCACAGAGGAGGTACAATTATTTTAAGAGCTATATGTATGTGTGTGAGAGAGAGAGGGGTGGGGTGGGGAGGAGGATTGTGGAGCACGGAAGCAATTAAAATCTCATAGACTAAGAAATTCCTTGTGCCTGCATAATTTATAGGGTAGCTCAGCACATGGATCTAGCTTTTCGTATAATTCTACAGATTGTGATTTCATGCATCACATTTTATGGCCATATCCATCAATCTTTTATGTAGTCAAGCAAGAGGATGCAAGACAGACAGACTTCACATCCAGTCTTCCAAACCACCCTACCTCCTGTAGGTTCTCCCTGTTTTAGAATAGTTTCATCATGTGTTTGTGTTTCCTTAGGGAAATTGCTATTACAATTCTATCAACTGTTTAATAGGTCAAACTGCCACACCCGCCACAACTTGCTTGCAGTTTTGGAGTGAAATAAACTTATTTGAATTTAAGTTAATTGATCACCTGCAATATCTGATGAAAGTCCCATTTGTATGTTTTTTATATGAAAGCCTTTTAGTATATATTGATTTTAGTACAATTTTAGATGTGATTTACATATATGAAAATAACTGAATTCTACTGACATTAGTTCTGGCATTGGTGAAGGTATGGGCATATGTTAATGCTGCAGGGGTGGGAACTTCTAGAGGGAATGGTCAGTGCTGACTGACTTTCTGTCTCAATGGCTATGTCATCGATATAGCTCTTCTTTTCTGAATGGATATAGCTCTTTTCTGAATGACATATGTGAAATAGAAGCAATATGCATCTCCAAGTGTGGTTCAGAATCCTGGGCTCTTTAAATTGACAGCTCTTAAGTGGTTTATGAAGTGAGATACCTAGTTATCTGCTGTGTTTGAGTCTCTGTGGAAACAAACCAGGGAGCAAATTACAGGTCAACCTTTCTCCCCCAGATAGTAAGCTTTCAGTGGGCTCTTTCAAATGGCCTGTTTATTGAGTTCACAAACCTTATGCAGAGGCTCACTACTGAGTATTGAACATTCTGATTTGTTTCTGGGGTAGTTGTGACAATGAGCAGTCGTCCTGATTGTTTATGTAGTGGTTGTACATCTTCCCATCAATAATTATCCCATAGTTTTTAGTGCATTTCCCTGTCATTTTTCTAACTGCAAGAAATTCATTTGTGGCATCAGGGGACTTTAATCCACTTTAATTGCACAAAGCTAAATTTACAGTATGTATTTTAATCCCTCCCACAAAACCTGATAGTGTTGAGATGCCCAAGATTTCACAGGTTTAGCATGTAAATCCAGTTGACAAATCATACTGTTCAGATATGACCATCACATTTCCCTCCATATGTTTTCTAACCGCTCTCTTCATAAATGTTAACCCCTCCCTTTGTTTTGCAGCTGTCCTTTCAACCATAGTCTCCAAATCTAAAATGTAGCCTCACACTTCAAGCCACATGGAATGTAAAATGTTGCATGACTAGATAGCACAAATTTGATGTGCCAGAGAGGTTTAAAAATATTAAGGTGTTCATAAATGCTTTTAAATAAATAAATACTTCATTGGGGAACACTGTTCAGCACCATATGATCTCTCTCTCTCTCTCTCTCTCTCTATATATATATATAAATTTCCTTTAGACAATAACATAAACTAAAAGGTGAACAGTAAGAAAAAGCAAGGGGAGAGAGGGCAGGTAAGGTGTGTGTGGTTCTGACACCCTGTCTAGTCAACTAAATAACCCTTTGTGTATCTAGGAATTTCATCAAGCAGGATTTTGTATATATACCCCTACATGCTAACCAAATACCCATGTAATCCAAATATCACGTTACAGTGCGTTATGTTAAAGCTAAGCCAAAATATAGCTCACAAGAAACTTGTAGCATCTACAATTATTCTTTTCTTTCCCATCCTGCCCCCAAACCAAATATACCTTAAATTCATTTCTTTTGTGGCTGTTCACAGCTCTATTAATTAGCACTTTTTTGTTCTCACTTGCTGTGCTGGAAGATAGCTAGATTCATTTGGTTTCCTAGGCAATATAGAGATGCTGCTTGTTCAGTAAGACTGGAGGAGTTACCCGGTTGCCTAGCATCCAGTTGGTTCTTCCTATCTTTGGTGCTGAGCTGCAACAGTACTGGTAAGTGCCCTTGTATTGTTTAGGTTACCAAAGAACTCTCCTTGCAATCTAGCACAGTACTGGAAGATAGGAAGGTACTGCTTATACTGTGAGCCCATTTTTTTGTCCTCCTTGGGAGCACTGATAAAAAGCTTCCTTCACATCCTGCAAACAAGGTTGCAGAGTTAGTAGGTCTGCAACCTTGTAAACATTGCTTATGTATCATTGTGTCAGCGTAAGTTACAGTAAAGGGATATTACGAGTCTAACCAAACAAGCCTCTGAATAACACTTGCTGTGAATCATAGGTGAGGAGAGTGTTGTTGTGCTCAGGTCCTGCTTGTTCTTACCACAGGAATTTGGTTGATCACTGTGAGAACAGGATTCTGGTCTAGACAGGTCATTGGCCTGATCCAGAAGGCTGCTCTTATATTATGTTTCAATGGAAATGGTGTTATGGGGTGTTAGGGGAGGGGTAGTACCTCTGGTGGGGGACATGTCATGCTCCTTTTGGGGGTAGTTTGTCCACGTTTGGTTCCCACCCTGTACAGTGGTACCTCTGGTTATGTATTTAATTCGTTCTGGAGGTCTGTTCTTAACCTGAAGCACCACTTTAGCTAATGGGGTCTCCCATTGCTGCCGTGCCGCCACTGCACGATTTCTGTTCTCATTCTGAAGCAAAGTTATTAATCCAAGGTACTATTTCTGGGTTAGCGGAGTCTGTAACCTGAAGCGTATGTAACCTGAAGCTTATGTAACCCGAGGTACCACTGTACTCAGCTCTCTCACCTGTGGCTCTTAGTAGCTGTCAGAAGTGCCCACACCCTGGGAAACCGCTTCGACTGGCCAAATAAACCAGATGAGGGTAGCCGATGGGTCTCAAATCCTCAGTGACTGCATGTGAAAACACGGAGCACATGTGTAAATTACCCTGAACATTCGGAAGAGTCTCTTTCTTAACAGTAGACTCCTTTATATGGTGTCATGAACTAATTTTAAAACTTTCTAGTTCCACACGGGGCCACCTTCCAAAGTCTGCTGTAATAGGAGGCTGCAGAATCTCATAAACTCATTTTGTCTTATTTTAAAAATGGGAGCAATTTCTTTTTTATATGCAGCATATAATCTAGAAAAACAATTAAATGTGGCAGAAGTTGCATTTTCTACTGTAGGTTTTTCTCTTAATTTTTTAACTTTTGTTTTTCCTCTTGGTCCCCCCCCCCAATGTTCTATTCAAAGTTAGCATATGTTGAATTAGTAGAATGGCAATATCTAATAAGCAGCCACTTTAGCTATAATAAATAATTTGTGGAAAATTGTTCCATATTTTTAAACAAACAAATAAGCTAGTTTTGAAAGTAGAAAACAAAGGCTTCCCACTTTTCCATGCTTCTTGCAAGTTATTTACAGCTTTTGCCAAATGCAATTTTTATTGAACCTGTCCTACAAATTGCAAATAAATATTATTACTAATTGGTGTGAAGCTTATGCATAGATTTGGAAAGCTAGCAACGAAGAGAGGCCTAAATCATAAAGCAAAATACTGGAACATCTCAAGCTGAAAGACTAATATTTGGAAATGGATGTGCCAATATTTTTCTCATCTGCAATTTTCATTGAATTATGCCCAGGGGTTGCTGAATTATTCTTATGTAAACGTGTACCTGGAACCTAACATTTGTTTATTTGCTTACCATACCATATAATACCATGTTTTGATTTTGTGCTGGAGTAGAAGTCAGTTTACCCTTTCTGGAACTCCTGCTGTTTCAGCAAGTCTGGAGGTTATGTTTTTTGGTTATGTTTTACACTCAAGTATAACATTTGAGTAGAAATCGTACACAATGCTGTCAACTGTTTTTGTGCACAAACGTGTGTGCATATCTGTCTGTGTCCCTTTTGGAAACAGGGTCCTACTCTTTATCTTTCTGCTACGTTAGAAAGACACGCATTAAAATTTATGAATGCACTCCTGACTTGGTGAGAGATGCATGCATTTTATGCTTATGTAGCCGTACCCAAACATAAAAAGTTGTGACTAATAAAGTTCTTCTCATACTAGACCCACTGAAATGCATGGCCTTACATTGGTCATGTCCATTAACTTCAATGGATCTATTGTGAGTATGGCTAATGCTGGATACAATCTAAAATTCCATGTGTGTGAACTAATCCAGAGTTTATGAATCTGTAGTGTTTGCTGCCTGTGTGAAGTGTGAAGGGCGAAGTTGCTTGTCCAAGTGCTAAGTTAGTCCCATGCTGGGGAGAAGTGATTGACTGAGGTCTTGCCTCTAGTCATGTACCACACGTGTTTGCCCTTTGTCTTTACTACATCAATTGTGGTCATCTCTGAGAATTGGCCTTTTCGAAAAGAGCACAACATGCAAACTAGTTTACATCAGTTAGCATCATTGCATTTTATATTTTCTATGCACCATTTTCCAATTATTAATCTAGAAAATTGAGTGGATACAGAAATCAACTTTGCATGTTAATCAACTTTTTATATTTGGGGAATTTAAATACACTTCTAAGATTCCATGCGGGAGAGCTGCCTAAAGGGAAGCTCCTACAATTTTTTAAAAAAAATGATTTCTGGAATTGCAGGTCTGTTTTTATCAGTATAGATAATATTTTTTCTAATGCAGAGCTTCAGAAAGGGAAGAAGAGCTGATATAGAACAAAAACAGAAAAAGTTGTACTAAAACCTTGGAAGGAAAACAGGTATAGAAAGGAAATAAGCATAGTATGACTAAACACCTTTGTTGTGTACTTGATCCCCTGCAATAGATAAATAGTACTTTAAGACCCTCCAGGCATTTCACTGCCATTGAAATGCAGTTAATATTTCTGGGAAATTCTGCAGTCCTCATGCTAAAGTCAAACTGACTGGTATAATAGGAAAGGCCAGCCCCAATCAGCCTCCACAGCAGGTTGATGATTGGGGTTGCATGCAAATAAGGGACTTTGCAATTTCCATAAAAGAATGAGATGATGCTATAGTGGCCAGAAATCACTTTTTCAATTTATTCCAAGATTGCTGCAAAGATTAAGTGTGAGTAGGAAAAAATAGTAGAATGTTAGTACATGGAATGTAGGGAGATTAGAATGTACCGTATATTCTTCAGACCAGATCACAGGACTACAGAGATTCAAATCAGGATACCAAAACTGTACTATAGTAATAATGATGAAGATAATGGCATAGTTTGTAATTGCTTTCATGAAAGTTTGCATTTTGACAGTATGTAATATCATTTCTCTCAGAACTGTGTTTTTACATGCAAAATCAAGAGTCTGCTTTAGGCCCGAGTAGTTAAAATCATCCATGCACAGTTGTAGAAGAAAGGGCTAGAATTTCCCTAACCCATAAAATTAAACTCTATTGGAATATTTGCTTCACTCTTAGATGCTTTTCTGTGTTTTTTATTACTGCCCTTAGTCTGGATCTGGGTTGCTCAAACAGTGGGCCCGGAACCTACCAGTGGGGCTTGTGCTACTTTGAAGTGTGTCTCAATGCCACAGTGACTCATGACTTGCCTGCTCCACCTGCTACCCATGCCATAGCTAGTTGCACCAGTGCCGGTACCTGCAACTCCTTGCATGCTGAGTAAAGATGACTGGCAAACAGAGGGGAGCAGGGAGAGAGAGAGGAAGGTTCCTCTGCTCAGTTGGGCAAGTGACATAGGATGTGTTGGGTGACGACGACAGAAAATGCTATTAAAAAGTCAATATTCATTATCAAAGTACACAAACTCCAATAGAAAAGAAGGGGAGAGGAAAGGTGTGATAAGATGAAGCAGAGAATGTAAGAAAACCAGCTAGAAAATATGAAATAAACCATCAGTTTGGGTGGGTAGTTGGGCTAAGGTACAAGTTGAATGTGTAAGGGGAAATGGGAGAAGAAATTATAGGAGATGGGTAAAAAGTGCTTTGAGAGGCATGTGTGGGTGGGAAGAGAAACTATAAAAGAAAAAGCCTTTTCTAGTTAGAAAATTCAGCATGAAATGTGGAAATATCTCCAGAACAAATGTCTGTACTTATGTTCAGGAAAGCTGAGTTTTGGAACTCTGTGCTGTAAGGAAAATGCTGTGGCAATTAATTTAGCTATTTCCAAAGATGAATAATGGATACCAGTAGTAAATTCTGCCAGTAACCTGAAGCTGATTATGCTAGACTCCATCTGCCACCATTTTCTGCCCCTGCACAACATGTTTATGTCTGGTGGGTCTTAATAATTTTATGGTAGGCCCTAATGGTAGAAAATGTGAGAACTCTTGATGCAGATGTTAATGACCAAAATCAAGATCTTCTGCCAACTGCTCAATATTCTTAGTGGAAAGGTTACATAAAGTAATATATTTGAATGTTGAATGCTGGATAAGTGTTTAATAGTAATTGTATTTGTATTTGCTTTAAAAAATGAATGTTCAGATCTGGATGAGTTTAAATTATCTTGCATTAGAATAGCAATCTGAGTGTGCTACAAATAATGAAGTGTAGTTTTCTTTTGCTGGATATCTGCTTCTAATAGTAATAATAATTCATGGTTGTCTGTGTAATTAAAAAATGTCTTTTCCAATCTAAAAGTGCTTCGTATTATCAATGGAACTTTCATAGTGCTGACCTCAGCAGCATGAACACAGTTTTCTTTTATTAAGCTCTTGCTGAGCTGATCAACATGTCAGAAATTATACAGAGGAAGATGCGGCCAAAACCACTGTAAAAAAATTGAATGGTTAATAAAATCCCGTTAGTGCAATAGCATGAAATCTGCATTTGTTTTAAACTACATAGTAGTTGTACATTATTATAGTGCTTTTCAAACTGTGCACTAGGTTCATTGGGACCTATATGGGAGGATAGGGATCCCCATAGTGAGGGTATGATTAATAGCACAACACATCTCTAAAATACAGATTTTCCATCATTTTTTATTCCCTCCTGGGAATTTGTTATGTGCTTGTGTAGAGCAACAGTGAGTCCTTACTAACTTGGGAGGCACTCTGTGTGCACATTATCTGTGTCCTAGAAGACAGCACAGGGTGTTCTGCTCTAGAAAGAAATATGTCGGTTTCACAAGAAGCAGGCTAATATGGAAGGGTTTCTTGAAAGCAGAAGATCTGAAAAATACTGTGTGACATCACATATAATCCAGATCACAAAGGTCTGTATGTTCACCATCAGTATGCCCAGGAATTAATGCTGAGTTTTGAAGGTCCCAGCTTAGGTATTAGGGTTCAGAGGGCCCCCTGTCCATTGCTAATTTTGATCTGAAGGGCAGTTACCACACTATTTTTAGCCAACATTAGTTGCATTAGGGAGGGGAGTATGGTTAACACCAGCTTCATGTGTTTGCTTCAGATGACCCTCAAATTAGGAAACATTAAATAATAAAATGTACCTACAGTGGTACCTCGTGTTATGTACGAATGCTGCGGGTTACGTGCTCCGCTAACCCAGAAGTAGATGCCCCTTTTTGTGACCTTTGCCCCGGGATGCGAGCGGAAGTCGCGCTCTGGCGGTGTGGCAGCAACGGGAGGCGCCATTAGAGAAAGCAGACCTCATGTTACAAGCGGTTTCCTGTTACGAACGGACCTCTGGAACGGATTAAGCACGTAACACGAGGTACCACTGTACCTACATTTGTGAGGATATTCTTATTTTACTTCTGATAATGATTTCCCCCCAGTCCAGTACACACTAGAAGAGGAAGTAAAGATTTGCTTCTATACATGTGGATCAGGTTGAAAAGGGACAGCCATTACTTTATAAAATTTGTGGAAATTATTTTATGAAATTTCAGCATGATAAGTCACTCTGAGCTTCTGTGGTTTTTCTGCTACAGTGCCTAGCTTCTATGGTTTTATTGCAGGATCAAATTAGTAGTATATTAAGAAATATCATACAGTGATGTTTTAATGAAAATATAATTCTTGAATGAAACTTTCATTTCTCTGTCTAATTTCGTGAGGCTAATCATAAGTGCCCCTATGTACTGAAAACCCAGTTGAGTAATATTCCATTGTTTTGTTCAGATTATTTTCAATATCAGGGCATTCTGTTCTGCTGAGTACATTGTAATTATTCTGCTATAATGATACTCCATTTGGAAACTAATGACATCTTTTCACAACAACATTTTGGACTGTAGTGCATATAAATGTTGACAATCTGATATGAACAAAAAATCAAGAATGTGAGCTTCCAGTTACAATATAGCTTAAAGCCATGCCATTATCATCTGGTCTTTGCAGTTCCTCCCCCCAATATGGGAACAAGAAGGAAAAATGTAATGATGACCTTCCCCCACAAAAAAATCCTTTGTAGACACCATAGTAGTGACCTCTGCTACTAGGATCCAGAGGGTAGCAACACGAGAATGGGCCCTCTCTGTGGTGGCTCCCTATTTGTGGAATGCTCTTCCCAGGGAGGCTCGCCTGGTTGCCTTCATTACATATCTTTAGGCACCAGGTGAAAATGTTCAGCCAGGCCATTGGTTGATTAAACAATCTATGGCCTTGTAAATGTTTTTGTGGGAGGGGGTTACTGGTGATGTTATGCTATGCTATGTATTTTGTGTGTTCATTTTGTATTTTTATGTTGTAAACTACCCTGTGGACTTCAGATGAAAGGGCTGTACTTAAACTTAATAAATAATAATAGTAATATTAGTAATATTTGCTTTTACTGTATACTCTTTTCATTCTCTACTTCAAGATTAGATTTTCCACAGGCACTGAAAATACATTTCAACACAATTTCTATTCACTACAACTTTTTAAAAAATTTCTAACATTTTGGGTGGGTGGCAGATTTCAAAATCTCCACTGATCTGTGATTCCTAATGGTAGTCCATATGCTTTGGCAGACATGTAATCAACCATGTAATTGTCTACTGTTCCATTTATCTAAAGCATGTATCTCCATAAATCCTGTAAGGTTGTGCATTACCCTAGTATCCATGTGGCCATGAATGTTTGAAGAGCAACTCGAGGTGGATATTTTTGCAGCCATTAATCTCATGGAAGCTTCTGAAACGTTTTTATGTTTCACCTCCTTAAAAACGTTCCTAGGTGGTATCCTACTCCTAGGGCTTACAGACATTTCCTTTTCCTGTGCACTTTCCAGGCACAGTCCACACTTTAAGGCTTCGTATCCAAGCACACTTTGTTTCCTGCTCCAGAGCTATCCCTACAAAAACCCGCTTTTAAAAGCCCAGTTGGAGCAAACGTCAGTCCGTTTAAAACCCGATTGACGTTTGCTCCAGTTGAGCAATGAAAAGTAGGTTTTTGCAGGGAAGGCTTGGATGTGGAGATTTTAAGTCTGAACCTGTGCCTGGAGAGAGCGAGGCAAAAGCCAACTTGCTTTTCTTCAGTCATTTTCAGATTTCTCTAAACCTCAATTATACTTTTACTCAAAACATTACAGGAGGGACTTAAAAGAATACAAGTACCCAACACTCCAAAGTTTAGGGCTTGAGGTTTTGTTAACAACTTGTTGGTGCTGGTGGTGGGCAATTGTACAGGTTCAGAATGACACAGAACTGTGCTTTTTATTGGTTTGTGTCAGTTAACAAGGCAGATAAGATGTCACTTTTCTAACAGCCTCCACTAAACTCTGGAACTGCACGTATGGGTTTGCAAAAAAAGAAGAAAACAGCCCGTGCAGGTAACGGCTTACAAATTACTGCAATAAGATTTGTTTCAATGAAATGTTATCCTGTTATTTTTCAGGAGTTTTTCATGTTACAAAACTTGCTTTTCTGTTAATAAAACTTTTCCTTGTCATTTTCACCAGAAAAGGTGCAAGTGGGCAGGCTTAACCCTTTCTCTACCCACCACTTTTGCTGTAACTACCCACTGCTTTCCCTCACAATAGAATTCAAGAAGTGTGTTTGCTCTTGAAAAGGGTCAAAAAAGTAAGTTGGGGTAGAATATGCTGTTAGATGATGTGATACCAATATAATATATAGCTGATGGCTGCCAGCAATTAGAAAAGGAAAGATCTACTGAAAAATGCACTTAAAAACAATGTAAATAGTTGACAATAGCTCACACTGTACCAAGTAACTGCTGGACAGAATAATGTTATATGGATGTTTGGTGATCATCTCATTTATTAATTCTATAGGTACACATTCAAAAACAGTTTCTTGATGGCAGGCTCAAAATTCCTTTTGAAGGCCCGTTGTTCCATTGTTTTTCTAGAACCTGGAGCCCCATGACTACTTTGAATGAAAAGTAGAGAGAATTTCTTGAAAAGCAGCAGGAACAAAGGAGATGTTTCTACATAGTTGTTATTTTCCTCGATTCTTTTATTTTACATCCATTTTGTTTCTGTTTAAGCCATCTAATTGTGTTCAGGATTGCAGCTCTTTGAACATCATTTATGTATAGTAGGGGAAAGGACGCACAATAAGTATAGCGAAAATGTATTATACCTGAAACCAACTGTGACACACTATTATCAGGCGTAAAAGAACCTTGGGTTATAGCCAATGGTTTTATGCAGCTGATGAAGGAAGCCATTTTCAGTGAGTTCCCCCTCCCCACTCCTCAATCTGCTCCAGAGGATTGAGAGGAGGACTCTCCAGAGCAAATTTAGGGAGGGGGGGGGGGTTGGAATCAGTGAAAAGTGCCTCCCTTTGTATTCTGCTGATGAAAGCCTTACCACCAACCGATACATTACTTTCTCAGTTGCACACATAGCTTTAAATGATTTTGCAAATGCAGAGATATCTGTAGGGTTAGTAAAATCCAAATTTTAGTTTTGCTACATTCTTACAATTTCTTTACCCAACATTTGGCAGTACATGGCATTTATCAAACCTGTATTGAAAATAAAATGCTAATAAGATCTAGTAAAACCTTTTATTATTTTGATGTTGTTTTTACTTGGTTTTGAACAGGAGAGAAAGCTTCCACGTCTCCTGATTAGTGAGAAATAAGGATTAGTTATTTTGCTGCACAAAAGATCCTCTAATTGAAGAGAGATTAGATTTTATTTTAATTAATTTCTTTACAACCAATGGTTTTATGCTAGATTAAACGTGGTCCTTCTAAGAGGATAAGCCTTACAGATAATTATAAAGGCAGAGCAGACACCATGGCATTGTTTACATTTGCTTTTCTACTGTACTGTAGATTCTTTTTTCCCTTTAACCCAGAAGAGAAAGAAAGGTGTTCATAATATCGTTTGTATCTCAGCTTTCTAGGCTTTATTAAAAAGGGCAATGTGTATGTGCTTAGCACTGAATTAAAGTGTATTTTTGGACTGTAAATGTATTTACGGAACCTCCTGCCCAGGCTTGTGCCCAGAAAGGTCACTTTGGTGCTGCTAACACAGCCGTTTGACATCACCCCCAAAGGTGCACTCCACGGATGCAAAGAACAAATAAAAAGTAATGCATTAAATGTGGAGATTCACATGGTATGGTATGGCCAAAGAATGGTACCAAGCATGCTACCATCATATTCAGAAACTATTTTCATTTTCCTTTCTAAATGTGGGTAGATTATCATGGTGGGTCCCCCCCCCCCCGCCAAGTACATGGACAATCACTATAGACCACCAAATTAATTCTATTTATCCTGAAAGCCAGACTTCTACACTGTGCAGCTTCCTTGACTTTTAACTAGTAAATAAACTCTTCTGCTTCTTTGTTTATTTACATTTTTCAGAAACATATTTCAATAAGATGTTTTTCAGTAAAAAAAATCTGAAAGATATTTGGAAATGATATTTGGGAATAGCATTAGAAATGCATAGTATTTGCGTGTTTGACATTTTAAAACTATAATGTTGTTTCTCTATATTACACAGCATTAAAAGTAACCTCATTTTCCATTTCTTCTGCTGTGTGTGTTCCTGGTTTCCATCAAAATGGCATTTGAGATTTATCTTAAGCACTAAATTTACTGCTGAATAAATATATGCAATGTTAATGCAGCTTTTGGAATGCCTGTGGGAAAGTATGTTTTCTAAAGACGTCTCCAAATACATGTCATTGTTCAATTATTTGTTAACCTTAGATGATGTGAAAAGCTACAAAAGATGCGATATCCTAAGGGCATTTATTTGTACAATACCAAGCTCAGAAAAACACTAAGATGGAGCTGCTTTGCATGCAAGGGGCCAGAAAGTTCAGGACATAAGGTCAGAAACTCTCTAAAAATATATAAAAAGCAACACAGAAGTCTTCTGGATAGCAGTGTGTACAACATCTTCTTTTGAATGAGACCTAGTGATAAGTAAGCAAAGTAAACAGTTCCTGTAACTTTCATTTAGAGATAATGCACTTCTCCACAATATAGCTCCTATTCCATGAGAAAACACAGTTGTAATGGACAAATATATTTTTCTACATAAGAACAAAATAATACTCATTTCTGGAAATCATAAATCTCAGAGTTAATCTTGATTTTGAGAAGATGCCACTATTAAGGGCAAGGCATGTGTGCTACAGTCTTGCAATGTATCCCTTTTCAGGTCCCTCTAATAAAATACATGGCCAATTAGATATCGGCCTTAAGCCTATGACCAATTGCTCCATCCCCTGTGTTAGTAAAATCAGTTGAATGTTGTTTTTATTATTGGTTGGGTTATCATGGCTCCCTCCTCCAGATATGGTTTGGTGTTCTGTGGAGAGAAACTAAACTGATTTGTAAATATCTAATTCCTCTCCTTTTCTCACCCAATTTTGAGGGAACTGAATGATTCAGAAGGTTCAGACTGAGTTACATGCACTGTAAACATGCTTAAACTTTGATGGCTTTTCCTAATTAAAATGTAATTACTGTATGCTACATCAAAACTCAGCATCTGGCCAAGCTAAATTATAAAATTGCTTTATTCCGTGAACTCTGTTTTAACTTATACCCGTGGGCCAAAGGCAGTCAGACAGAAAGATTGTTATTGGCACTGATAAACATGAAACCAGGTGCACCTCGGTCTCACTGATGCTCATTTCTGCCTCTTTCACTTGTTCTTCATATTTTGAGAAAATGTGATGGAGAAAAGGGGATTTGTCCTGACAGCATTCATATGTTAATCTCCTTGTAATTGCTAGGGGCTGACAGAACTCTCACTTGATTGAGACAATGAAACATCTGAGAGTGATTCTTGGAGCAGAGAAAGGTTCCTTTAGCACAGGATATCATATGAGATAAATAAGCTACTTAAAGCTATGTGAGTAGTTTTGTGCTTTGAGGAAACTTGGTATCTATCTATCTATCTGTTTAGATATTACCTATCACCAAGAGGCCACAGGGCAGTATTATTTATAACATAAGTAGCATAATAATGCAACACAGGAACTTGAAAACAATTACGACTCAAATACAACTCATAATAAAAACAGGAGTGTCAAACTCAGCCACACTCTTCCAGCCACAATTCCCCTCATCCAAAAGAAAATAAAAGGGAAATAAAATTAGAAATATACCATGGATTTTTATTTTCTTTCAGCTTTATTTCAAAGGGAATGCAATCCTATATTTATTTATTTATTGCATTTACTGTATTACACAACTTTTAAACTCCCTGCCTCACAATAATCCTGTGCCAATAGGCTAGGCTGAAAGATAGTATCCGCTCCAACATTACCCAGTAAGCTTCATAGTTGAGTGCGGATTTCAGCCTAGGTTGCCGAAGTCGTAATTTGATATTATAGCTGAGAGTGGCTAACCTATGGCCCTCCATATGTTCCTTGTCTGCAACTCTCATCATCCCTGATTTGGCCATGTGGCTGATGGGAGTTAGAGTCCCAACAATGTCTGGAAGTCTACAGATTAGCAATTAATGCTCTAACCACGACCCTACTCTGGCTCTTATTGTTCCTGTCCACATCACCTGCAAAGGTCAATTACAAAGGTTCCAACTTTGGTGATTCTCTCATTCTGTTAGAATGCGGCTGTCAGATTGGTAAGTAGGGCAGCCTGAAGGGACTGTGTGGCACCAGTCCTTAGAGCATTACACCAGCCATCACTGAGCTACCAGGCCCATTTCAAGGCATTAATACTAGCAGTAGTAGCTGGTCAGATGGGGCACTATTGTCCTCCTGGCTTCCCAACACAGCTGGTTGCTGCTGGCTACCAAGAGAAGAGATACAAGGTGGTAGGGCCAATCCACGACTCCATCACCATGTGTTGCACCGTGTTGCTTTCCTGTGCCCCTCCCCTCCCCTCTACATTGTGACCCACTGTGTTGGGAAGCCAGGAGGACAATGGTGCCCCACCCACACCACATCACTGGCCACTATTGGCTTGGGACCCAAGTACCTAACAGAGCACCTTCTCCAGTACAGTTTCTGGTTGGTGTTGACCCATGACAGAACCTTATTGGTTGTGGCCCCTCATTTGTGCAATGCCGACCCTAACAAGGTGTATCAGTCTCCTTCACTATTGACTTCTATGATGAATTTTAAAACATTCCTATTTACCCAGACATCTGATGGTTGAAAGGTCTGTCCCTGGCAACCCTGAAATAATTAGTTTGAGAGTAGGTGATTTTTTTTTAGAAGTTTTAATTTGTGATAGTTCTGCATTGACATATTTGCTTCCCTGGGCTCCTTTAGAGGAAGGTGCTGGATATAAATATAATAAGTAAATAATAAATTCTGCCCGGAGGCAATGGCAGTATAACTTGCACTCCAATGTTACAGATGTTAAAGTTGTTTTCAGCTTTTCCAGGCCAGGAAGAATGGAAATAAATGAACTGAATAATACAATAAATGCTTCTTTGTTGTTACAGGAGGCTGAAGGGAATAGAGTTTTTAAATAATAATAAATGTTTTTATTATTATCAGTTGACTACTGATTGTATTATTATATTCCTGATGAATCTTGCACCTCACTGAGGGTTTTTCAATTGCTCATTTTATGTTGTTTTCCTTGGTTTATTTCTTAGTGAATTGTTTTTATTCGTGATTATATTAACCAGAGAGATTCTTATTGTGCTAAAGGCACCCCTAATACAGGACTCTCTGCAGATGTGGTTAAAGTAGGATTGGGGTATGAAATTGCGGGACATTAGGTTCTAGCACCCCACAAACCTTGGTTAGGTTCTAGCCAGGAACAGAGGAATAGTTGGAAATGTTAAAGATATTGTGTAAATATATAAAGCTATTGTGTAAATATATGAAGAAGTAATGTGGGAATGATGACTGGAATACAGCAAAGAGGCTGATTCATGCCCAGAATTCAGGGGAATGGCAAAAGACCTAAGGGCACTGTTAGCAAGGGGTTGGGGGCAGAAGGTAAACTGGAATCTACTTGCAAATCCCTGAGTGAGTTATGATGTTTCTGACACTCAGTTTTTTACAATAGCGAAAATGAGGCTTTTCCAATGAGGCTGTTGAAACAATGAAAACCAAAAGTGGGTTTTTGTGTGAAAGAACAGCGAACCCACTTCCGGTATCGAAAATAAATTATTTAACTCAATCAATGCTTATTGGGGGAAGCCTCTTCTTTATTTCTAAGTGTTTCACTGCTCTTAATAATGAGACACCATTTTGCACCTTACACTGGTTGGTAAATTTCAAGGTTCTAGTAATAAACAAATATTTAGTAGTTTATGCAAATACTGTATGCCCATCCATGCCTGATGGATCCCCCCCTTTCGAACTCTCTTCTATGTTATAGCTATTTTGTCTAAAAGGTAGATTATGAGATGTGGTGGAGAAAAGGACTCATAAGTGCCATGTACCTTTCGTTCATGTGGCTCAAATGTTACAAAATTAAATTATTAAATTAAATTATTAGGATAACTTTGTATGGAGAGAGAGAAATCAGAGTTCATTTATACTCTGGATTGTGCCAACTGAGCATTCTCCTTTCCAATAATGTACACAGATATTTAAGATTTTTTTTTTTGTTATTTTCAATTACTGTTGTGCTATCATATGCTTCTGTGTCATCATATGCTTCCTTGCACTCACGTTTTCCCATTGGAAACCATGGTCCTTGCTAGGGAAATTAAAAGCTTTTCCAGCTTTTCTGTTCAAATCCCTTTTCCCTAAGAGTTTGAATATTAAATTATGTATTTATTTTTTGACTTAAATATTTAGAGATGAATGCAAAGTAGCCACTGGAAGTAGGGTCCTTACATTTCTGCAAATAATTGTTGAATGAGCTTGATATAATGAATAGAGTTTGTGTGTTTGCTTGCTCTGATCAGTTTAGACTAAAAGTAGGTAACAACCAAAAAACCTCCTAATATATTATAATTGTGCAATGCATATTTTGGGTTTAATTCAGGGCACACAGTGGATGTAATTCATTGTTGCACTAAGGCTAGATTGAACAATCTACCTTCTGCTCCCCCCCCCATGCTATTTTGGACTCTCCTCCACAGGAGGGGGGGAAGTGTGGGCTGCATGGGGGGAGGAGATGGGGGAAAGTCCCATTACCTTAGTGGGCTTTCTTTGATTATTATTTGTTTATTCATAAAAGTATTAATATACTACTAGATCACAAAGCATAGCAAAGCAGTCAACAACACTAAAAGCAATTTAAAAGCATTGTGTGTAAACTGTATTTGCATTTGTGAGCTAGAACAGAGGACCTAAATTGTAGTGTTGACTGATTCACTGTTATATAGCAGCGTCTCCCCCCCCCCCCCCATTCATCCTTTCGCCTTGAGGTATCTGGTGTTCTTCACCAGAATGCACAATTAGGTGGTGGTTTGGGGCTTTGATCTGGAAGACTTTAAAACAGATTCCCATGGTAAGAAAATGTAGTGACCTATAACCAGCAACCAGATTACAATTTTAAGCCATGTTAAAATTATTGATGTTTTATAGAATAATGGAAAGTGGAGCAGATAATGTTTATCAAGTTCAGTCAGTATAACTGCTTAGGTGTGGGTGCTTCCTTAAATGCAAGAAAAAAATTGCATGGATTAAACATATTATTGTGGGCATGTGGAGGATTCTGACGAAATATGCTTTCGCTTATATACTGTATAAAAAACTAACCTAGTTAGAAAAGACTTTAACATTAAATATAGAAACCTGATATTGATACTATGTGCTAAGCATTTATATGGTAAATACTATAAATACTTTATGGATTTTATACTATATATCAGCTATAGTATTAATAATATTTAATTATAAAAACCTAATTGCATTTATACCAATAATTTCTAGCATTTACCAATTATATAGAAACATGCTATTTAATGTTCACTAGGTATTTTTCTAACAACAGAAACAATGATTTTGGAAATCAATTTCTCTTCTATATTTTATATTTTAGTTCAGTGTTTGGAGATGACAACCAAAAGGAAAATTATTGGTCGCCTGGTGCCATGCCGATGTTTTCGAGGGGAAGAAGAAATTATCTCAGTGCTCGATTACTCCCACTGCAGCCTTCAGCAGGTGCCAAAGGAAGTTTTTAACTTTGAACGGACATTGGAGGAGCTTTATCTAGATGCCAATCAAATTGAAGAGCTACCTAAGGTAAACTCTGTTCTTTCTCTAATACACAAATGCAGTTGCCTTGCTGAATGAACATTTAAGGTCTGCTTGGAACTCTCGGTATAAAAAGGGAAATTGGCATAAACAAACTGCTGAGTTCAAGTATTTAGAGTTCTAAATATTCTCACTGTGTCAACTAATTACACCTTTTCCTACTTTTAGAAAATACTGCTTTCAGCTCTGCAAACAGACAAAGAGGTCTGTGGATTTGGTCCTTCCAAGTGTATGAATTGAAATTCCTTTATTAATGCCATGTTATTCAAGAAATATGCATTGGGAATTATCTAGAATGTGCTAGAATTAAGTCACAACAAATTCTAAGCTCATGGGTATATTAATGATGTGTCATTTGCTTAAAATGAAGAAAATATTTATTTTTTTGTAGGCTAGAGACCTAGACATGGTGAACCCTATTTTACATTTTCACATCTGTTCCTATAATGTGTAAATGAGAAAATTTGTGGCATGGCACTATTATACAGTATTGTGCATTCCTTGCCTGTATCCCATGGTGTTTGCTGCTGCTGCTGGAGTACACAGATCAAGTAACTTCAGGTTTCATTTCTAGCCTGGGTTAGAGGGAATAGAAGGTGAATGTGGTGGCAGTCTACCTGAGAAGCCCTTGCTTACCCTGACTGACAGTCATAGCAGCAAGAGAGTAAAAGTCTCCTTTCTGTTATAATATCTACGTACTTCACAGTTGCTCTCTTCCATCAATAGATGTGAAAACTCAGATCTGGCATAAGCTTGCACTCCTCATTACCAGCCAACAGTACTGCTCACTGCTTTGATCATTACATAGGAAGTGTGAGTAAAGGAATTTGCACTTTCTCTTTCCTTTCCCTTCCGTCTCAAAACATAACATTTGAAGCCATTCACTGACTAGATTCCCACAACTTCACCTTTCCTCTAGTGTGAAGGATGGCTAACACACACACACACATCCCTCCCCCACCAAGTCATTTGTACTGCAGAAACAGCAAGAAACAAAATATTTTCTTTTGTCTTTTCCCATTTCCATGCAGTGCAAATGACAGAGGTGCCTGCCTATCTCCCAAGCCTCTGAGTTTACCTGTGGGCTTGGAGAGAGTCATTTCCTTCTGTCACTTGTTTTGAGAAGAAGCCTCTTGCTATTTCTTATCTTCTCCAAACTGCAGTGCAAACAGAATAGCAGCTTGCCAAGGCCTTGGAAACACGCAGAGGGTTTAGGAGAGAGCAAAATATCCCCCAACTCTTAACACAAGTGAGTTAAAAGAAGAAATAGTACAAGAACAGCTGCAGTTCCTTATCTGCTCCAAGTCACAGTGCAAATGAGAAAAATTCTTGCTTCTTTCTGCAAATACTGAAGGACTTGAGGAAGGGGACAGGTTTGTGGAAAGCACAAGTGAAAGCTGGATAGCAAATGGATATTTTGTTCACCTGTATCACCATAGTGCCTCAAATCTCTTAACATTTGAGATTTGCTGTCCATGTCCTTTTCATAGCTTTAGAGGAATTTTGCAAGAGAATGAATGGGAGGAAAACACAGACACATCCTCACTGGGAAACACAGCACAAAGCAACTTCCATTTTTGAGGACTGGATGAGCTTTGGAAAGTTTACACGTGCGTGAAAAGCACTTCTTTTTGTGGCATCGTTATTGCATATTGCTGTTGGAGTGCTTAGTGCCCCAGTATCACATTACCAAATGCCAGTTTGTTAGTTCTTACCATGTACCGTAAGTAGCATCTGTTTGGGAGGGAACAACCTCTGCAGTGGCCCTTGCTTTATATGGAGCCGAATCTTTACATTTACACTCTAGCAAAAGCTACACAATATCCTTCATTCCAAATTATTAAGTCTCATTGACTTCAGTGGAGGAACTTAAAACTGCTTGACTTGGGTAGATGTTGCCAACTCTGTATTGTTCTATTGCTAAACTATCTCCCCTTTTCTTGCCTCTTTAGCCAAATTTGGATGCTCAGTGCAGTGGTTTATTCACTCCACCGGGCAATTGTTTATAACTGGAGAAGCAATTTAGTTATACTCTCCAGGGGGTTGGAGGAAAAGTGATATAGAGAAGTGAGTCATTTACTCAGCTGTATGTATCTGTTGATAGAGAAGACTCCAGATACCAAATCATATTTTTCTGCCTCATAGAGATGAAATGGTGTGTGATAGAGGTCAATTTGTCGGTAGATAGTTCAGAGTTATTGCTTCATTTTAATCATAATATATGGTTACTTTTTAATAATAATTTAAAGATACTTTTTAAAAAAAAGGAATTCTACTTTCTCGATGCGTGTGTGTGTAGAACACAAAATGTGTCATCTCGACTATCACATTTTAAAAAGAGATTCTAGCATGGAATTTTAACATGTGGCCACAAGTACATCACAATATAATTTTGTGCGTAATAGATAGTTGAGTGAGAAGTACAGCACCTCATTAAAATATGTGATAATCTATGAAGTCTTTATAGAAAATGCTGTTGAATATGCTGACACCTTCCATTTAATAATGAACCTGAGAACATTACATTACATTTTTTCCTGTAAGATATGAATGCACCATCTTAGCTTCACAATAAAAGGTACTTGAGGGCTATAATATAACTTTGGCAGTGCTGTAATATAGCTTGTTTATCTGTAGATAGTAGACAGATTAGACCCTCCTCACTTGATCCAGGACAGCAACTGTGGCAAAATTGCCAGGATGTTACAATGCAGGTTAAAAGGCATTCCCTGCCCCCAGGATTCATGCTACAATAATGTTGCCTTTTTCTTAATTCATCTAGCTGAGATTTGCATTGATATCAATAAAAATAACTTTTCAAGCTCATCGCCTCTCCGTTTTGAACACTTATGCTAAGAACATGTAGTTTGAAAACTTGCAACTTTTAGTTACCTTAGCTGTACCCATAAAAATGTACATGAACTTAATTCTATGCTTCTCATTCTGTGGAACCACTACACTGATTATAAAATATGTTTTCTTATGCCAGTGAGGTCATTTACATAGTCCATACACCAAATCTTAACAAGCTATAACATAGTTTGTCCATTGAGCTATTTCTTAAAGCAGAGAGAATAATCTTAAATTCTAGATCCAAATGCTTCTTCTATTGTAGGCTTCCTCAACCTTGGCCCTCCAGATGTTTTGACACTACAATTCCCATCATACCTGAGCACTGGTCCTGCTAGCTAGGGATCATGGGAGTTGTAGTCCAAGGTTGAGGAAGCCTGTTCTATAGTCTATGAGCCCTTGGGAACTTTTTTTTTGTGCAGCTAGGATTCTGAAAAACTACAAAATAGATGGGTGACCTAAAGCTCAGCAGTTAGCAGCATATGAATTCCTGTGTAAAAGAAATAAGTACATATTGCATGTTGGTTATGCCCATTAAAGTCTTAATGTTCAATGCCATCATAATTTCTTAGAGTTAAATAAGATTTCCTGAGAAAATGTATATCTTAAAAGGCTCTTCAAAGTAATTTGATTCCTTTGTGAGTGCATTTCTCACTCTGCCTCATTGTTGCCATTACTTGCCATTTCTTTCAAAGTGAAAAGCAGATGACAGAATTATTCCAAAAGGAACTCTTTTGTTAGCGTAAATTGGCTTGCATTAAGCTACTTCATTCACCAGCCCAAATTAATGGTCTCTGTATAGTAGCTCTCAGACTTTCTGGAGCAATATTTTTATTTTGTCCTTTGCTAATAGATGATCGGGCCTATCATAAAATATGAGGTAGCTATGCTAATTCACACTGAATGCTTTTTAAAAGTGAGTTTTGTTAGTCCATAGTTTGTTCACCAGCATTTTAGCACTAGTATTAATTACACATTGTTTGCGTTTTAACATTGTGGACTATGGTCACATTGAATTATAGTTCTGCTCCCTTTTTAGTTTTATAAACATATCAGAACAAGTGAAGAGATGGTTTCAAAATCTTACAAGGAGAACAGATTTATTGTCACCTAAGTTTCATAGTATACCAGCACAATATCTTATTCTTAGGTCTCTAAGATCATTCACTCCTCTAATCATTTGTGTGCCAGTTTTTCTGTAATTGGTAGGCCTGTTGTTTCTAATCACTCCCATTAAGAAGTCTGTATCTCTAATCTGCAACTGAACGTAGGAAGCTGTCTTATACTGAGCTGCCTATAGCTCAGTTCTACACTACTTTGCAGCAGTTCTCCAAGGTTTCAGACAGCAAGCCCATCTGGAAATGCTAGGGATTGAACATGGGACTTCTGTGTACAAAACAGGTGTTCTGTCACTGAGTTTCCCTGGGAGCTGAAGGATTCACTCTTGGGAGGGACATGTAAAGGGAGCATGTTCTGCTGCTCTTTAGAGATCAACCTCATGTACACTGGGTCTTACTGGCCATGAGCAAATGTGCTTTATTTTATTGCCTCTAAATGTTAACACTAGACCAAAATTTAAAGCAAGGATCATAACCAATTTTCTCTCGTTTTTGCAGCAATTATTCAACTGTCAAGCTCTGCGTAAACTGAGTATCCCAGACAATGACCTTTCAAGCCTGCCAACCAGCATTGCCAGTTTAGTGAATCTCAAAGAACTTGACATCAGTAAAAATGGTAAGGAAAAATGTCTGTCAATTCCTTTTCATTTATCATAGAATCACAAACTTAAACCAATGGAAAGGTTGAAGTAAGAGTTACCTTTACCATGCTTATTTATAAAGTAATTTATCAGTTACCTTTTGCCCCCAGCCCACTCAAGGCAGCTTTTGGAGCAAACAAACATAATAATAAAAGACTTAAAATAGCAGCAGCACTAACAACAATTTTTATAAAAAAATGGAGCAGTAATAACAAGTAAAGCAACAATGTAAAAAAAATTCAGATAATGAAAAGCTGTTCATCTTAAAATACCTCTCTATCAACCAAGGCCTTGTTTAGAAGAAGGCTACCTGATATGAATGAGTTTCTATAATCCACTTAAAAATTTAAAGCACGGGGGCAAAATTGGGCAGTTGCATAATGTGGGAGTCACCATTTTAGATTAACTGAAGCTTGCTGAGTCATGTGAACCAGGACCATGTACATGGAGAGCAGTGTGTGTATCAATAGTAGGATGGATTTATAATGAACATCTATGTCTATTTCTAATTATAAAGTAAAATCAGCACATGGGGAAATGCCACATTTTTATCATTTGTTAAACCAGGGTTTGAGATGGAAAGAATGCTAAAAATATTAATTTCTTTTCAGACCCTTTTTCTCATGTATTGTTTTTGAAAGCATTAAAAGAATTCTCAGTTACCCTGAAGAACAGTTTATTCCTAATATTATTATTAGAATTTCTTACTCACCTTTCACCATTAGGTCCGGGTTACAGCAGTATAAAAATACAGCATTAAAATCAGCAGTGATTGGAAGTACAGTATATGCCTCTTGGTTTAAACCAGCTAGAGTTTGTGCCTGAGCTGGAAACTTTGGTTAGCTTAAATAATTCTCCTCAATGCTGTCCGACAAACATTTTGCATTACAGTGAGACAAATAATGAGCGGTAATCAAGGTTTGTTCTTGAGTTTGTCTGGACAAGACATTTAGGATAGCACACAAAGTAAAGCTATGACTTAGTTCGTAGCACCCAGCAGCAGGAAAATTAGGGGAGTAACACAAGCCATGATCATGTTCTTGAAACATCCATGCTCATGTGTTTTGCATTATGTGTGAAAGGTCAAAACAAAAAACAGGTAAAGGACCCCTGGACAGTTAAGTCCAGTCAAATGTGACTGTGGGGTTGCAACGCTCATGTCGCTTTCAGGCCGAGGGAGCCGACTTTTGTCCACAACAGCTCTCCGGGTCATGTAGCCAGCATGACTAAACTGCTTCTGGTGCAACGGAACACCGAGACAGAAGCCAGAGCACATGGAAACGCTGTTTACCTTCCTGCTGCAGCCGTACCTATTTGTCTACTTGCACTGGCATGCTTTCGAACTGCAAGCTTGGCAGCAGCTGGGACAGAGCAACAGGAGCTCACCCCATTGTGCAGATACGAACTGCCAACCTTCTGATCAGCAAGACCAAGAGGCTCAGTGGTTTAGACCATGGTGCCACCCGCTCCCTCCAGAGAAACAAGCACTCTGACCTTTATACCAACCAGAAGGAGAGGGAATATTTCCTCCAGTCTTGTTAAAGTGTTTTTTTGGGGGGGCGGGAGGGAGAGAGATCAGAACATCTGTAAGCATTAGCCAGTTTATTAAATGTCCTTGCCTATATATCCTTGCTGATACTGTATATTCAGTATTTAAGATGCCAGGAAACAATGTTTCATTCTGTACAAACTGTTAATTACAGAATTCTATATATTTCTAGAAAGATAAAACATAGCTACCATAATGCTTCATATGCTTACTTTAGATCACGACTGTACTTTTTTTCCGCCTCACAATAGGTGTAATTTGGAAACATGTGAGGAACTTCTAGGTGTTTCCATGCTCAGTGCCTTCCTGCAGAATCTGACTAGTTCTGCAATGGCCATCAGGCACGATTGGTATCCAAGAGGAAGGAAGAACTGTGTGCTGTGTAGACTTTAGCTTAATATAGTCTTCAAAATAGGACTTGACTAAAGCTAAGCAATTTCTAAGTGCCCAGGGGAGTTTCATGAGCAGAACAAAACCTCAAAGGGATATATTCTGACACCAAAGCACATAACTGATTCTCTTTAATTTTTGCTGCTATCTATTTGGGCACTCTGCTTGTCTAATGGTGTCAGAATAGAAGTGTTACATAATGCACAGGATGTATCATTACAATTAACATTATGTTATGTTCAGTGCACCTTTAGGGCTGCAGCTATTTTTATTTTTGTAAAATCGTCTCTCTTCTGCAACGATCAATGCTTGCTTTATTTTAGAGCCAGTTTAATGTAAACTTTCTCAGCTTATTTCACTTGCCAGTGTATCATCACTGCATTGGGCTTACTTGCGCCTCTAGTGGACAATGGCACCAGTAGCTTTTACAGGAAATAGACTGGCCCCTCTTCATTTTTTTTTTTTGCTCCATGTTTGCTTAATCCTTTTTTTTCATCTGTCAATACAGATGCATGCCAAAACCTCCCAGCCCACGGTTTTATATCCGTTCACCTTGACAGAACCAGTTGATGATGAATGGAGTAAAGGGTCCGTAATTAAAGAACCTCAACCAGACAAGATGTTTCAAGATGCTCACTGCATGCCATTGTTACGCTGTGCCCTAGCCACTTTAGGCTTGTTTTCAAAATCAGCAGAAAACAGACACTGTGCAGACCCTTCCTGCCACTGTAGACCCTCAGCCAACTTGTCCCCACTCCAGTGGTTCTCAAAAAAGTCACTAAATTGAAGTGGAATGCTCCCATGCAATTCAGGAAGTCAGCACAGCTTTGCCAATAAGCATTACACACTGGATACAGATTTCATGGACCTCTTAAAGACCCTATCAAAGGACAAATCAGAACTTGTTACCAAAGGATGGAGATGCTTAGTTAAATGATACCTCTGACAGGTGACTGGATTTTGCCCTTAGGCCTATTCATGATGCAATAGCACTGTCTATCCATGCATCTTCTACAGCATCTCATGTAATGGGTGAAGGATCTTCTCACTACTCCATAACAGGATCGTGCATGCATCCGCAACACCTTACTGAAGATATCTAGGACAGCAGTGGAAGCCACCATGAATGCACCACAGTTTTCAGCATGCTCCATGGCACACATGGCTTCAACAGTGGGAAGCAGGTGCTGCTTTAAAAGTCAACCTCTCCACAGCATCTTTCCTTGAACCAGTGCTCCCCACCCCCCAAGAACCTCGGAAACTGCCCTCAACCTTGGCTCATCCCATCACCCCACTCTGCTTCACCCTCCAGTTGCTAGATTGTGAGAGACTGTGTCTAGCTGTTACACATGTATCATGAACCCACATGCATGTCTAAACACTCACATGTATTCATACACACAACAATGAAAGTTTTGAGATATTTTGCTAGACTTACAAGGTCTAGCAAAATTATGAATATGTGCTTGCCCACTCTCACTTTATCCATCTTTCAAATCAAGAGTTTGGAAGAACTCTTAATTTCCTAGTGAGAAAATGACTAAAATTGGCTATCCTGTTTGCTTCCCCCTCTGTGTTTTGCTTTAACAAAAGGTGAAAGAAAAACTGTAATCATAGTAAGTGATTAACTGAACCAGACTATCTCTTTGTCTGCCTCCTGTACCACCATTAGCTTGAAAGCATCCATTCAGAATGTTAAGTAGATTTTAATGGTAGCTAGTTTTACATGTACGGTCTTTACAGGGTATGATATATTTTCAGGACCCTTGAGATCAGGGTGGTACCAGGGTCAAGCATGGTTCATGATGGAGAACCTCATGTCATATTCAATTGTATGGTTATGACATGCTAAACCGTAGAAATAAGCTCAAATTCACACACCTGTTCACACAACATCTCATCAAGATGGCAGCAATAGAACCGCCAAAGAATACTCATTAGACATTTACTTGATCATGTTTGTAGTTCCCCCAAAAGACCACAAAGTCTGGAGAGCAGTTCTCAGTCTGAAATATCTCTATTGCTGGGTGATCTACAAAAAATTCTGACCAGAATCCTTAGCCTCCTTCATCTCAACGACTTCATGACATCCAAAGTACCAGGAATGTCTTCTATTCTTCATTGGCCCATACCATTACCAATTCAGAGCCCTCCCATTCAGATTGGCCTCATCTCCAGGAGTCTCCACAAAGGTAATGGTTGCACTGGTATCTCACCTCTGCCTCCAGGGCTTCTACATCTACTCATATTTAGACAACCTCCACCTTCTTCTACAGATTTTTATAAAAAACATATTTTATAAAAGATAATAGTGAAGGTTAGTCCATGAGGACAAGTGGGCAGTGCCCCACTAACCTTACTCAGCCCTCCTCTGCCTTCTTATGTCCATTCAGTCCAGGGGTTGATATTGGCTGTCAGCTTTCTCCTCTTGCCTCTTGGTGTTGCCCATTATAGAACTTACTTCCGAGCCAGCCACTCCCTTCAGCACTCAGGATCGCCTCAAGGAATCATGAAAATCATGACTGGGACCCACATCTATAACAGGGAAAGAGCTTGCTCAGCATCAGGGCGGCAGCAGCAAAATGAAAAGAAAAAAAATATTCCAAGGCAGATGTTGATGCTGTGATGGATTGCTGCCGCCTCATGGGCGCCACCATTTTAGCACAACAGCTGTTTTGAACACAAGCCATAGGAGGCAAGAGCGCCATCTGGTTACGTCCGGCCAACCTTCAGCCATATTTCTGATAATTGCCAACATGAAGCCAATTTGTCAGCTTTGACTTCTTTGTATCTTCCCATCATTACACCTCTGTGCTGCACTTTTAATATGAACGCTACAGGAAGAAATCCAGCATGTGAAGAAGCTCTCATGACAAAGACTTGTAAACAGGGGCGTTTAGCAGAGGAGTCTGAGGGGAAAGCCTGGAGTGCTGACTCACAATGTATGTAGGACCAAGAGACATGGACTGTGAGGGAGCTACTGCAGTGACCTGCAACAATTGTGCCGTGTTTGTCTTCCTGCCTGATAATGTGCAAAATACACCTGCAGCAAGAGTAATATGGTTGCTTTACCTGAAGAGAAGGTGGGGATAAGGTGGTGCTGTATATTCAAGCTGTCCTATGTACCTAAAGGTGTTTGCTAGGAGATTTAAAAAAAAAATGCTAGAAAAGTTTGTTCCTTTTCAAAGACAAGGAGTCCTTGAATAAGGACAGTCTCCTAGTCCTTGGTGATAAATTCAGCTTTGATACTTTGTTTTTCTGTGTCATTGCTTGGTGACTTCCTTTGCATTTTATCCACCTTTCAGATGATTTACTCTATTTCATTTCCAGAATAAACATCCACAGGCTATAACCTTGACATGCATAATAAAAAAATTAACATAAGTAAGTTCCAGTGATGAGTCATGGGCTAAGAAGAAAGACAATATTAATACAAGTACAAGCAAAGGCAGTAGCACCCGCCAGAGCACTCTTCTTCCTTTACTAACGGCGTAAGAACAGCAGGGATCTTTCTGTTATTGGCACATAATTTGCAGTTGTAGGTAGTTATGTATTAACACCAGCTGGTCCTGTAACATTGCAGTGTGCTTTCAATTAGCTCTCTTCTTCATTTTTCAATCATGTATTGCTTTTTCAGTCCTCATTCAGCTTCTCATGGCCAAGAAGGCCACAGTCTTGCAACCACCCAGTCAAGAGCCGTTTGACTGAAGTTCCTTGGATTATTAGACTTTAGAAAGTTTCTTCATTATTACATCATTAAATAATCTAGCTAAATTCTAGATTAAAGCAATTTATTAATTGCTGGGTAAAATGGATGCTGTTTAGGGTGTGTTATTGGCTAATAGCACATCCCTGTATTCCCACAGCAGAGGTTTTGGTACTGACTGTTTGTGGTAGTGTATTTGTTTACCAGCAACAAGATGTTATATATAGGTGAAGGGGAACCCGTGACCACTCAGCCCTCGCCCAGAAGAAGCAAGGATGAGGCATGTTTAAAACAAAACAGGAACTTTATTTGCTCATGCTCAAAGGCATTATAGCTTAGTAGTTACTTTTGCAAGGCACAATACCTTATTTCAAACAGACTTCCAATGAAGTATAAAGGATGGCATTTAGAGGGGGAAATGGTTAGATATGATCCCTCTACAGAAGTTCTTCCACATGCTGATAGAGTTCTTTCAATCCTAGCCATACCCATAATTTTTAAAAAGCTCAGATATAATTACTACAATGTGTGGAATTGTGATCTGCTTAGGACTAAAATGAGAGTTTAGGTACTTTAAAGACCAATCATTTGTTGTATTCCTTCCCTGATAACATACATCTTTGTTCTCTTTTTAGGGATCCAAGATTTCCCAGAAAATATAAAGTGCTGTAAGTGTTTAACAATAATTGAAGCCAGTGTCAATCCTATTTCTAAGTGAGTATCTGTCAATGAAGTTAAATGTTTCCTCTTATATATGTTCAGTGGTTTGCATATTAATGTATATAATGTAAAGTGAAGGTATAACACATGGATGGAATTGTCATTTGGTTATAATGAAGCTATGTAAGAAATTTTTGACCAAACTGCGGGAGGCAGTGGAAGACAGGAGTGCCTGGCGTGCTCTGGTCCATGGGGGTCACGAAGAGTCGGACACGACTAAACGACTAAACAACAACAAGAAGAAATTGAGTGAAGTGTAAAATAGCCTTACAGCAAATTCTGCAGTGAGTGCTAGGGAAAAAGGTGGACACATTTTAAGAGTTGTACTGATTTAGTTTTCTATATTGTTTTTTTATTTTCAATTAGGATTTATTTCTATAAAAACATACACAAACAAAATTTCAATATTGTAAGTTTTTAGGGTTATTGAAGAGGGTATGAAGGCTGATGCCATGGAGAACCCAATATGAGGAAGACGATAAGCTCCCAGTTTATAAAAACCATTTTCCAGCACTTTTTAGGAACATGGATAAGTTTCTTTTACCAAGTCAGACCATTGATTTATTTTGCTCAAAATTTTGAGAAAGGTAAACTCTGTCTTAGGAATCCACATGGGTGTGAACCGAAAGAGGCATAGCAATCCCTGGGGCTTGTAGTGGCTTAAGGAGGATTATATTTATTTACTTTTATTTTTAAAAGTATTGTCATGCTGCTACTCATATACAAATCAAACAAATATGTGTATAATAAAAAACATATAAAAATTAAAAATCAGAGATCAACTCCTACAGAGAGATATTTTCTTAATTGCCTGCATGAGCTTGGAAACACAGAAAAGTTATTAGCAAATGTTTAAAGATTAAAACAGAAGAAGCCTGCTGAATCTCTTCCCTGTTTCCCAGGCACAGGAGCCACCCACCAAAAAAGGCTCAACCTTCCCTGGATTCAAGCAAAGTTTATTAGTCCCCATGGGGGCAACCACTACATTTTTGCATCCTCTCCTGATTTCAGATGTCATGCAGAAATAGAGCTGTGTGTCATCAGCATAGTGACACCTTACTCCAAAACTCCTAATGACCATTCCCAGTGGCTTCATATAGATGTTAAATAGCACTGGGGAGAGAATAATACCTTGCGGAACCCTGTAGCACAAGTGATAGGGGACCATGGAGTACTCATCCAGTGCTGCTCTTGGAACACAGTCCTGAAAGTAAGAATGGAGCCATAATAATATGGTGCCTCTAATACCCATCTCACTTGAGGATATCATAGTCAACAATATCAATAGCCGCTGAGATACTGAGCAGAATTAACAGGGTTGCATTTCCCTGTCTCTCACACAATAAGAGAGACTTTGCTCCCCCCTGCCTGCTTTCCGCGGAAGGCAGGCAGGGGGGGACAAAGACTTTTGCCCCCCGCCCGCCTTCGGAAGAGGTCCAGGACCTCTTCTGAAGGCTGGCGGGGGGCAAAAGTCTTTGCTCCCCCCGCCTGCCTTCAAAAGCCGTCCGGCATAGCGGGAAGCGCTTCCCTGCTATCCCGGACCGCTTTTAAAATGCTGGCGGTGGGGAGCAAAGCCTTTCGCCCCCGCCGGCCTTCCTGGACCTCTTCCGAAGGCGGGCGGGGGGCAAAAGTCTTTGTCCCCCCTGCCTGCCTTCCGCGGAAAGCGGGAAGGCAGCGCTGCATTTTCCGCTCTCCCGGGAAGGCAGGCAGGGGGGAGCAAAGACTTTTGCCGCCCGCCCGCCTTCAGAAGAGGTCCTGCCAGGGGATCTCAGCTGTTCTGGCCATGATAGCCCTATCACAAGACTCTGGGGAGACCTTGCCACCTCTCACAGGCAAGAAGTGCTCCGTCATTCAATTACACTAATTCAAAGAAGATGTAACACACAACCCAAATAAGAATTATTATGGTCATTTATGGGTGGGGGTGGGGTGGGGGTGGCAGCACATTTCATAGATAGAGCATGGTACTCATTCTGCATAAAATGGTATGTTCTCTTGGTAACAGTAAAAATAATGTTTAATTCCAGAGGTTGTAAAAAGTGTCATTGATATAATTTGCTTGTAATTTCAAAATTAAATCCACTACCAGAAAGCTTACACAGACAAATTAATGGGATGATGTAATATTAAATAGTTAGGTGCATAAATATCAACCTAAAAGAGCAAGATAGTGTATCATTTGCTGCAATAGATGGCAAAATGTTAGATCTAAGAAGCAGCTCAATATATTTTATCTATTCACTGTATAGCAATGAAGGTGTGAGTTAGGATATGTATCTGCAGGGACTTACTTATATTGTTCCCATAGTAACAATAGTATGAAAGCTAAAGCTTTAACTTGTTTTTTAGGCTCCCAGATGGCTTTACGCAGCTTTTAAACCTGACCCAGCTCTACCTAAATGATGCCTTTCTGGAATTTCTTCCAGCTAACTTTGGAAGGTAAGCACAAATTGTGACACTTCCCTTTTATGAAAAAGCATGTGGATTTTAATTTTTTGATTGAGGGAGTTGGGTGTTTTTAGCCAAGGAGGAGGAGGAGACTAGGAGGAAATATGGTAGCCATCATCAAATATCTGAAGGACTGTCACATGGAAGATCAAGCGAGCTTGTTTTCTCCTGCTACAAGAGGGTAGGACGTGAACCAAAGGATTCAAGTTACAAGAAAAGAGATTCTGACTAAACATTAGGGAGATCAGTTTATTTTGCTTTAGATACATAGAGAGAGCCTTAGGCTGTCAGTGGTTATGTGAGAATCAACTGTGTGTGATTCACACAGGAAGCATTTGCATATTTCATATGAAATTACATTGTTTGAGGATGACAAGTGTATTTATCCTTATCAAAAATTACAAACATTGTGGGAATATGTTTTGCTGGGATCCTTGAGAGAGCATTAGAATAGTTTCTCTTTCTTTTTCTTGTGTCCCATAGGACGCCTCTTCTTATCTTAATTTTCTCTTTTAATAGAATCATAGAATTATAGAGTTGGAAGAGACAATGAGGGTCAGCTAGTCCAACCCTCTATAATTCAGGAATCTCAACTAGATCATACATGAGAAATGGCCATCCAAGCTCTGCTTAAAAACCTCTAAGGAAGGAGAGAGTACCACCTCTCATTGGAGTCTGTTCTACTGCCTAACAGCTCTTCCTGTCAGAAAGTTCTTCCTGATGTTTAGTCAGAATCCTTTCTTGTAGATTTCATTATTTTAGCTGACAGAAACAAAATTCATTGATTGATTTTCTACAATTTTCTAAAATATATGATGTCTTGAATCATGTGTAGGATGTTCTTTTTTTATTCTGTTAGCTATGAAGTGAATAAACCTTATAAACCGTCATTTATAGCAACGTTTATTTCAACATTCTTCATTTATGCCTGTTAATTGGTTCTCTGTGGTTCGTCAGGATCTTCCAGAAGAACACAGCCGGCAATCACAGCTGATGTACACTGTCATGAAGTTAGATAAAATTCTAGAACCGCAAATATCTACTGAATATTAAGAGTCAGCATATTTGTCTTAATTAAATAATCTGCAAAAAATAATTTCAAGCCATTGCTTTTCAGCTACAGATATATGGCTGTGATTCTCATTAGAGCAGTGTTTCCCAACCGGTGTTCCGCGGCACACTAGTGTGCCGCGAGATGTTGCCTGGTGTGCCGCGAGCGAGTCCAAAAAAGGTTGGGAAACACTGGTTTCTCTTTCAAAAAGGAAACGTGGGTTAAAGCGGTGACGCCGCCTCCCACTCACTTTCCTGCTCTGGCTTCCCTAACAGTTTTCCAAGTTGCGTCACTGGATCCAGCCCCCTTTTCCACATGTGACACGGGGCTGGAGGGAGGGAAAGAGGGCTTTACGTCGCGCACAAAGGCAGCCTCCTAGAAGCGCTCTGGGCCGGCGCCGTTTCACCGAAGGCGCCGGAGGACCCCCACCCTCAGCTCCTTCAGAAAGGAAGCCCCGCCCCTCGGCTCCCTACGCCGCCAGGCAGCTCAGCTGACTGACGAGGACGTTCTGCGGCGGCGGCCGCCGCACAACCACCGCAGTTGCTGGCAGCGTCCGCAGTGCAATAAGTAACAGCGCCTGGTGCTGCCAACTCTTTCTCTCTCTCTCCCGCCCCGCCCCAAGCTCTCGCGCGCCCCGCGTCAACATCGCCGCGCGCAGCTTCCCGAGCTTGAGGCCAGCCGCTGCACGCACGCGCC
Organism: Podarcis melisellensis; assembly: GCF_964234715.1. NCBI lineage: Eukaryota > Metazoa > Chordata > Lepidosauria > Squamata > Lacertidae > Podarcis > Podarcis melisellensis. The sequence goes on from NC_138538.1 coordinate 62,550,957, forward strand.
GGCTCGTAATCGGCTCCGGTTGTTGCCTTTCTCCGCCGAGGTCGGTGGACCCCGAGCCTAGGCTTCCTTCCCGCACCCCGCTTTCCGAAGACCGCACACCAGTTGGGCCAGTACATATTCCCCTCCCGTGACTGGAGCGGAATAGCCCTTTCTCTTCTTCCCCAACCCTTGTCGTTGGAGGAGTCCCTCAGTCCCTCGCTTTGCTGCCTCCTCCCCCCCCACCCCCAAAGCTTGGAGGTTCCCCGGCAAGGGGGAGGGGAAAAAAATTGAAAGTTACACTTTCGTGCGTCCCTCCCGGCGTGACGCTGCGCGCTGACGTCACGGGGCTGTAATGGTGGTGTGCCTCGAGATTTTTTTCATCAAACAAGTGTGCCTTTGCCCAAAAAAGGTTGGGAAACACTGCATTAGAGGTTGGCCAGATGAATTGGATAATTTTTATGCAAATATATGGCTAGCATAATTTATGCTAAAACAAATAGCTTATTAGCAATTCTTGTATATGTTGAATGACTTCCTAATTTGAATTTATACTCTTTTAAATTTTGATACTTTTAGACTTGTTAAATTACGAATATTGGAATTACGAGAGAATCACTTGAAAACTCTACCAAAGTAAGTGCTTATATATTTTAGTTACCTCAAATATTCAAAGAATTGTCCCCCCCCCCCTTCTGTTATGAATTGTGCTGTTTTGTTGTGTGATTCCCGCTGCTGTTTCTATTTTGGAACATTGTACCACTGGGGGATATATTAATGGCTATAAATGTAAGCAAAAATGAGTAAAAGGTAAGAATTAAAAAGCATACACATTCTAACAAACTTTAATCAAAATTTGATAAATTATGGGTAAGACCCAAACATTGGTAAACACATCCGTTACACATACATGTTTTTCTAGTATTCTAGATAATAGTTTTGCTTGTATGTACCAGCTGCCTTCAATTGGCTGATGAAAACCAATCTTACTTCCCAATCTTGGTAACTTTGCCCATCTACTTAGGATGGACTTCCTATCATGCACAGGCAGGATCGTGATTAAACCAGCAAGCTTAATAAGTGTTTGTAAACCAACTTCAAACTCTTGTTACTAAATCTGGTTATGATGAAACACCTTTTTTTTTTTTTTTTTTGCATTTATGACAAGTATTCAACTTGTTTGTAATACTTGGCAGCTCTGATTATATTTGCGTAATATCTATATTTCAAAGCCCAGGATATATGAGTCAGAGAGCATATAACATAGATTACATTTGTGTTTGAACCCTTTTTTTTAAAAAAAAAACCCCAACGTTTTTTAAAATTAGGCAGCAGAGTCATTTTAATAACTATCAAGCAATTACCAAGACTGAGCACCATTATGAAAGGTAATGCTAGGAGAGGCTTTGTATGTGAATAAAGGGAGTTTTAATCTCTCTGGCAGTACTTTTTCTGAGCTCAAATAAGGCTGGTTCAGACATATCAGTTTCTGCATAAACACATGGGAAGGCTATGTTGAAACACATGTAATCCCTGCCTCCAGTATCCCCATCCTTTCCAACTGCAGCGTTGGGCCTTTGCATATTGGGTAGAAGGTTTGAAATGTGATCTTTTCCACACACCTATAACGTTACAGGAGAGGGACGCTGGTGGCGCTGTGGGTTAAACCATTGAGCCTAGGACTTGCCAATCAGAAGGTCAGCGGTTTGAATCCCCGCGACGAGGTGAGCTCCCGTTGCTCGGTCCCTGCTCCTGCTCACCTAACAGTTCAAAAGCACGTCAAAGTACAAGTAGATAAATAGGTACTGCTCTGGCAGGAAGGTAAACGGCGTTTCTGTGCGCTGCTCTTGTTCGCCAGAAGCGGCTTAGTCATGCTGGCCACATGACCCGGAAGCTGTATGCTGGCTCCCTCGGCCAATAAAGCGAGATGAGCACCGCAACCCCAGAGTCGGTCACGACTGGACCTAATGGTCAGGGGTCCCTTTACCTTTATAATGTTATAGCATTAGGAAACCCAGGTTATGCTTCTGATCGTAAGCATATTCAGATTAGAATATGCCTTCAGTCCTTCCTGGTCAATGCAAGAAGGTTGATGGTGGAACTAATCAGGTCTGTAAGGGATATTGGGTAGTATGCACAGCCCTGCACTCTCTGGCCACGTTAGCTCCCCTCACCATATGTTCTTTGAATGGCTGTAATAGGACCGCTGTCCTTGAATCTATAGGCCAAAACAGTTAAAAACCCTCACTGATCCAATTTTTTTCACTCACCAAGCAAATGAAAAAATGAAGCTGTCCCAAAATGGGAGTGTCTATACATCAGAGTAAACCATTGTTAATGGTAAATGGTTTACTTTAAACATGCATATGGCTCCCATTTCGCACCTCCCGTAATGAGAGCAGGAGCAACAAACCATGATCCTGGCTTAGCAATTAGGACTTCTGATTTGTTTCACACCAAACAAACCATGAAGGTTTGTTCTTGGGTTACTAAATGTGGTTTGTTATGGGTGGAACAAACCATGATCCTCAGTTCAGATGTAACACTAAGCCAGGGATCATAGTTAATTCTCCACACTAGCAGTGGAGTAAATAGAAACATAGAAACATTCCTAGTAAATCATAAACTATGGATTATCATGGCATTTGATCCGTTTTCCCTGTTGTTATCTACTCTGACTAGTGAAAGATGCCCAACCTGCTGTATTGTGCTAAATAAATAAAAATAAAGCAAAATAAATAAAAAGGTTTCTGGGATGGGAAAGTTTAACAGTGAACACATTCTCTCTGCATTCTGTTACAACTGAAGGCTTTGATATGCACTGCTATAAATAAAAAATTAAACTTTATTTGATTTTGGATGTAAATAATAATAATAATAATAATAATAATAATAATAATAATAATAATAATAATAATAATATTTATTTATACCCCGCCTTCCCCAGCCAAGGCCGGGCTCAGAGCGGCTTACAAGCAATAATAAAAACAAGTTAAATGATTACAATTTAAAAACAAAATTAAAAATACAACATTAAAATATTGAAACATTAAAATATTAAAATGTAGCCTCATCGCAGGAGGAGAAGGAAAAGAAAAAAGAAAGAGAGGGAGGGAATCAAATTGGCTCCAAGCCAAAGGCCAGGTGGAACAACTCTCTTACAGGCACCATGATAGTATTATATACTCCAGTTGAGTATTCTGACTAAGTTGTACAGCACGATCTAACAGGTACTGGGCACATTTATGGGGGAAAGAGCACTGCAGTTTAGTCAGGTGACCTTTCCTTGCCTGAAATGTCAATGCTGTGGCTGCAGTGATGCTACAGTTATATTATAGTGCTGACCTTCTGCTAGGCAGTTTGGAAAGCTCCCTGCCCTTTCCACACTAACTGACAGATGACAGGATCATCTGCTGGGCAAGAAAAGAGTGCTGGGATGCAGTCCAGATGTTCTTCAACAGTGCAGTCATATATTTTGCAAGGTTCACCAGAACCTTTCCCCAATAGATCAATGCCTATTTGGATGAAGAGGTTGGATAGAATGCTTACAAAGGTATTCAAAATGCATAAGATTGTGCTGAAAGTGACTGTTGCTACTCCTAAGTAAGATTCTGAGAGCAGCAGTGACCATGTCATTTGAAGAGGGGAAATGAGGGGGAAAGATTGCAAAGTGTGCATGTGGTGGATTTATCTCCTACTACAAGTGTTTCTATTAGTACCCTGGTTAGTATGTTTTGCAAAACAAATTTGCTTCCATACTGCATATATCCCCAGAAGATAGTACTTAAAGAGCAATAGGGTATAGGAGTCATCCCTTTCCATGAATTTTGAGGCATTCTTATTATCATCTTAATCTTCCATTCACTATATACAATGTCAAGCTTCTATTTGTACTTGCAATTTTTCTATTCAATTTGCCCCATTTATAGAGAGATGCAAGTACTGTAGCTAAAAATAAAAACCAGTAGTTTACATTAAGCAGGGAAAGGCATTCGTCTTAACCTAGGTCAGGGGCAATGTGAACAGTTGGCTAAAGGACATTGCTAATTCACTGAAAATGTAATTCCCAAATTATTCTGTTGGGGACATGTCTCTGAGACTGTGTTGCTTGGTTGCAGCTCAGTATTGATTGAAGATAATGCAACTGTCTGAATTAATGATTAGATGTTTATAAATTGTCATGATTACTTATGGTGTGTGCTGGCATTAAAAAAAGTTGGCTGGAAAGGGACAGTTAAAAATACCGTCTTTGGGATTTCCAATCAGAGTAACCAGAACATAAAAGCAGACCCTTATAATGCGAAATTTACAGTTCCTTAGATGGCAACTTGCTGGAGTAGAAATATACCTTCACTCCTGTAGAACTATTCCTTTATTTTAATTAAGTATTTTAATTTCATAATGAAATTGAAAATTGAGCTTGGTGTAAGATGCAGTTAGGCAGTATCACGAAAGGCGTGTGGTTGTGGGTGTGCCTGCTTGTGGCCTACATCCTCCTATTAACATTGGGAAATGAAACACATAAAGCTGTGTTCTGTATTGCTAGCAAGGTACACATGGCAGCTAATGAATTGGAATGAGGCATGGAAAAACTGGATGCAATTAGGACATGTCTTGTGCTTTTTTTGCTGAGATGTGTGAGTCGCTTCACAGAAGTCTCACATTTCCTGTAACACGTACTTAGGTCAGCTTTTGGTTTGATCCTGTCGGATTCTTATGTTTGTATGTGTTTTAACCTACAAAGACGAGTCTCTATTTCATGTATCCTTGGAACAGCGTCCTGTGAGATGACCTACTATTCAGATAATGAGAATAACACTTTCTAAAAGAATGAGATCACATTATGAGAGGTGGAAGGAGGTTTATTTTTGGATATCTGCCTTCAAAATTATTTTGAAGATGTTCTGGGAAGACAATATTCTTTGTAATAAGAATTCAGTAGCACTGGAATGGAACATAGTATGACTCTCTTTTCTTGTGGTTTGATATAAGGTTATTAGACAATTTGCAAAACATAACTTTATATCCTTACACGTTGGCAACCATCATTTGCTGTACTTTCAAGCAAGCATTTTGCTTTTTTGTGTAAATAATTATTGAGCACCTAAATATTATTGGTCCATCTTGTAAACAGCATACAAGTTCAAAGATTTATAGTTTGTACTGAGCAGTTTGTATCCATGGTGTCTTTCTACAAGAAGATGGAGGTACTTGCAGTGCATATAGTTTAAACAAATGTGAACAACAAAAATGGCTTTTTATGCCAGAAATATATTGCCATGCTCATTGTTTAAAATAAGTTTTAGTAGTTCCAAACATTATTTGCAGATTAAATGTGTATTTTTAAAAGTATTTTAAGTGGAACGTCTCAGACTGCATATTCAGTGCTGCTACATGCTTAGTTCTTCCTTCAGAAAGTCGTTCCAATTAAGTTATTTATTTTAGGAATGTTGGTTGGGGACATTGCTGCAGCTGCCTGACATCTTCTTTCCCCTAGAATGCCTATGGGGTTGACTGAGCATAATGCTTGGTTTGCTTACATTCTTCTCAATCACTCCCCCCCCCCCATCACTTGCCTCCTCCAAAAGTCTGAATTAAATGCTCATTTCACTTGAGTATTATTCAGTGTAACCCGTTTCCCCATCTGCCCAATTTCTCTTCCTTCCACCTGTACATACCCCCTTCAAGTACTGTTGCTTATCTTTAGAATTTTCTTAACTGAGCATGTGCAGCCTTATTACTTTCCCTGCCTCTTGCACATGCTTTTTTCCCTTCCTTTTTTAAAAAACAACAACAACACTAATTGAAATTCATGGTTTTCTGCATACTTTCAGAGTTACTTTGTTAAACTGCCACCTAGTCTTCAGTGTTCTGCTCGTGCCTGTGCATGGAATGTCCATTAGGGGCGTGATTATACATCTGCATTTCTTTAAATATAGTTTTTTGAAGGACAATTATACAGAGTTTTTCTGCTTTCTACAGATAACAATTTTACCAGAAAATAATTGCATTAAAAAGTGAAGTGTTTGACTTGCATTTATTATTTAAGTCATAGCACAGTAAGCTATACTTAGTTGCATATGCTTTGTGTGTAGAAAAAAACCCGTTTTCATTTCCAGCAGTTCTAGTTAAAAGATCTTGAGTCATAAACCTGAATAAAGATTTATGATTGAAGCCTTGTAGAAATGGTATCAGAATATATTGTAAATAAGTTGTGTATATCACATTTCTGTCTTTAATAATTGACAGTTATCTTGCTTATTATTGATAAAGCCATTAGGCAATTATGCATTTGGTGTAAGTAGCTCATTTTACATTGTATTTGCTGAAGATCAGGTATATCATAGCAAATATTATTATAACATAGAATTTATACATATCATATTACAGTACACATAGATATGTGCAGAAACCCATCATGCTACTTACTATGTGCATCAAAAAGATAGAAGAGGTGGGAAGAATGTGGCACCATCTTTGCATGAAGGCTGCACCTGCATATTGAAAAACTTGTCTCCAGTTTTTTAATCCAAAGCACCTGTTCATATTTTACTTTAAATAATTATTGATCAGACATATAATGTTGTCTTTTTCCTTGATGCATCATTTTATTTGACTGTAATTCCAGTTATAGCTTTTGGAGTTGTTTAGATAAAGGTAGTAATTAGAGTACTAGTTTATACTGGCAGTCTATTGAACACTTTTACAGTCATCCTGAAAGGTTGTAGAAGAAGTTAATTAGAAGTCAGTACCAGGGCATCTCCCTGAAAAGTCCTACTAAAACTTTTAAAACAATCCCTGCGTTACAATTGAATTTGGAATTTGAAATGACTCTTGTGTAGGTACAATTAATGATCCTCCACATTCTGTTATAGAATCATTCTGACTTTCATTGTCTTTGTTCATCAGTTCTCATTTATTTATATCTTAACTGTTTTCAGTTTGAATTAATCCAATGTGAACATGATTGACTAAACTGAACAGTTCGTATCAGGTTGCCTGTTCCCCTTTGTAAACAAGACACTTGTTTTTCCAGTGACTTGGGAGAGTATACCGTCTGGTTGCAGACAGTCTGTTTGAATTAACTATCGCCTACCAGTGATGTCAGCACCTTCCCACGCACTAAGATACTTTGTTCTATACTTTAGTCCTAAAATATTTTATTCCGCTTGAAGAAGTTAGGTGTCCTGGGAAAACTAAATTCCCTAGAGTACCTCTGCTGCCACTGTTGCAGGATCTGAGATGCTAGGAAATGAGTAATGGAGATCTTCCACTAGAGAGACCTCCCTTCTTTAGCGGCTGTCCACATAAGGACAGGTAAGTGGGAAAAGAAGAAGAAGAGGAGGAGGAGGAGGAGGAGAGTTTGGATTTGATATCCGGCTTTATCACTACCCGAAGGAGTCTCAAAGCGGTTAACATTCTCCTTTCCCTTCCTCCCCCACAACAAACACTCTGTGAGGTGAGTGGGGCTGAGAGACTTCAGAGAAGTGTGACTGGCCCAAGGTCACCCAGCAGCTGCAGGTGGAGGAGCGGAGACGCGAACCCGGTTCCCCGGATATGATGGGACGATGAGCTGCTTGTGCGTAAAATGCAAGTCCCTCAGAGTTTGATCAGGTTTTCAAACCTCTGCCTGTGACGGAGCCCCTCCAGCATGGCTGCGTCAATCACTAGTAGAATCCGAAAGTGGCTGCTTTCGGAAACGTTTCCAACATAAAAGCTCCTTAACGGAAACACGTCGTCTGGCCTCTCGGCGTGACAGTTTCCGTCGAGGTGTGGGTGTCCCTATAGGAGGTCCTGAGACCTCCCCACTGGTTTCGCTTGAAGCGTCTCTGAGCCATCCCTCCGACTCACTTTCCCTTGGAGTTCTTGCTCGCCCTCTACTGGTTCCCTCTTCCGCTGCTACTGCTCTCTCAACTTCAGGGAGCCTTTGCACCTGCGGCGCTTTAGATGTCAGTTCCCTGACATCCACCTCCCCTCCAGGGCCCCCTTCACCCCCTCCCGTCTCCTCTCCTACTGGCGGTGAGGAGGTAAAACCCCTGAAAGAACCTCCCTCATCTTCCGACGTCGCGAACACTTCCTTCCACTTGTTGCTGTTCCTACTCTCTAGGTACTCTTCGTCATCAGAGTCCACTCCATCTTCCAACTCCGACTCCGCGAACCCTTCCATTTCCTCTTCCTCATCGGTGGTGCCGAAATACTCCCTCCTAAACCTTGCTATAGGCTGAGGTTTCCTCGGGAACCTTTGGTGGAACGTTTCTGTTAAAACCTCGTCATTGACTTCCTCTGCACTTACCCAGGTGTTTTCTGACTCCGGTTCCCCTTCCCACGCCACCAAATACTCCACCTGATTACCCTTCCACCTGGAATCGAGGATTTCCGCTACATGGTTGCGGCGTTCCCTCTCTTCCAAGGCTGGTCCCCTGACGTGCTCCCCTTCACGTCCCCCCCTGTATGGTGACAGTAACGACCTGTGGAACACTGGGTGCAATTTCATGTGGTTGGGTAATCGGAGTTTGAAAGCTACCGGGTTGACCTGCTGAATCACCTCAAAGGGTCCCAATCTTCTGGGCCTCAGTTTCTTACAACCCCCTTTGAACGGCAACCCTTGGGTTGACAACCACACTTGATCCCCCACCCTTATGGTTTCACCTTCCCTTCTGTTCTTGTCTGCCTGCTTCTTATATTGTGCCTTGGCCCTTTCTAAGTTGAGCTGGAGCTGCTGATGGATGGCTTCCATCTCTTCTACAAAATGTTCAGCCGCTGGAACGCTCCATCTCTCCCCTCCTTCCCCTGGAAATGCCCTGGGGTGACACCCGTAATTAGCCAAAAAGGGACTCATCCCTGTGGACACATTCTCCGCATTATTGTAGGCAAATTCTGCCAACGCCAACTTTTCGACCCAATCGTTCTCTCTGTCATTGACATAACACGTAAGATATTGTTGAAGAATGCCATTTGCCCTTTCCGCCTGCCCGTTGGTTTCAGGGTGCCGGGCAGTTGAAAAATTAACTTCCACGTGTAGCAAGCTCATGAGCTTCCTCCAGAACCTGGAAGTAAATTGTTTGCCTCGATCTGAGATCACCCTCGAGGGAGCCCCGTGCAACCTAAATATATGTTCCACAAACAACTTCGCCGTTTCTTCCGCTGTGACTGCATGTGAGCATGCTACAAAATGGCACATCTTAGTTAACAGGTCTACTACTACCATGATGGCTGTTTTCCCCTTGGACCTTGGCAGATCCGTCATAAAATCTATTGATATCGCTTCCCAAGGCCGTTCTGGTGTGGGTAAAGGTTCTAATAACCCTGCCGGCGCCCTTCTTTCCCCTTTGGCTCGCTGACATTGGTCACACCCTCTTACATACTCCCTTACATCTTCCCTCACCTTAGGCCACCAAAATTCCCTGGTAACCAACCACATGGTTTTGTGTTGCCCAAAATGTCCCGCCGTGGGGCTATCATGCAACTGCTTGAGTACTCTCCCCCTCAATTCACCTTCGGGTATATACAGTGCCCCTTTGTAATACAATGCCCCATTTCTTTCCTCAAAACCTCCGGGGCTCTCGCCCTCCCCCCTGAGACCTCTGAGCTTATCCTGGGCATATTCATCATTTTCCGTTTCCTCCACCAGTTCCCGTTGCCCCACCAGCGCCGCCCCACACACCCAGCGGTCCTCCGGGATGACATGTCTCTCTTCGATCACCTCCTCCCCTTCCCAATATTCTGGTTTGCGTGAGAGCGCATCCGCCCTGACGTTTTCTGGGCCTGGCACATAACAAATCTCAAAGTTAAATTTGGAGAATTCCTGTGCCCATCTCACTTGTCGTTGGTTGAGCACTCGAGCTGTTCTCCAATACTCTAAATTTTTGTGGTCGGTGCACACTTGCACCTTGTGTTGTGCCCCAATTAATAAATGTCTCCACCTCCGGAATGCTTCGTGAATGGCAAGTAGTTCCCTGTCATACACCGTGTAATTCCTCTCGGACTTATTCAGTTTCCGCGAGAAGAATGCACACGGTCTCCACTCCGACGCACTCCTCCCCGGTTGAAGAAGGACCGCCCCTATAGCCCGGTCGGATGCATCTGTTTCCACTCTCATGGGTTTTTGTAAATCCACATGCAGAAGTTGTTCTTCCGAGGCGAAAGCCCTTTTCAGTTCTTCAAAGGCTCGATCCGCCTCCACCGTCCAAACAAATTTCTTCTTGCTGCTGAGGCAGTCGGTGATGGGCGCCGTCAAGTGGGCAAAGTTCTTGATGAACTTCCGATAAAAGTTCCCAAACCCCAAGAATCTTTGCACGTCCTTCTTGGTCTTCGGTGTCTTCCATTCCAGTACCGCTTGAACCTTGCCTGGATCCATGGCCAATCCCTTGTCTGACAAGCGGTACCCCAGGAATTCCACCTCCTTGGTATGAAACTGGCACTTCTCCAGTTTCACCCACAGCTGGTTGGCTTGCAGCCTGCCCAACACTTCTCGAACGTCCCTCACATGCTGTTCCTCATCTTCCGAATACACCAACACGTCGTCTAAAAAGGCCACACAGTTCTTGTAGAGCAAAGGTCCCAGAACGTGGTTTATAAAAGCTTGAAAACAGGCGGAGCCCCCTTGTAGACCGAAGGGCATAACGAGGTATTCAAAGGCTCCCAATGCGTATCAGATTGTACGCCCCCCGCAGGTCCAGTTTTGTAAAAATCTTTCCCTTCCTTACTCTGGTCAAAATGTCATCAATTCGGGGCATAGGGAAAGCCAGGGGCTCCGACACTGCATTGAGGGCCCTGAAATCACACACCAGTCTCGGTTTGTCTGTGTTCTTTTTGTCCACAAAGAACACTGGGCTGCCCCCCACCGCTCGGGACTCTCTGATGAAACCTCGCTTCAAGTTTTTGTCAATGAACTCCCTCAGCTCCTGCATCTCCCTGTCTGACATGGCGTACAGCTTGCCTACTGGGAGTTGGGCCCCTGGGAGTAGGTTGATTTGACAGTCAAAGGGTCTATGCGGTGGCAGTTTGTCTGCTTCCCTTTCGCTGAATACGTTGCTCAGATCTGCGTATTGCGGGGGCACCTTCCCTTTGCCCATCACTTCCATCCCCGCTAGGGTGACTCTGTCTCCTCCCGAGACCTTCCCCTCCTTGCAGTGTTCTAGGCAATGCGCTGACCCAAAGGAGACCACCCTCTGATGCCAGCCCACTAGCGGATCGTGTAGCGCCAGCCAGCTCATCCCCAAAATGATGGGCGCTCCTCCCAGGATGGCCACATTAAACGCTATCTGTTCGGTGTGCCTTGCCACTCTCATTATCATCGGGACAGTCTGTTGGCTAACTTCTCCCCCCAACAGCTCTCTGCCGTCAATCGTAGTCACCTGCAAGGGGTTACTTAAAGGGATGGTCTGTATCTGGTGCTCAGCTGCAAACTCCTTACTCATGAAATTACAGGAGCTGCCTGAATCCAAAAGCGCCTTGACCTTTAGTGGGTGTCCGTTTGGCAGTTCTAGTAACACCTCTATCACTAAAGCAGGTCTGGGAGGTTCTGGCATGGGCACTTTCATTGCTCTTTGGCCTGGCTGCTGTGCCCCGACGGTGGCAGCCAGGCGTTGGCTTTTACTTGCTCCTTGCTTTCCTCTTCCTTTCCCCCAACAGCTCCTGCCATCCCTTGCCATTCCTTTCTTTGTGGGCAGACTCTGGCAAAGTGCCCTGGCTGTTGGCAGAGATAACATCTCTTGGCGCTCTTTCCCTCCTTCTTCCGCCCTTCACTGGGATTTGAAACTGCGCGCGCCCGCGCTGTTCCAACTTCCATCGGCTCTGCCGGCGGGAAAGATGGCTCTGGAATGTCTGGAATGCGGAACTCCCTCCAACGGTCTCCTTTCCCTTCCCGCCTTTCCAAAGCCCTCGCCTCCTGGCGCGCTCCTATGGCCAGCGCAGATTTGGTTAATTGGTCCATAGACTCCGCCCTGGGCCCCCGGGAAAGCTCATCTTTGACGGTTGAAGAAAGCCCCTCTTCGAAAAGCATTTGGATGGGCTCCGCCGATAGGTCCCACCCCAATTTATGAATCAGCATAGTAAATTCAGTCCAGTACTCACGGACAGATCTGCTTCCTTGCTGGCAAGCCATTAACTGCCTTCGCACCACCCCCTGCTCAATATCGCTGGAAAACATCAGGTCCATGGCACGAAAAAACTTCCTCGTGTCCTTTAAGATCTCATTATTCGCTGCCATCAGGGGTCTAACCCAATCTTTCGCCCCGGATTCGAGATGGCCAATCACATACGCCACTCGCGATTCCTCGTCGGGGAAGTCATCAAACTGCAAGTTTAGAGCGTATTGCATCTCTGTTCTAAAGGCATGATAGTTCCTGGGATCCCCCCCGAATTTCTGCACCAATCCTGGTACCTTTCTGGCGAGCGGGGTGGTTTTCTCCTTTCCCTTTTCTGCATCCTGAGCCCTCCTCTCCTCAAGCCTCGCCGTTTGCAGCGCCAACTGGATCTCCAACGCTCTGTACCTTTCTTCCAGGCTTGGACCCCCTCCAGCTGCTCCTGCACCCCCGGTTCCGGCTGGGTTGCTCATGATGCTTCTCTCTGCACAAGCTGGCTTTCGGTGACTTTCGGATTGCTATGATGGGACGATGAGCTGCTTGTGCGTAAAATGCAAGTCCCTCAGAGTTTGATCAGGTTTTCAAACCTCTGCCTGTGACGGAGCCCCTCCAGCATGGCTGCGTCAATCACTAGTAGAATCCGAAAGTGGCTGCTTTCGGAAACGTTTCCAACATAAAAGCTCCTTAACGGAAACACGTCGTCTGGCCTCTCGGCGTGACAGTTTCCGTCGAGGTGTGGGTGTCCCTATAGGAGGTCCTGAGACCTCCCCACTGGTTTCGCTTGAAGCGTCTCTGAGCCATCCCTCCGACTCACTTTCCCTTGGAGTTCTTGCTCGCCCTCTACTGGTTCCCTCTTCCGCTGCTACTGCTCTCTCAACTTCAGGGAGCCTTTGCACCTGCGGCGCTTTAGATGTCAGTTCCCTGACACCGGATTATGAGACTACCGCTCTTAACCACTACACCACACTGAAGAGAATGGAGAGTAGGGCAGAGAAGCTCACAGTGTAGCAATTTGTTGGGAGGTATCTGAACCCTGTTATAACCCCAGTTAGGTCATCAGGTATATTATGGCATCTGAATTTCAAAACAGGGTTTTTGAAATTCAGATCCCATCATATACCTGTTTCCTGATTTTACAAAACCTGCTTCGTTTGCTCAGCCCAGTTTGAATTGACCTGAGGGATGTTTTCCCAGCACCATCTGCAACTTGCATTTGCAATCTGTGCTTGTTCATCTTGTAGGATTTTTTTGCTGATAGTCATTTCCCCCTATTTTATAACATTTTGTTGTATCACAGTACCAAACAGTTTACCAACATAACATTTCTAATTATTTACTTGTCTATATAAGTAGATATTTTCTAAAAACAAATGATAGCTTATATTCCTAAAATTATTTCAGTGCACTAAGCATAAAATTGTATTTGCACACCTAAAAAGCAGTTCTTAAACACAAAGCCATGGCACACCCCCCCCCCAATTTTTATTTTTTAGGTCTAACTGATACAGGGTTCTGCTTCACTGCTGAAATGCCTGTACTGTTTAACAAAATGTTTAGAAAAATAATAATCCAAAATTAGTTATACATGTTCTCAATTTCCATTCAATTTCCTGCCTGTTGACATCTCAGATTAATTCATTTCCTATAACATTTTTAATTAAATATAAATTAGATTGGCTAGGACATTTTTCACTATAACATGACATCTCTTAATCGCCAGTGTTATGTTAATACTACTCAAGGTTGAATTTCCTTTGAAATGAGACACAATACTTGATTAGGAGTTAAGACTATAAGAAGAGCCCTGCTAGATCAGACTGCCATGCTGTTGTCACACTGGCCAACCAGATTGCTATGAGAAGTCTGCAAGCGATACAGACACAACAGACCTCCTCAGCAACTGGTATTCAGAAGCATATTCTCTCTGGTAGTACACAGCCTAATAACCATTGATAACCTCCATGAATTTGTCTACCCACCTTTTAAAACATCCAAGCTTTACTTTATAGACATTACGATCTATACATTATCTGTACTCTGTCTGAAGTACTTGTGTCTGTCTTGACTCTTACAACATTCAGCTGCATTGGATGTCCTTGGATTCTAGTATATTCAGGGAGAGATAAAAACTTACTGATTTCCATTTTCTGCATTTCATGCATAATCTTATACAGCGCTATCATGTCCCCCCTCCCCCCCAAAAAAATTTTTTTCAAACCATTTCTCATAGAGGAGTTGTTCCTAGCCCCATTATCATTTTGGTTGCCATTTTCTTAACCTGCTCCAGTTCTGTAACATTCTATTTGAGGTGCAGCAACCATTGGAGGCTGGTAGAACCTACACTTGTTGGGACATCTAGGAGGTCCCGTGGGTTGGGTTTAGGTCCCCATGCTTCCCCCTTGTGAGGAGGAGGTACGACTAAGTTAACCCCTCTGTGGCTTCACCCTCCCCTGGTTCAACTAAGAAAGGATCTTAATGCAACTTATTCTCATGAAAGTGGACAACGATTGCGGGCAGCATACATCATCCACTGAAATTAAATTGTAGCAATTACCCCAGTGTTATATTGTGAGCTTCATGGCTGAGGGAGGTTTTGAATTCAGGTCTCCCAGGTTCAAGCCCTTTGAGGTGGTGATAGCAGCAGCTTGTGGGTATATGACTAGCTGCTGCAAGATGGGGTAACCACAGTAAAGATCTTGCTTCTTTCCTTATATGTTCACATTTACTTTGCAGAGCAGCCTCTAAAAACATGTTTATTTGTATGTGAGATGGAAGAAGTTCAATAGAACTTACTTCCAGGCAAATGTGTATAGGTGTTTAATGTAGGATATATCGGTCGGTTCCAATCAACTGGGAAATATTGATAAGAGTTCCTGGTGTCTTTAATGTACATTTTAAAATAATAAATAAATTAGTGGAGGGCAGACTTCAAGCTTGTGTGTCTGGGATCTACTTTGTATTTTACTAAAACTCCAAGAGCCACCAACTACAGCCACTCTGTTAAGCAGCTTGTTTTGTTGTAATCACTGTTGCAGCCCCATCCTCCTGAAATAATTTCATATATAAATGTTTAATACATTTAGAGTTGCATTTATACAGACATATCTATGAGCCCTATTGAACCCTATAGGAATTACATCTGAGTAGTCATATATAGAATTGTGCTGGCACTCTCCTCTTAAATTTAAAATGATTTAAATGCTACAAACATAAATATAAAGTTCCAAAAAAATCACAGCAAAACTGTTTAGGATAGCTTGCAATTTCAACAGAAGCCTCCATAATTCTCTCTCCGGTCCTATCAAAGAAATAGTTTCCCTTTGCAAGTTCTTGCATTAATTTCTCTCACCTATTTCTTTCATTCTAATCTTACAGTAGAGGCAAAAGGGGGGATTTTCCCTTCTTACCTCAGTCAAGGAAATGTCATGTTTCTGCAAAAGTCCCGCTTCTCTGCTCTTTCATGCATGCACATACCACTAGGGACCGAGGGAGGAACTGATGAAGGGAATTACATGCTGCACATTAAAAAGAACAAAAAACTTGGGGCTATGCAAGAATTTCCCCACCCCTCTCCCATGGAGTTTAGACCTTAAGTTTTCTGCTTCGAGGTGTGGCTTCTGAGAGAGAGAGAGAAGCAAGAATATTGAAACAAGAAACACCCTACCCTCTCTGCCCTGTGCTTTCTGTGAGAGAGTAGCTTGATTTTATTTGTGTCCTCTCTTTGGAGACAAAAGAGCGATTTACTGCTAGAGATTTTTATAACTGGTGAAGCAGAGAAGATGGACAGAAACTACTCAGTCACCAGTGGGCTGGTTTGGTAGAAGGCAGCTTCCAACATTCCTGTGACAATAAAGACTCTCCTCCCTGAAAGAGAGGGGAGTGGTTGTGGGCGGGAGCCCGAGCACCGCCCAGCAGGGGGCGTTGCCCCCTGCCTCCAGCTCACCTGGCTGGCGCTCACGCCCCCCCCCGGTGGCTACCCAACCAGGTGCCGCGGTGGGGGCGTGTTCAGCAGCCTTTTGCTGCAGCGTCAGCCTTTCCCTGGCCTCATTCCTCATTCCTCGTCGTCGTCCCATCACAAGTCACCCACCCTCCACTCCCTTTTAGTTAGGGCTTAGGTCATTGGCCTTGCTATGGACCTTAGGTTGGTCGCCCTGGTTGCCCGGGGGACCTGGTAGGAGTTTTTCCATTTGGCAATAGGCTTTTTGGTTTTTTCGCCTACCTCGTAGCAATCGTCACAACTTTTGTGGTATTGGTGGGTAGGTTAGGCATTGGAATAATGTGTTGTGGTGTGTCGAAGTGCTAGGTGTGGCCATCGCCTATGCCTTCAATTTTTAGGGGTATTCCGTTAAAGGAATCTGGCGGTCGTGTATCCTGTCCGATGCCTGCTTGGCGGGAGGCCATGGCACGACCCGCGGTGACAGCAGGGGTGAGCCTATAGTTGAATTAGCATCAACAGGTGATGAACCCCTGGTGAATAAACCCACTTGTTTTGATCCAATGCCTAAGCCAATACCTTTTCATTGCTGTAATCAATAAAGTTGTGGCCTTTTCTAGCCCATTAACCTTATATCACGTGTCCTTGTGTCTTCATTTCACTTCGCGGGGGTCGGGCCCTCGAACCACAACATGCAGAATACAAAGCACTTACACTATTCACAGGTATTTTGCATTCAGTGCATTTCCATTACTAGAATAATCTCAAGTTGAGAAATCACTAATGAATATATCACAGTCTTTATTCATTTTTTCTGCTAATAGACCTGATCAGAGATTTATTTCACAGGTTACAATACACAGTCTTAAGATTCCACTTTGTGTTAAGACAATATAGGCTTTAATTATTCTATCATCCACTTTAGCCTTGCAAGCTCTCGGTTGGAAACTCCATAATCTACTTTCCAAGGTCTGTGTTTCTTCTGGTAAAACTCCTGCTCTGAATATTTATAGTTTATCAAAGCTTCAAATTTTAATGAAACTGCCACTTCAAACTGAAAGTTTTAGGACATGAATATCCTTTTGATTTTCTAAATAAGATTAACTGCATTTCAACTGAACTAATCCTCAACTGTCTGGTGGTTCTCTGTGGACTGTCAGCAGTTTTAATAACTTTTAAGAAATCTTTACATGCATTTGAAAAAATACACTGGCCTGGATCCATAACAAGCTGTCCATGTGTGGAAATCACTGCTGCATGTGCTTGAGATAATTATTTCTGGCATCAGCTCCTTGTGTTTCACCCCAAGTCCCCACCCGCAATAAAGGGGACCTTTTGAAGGGATCCTTGAGATATCCACTTGAAGAGGGAGCTAAAAAGCTCCCATGTGCTATCCAAGGCTGCCCCTTCCTCATTAAACAGAGGAAGGTAACCTCCTCAGGCTAGGGAACAAGGAGGTGAAGAACAGAGCTTTTTTGCACCCTAAACTATCTTGATGCCTCTGGGGATGGTGGAAGACAATGTCCTGTCATCACTGATAAATTAAAATGCAACTGAGTCCTCTTGGATTCTACTTTGTGGAATGGAGGAACATCATTTTGTCCTTCTCAGGTCGCCCTGATCTAGACTAAAGTCTGATTAGGAGAAAGCAGCATTTTAACATATCTTAGGAGTCTTGGAAATTGATGACTTATTCTACCTTTATTTTCAGTTGTGAAGACATTTGTTATTCACTAACATTTGAGAAAATATATATATATCAATGTGTGTGAAAATATTGTTCATCTTACACCTCACAGTGATACACTACTTCTATTATGAAGCAGAACCTTCTATAGGGCTGCTTGTCATAGGAGAATATTGTTAGTCATAGAAGAAGGCTATATATACAGATTGGGTGCTCACACTTTTGTCTCTGTATCTTATGTAGCAACCTGGGCAAATCATTTTCTACAAACTTAACAATAGTTGGCTTCATTGCCGTAGTAAAAATACTGAGAGAAAGCCTTGATGACACATGTTGTTCTTACATAAATTAAAAAAGAATGGCCAGCAATAGAGATCTAGTGTGTATTCAGATGTATGTATGTGTTAACATTATTTTTTCTTTACCCCCTTTTACCTATATTTTACGGAAGTATTTTTCACAGATATAAATTCAGTTTTATACAACACTTGTTGTTATTATTAAAATTAGTATACCACCCTTCATCTGTAGATCTCAGGGCAGATGACAACTTAAAAATACAAGATAAAAACTGCAAAATACATACTAAAAATAAGAACAAATACAAACCAATAACCCCTCCATCCCCTCCCACAACACATTTAAAAGGGTATCATTGTTAATTAGCCAAAGGCCAAATGTAGTTTATTGGGAATTGTTTACCATGGCATAATTCTAATTGATTGGCAATAGATAGAAAATGAAAAGTAATGCAATATATTTTAAGATCAGAGAAATTAAATAACAAATCATTTATTAGTGTATCTAGCTGCAGCTTAGCAAGTAGTTTTCTACCGCTTGACAGATTTGAGTAATTTCATGCACAGTTGAACTTTTAAAAAGCAGAGAAGTACAATTATGAATTCTATTTCTCATTTAGTATAACTTCTTTATTCTACATGATCTTGCACAGTGGAAACTGCGAATATTTCTGTCCAGAATGATGACCTTGATATTTCCTGTTGAAATAAAAATCAGTATTGGGATTTAATACTCTTGCAGAAGATTTTGTAGTCTGGCATTTTACCATCAATATATTGTTGCCAATGTATTAATAAGCAGTGTGAACAAAAAGAATATGATATATTGTAACTGATCCTATGTCATATGGATGTGGAACCAGTGGCATAGTTTGCTTGCTAGTTAAATATGTATTGGGAAAAGGTTTACCTGTTGATCATTTATTATGATTGTTGGGTGCTAGCCACGTAAATAGATCCATTACTGCAAGGACTTTGGCTATGCAAAGGGGTACACACTCTCCTTGTGTACCCCTATGTCTTCCAAAATCTGGAGCAGATTTCAAAAGGACGTCAGAGTGCTCAGAGAGAGGAGAGGGAGAGGAAGTTTGTTGCACAAGCAGAAATCCTTGCTGATAGCAAATCTATTTTGTTGGATATTATTTATAGCTGCTAGTGTAACAATAAAAAGGTAGCAACTCTGAGTCCTGTAGCCAAATGCACATACCACTTTTGCCAGGTTATTTGAATTAAGGATTATTTTTAAATACAGTAATTTTAGTGAGATTAAAGCCAGTTTCTTAAAAATTTAATGAGAATTGACTATCTTTGTGCACATTAATCTGAGTAAAAATGAATTTGCAAGAAACTGGACATCACTAAAAGAGATTTTGATGATTAATGCAATGTAGGGCCACTAATTTAACACTTAGGAAAGGGATGGTGAACCTACAGGCTACCAGGATCTCTGTACTTCCCCTGGCATTCACACGCCTTCATTTAGGCACCACCTGACCTTCTTCAAGCCCTCTATTTGAGACTCTCATTATAACAGCAGCCGAAGCATAACAAAGTGCCCCTTGCAGTATTTTTGTGATATTTGGCAACACTTTGGAAGTGTTCTGCTCACCTTTCTGCTGATGCTATAAAGAAGAAGCACTGTATGTCTAAAGCAGATAATCTGAATGGTAAGGATCCAAATGTCGGCAAGCTGAAGAAGTGACAGTGTTGTGTTCCATTCTGCCTATTTCCATGAGCAGATTTAAATGACCAATGGAAAGGTGAATGTTGTTTGTTTCTTAGGGAGGGTGCGTGTGTTAACGTAAAGGATAGATGAGAATAACTGGTTTGTGTGGTGGCAGTAGTGGGAGGGATGTGCTGAAACGGTACAGAAAGAAAACATTTTTCTTTTCCCTACTGACAATGGGGTAACCCCCTACAGTTGATCTAGCCTGAAAAAGTAAGAGTCACATCTGCTATGTCAACCACTTTTTGGTCCAGCCCCACCTATTGCTGAAATGGATCTCCTGACAGCTTTTCACCAAGATAGTGCAGTTCTTACTGACGTAGGCATGAGAAACTGAAATTTGAATGAGAAGGGCACCTAACTACAAAAACAAAGAAAAAGAACCACAAGCAAGAAGTGTAAAACCTTTGACAACGCAGATGGCAAGGTTCCCTTCAAGGAATCATGAAGGTTTAGCACTTGCATAGATGAATCACTTGGATAATATTACAGAAATTATGTAATTGCAATTTTATACTGCAGTGTTTGACATTTTCTCAGAATAATTTTAAGGTCATATTAGCTTTGTCTTTAGTCAATTATGAAGAAAACCACCTTGTCTCTATTTCCGTAGCATGTTCTCTCAGCTTCTACTTTATGCACCATTATGACAATATTATGTTAATAGAGAAGGACATTCATTCTGGATTCTTGGTTTCTGCTCCTGAAATTCATACTTCCTGGCTACAGTCATTTAATCTTTTTATATTTAGGTTTTTCCATTTGTAAGAACAGATATTATTTCAGAGAGTGAACAGATGTGCATAGAGAAAAGTAGTTATTTGGGTAATTTGGTCCAATACACTTAGGGCTTTTAAAGGGAACAAGCATTTTGAACTGTGTTCAGAAAGGGGCTGATGGCCTGCGCAGGTGGTACTGCAAGTGGGTGACCTGATCCTGACATTTAGTGGCAGGGCGCTTTAGTGGCAGAATCCTGTTTTTGAATAGTCTTTGAGGGCAATGGCAGCCTGATGTACAGCACAGTACTGTAAATCTGTTCGGATGTAACAAGTATATGTGTGACTTCTGTCAGGTCAGCTACCCCAAACACAGGCTCAAATCATGATCACTGGTTAGGTGTTTTTGACAATGTTGTGTATTTTTTTAAAAAACAAAAACAAAACAGAATAGTTTCCTGTATGAGTTTTGTTTAAAACTTAACCCTCATTAATAAAGATAGAGTATGAGATCAGAAAGAAGGGTGAAAATTAAGGAGGATGTCAACTCTATACCAACTCAATGGTATTTCCAAGTGGACTTGTATAGGATAGTGCTGTTATAGACAGAATGGAATGAAATGGTATGGCTATGAGAATACGCAAGTGAATATGCACCTGTTTACTATGCTATTGATGCTCATTGTGGGCAAGTGAAAAAGATAAGGGTCTCAAATAAAATGTAGACACTTCCTGTAGGCGATGGGACAAGCAGAGGAAAATATGCCTAACATGTTTTCACACATTAAACTTGTCAAATAGTAGAATCCCTGTTGTTGTAATGTTTGTATTTAGAACTTATTTGCTTAATATTTCTTTAGGAAGAATGTAAGTTTTCCTTGGGCATCTCTTTCAGTTTAGATAATAGATTTCACCATGTAAGGGTTCATTCATAAGGAAGATTAGCCACATGTTAATCACATAGTGGTGAATTCACAAAATCAAACATTCTATATAAGGGTCTGGGCTAAAAACTAAGATTTTACTTTAGTGCTCTAGGTTACTTTCCTTCATGACTGAATGATATTATACAATATTGGGAAAAATATTTTCACTAAGTTGAGGTATTCAGAAAACATTTCCCTGCAAGGAATACTATTTTTCTCCTTTCTTTGCCCTTGAACTTGGGCCTAAATGACTTTAATCAAGCAGGAGACACCAAAATACATTTTCATCACTCTCCAAATTAATTTTAAGTTGATTAAGTAAGAAGTGCAGAAAATTTAATTTCAAATTATTTCCTCATGTTATAAGTTAGTGCTCTCTTAAGTGCCATAAGCCATTTGGTAGTTTTAGACACCTCTTCTACTCCAGCAGTTCCATCTTTTGGGCATTGAAATTGATTTTTCTCATCTTAGCATTTGAAGATCCAGAGTGTGCCCCTTGCCCCATCGCCTGGGAGAGTACAATGGCACCAACAGCAGAGGATGTGAAGGCAGCAGCTTTTCGAGCACCTGAAATGGCAGCATCAGGAGCATCAGCACGAATAGACTGTGTTGAGGTAGTTCTCCCACACTATACTATGAAACCAAAACAGTTTGGGGATACTACATGCTGATGAAGGCTGCCTTTTACTATATTGACCTTTATGCAAATGTTTGCTGTGTTTTGGAATATTCACATTTTCTTTGCATGGTCATGAGAAGAGAATCTGCCCATGCTTGAACTTCTGCTTAGACATACACTGGGCCAATTCCCAGGAATTTTATCAATTCACAGCCATACATTTTGAAGATCAATATTACCAATTTGTAATGTAGCCGATGCAGCCACTGAAATAATAGTAGTATAATCATTAACAGAACCAACAAATTTAAAGTTGTGTTAGTTTAAATGTAGGAAAACTATAGGTAAGATGTTAAGTTTCTATTAAAGCCTTTAGTCCTGTCACTTAAAATTGCTTCTGAACATACTTTTTTTCTCATAGCCAATTAATAACAATCATTAATGACAGAATATCAGAAGGTCTTCTGCTAATGCTTACTTCCGAGTCAGGCACAGGCATGTGTCTGAAAGGACACTTCAGACATTCCAGGAAGAAGCATGAGTGATTTGTGCTGTTTAATCAAATGTTTCCAGTCTTATTTGAAGGAAACATAAATGCATATCCTGTTTGCCATAGGGCTGGTGGGGAAATGCATTGTGCCTCTGAATGAGGAGAAGGTACATCTCCCTCAGGGAATATATGCATCTCCTTTCAGTAAGACATGGAAGATGGAGAAAAGAAGCCAAAGTCACTCAAGTTTATTCTCAACACTATTCTAGACTGTCTAAAATAGCTCTGATTTGTGCAGAGACAGAGGGATAAGTCCTTTTGTTGTTGTTTTCCAACACAGAGTGACTTTTAGATGTTTTCCTATATCTCTAAAGTAACTAATGATTTAAGTACGTTGTTGATTTATGTTCTTATGCTTGGATGATCTTCTGTACAGAAACTGCACTATGTTTATAAAATTTTAAATAGGCTCTGTTTTTTAGTTTGTATTAGTCATAATGTCTTGATAGAAATTTATATATAGTATTGCAACAGAGATATGATTCATTAGTTATGTGCATCTGTAGATGTGTTCACATGTATGTTTTTGGTTTTTTTACTGATTGGTGTACACTTTCATTGACACCATTTGAAGTGTGATTTCCAATATTGAGAATGTTAGATGTGTATGTGAATATAAAGCGTAGCAGTTTTTATATTTAAAGACAGGAATGGAGTTCATATAGCTGTTGCAGTGGGTGCATGTCATTAACATAGAGAACTGTAAGCTGGTTATATGTCAAATGATATGAACAACTTTTATTTTTAAAAATTGTAGAATTCCCAGTAACAAATGGACCCATGTTAAAAAAATTCACAAATAAAAATGACACGCTAAATCAGGTTTGAACTACCTGAACAATAACTACTGTAAATGGTACTAGTCAAAACTGAAAGGTGAACAGCATTTCAGATGTCTTCTAAGGGACCTTTCCCGTCCTCCTGCAACCCTGCACAATTGCCTCTGTATGTTGGGAAGCATATCAGAAATGGGATATGACATATTTTCTTCAACTATGCTTCCAGTCCATTACCAGAGAAAAAGTAGCAAGAGGCTGCTCTCAAGAAGGGACTTCAGTTTTATGACATTTCCCCCCAGATAGACACTAACTGCAATATATTCTTGGAATATACAGTCCTTGCCTCTGGCTAAATAGGCCATTGTGATTTGAGGTGCCTCTCCAGAGAATGGTTATACCTGAGAATTAAATGTACGTACTAAAATGATAAAGTGTGAACACAGCAAATGGATGCTCAAAATATCTGCATCATTCAGGTGCACTAAACCAGAGAGCCAAGATTCTCTGCAATTTCTCTCTAGTAAAAGCAAGTATAAGGGTGCCTGCTAGCACACTGGGGCTTCCTATTGCACACCCTTTCATTGAAATTTGCCGGAGAGGGAGCCCAGGCGAACCCCAGAACAGCACACAGGGGAGAAGAGGAGATTATTCAATCCAGCAAGTTGAAAAGCTTGAGCTGAAGGGATGATTGCCATAGTGCTACATTGAATTCCTCCCCCTGTCAAGTATAAACTAATTGGCAAGCCAATGTCTGATATTGTGTAATTTGTTTAGAGGCCATCACATGGGAGATGAAACTGATGAGCTTCAAGGTGAAATGTGAAGAAGCTCCTTGTCGGTTTTACCTTTAGCAATTGTTCTATTGCATACATCTTCATCAAAAATAATAATTTTGATATCACTTTATTCTGGTGTTGGATCAAACTGCAAATCAAATATGTCATTTGTAGTGTAGCATTAAAGTGAGGCTATTTTCACTAATTTAAAGAATGCCTAGTATATAACTTTGTAATATGTTTATTTTTCCATATGGATATTTTGATGCTTGTGCCATGTTATACTAATGAGTACATAGGATCTACTGACTTAAATAGCTCAAGATTAATATATAATGCATATATAAGGATTCCAAAAATATTCTGTTGCAGACTCTGTTGTATTTTTATTGAATTCTGTTGTGATAATTGTGTTTTGGAAGACCAGTAAGTTTCTAACAATGGATCACTCTTTCATATGTGTGATATTCCGGGGGGGGGGGGGATGTGTTCCAATCATTGAATTGTGGGAAGCAATCTGCTTTCTCTGTGACCTCCTTTTATTTTAATTATAAGTTTCTCTTAGTATCTGTGCAGTCACACATATATGGGATCCTCACTTCCAAATACATCATTTTAAAAAAATCTAGAACTAGACATGCCATCACCCACGCCACTGTTCTCAAGGGCATTCTCAAGGGTATGTGGCTCCTGCCTTCCCAATCATTTTCTTTTCTACAGGTACTGCTGCAACATAATGAAAATATTTCTCCTGGCTATTTCTTCATCCTCACATGGCAAAATAAATATATGATTGCCACTAATTCTTTCTTCTCTTCTTGTGATTTTATTTTGTATTTATTCTCTTTTTACATTGTGTGTTTTAATTTGGTTTGGTTTACTCATATGTCTTGTGGCATCGCTCTCAACATTTTTGCTGAATGGCTCTAAAGCTGGCTTTTCCTGCAAAGTTGCCCCATAAAGTGGTTCTTAGGCTGAAGAAGGTTCCCCAGCTCTGCTTTATCAGGTCTAAGAAAAGGATTGAGAATTCCTCTTCAAGTATCCTTCACCTAACTTGGTCATTGGTGAAACTTACATATTATATCTCACACTGCACATACAGATAATGGAGGTAGGAGACAGGTTATCATAGACAGTAAATTGTGTTCCATAGTGGCACTGTCATTGTGCATTGCCAGCTACATGGTGTGCGTATCTCAATATCAACATTTTTTGTGGGACAAGGCATTCTCCTTTTCCGGAAGTGAACACATCTCAGTTTTGTAACAGGAAGCAAACAGCAAATCCACATTCCTGACTGTATGTCAGAAACATTGACAAAAGCATCCGTGGACATGCTTAGGCGCACTCCTCTGGACTGAGATAGGATGCTAGAACTATGGTTCAAAACTTACCAGGGCTTAGGCCTTTTTTTGGAAAAGGCAGTTGATGCCTTGGATAGAGGATGAAAACTCTGCAATACAGCTTGTGATATGGATTTGACAACACAACAGTATACAAGTTTTGCTTTGGTCAAGGTTTGCTTTGGCACAGGACCTCTTCCAGTCATCCTACCTCCCTAGCTACAGAGACTTCCAAGCAGACCTCTTTGTACTTTGAAAAGCTTCTCAGTTGGGAAGTCATTCAAGTGACATAAAACATCAGACTCTTCCAGATATCAGCTTTGACTTTCTCTTCATCATTTTTCTCTTCATCATTTTGCCAGTGTTTAGCAAGTAGCTAAGGGTGTTTTTTGTTGTTGTGTGGTCTTCCCTCATTACTGACCAGTGGCTGCTTGCACTAGTGTTTGACTTCCTTCCTCAAGACAGAGTCTTTCACTTTATCCCCACCTCTCCTCCTTTAGAGGTATTGATACTCATCTAAATGGCAGCAGTGGAACAAGTACCCAGACATCAAAGATTGTACTAAATGTTCTTAGGGGAGATGGGGAATCTCTGTCTGAAATTTCAAGAAGTAGGCACATTCATTTGACATTCCTTCCTTGCATTCATTGATCCATTGCATCCCCTGAAATGTGTGCAGAGGAGGGTGATTAAGAAGATGAAGGGTCTGGAAACCAAGCCTTCTGAGGAGCAGTTGAGGGACCTGGGTATGTTTAGCCCATGGATAAGAGAATTCTGAGAGATATGATAGCTATCTTAAAATATTTGAAGGGCTGTTACATGGAAGATGGAGCAAGCGTGATCACTCCAACTTTAGACCAGTTGGCCAACTATCTTGCCACAATGCTGAGTCTTCTTGACATCTTGGAACTCTGTGTAAATGTGAGGAAGTCCTGTTTGGTATTAATGCACTGGCCTGAATTCATCAGAGCACTTTCCATCAACATACATTCTTATCTTTAGCATGGAAGAGAAAGAATATTCTTATGTTTTCAACTATGGCTGACCATAGTACTGAACAGCTTGCAGTCCAAATTCAGTTTTTCAGTTATTTTGCTTCAACTCAGGGCTAACCCATTTGCTTTGAGCTTCTTGCTACTTTTGATTATGGCACTTAATATTTAAGCTGCCTTTCCTGGTTACTATTGCTTCAGCTCAAAGGGTTACTACATCAGCTTTCTATGTTCATCTGGTACTATAGACTTGATATTTAATCCAGAATGGTTGCTCCTCTGGAAGGGCTGTGCTGAACCCAGAGCTTTCTAGGCAGCTCCCCAGCCTTTGGTATGTTAGTTTGCTATTCATATAGCCTGCTCTTGCTCACTTTTTTTGTATAGCCGCTGCGCGCAATCCATTAGGAATTGAGCAGGAAAGTGGGGGCCAATGCCCTTTGAGTGTGCACACACTGGGATAAGCAGCCTGCCAAAACACTAACCAAGTTCAAGAAATCTGAAAAACAAGTCTGCACAGGCACATAACCTGTATGTCTCTGCACAGATTACTCATTGAAGAACTACAGTTACAGATAAGCAGACTTTCTGAGTACCTCCTGGCTGTGTGTGTGCTTATGTGTTAATGTCAATTTTTAACAAACTCTTTGCCTCCTAATATCCTCATCTACCTGATGTGGGATTATTCTTCTTGGGTTGAAATCAAGATACATTACATCTCCCTGATCCACTGAGCTTGAAACTCTTTCAAAAATGGAAATAAGATTAGGCTGGTATGACTTGTTTTTGAGAAAGATGTGCTAGTTCTTAGTAATCACAGCATCTTTTTTTGAGTGTACACCTTTCCTTGTACCAGTGTCAAGCTGACTAGTTGGTAATTGCCTGGGTTTCCCCCTTTTTAAAGTTGGGGACCACATTTGCCTGCCTCCCATCCCCAGGGACCTCACCTATTCTCAAAGAATTCTCAAAGATTATAGACAGAGGCTCTGATATTACATCTGCAAGTTCTTTTAGTATCCTCAGATGTATTTCATCAGACCCCGGAGATTTGAATTCATTTAAAGTAGCTAGGTGTTCCCTTACTGCCTCTTCTCTTTTCTTGGGCTGAAGCTCCCTCTCTGCATGATTTATTAGCCTATCACCAGGTTGGGCACTGTTTTCTTGTTTTCTTTGAAGTCTCACAGCCCCACTCACCTCACAGAGTGTTTGTTATGCGGAAGGAAGGGAAAGGAGAATGTTAGCTGCTTTGAGACTCCTTCGGGTAGTGATAAAGCGGAATATGAACAACTTCTTCTTCTTCTTCTTCTTCTTCTTCTTCTTCTTCTTCTTCTTCTTCTTCTTCTTCTCCTTCTCCTCCTCCTCCTCCTCCTCCTCCTCCTCCTCCTCCTCCTCCTCCCTGAATCCATACATATGCATGCTCATTACTGCCTCTTCTATGGCACTGATTCTATATCCCATTTCAAAGAGCAAGGACAGCATTTGGTTGCATTAGTATAGTGGTAGTTATTACTTAGATGGATGCCTTATGTAAGGCTGTTCCATAGTGTTCCTGAATTTCTATAACATAAAAATGGTTAGAAGGTTCAAAAGGCTGTAAGCCGAGGGGAAAGCAGTTACCAAACCATTTTGCAATTATAAATGACAAATGGAGTATAAACCCCAGATTAATTATTTAAGGCAAAGAAATGCCTAGCTCAAGCCATGCTACCATTGAATTTAAGCCTCAACTTGACAGCAACACACAAGGCTTTCAAAATAATGAAACGAAATGGCAGAAGTAGAAAGAGAAATAGCACTCGTATGACAAATTTCAGTTGATATATTGCAGACACAAATCCAAAATTGTTAATGACGAACCATTCAGGTTTTCTTCATTCTGTAGGTTATAACAGAGGAAGCTGACAAGATACTTGGAGAAATTTGACTGACAGTTTGCTTGTCACTTGCCTGCCCCTCATGCTTAGTTAAGGCTAGCCATAAGATTCTTGTTGGTCTGTTTTTAGCTGTGGTAATTGCCTCAGAGAAGGAACTTAACATTTAAGGAGCAGAACTTTATTTATTTTTCTAAGCTTTCAAAGAAATAAAAAATATTGTTCTGTGCTGTCGCTTGAACAATGGAAAGTTCAAGACTCTTTTTTACAGCATCAGTTTCCTTTTTGAAGAAGGTACCCAAGAGGCATATGATATTTTTGTTTTCTGTTTGTTATTTACAGTTATGGGCAGATTATACATTACTCTGGAAATGTACTTGGGCAAGCAGAACTGGATTCATTAAATATATCAGCCTTATATAAAAAACAGTACCCTTGAAACTCAAAAATGTTTTTCCCCCTCAAGCCAGTCTAGTGTCCGTTGTTAATGATGAAACTAGTATCCGTTGTTAATGATGAAACTACTACTAAACAAAAGACAGTATGGCTCAAAAATTCCTTCATGATTTATTTTTAGTATTCACAAAGGGGGAAGTATTAACACTGCAACATTGTTTGTGTCTCTTCTCTGTACTATTTATAAATACTGAATAATTTGCAAGATATGTTTTCAAAATATAATGACTATATAAGTTGAATACAGTGGGATCAATGTGATATCATAGCTAACAATAGATTTTTCAACTCATTAAGTATGAAACTAAATTTGGGGGCAACCCATAAATGCAATGTTCCAAAAAAAAAAAAGTAAAGAAAAGCTAATCCCTGTGAAAATGTATTTTATAAGGTGTAGCTTATTCCTTTAAGGGAGGCATACATCTACAATGCTTGGTTAATAAGAAATACTGTATAAGCAAACTGAGATTACACAGTCAAACCCAATTAGTAAATTTTTAGATGGTTGCTTACAGACAAGCATTTGTTGTGGGATTGTTATCACTCACACATGCAAATTTTTCACAGCACCCATATGAAACTTGCTACCAGCTTTCTGTTGTTTTTATGAGTTTATTGTCTGTGTAGTGTGCATTACATTGCTTATAAACTTTGGGTAGTTTAATGCTAGGTACTTGGGTTTAATTGGCTTATCATTGTTATCTTTAATGAATGCCTAATGTCTGATTTGTTGTTGTTGTTTTTCATGTTACCTGACAGTTGGTTGACTGGCTGGGTTTAAGCAATATGTCAAATTGTGCCTCTCCGCCTCTTTACTCCAAATCACACAGTGCCAGGCCACTGAAGGGTAGTGACAAAGATAACTTTCACTTGGCAGAATTCTTTTTATAAGAATGCCATGCTGGATCAGACCAAAGGCCCATCTAGTCCAGCATCCTAATTTCACATAGACCAATAAGATGAGAAACTTTGCAAAGAGAGCCTGAGTACAACATCCTTCTCCACTCTTAGGATTTCCACCAAGTAGTAATAGAACATGGCCTTTATAGGACTCTTAAATAAAAGCTAATATACTGTTCATTTGAGGAACTTATTCCATTTGCAGATGTTCTGCAACATGCACTCTGATCCAGCATTTCCTTGTAAGTGCTGCAGCTAGATTGTGCATATGAACCCTCCTACCCACAAGGGCTTTCCATCTTCAGAACTGAATCTTCCATTTAAATAAATTGGGACCATCCTGTATGCCTTGGAATGCTAATCAGGCTCCTAACTGTAACTATGGAGACTTCTTGCTTACGTTATGTAAGTAAGTTGGTAGTTATACAATTTCTAGAAGACATCTGAAGACAGCCCTCTATCAGTTTTTAATGTTTGATGTTTCATTGTGTTCTTATATCTGTTGGAAGCCGCCAAAGCGGCTGGAACAGTCACATGGGTGGGGTACAAATAAATAATAAGAATATTAAAACTGATTAAAATCAGCTTTAGGGAGATTCATTTATCATAGTTTATTGTAGACGTTGCTGTTCATATATTGAAATAAAAATGAATTGCTTCATTAATTATAAACAATGTGACAAAAATGTTTGTTGTCCTGTCTAATATGTTCTTTATTCTATCCAATATGCGCTGTCTACCTCTAAAATTTAATGTAACAGCACATGCAACCTTTGCCACTGTGTATAGTATAATTGCAGTAAAATCGTAACATTCTCATTACTGTATTATCTTTTGTTTTTTACAGGTCAATGCACAAACTGACACAGCTAGAGAGGCTTGACCTAGGCAATAATGAATTTTCTGAGTTGGTAAGAAAAACCTGTTTTAAAAAGCATAACAAAACATGTATGTTCAGTAGTGTTCAGTATATCAATGCAATTTTCCTCAGTTCCCACTATGAGAATTGT
Source organism: Podarcis melisellensis (assembly GCF_964234715.1). Lineage (NCBI taxonomy): Eukaryota > Metazoa > Chordata > Lepidosauria > Squamata > Lacertidae > Podarcis > Podarcis melisellensis. The sequence goes on from NC_138538.1 coordinate 62,581,600, forward strand.
GCTGCATGCAGAAACGAGTAACTCTACTATTTTGCTTTCCATACACGTAAAAGCTGCATAGGATCCTACTTTGCATTGGTAATAAAAGGAATTCATGATGAAATATTTTATGTCCACAGACAGGGATAATAATGAGGGTGTACAAATAGTAAGTCTCTTATTTATGGCACATGATACTCTGGATTGTGTGACATTATGGGGAAGGGTTGATAGATTTGTAGGATCTTGCTTCAAAGACCAGCAGCATCACAGAAGCTGTGAGAATAAAAGCCTTAACTCCTAATACCTGACAGTTCAGAGTTTCTGAAATACTAAATCGGCCATTGCTTCTCTGTGCTGCTTCTTCTCAGTGTTAGTTGATCCATCCTGGTAGATGGATTTAGACCAAACCACATTCAGAAATGTGACTTGTAATATTTAACATAATAATCACATATAAGTACAACCTTAAAGAAAATGATGAAGTAATCAGATTAAAGAACTATAGTTCTATTCTGATTTTGTTTGCAAAAGGTAATCACTTGGAAATAATTAAAATATCATTTGGTTTGCATAAATGTTATATTTATAAAATATACTTTTTTACAGCCTGAGGTTCTGGAACAAGTTCAAAATCTAAAGGAATTATGGATGGACAGTAATTCACTTCAAACACTGCCTGGGGTATGGATATTGTATACATTTATGTGTTTTTTAGTTTCATTTCTTGTTAACATAGGGAGATGTAACACTGAACATGTTTTTGGACAAGGTTACTAACATTATGTTGCATAGTAATGTGTAAATTATAAACTTAAATTGATTTGTTCTGACACTACACAACTCTGCAAAATTTCAGCTACGTATATATTTCTGTTATATTGAAACATATTTGAAAGATGTTATTTCTTTAACAGGTGATGGGTTTTCAATTGATCTAAGTAGCATAAGGCTCTCAGAGAGCCTTATTGCTGCTTATACATGAACAAATTTTTAAAAATATTTCTGTAGTATGCCTCATGGATTTCACTACTGAAGGATGTCTAGCTAACAAAGCATCTGCTAATCTGACTCTCATTGCTGCTATTTCTGAACAACTAGATCTGATACAAATAACTTAGATACCATGTAACAATATTTCTAATCATTCTTCTGTGTGGAACAAGAGAATGCACTCCAGCAGCTTGTGAGACACCATCTCAACAAGAGATGAATGCTGCTTATAGACATGCTAGTTGCAGTTCACACACATCTAGAGTGGTTTTGGGGATGACAGCCAGATGAGTATATGGTAACGTCTGCGTTCATATGGTAACGCAGGATCATGATGTCTAAAGGGTGAAGTTGTTCTAGGAAATAGTACAGTGAGAATGTGTAGCCCCCTTGGATCTCTGGTCCTAAGTAAAGCGCGCGCACACACACTGGTGGCCCTGCCCCCTGGACTCATGGTTTATCTCTATTTTGCCTCCTCTTGTAATAGTTTTTCCTATCTTCAGCTGTCAGTTTATTGAGTTTGGCATGAAATAAATCACTATAGTGTGAATCCAGCAGGACCTAACCCCAGAAGAAAGGCACTTCTGCTTATGTCAATTCTCCCCTTGAGCTTCAGCCCCCTCCCGAACATATCCAGTGCTGTTCTGTAGGGGCCCCTTTTTTGTAAGCTGAAGCAGGAAGAAGGAAGTAGGGAAGCTATAATCTGTGAATGGAACTCTGATCAGTGTTCTTAGGCTCCAACTCAATGATTATAAGAGAATTTTAATATAAGAATTCTAGTTCAAGCACACAGAGTAAATCATCTTAAGGCAAATTTCTGTGCTGTGACTTGAACAGAGGGTAGTGTTTTCTGTACAGCTTTTGCCTAGCCTATAGCATGTAGAAGTCCATTTTCAATTTAAATACTACAGTATATGCTACAAAAATGCCTTTGGGTAACAACATTGCTACTTCAGCTCAATATAAGAGCACTCTAGTTCAATTGGCAATGTGATTTAGTGCTTGTAGAACTTTTACAAACCCTTTAAATGTATTTATACATATCCAAAGTAAGTGTTGGATTCTGTTTCACATATTCATATCTGTTTGATGATTAGCAGTGTCAGAGTCGACAGTGCTTACCATCTGTTGTGTAGTGCTCAGGTAATTCCAATCCAACAACTGAAATTCATAAAAGGATCACGTGCAGGAATGGTGCAATTTAGTAAAGGCTCCGCATGCAACATCCTTATTTTCTGCATGAAGACACTGAAATATTCTTACATTTAAGAACTATTCAGATGTATCTTTATAAATAGCACTAATGATTTTCACTGATATTTTGAGAGCCACCTAAAGTCTGTGAAATAGGTTAGACAAGTAAGGGCAGCTCTATGTAGAGCACATTGCAATAATCCAATCTGGAAGTTATGGGGTTGAGAAATAATGGGCATGAGGGGTCTGTGTGTAACTTCAATATCCCTGTCTAGACACCCCTTTCGGTTTGTTAGCTCACTGCTCTGAACTCACATTTATTGGTTAAGCAAAGGTAGTAAGGAGAATTGGAATATGGGAGGTATGTGTAGGTCTTCCAATTCCTTGCAACAATCTGTGCCACAGACTCTGTGGATGCACATTTAAAAAAATAATTCTCTGTTAGGATCCTGTCTTGTGTGAGTCATTGGGAAAAATCAAACCTCACCATTTAAGTAGTGATCATTGTTGCAGTATCTTTAGATACAACTTTAGAACAGTGGTTTTTCTAGCGTACTTGACCAGTGAAACATCAGACAAGATCACTTTTGCTTCTGTAATCACCATTACCTTTCTGTTAACTTTAATTTCTAAATATTATTGCTGTTAACCATTGGTGCTTGCTACGAAATGTAAATCTAACCAACAACCTATTCTTATGTGATGTCATCAAGCCTATAGGAAGGTTAAAGCAGCTGGTGTACTTGGATATGTCAAAAAATAGGATAGAAAGTATAGATATGGACATATCAGGATGTGAAGCCCTGGAAGATCTACTGTTGTCATCCAACATGCTACAACAACTGCCAGATTCTATAGGTAAAGAAAGAAATGTTGACTAAATGTGTGGTTATGTGTGAGAGGTTGTTGCTAAGAAAATGGGTTTTTTGTTAATAGATGGTTTGGATTCAAGGGTCCGTTTCTTCTGAATCAAGATTAAGATTTATCTGCCTCCCCTATCATTCATTATCCTGTAATTACTATTAGCAACTTTATCTCTAAAATAACGTACTGTTTTTATGTTAAGAGTTAAGAATTATATGAAGAATACAGGTATAACGTTTTGAAGTTTTACTTCACAATACAGAAAAGTGTTCCTGGTCACATTGCCTTGCATCACAGTTTTATGTGTAAACAAAAAAAATTCCTTCCAGTAGCACCTTAAAGACCAACTAAGTTAGTTCTTGGTATTAGCTTTCGTGTGCATGCACACTTCTTCAGATACCTTCTTCAGATTGGTATCTGAAGAAGTGTGCATGCACACGAAAGCTCATACCAAGAACTAACTTAGTTGGTCTTTAAGGTACTACTGGAAGGAATTTTTTTTGTTTTGACTATGGCAGACCAACACTATTACCTATCTGTAACTAGTTTTATGTGTAGAAACTCATATTTGAATATGAGGTGCAATTATTTTTTAATGCTAGAATCTGTCCACAGGTTTATTTTTAACTGTAATACATGTGTTAGGGAGGTGTGTCTGTAATTTAGTTTCCTGCTATGAAGAAATACTCTGGAATGGCTTTTCTCACATTACCTAAAATTCATGTCCTCAGGCACAAGTGTGAAACTTCATGCGCAAAAAGACAAAATAGCAATCCACTGTTAAACTGCATGACTTGTATCTAGTGCTAGTTCTACTCAGAGTAGACCCACTGAAATTAACAAACATGGCTGACTTGGGCACATTCATTTCAGTGGTCCATATTCAATTGTTGCACGAGGAAAAGCCAGTGCAAGGATTCATGCTGGCACAATAAGAATTCCCCCTCTCCCCACTATCCTGCACCATCACCAAATCTAGTCTGGAGGGGTTAGAACCTCCCAGAATAGATTTAGGGGGCTTTGTGGGGAGGAGAGAAGAAAAAGTTCCATGGCACTAATAAAATCCTTGTTTCTGATGGAGCCTTAGCTACTGATGCAATAGGTCTAACGAAGAGTAAAAGGTAAAGGTAAAGGAACCCCTGACCATTAGGTCTAGTTGCAGACGACTCTGGGGTTGCGGCGCTCATCTCGCTTTATTGACCGAGGGAGCCAGCGTACGGCTTCCGGGTCATGTGGCCAGCATGACAAAGCCACTTCTGGTGAACCAGAGGAGCGCATGGAAATGCCGTTTACCTTCCCGCCGGGGCGGTACCTATTTATTTACTTGCACTTTGATGTGCTTTCGAACTGCTAGGTTGGCAGCACTAACAAAGAGTAGAACTTACCGTATTTTTTGCCCTATAGGACACACCGTCCCATAAGGTGCACCTAGTTTTTTGGGGGGGAAATAAAGGGGGGAAATTATTTTTCCCCCAGGCACGGGGCTAGGGCGGGGGAGGCCCGCCCAAGCTTCCCCCAACCCCAGCCCCCAAACAGGCAGCTCTCTGCAAACCGTGGGAGCCCAGCACTGGCTTCCGCTGCTTGCTGAGAGGTCCGCGAAGTCTGGAGGCCCTGAGCTCAGCGCGCGCAGGCTTCAGCATGCAGGCAACTCTCCGCAAGCAGCGAGAGTGCTCCCGCTGCTTGCAGAGAGGTCCGTGAAGCCTGGATGCGCTGATCTCAGCGTGCGCAGGCTTCAGCATGCAGGCAACTCTCCGCAAGCAGCGAGAGCGCTCCCGCTGCTTGCGGAGAGGTCTGCGAAGCCTGGATGCGCTGATCTCAGTGTGCACCAACCCCTCTTGCTCTCCAGGCTTCACCGAAAGCCTGCATTCGCCCCATAGGACGCACACACATTTCCCCTTCATTTTTGGAGAGGAAAAAGTGCGTCCTATAGGGCGAAAAATACGGTAGTTAAATTCAACCCTGTGGTTTTTGCAATTAGAAGATACTGTGTTTGCAAATTTAGGATTCACATGAGAAAATATGTTTGAAATACTGTGTAGCCACCTCTGGAAGAGGATTCTTTTCAAATGGCCGGGAATCCTTTATTTCAAAAATACTATTCATTATTCCATTTATTTTGTTACTTCTGCTGAAACTGGCCTCAGAATAGGCACTATGACCACTAGTATTGAGAGTTGAAAAAAGGGTGTACTTCATAGTAAAAAAATAATTATGGGGGAAAATATGCTGTTTTCAATATCTAACATCTCTCTCTCTCTCTCTCTCTCTCTCTCTCTCTCTCTCTCTCTCTCTCTCTCTCTCTTTCTCTCTCTTTCAGGGCTCTTGAAAAGGCTTACAACTCTAAAAGTAGATGACAATCAGCTCACAATTCTCCCCAATGCCATTGGAAAGTAAGTGGTGGAAGTTTATAGATTTGATGTACTTAGCAATAAGGTTGTTTTCAAGACAAATGTGTATTTTCTGTCTAAGGAGGAAATGGACGCTTAACCTTTCCTGGGTGGGCGCCTGTTGCAGTCTCTCATGCTTGGCCGCCATATGTCCAGGTGGCCGTTAGGGGAGTTTCCTCTGGCAACCTGGACTTCTGGCTTGAGTTCCCGCTGGCTGCTGCATCTCAAATGGGCCAATCAGTGGCCTCCCATGGGGTGTGTGCCTCACCAACAGGTAGCACATTGGCCGTACATGTGCCCTCACAGCTGGTGAGTCATAAAAGCTGGGAGCACTGAGGAAATAGCTTTTAGCTTACACCAGGATGTTGTCTTGCCTGAGTTTTATCTGAACATCTCAGAATGATCTTTCCACATCCTGCACATCCATCATGACTTAGCCTTCTACATTGATAGGACAGCTGTGTTTCAACATGATGCTTTTCTTTCCCATGTGTTCTGAGGGCTCTAGAAAGATTCTACCTGCATTGACTCAGGGCCTCTCATGTTGTTTTCTGTAAGCTTTAATTTTGCTATGGACTGGCATAGCTCCCCAGTACCAATGGGAGTCCACATCTACTTTTACAAGAGCCACATCCTTTCAAAGAGGAATTTCCAGCTTCTTTTGCAGGCACAATTGTTTGTCAGGCATGATGCTATGGATATTTAATTTTGGGCAGGTACCTCTATTTGATGGGCTGTGTTGAGCTCAGCAATTACTAGTTAGTACTTGCCCCACCTTGGGGTAAATTAGCTTGCTATTCTACCATGGGTGAAACTGCACAAAGACCCCAAAGAAAAGCAGGTTGTTTGCCTGCAACTTTAGTTCCTGTGGTCATATGTTCACTCAAACAACCCGCCTTTTTTCACACCTGCTGTCACTCAAGTGTTTCCTTAAATAATTGCCATCCGTTAGTATCTGAGAGGGAATATAGGAACTACACCCCTTGAACGTGTGCTTTGGTCAGATTTCCTGCTAAAATGTTTATCAGAAGGTTTCAGACTTCGCACAGGTACAGAACTCCATGTATGTGCCTGCACAAATGACTGCTCAAGGAGCTACAGTTTAAGATAAGCAACCTGTTTTTCTTTAAGTATCATTGATTTCGTTTGAAGAACTGAGCACATGCTTAACTCTCTTCTGTTAAGATCGATGGGAATTACAAGTGCTTAACTTGAGCTGTGCTGTGTTCATAGTGTTCTTTTCTGTTATACAAAATTTTGAAATGCTTTCCAAATACAATGCCTGCTTTTTGTGGGACATGTGGGGGATAACTTAACAGCCTACTCCTTACAGCTTCATTGCCTTGTGTAGTGAGAAATAAACAGACAAGGGCATAACAGCAGCCACATGTTCTGGTAAATAAACTGTTACTTTCTTGATCTAGTTCCATTGCAGCACAGGGAAGGAATCACTGTAGCACTCTTAAACCTTAACTCTGATCCTTAATTAAAAAGTTGAATCAGTTTTTTAAATTGAAAGGTAAAAATAATATAAAATTCAAAGACTATCAAGATTCTTTTAAATTTCCCTTACTAAGTGGAGTTAAAGAATAATTTTAACAACTAAGTATAAAACAATAAGTGTTTTGTAGAATCATATTTATTTATAAATAATAGCTTTGGTAGCATTTTCCAGATGTTTAGCAAGAGCTTAATGAGCGGGTAATAAAAAACAGATACATAAATTACTACTTTATTGAGATGATAGCTTTGGCAGACAGTGTTTTGTTCTATTTTTATCATTTGTTTAGCTGATGAGAGTTTTGTGAGAACTCCAGTAAATATATGTTGCATCATGTAAAGTGTCATTTATGGATATTTTTTATATATGATTCAGTTTGGACTGTACAGAAATTGTGCAAGAAGAACCTTGCTTTTCAGTGATGTGCAAGTTAAAACTATTTATGTTAAAGATTTTTGTTGTTGTTTGATTTAAATTTGCAATGGAAATTTTTCCATAAGGTTTCTCTTTTATGAAATGATTATTTAAATTCACAGAAGGATGTGACAATTTAAATAATGGGGGGGGGAGCTCTCAGTGAGTCACAGGTGCAAGCTCATGAGTGCCACCATCCACAACTGTCTTCCACACATTTGCAAACCAATTTTTTAAAAGAATTTTTAGGTACCGTATTTTTTGTTCTATAAAACTCACTTTTTCCCTCCTAAAAAGTAAGGGGAAATGTGTGTGCGTCTTATGGAGCCAATGCAGGCTGCACAGCTATCACAGAACAGCAAGAGGGATTGCTGCTTTCGCTGCGCAGTGATCCCTCTTGCTGTTCTGGCTTCTGAGATTCAGAATATTTTTTTTCTTGTTTTCCTCCTCCAAAAACTAGGTGCGTCTTGTGGTCTTGTGCGTCATATAGAGTGAAAAATACGGTATTTTCTAAAGCTTTGCTCTGTTAGCTGTTACTGCAGCAGCATGGGATCCAGCCACAGGAAAGTGGCAACCAGGCTACAGAAATCATGTATAATGGGATCTAATAGGCTTTTTTCCTTCTCTCTTTTATTATCTATATTTATTGATACTTGTCAATAAATATACTGCACTTGACCATTAGTAGGACACGCTGTGTTTCCTTCCTTGCAGATGTGCTCATCTTCAAAGTATCTTAACTAGACCTAAAGCTTCTTACCATTTTGAAATGATGCTTGCATATTTTTGTCTTTATACTGAATCTTTCAGATGAGATCCATATAATTTTAGAATCTTGATGACCATGGCTGGCATGAATATAGCAATTATCATTTACATCTCATAATTTGTCAATTTACGATGACCAATTTGTTTCATTCTCATTTTGCAATTGAGAGGTATGTTATTACATCATCCTAAGTCCTTATAACATTTTTCATATTTGAGAGATATATTCAGCTGTACAAATAGGATTTTCCTCCCCTTTAGCCCCACAGTTCTCGGTGCGGGAGGGGCAGGTGCAGCGGGTGAAGGAGGAAGCAAATGCTGTTGCATCCACAGACAAGATATTAGATTGCTCCCTTAATGCTTACGTAATGAATGATTTTGTGATAGCACTTTGCTTCAATCCTGAATTCCTTTGCTCTGAGCAATACATGTCTCTTCATTTACACAGAAGCACATATAAAGTAGCTTTATACTGAGTTATACCATTGGTCCATCTATCCCAGTATTGTCTACTCTGATTGTTGATGGCTTTCACAGCGGTCTTTCTCAGTCCTGCTACCTGAAATCCTTGAACTGAAGGTGCCAGGGATTGAATTCAGCATTTGGTTAGTGTGGATACATTTGAAACGCAACATTCCCCTTCTTCCATATATTCTGTATTGCCATTCTAGGGACTGGTGGCATCTGAAAGGGAATTGCAATAAATGATAATGTTTCTTGTCTGGCTATAGCATCACTGAAGGTGCAGCATGATCATTTTGCCAGGTGGTCTACTAAAGCACAGTCACCTATGTCTACATCTTCTGTCAGCGCAAGCCTAAAGTGGATCTGGGCCAAGTTGTCTGAATGCTGCCTTTAGAAATGATCACTTCCTCTGGCTTAAATTACAGCTTGGCAGCCGCAAGCATATAATGAAAAGCCTAACAAAGCTTTCAGCTGTTCTCTTTCCAACCCACTTCATGAATCACTGTGCAGTTCTCAAGAGGATGACACACTTCAGTCCTCCAGGCTAGTGTGGTCTAGTAGCTAGTTGCAGGGGAGATGTGTGGGGAACCAGATGGGCTGTGGGTTGTGGAGCAGCTGCTTTTAGATTTGTTCGTCTGAGGAATGTCGAAGTAAATAACTGAAGGCCATATTGGGCACTTGCTATTTTACTGTTGCCAATAAATTTATGGGGGAAAGCTTTGATCTTGGTCATTTGTAAAATATAATACTTCTGTTAATGAGAAGTCAGTGTGTACCCCCTTCCCTCCTGTCCTGGGTAGTTGGTAGCCAGTATTATACCTGCTACGTAACCATAACATTATGGTAGTTCAGGATTTATTGAAACAGTTTCTTTTTAATTCAGTCAAACTTTCAGTAGAGAGTGCCACTTATCAGGCTGTTTTAGCAGTTAAATTCACAGAATTATTGCAGAATTATTTTGTAGGATTATGGAAACTTGTTTATTTATTTTCATGTTTATCTTACCCTGCATCAAATCAAGTGACCACAAGGGTGGGACACATCAATTATTAAAAACAACATCAATAAAAAATTGAGAACAGTATACAGTTCATAAATATTATAACTGCTCTCTCCAAGTATCAGTGGCTGAGTACCCTACATCATTAAAAATCTGGATAAAGAGGTAAGTTTTAACTTGGTGCTGAAATCCAACCAGCGTAGACACCAACCTAAATTCAAGGTGGAGGGCATTCCACAACTTTCCACAGGTCTCTTCACAAGTCTCAGGTGTATGAAGCCCACTTGGTGATGGAATAGTGAGCATGGCATCTCCAGCAGGCAGGATAATATAGGATGAAGTGCTCCTTTAGGTAACCTAACCCTAAATTTTTTAGATCATTATAAGTCAGCATTAAAACCTTAAAATAAGCACAGTAGCATATTGGCAGACTGTACAAACTCTTCAGAACTGGTGTTATATGAACTAAACTGGCTGAACCACTCAATACTCTTGCCATGGTGGTCTTCCCCTGCTACAACTTCTGAACCATTTTCAAGAGCAGAGCCCCACATAGAATATGTTAGAGTAATCTAACTTGGAAGTTACCAGACTGCAGGATCCTGCTGCCAGGCTATCACCGTCTAAGAATGGCTGTAGCTGGCAAGCAAACTGCAGCTACTAATAGGTGTTCCAAGACACGTGAATCCAAGGGCACCTCCAGATGCCATCAGAAGGAGTGCAGCTCCCTCCAGAATATGCCATCTATCCAGTTCTTGAACACAAGAATCTCCTGTCAACAGGATTGCGACCTTGTCAGGATTCAGCTTCAGTTTTGGCTGTCATCCAACCCATTACTGCTTCCAGACATCCCTCCAACAACTGCACAAGCTCCCCTGACTCAGATGATATGTAAAGACAGTGATTGGTATCAGTGTATTTATGGAATAATACTCCAAGCACAGTGGGCCTCAACTTATTCTCACTTTACTGACACAATCACGACCTTAGGTGCATGGCCAATAAGTAAGTAAATAAATGGTGAGCTGGGAAAACCCACCATGGAAAGAGTTTTAAAGCCCTCCATCTCACTTACTAGGCTTTGGGAGGGAGCTTGAAGGGCCGTGAGATGCTTTCAGAGCCCTCCTGCCTCCTTCCCAGATACCTTGCTTACTGTGCATTGGGAATGAGGTTCTGGGAAAGTCCTAAGAGCCTAGTAAGTGAGACAGAGGGCAAATCCAACTCTGGACAGGTGGGGTGGGGGGTGCACCAGGGGTGGGGTGGGGGTTCCTGGCTTTACGCAATGGCAAGAGCTTTTTGATTCATCTGTCTCGCTTACCTGGCTCTGGGAGCATCCCAAGGCTTGTGCAGTAAGTGAGGCAGAGGGCAAGGCCTGCTCCAGACAAGTTGAGAGTGGTTCCTGGGAATCCTGGCTTCACACAATTTTGCCTTTGCATGTGGACTTGTAGAACTGAACCCTCATGTAAGTGGCAGGTCCACTGTACCTTGAAGAACTCTCAGAATGACTGTAACATCTATTTAAACAGCATGGGGGACAGTATGGAATTGTCTTGGTGCCATTCTCTGGAAACAGCCCTGTAGGTAGAAGTTGAACCTCTGTTTCACCATGTTTCTGACTTCCAGCTACAGAACTGATTCAGAAGGAAACAGTGGTCAGTGCTATCAAAAGCCACCAATAAGTCTAGGAGACTTAGCAGGGTTGCATTCCCCTAGTACAGGTCAGTCAGATCCACCAAGGTTATTTCAGTACTAAAACTGGGCCTGAAGCCAGACTGAAATTGGTCTAGACCATCCCTTGTAAAATATGTATTCCTTAAGTAATACTGGAAAGTGTTTCTGCCGTTTTATTACAGCACATTTATTGTCAGTATAAGACTCAGTTGCTAGCATTTCTACTTAAAGGATTCATGGTTAAGATATCTCTTGATGGGGCCTGTTTATGCATGATAAAATTGCATTTGTCTTTTTTGCTTCATATGCAAATGGGAGGAGACCAATACACACATCTGCCATAATTACATGTGGTAGGAACTTTCTGCCAATCATATACACGTGACAAAATATACATGGGTTTGCCATATACTACTGCATAAATGCTCTTCCTGTGGCTTTATTATTAGTTAGTGTTGACAGTAGTGCCCTAGATGGACCATTCCTCTGCTTCAACTAGAAAGCATTTCCAAATATAATTCCATTATGTCCTTCAAATGCATATTTTGTACTGCAGCTCAAAAATGTGTAAGATATATTTTTGTCATTTGAAAGTCTTATGTTTACATAGTTTGCAGATCTGGAATGTTAAGATTTAGATATTAAAAAAACCCCAGTGATAGATGGCTTTGTGACATAGACTAACAAATGTACTTAACGTTTCAGTTTATCTTTATTAGAGGAATTCGACTGCAGCTGTAATGAACTAGAGTCTCTACCTCCCACCATTGGCTACTTGCACAGTCTGCGGACACTAGCTGTAGATGAAAATTTCCTGCCTGAACTGCCTAGAGAAGTAAGGATATATTATGAAATATGATTACTTGAAAATTTCCCTGTCTTTATCCAGAATAAATTTACACTGAAGGCACTATTACCGAATCAGAGTTTGTTCTCAATACAAAAGGACAATATTCACATAAGAATGATGAATTTCAAACATTTTTAATTTCTAAAGTTTTGTATCAGCTTGTAAATGTTACATCATACTTTGAAAATAGGGCAATTTGGAAGTTAACAATCCAGTGCAACCATTAGGTAACAATTTATTTCTTCAGGGAACAGTGCCCACAAGGAGGAGTCAGTATGCTGGCCACTCCTTTGCCACAATGCTTTCTGTACACATTTCTACTCTTTTTTACTGAGGATGCTTCCAACACGTTCAGGAGCTTCAGGCTGATGTCATTCTTGGTGCACCATCTTCATTCCCAGAACTGTTTTATGAAGACATGACGAACCAAGTAGACTGGGACCTATGGTTACAATTTTTCATCTTCATGTGAACCTTTCCTAACTGAGAGCTTGGAAATTGAACAGCAGTGGTTTTATCAATTTGGTGCAGCTGAGGTTGTTAGACATAATGCCCAAAATTGATTAACTTGTCTGCAAGATGGTATCTGGTAACTAGTTCTACTAGAATACACAGTTGATTTCCTTACACAGTGTAATGGTGTGGGAACAGAGCTTTTAAAGGCAAGCCTTTCAGTGTTTGAGTTTATTTAAACTGGGGTTAAAAACCCCCCAGACATTTTTGGAAATTACCTTGCTTGCAAGGGTTTTTGGTTTCTAATGTGTGCATTCACTTAACCCTATAGTGGGTCAAAGGTTTCCAACTTGGAATCATAATGCAGTTCTCATTGATCAATATGTTGAGCATATGAGATTATCAGTATTGGGATTCATTCGGATATAAAGGGTTGAGTACATTCTAAAAGAATAAAAGGCATATCCACTCCCAATTGGTGGCAACTTGTTACCCTTAGGTTAGGATTCAAATGATTCTTGCATGAGTCTGTTCCTCTTTGGCTTTCTGATTATTGGTTGACTATTGTTTTTGTATTTATTTGTTTTGATTTTGCATTGGTTTAAGTCTTTATACCTTGTATGTGAATAGAAATACATTTTATAAATAAATAAAATAAAATATGTTATGCTAGATTTGAAACACCACCTTCACTCAGTTTGTTGCACATTGTCTTCTATCCCTCTGAATAAATTGTCTGTTAGTGTTGTATAAGTTGTGGACAAAATATGCAGGAACAGAGAAATAGTTCCAAAGGGGGCTCTCCATGCAAATATCAAATCTGGGCAAAAGCTGCAAAGTGAAAACGTTCCATCCTAGGGGGAGATGAAGTCAATTTCTCAACCTGTGTTATAATCCAGAGCAGCTGACACTAACGAATCTGGCTTCTAAAAGCATAATTCCAACTCCTGTCAGTCAAAAGTATGGGTTTTGCAGCCAAGTCCAGTGTTCTTTGTCACAATCTTTGCCAGGTTCTTGGTTAAAGCTTTGGTATGATGGTGATAAAGAACCACTCAATCTAAGCAACAGCAGTTTCTGTAGCTTGAATGCAGGAATACTCATTCAAGGCATTTGCAAAGCAGTGACACGAGTTCAAGCCACACATCTGTTAAACACTATAGATCATTTTTACATTCTTCTCCCACATCACATCACTTCATCAGAAAATGTCTAAAATATACAAGGCTCAAGCCTAGCTTCTGCTCACATCCACATTGCATATCTTGAGAAATGGGTGATATTGGCATGGGAATAAATTGTATCATGTACCTTGTGGCTTGTATCTTCTGTTGTGACATATATGTTGGAGTGGTTTTCAAGTGGCTTATACTGCATTACATCATAGCTTAGGTGATGTCAGGGGAGGCCTTAAGGTGCCACATCTCCGTCCCGACAGACATTTCTGTGAGGCAGTTACTTAGAAAGGCTTGGTAACCTAAGGGAGTAGTTTTCATATAACATAGAGGGAGTAGCATCTAGATGATAAGTGGTGGGTGGGATTTACGTGTACTTAACATTGGGATCTAAGTTTTTCATGGGTAATGAATGCAAAGGTATGTGATTTGTAAAAGAGGGTTCCATGTGTACTTGCAAGGCTCTATACTTTATGCACTGCTAATGCATGATAATGCGACTACCATGGAGCATGGAGTTTCTTCCATAAATGATCTAAATAGGTCAAATTAGGATGTGTTTAAAAAGGTAAAGGTACCCCTGACCGTTAGGTCCAGTTGCAGATGAGGTTTAGGATGACTTAATTAGGCTAGAGGTCAGACAAAGAGAAAAGCATTCATATTTTCTGGAATTTTTATACTGCTTGGTGCTTTTATATAATTAAGTTATTTTAAAGATGTAACTAAGCTACCTATATAGATGGCAATTCTGGTGACATAGCCCATGCCTTAACAATTGTTTTTGACGCCTACAGATTGGAAGTTGTAAGAATGTAACAGTTATGTCTCTGCGCTCTAACAAACTGGAATTTCTTCCTGATGAGATTGGACAAATGCAGAAACTCAGAGTCTTAAACTTGAGTGACAACAGGTAATGTTTTTATTATTTTAGATTTCTTGCATAATCAGTGCTCTTTTGAACCGAGAACTGTTCAAAATGTATCCTAACATTTTTCTCTTAAAGCATTGCCAGATTATCAGCTGACAGAACAACATATGTGCAGATATGTTAATTTGTTTCATGGGATGCAGACAGCTTTTCTCAAGGAAGCATTTCTCTTTTTCATTAGTTGAACAACAGCAGTGACATTATTGTTGGCATAAAGTTATTTAGGTGCTGCACAAAGTTTATTAAATAGCACAATACCTTCCAGAGGTTTACAAACTAATGGATGTAATTAAAAAGGAGAAGGAACAAGGACACAGTTGCTCTAAACCATGTAGCGTAGAGAGAAAAGAGAAATGTCAAAAACGTTTCTGGTTTAGAAAGCCACAAGAGGCTACTTCATCAAAGGAGGAAGGCAGAGCTAAAACTGGGTTCCTCCCAGTGGAGGTTCTACAAACCTCTGGTGTCCAACTCGCAGAACAGGATGACCTTCTCCTCTGAATGAGAATTACATTTAATTCATAAAGAAGAATGTAAACATTTGATAAATGTTGCAGATAGTCTCTCTCTCTCTCTCTTTTTTTTGCTTAAATATTTCAGGTCATTTTATGAATAATATGTCATCAACTGACATTTTCCAGAGGCTGCAGTAATTAAAGCCGAAATCCTATGATTCATTTAACTGAAAAGGGTAGCAAAAAAAATTTAACTTCAACTAATTTAAACATCCCTGTTCTTCTTGTTGGAACTAATGAGAGTTTTCTATATAGCACTTGTTTCCCCCCACATGAAGTCATTTAAAACACAAAAGTGGGAATAATTTCACAGAATCAGCATACTGATATTGTGATTTAATTTTCATTTAGCATGAACCATGTTTGTAAATGTAGTGCCCTAATAGGGTTACAGGGTCTTGAAATCAAACATTCTGGTACTTGGATGGGGCCTGTGTTATATGGAATGTAAAGGGTTAAAAGGTAACTGGCTGCAACCATTGCTCCTCCTGTGATTCAGTGAGTAGGATTTATGGTATGTTTGTGTGTGTTTTTAGCTCTCTACCTGTTCAGTTCTATGTAAGCTGGACTCAGAACTAGTCCTGTTTATTGTCCGCTTCATAAAGCAACTGTCTTTCTGTCCCCTTGGAGTCTTCTGTAGTGCACGGTTAACAGGAAGGTATGCAACTGAATAAGTAGATACATAAAGAGGGACCCAGTTAAGAATATTTTGTGGTTCCTGTTTCTGCTGACATCCCAGCCCAAGGGTTATGCCAGAAATACAGTTTCCAAGAAGCTGGTGTGTCAGGACAATGTGCACCACAACTGGAGAAAATGGAAGCTGAGCTCTGAAGTATAAAGCTTTTCTGGTGGAACAGATATAAAGGACAGCAGGTTCCAAACTGCCCTATTTCTGCATGTTGTTAGTGAAGAGGCTAGGGAGGGTGTCAGAATGAGATTTATGATGGACACAAGGGAAAAGCATTAATCCCAGTGTCACAGATTTAAAGATGCTTGCCCTGCAGTGAGAGGGCACTTTCATAGGAGACTGCTAAGCTTGCCCTCATGTTTGAGCACATATCCAGCATAACAATGAAAGCTATTCCTAAAAAAAGCACAAGCCTTTATTAATTCTTTTGTAAATGCATGCTAGCGTGAAAGTGATTCATAAGGATTTTATTCTGGTAGCAGTCAAAAGTGAGACATTTAGCAGCTGGAAGACATTTGCAGGGTTTCCTTGCAGCAATGGTGTTCTTGAGTTTGGAATACTGCCTTGGCTAAAAACTTAACACATAACAATAGATTAGGTAGGGGGTATACACACGCACACGCACACACACACACAAACACACGTGTGTGTGTGTGTGTGTGTGTGTGTGTGTGAGAGAGAGAGAGAGAGAGAGAGAGAGAGAGAGAGAGAGAATATCTTCTCTGAGTATTTAGGAAATTAAATTATGTATACATTTTTAACTGGGAAAATATTCTTTGAAAAAGAATCAAGTATTTCCATAAAGATGCCTTTTAAAAGCAATTCAAGAGGATGACCAAAGTTGAAATTGCTGTCATCTGACTGTTAAAATGCTGCATAAATATCTTGACAATGTTTAAGTAAATACTCAAGTTGTCCCAATTTTGTTATTTTTACAGATTGAAAAATTTGCCTATCACTTTTACAAAACTTAAAGAACTTGCAGCTTTGTGGCTTTCAGACAACCAGGTAAAGATTTTAATGTCTGTTCTCATTTTAACAGCTAAATAAAAGGGCAGCAAGCTCAGCTGTATTTGTATTTGTAAAATATTTATGGTGAACTTAAAAGTGTTTAAACCTGTTAAAGTAGATGATGCTTTCTGGAGGGGGGAATAAAAATTATGAGTATAATGCAAAATTGTTCATAGCATCTCAAGTTCTGCTTTCTTCAAGTTCATCCGTATCATCAGATCTCCCAGCAAACCCCCAAATATTTTGAAGCACCAAGCAGTGCTAGCCCTACTGTTAGGCAGAGTGCAGTGACATGGGGAAGCAGTGAGATGTTGGGCGGCAAGAATTTACTAGTTCAAATAGCAACCTTTTTATGTATTTATTTCCTTCTGTACAATGTGATGGGTGTTTCACAAGGGAGGGTGCTTAAGCCCAAGACCTGTTGAGTCTAACCACCTGTTGGTGATGGGGAACCTCTGATCCACAGGCCTAATTTTGGTCTAGCCATACCCACCTGCCATCACATACAATGTGGAGTATTTGGCAGTTAAAGATATGCCTGGGCTGAAAGGGATTTTGCAGAGAGTGACTCTCAGCTGATCACCGGTGCCAACAAAGCCCTATATGTTGTAAGCGACAAACATCAGTAGAGTATCAAGGCTTGCAAAGTACTATGCTTTTCCCTGCAGAGTTTGATTTCATTCTGACACCAGGTGTTTCAGAGGTTGGCAGCCCTTTCCAACTGTCAGACGTGGCCCATAGAAGGTTGGGGAAAGTAAGGTTCTGCCCCACTGGCTGGATCCAGTTCTCCATCGTTGTCATATAAAAGGAGGGTGGAGTCTTCTATCTATGATAGAACTGTGGCATTGTAGAGATGTTACAGGAAGGACAGTGTTTATGTAAATGTAAAACAGATAATCAGTATGCAGGCTTCTGGATCATACTCTTAGTTTTAAGGATACCACAATTTCTTCTTTAGGACAAAAGGGTGGTAGCATATAGAACAGTACTGTATCTAAGTAATAAGAAAACAACACAGCGCCATCTGTTGGTTGGAGCTGCTATTTCCTAATCATTACAATGCAATTTAATACCTAGAAATTATGTAGTTAGTATTGTTTTGATCAAGAATGTTAATTACAATGCTCATTGTAATGGGACACTATTTGTTAGTGTACATGATAATTTTAGATGCCATCATTTTGGAGTTATTGTAATGTTGTTTGCTTTGAATTTGCAGTCCAAGGCCCTTATCCCTCTTCAAACTGAGGCACATCCAGAAACAAAGCAAAGAGTACTGACCAACTACATGTTTCCTCAGCAACCTCGTGGTGATGAAGGTACTTATCAAAAAAAAAAGGAAAGCTATTCAGTAAATAATCAATGTTGACTTAAGTATTCTAAACAATTATTCTATAGATAGTTGTTGTTTTACAATACAAACCACTCCCTTCCCCACTTTTAACTTTCATTTTTGATTAACCATGGCAATGAAAGCTAGTGCCTGATTTGGCAGGGCTGCTAGGAATTCATGGGGGCATGACCAATGAGTGGTCACTGGACTGTGGCCAAGTTATTCTGGTTTTCTCACCATCCTCCTCCCTTGCTGTGGATACTTAGGCATTGCAGTTTTACAAACAGCACCTAACACAATTGAAAAGCGTCAGAAGGCGTCCCTGCTGTCACAGTTGCTTTCTTCTTAAAGATAGGTTGTGTGGTCCCCACCTGTTCTGGTTGTCTCCCTATCCTCCCATGAAAAAGGACTGTTAACAATATATTTACAGACTGTGGGAAAAGATTGTTTCCCAGTTTATTAACTTCTACATTCCCCAGTTTATTAATTTCTACATCTTTTCCCGCCAGAATGTGAAATAAGGTAAAGGGATATTAAGTAGACTAGGACCTGGGAGACCAGGATTAAACTCAGCCACAAAACTCACTGTGTGACCTTGGACCAGTCACTGTATCTCAACCTAACCCACCTCGCAGGGTTGTAGTGAGGGTAACATGGGGAAAAGAAGACCCATGAATACCACCTTGAGCTTCAAATAAAAATGCTACCTCCTGCCTGCCTATCCCTGATTTTGAATTTGGGGGATAGGCTTCGAATAATGGACACAATTCAGGCATACAAACATTTGACTTGTAGGTCCTCAGCAAATCCAATATGTGACAACTGTCTGTTGGAACTGTGCTCCTGTACTACATATAGACTCTGCACACTGAGTTCTCATCTGCAGCGTCCTACTTTTTAAATAGCATTTTAAATTTGTTTTACAGTCTTTTTATCCTCACAACGACATGGTTGCTTTGATCACAGTTCAACAAAAAGAGCAGTACTACCCCCTTCAAGACTAACACATTTATTATGGCACAAGTTTTCATGTCAGTTTCTTCATTATTGGTAATCCATGAAAGTAATAATACATTTGCTAGCCTTTAAAGTGCTACTGGACTGTTGTTTTGTTTCTGCCGGCCCTTTGTTGAAAGTGTACCAGAGTAATATACCCCATGCCATACAATGAGCCTGTGACAGAAAATGGGTGGTGATCTTCTGGTGGGCTAGCTTTAAAAAAGATGGTAAAGAAAAGGCCAATAATTCTTGGTAATCAATGAAAGTTTCATTTCTGCTGTAAACCATTGTGGTTAGAAGTTAGAAACTGGCTCTGGATTGCCAGAACATCATATCAAATGAATTTGCTGAACTTTAGGCAAGTTGGTAGCTGGGAAAGGGTGTATGTTTGCATGGACAAAAATCAAGAGTGACCTTAGCTCACAGCCCCAAGCATGCTCATACTGGGCTAACTTGAGGCCTACATGCTTTTGACTATTTGCACCCACAGATGTTATTTATTTAAAATAAATAATTTAAGATTTGTACAGCACAGTGTTTCCAGTTCAGAGTTATTTGGTTGTTTAAGTTGATATTGTGGGTAAAGTTTTATTACTAGGTATCTTTTGATTATGACGTTAATTTCTACTCTAACTAGATTTCCAGTCTGACAGCGATAGTTTTAATCCTACTCTATGGGAGGAGCAAAGACAGCAACGTATGACTGTTGCCTTTGAATTCGAAGAAAAAAAGGAAGAGGAGGAAAATGCAGGAAAAGTTAAGGTAACTAGGATTATCATCCTTGGTTTTTTTGTACTAAATAAGTAGGTGGTTGTTAAGTGTGTGTTTGACCAATCTAGACATGAGTAAGGCTGCAATCCTATACTCACCTATCTGAAAATAAGTCCCATTGAACTCAGTGGTGCTTACTTCGACATGCAATGGATTGCACTGCAAATCTCTTTAAGAATTTGACTGGTTTTCCTACTACCGTGATTGCACCTTCAATTGCTGGCTAGGGCACATGAAATTTCCATATGCACTGTTAAAATCTCATATTCCGCAGTAGTCAATTAGAAAGTCCTCTTTGATGGGCTGCCTCATTTAAGTGCAGTCCAGAAGTTTGCTCTTGCCTTTAAAAGTCAACCTGCTGATACGCATATTTTCTTGATGTCCTTCTCTTGATATTTGCCATAATGTCCCCTTAAAGCATGTGACATTTAGAGCTAAAGGGATTGGCACTTTTACAAATATATAGAGAGAGTAAGAATTAGATATTGCCTCACTGCAAATCTTGTTTTGCAGAACAGAAATGAAACTGATAGAAGTGAATCTTGCTGTGCTGTTTATGAGACACAATTACCAAAAGGATAACAATGTGTGATCAATAGAAACTGATGGCTTAGGTTCACAAAGACCATTTCTAATTCGCTAACTCAGAACTGTCACATCAGATGAAACAAACAGCCTTTTAAGCAGATATTTCTGCTCTGTATAAAATTGAGGGAGGGAAATAGGTTAGATTCCTTTATAAAAGCCAAGTGTAATGTGAAATGGCAGTTGCACAGGGAAAAAATATTGTAGGAGTCAAGTTAATTAACAAGTCCTGACGTAAATATCTTCTTTCAGAAGTTTAAACAAGGCACAAAAGACTTTGTAAGACACAAAAATGGCTGATCTATTGCTCATCAGATTGCTATATTTAGCCCCAAGTAATCATTCCACAGCCACCAAAATTTCAACACCTTGAATATTACATTTCAGTGACAACTGAAATTGTCACCTTAGTACAAGAGATGTTTTTTCTTGAATTTCTGTCTCCTGCACAAAAAAACTTTGCAGTCTCAGTGTTCATATGCATTTGTTCTTTCAAAACCAATGAAAGGATTCATAAGCCCATAATATAACAAACATGAAGACCACTTAGTGGGTATTCAGCTCTGTCTTTTCAATAGTATCTTCAGTGTTCACTAGAAGTATTACTTAGGTTTCCAGCCAACAAAGACAGCCCATATAGCATGCATTTTACACAATATTCTATAATACAGAAATTGTTTTCTATCTTTATATTAAAAATATGCCCAATCTGCTCTGCATTCAGAATCAGGGGTGGCCTTGACATGATGATTATATTGTAGCAAGCAAGTGCCCCTGATGTGTGTCAAAACCAAGTACTTCTAGCAGGTGTTTTGTAAAAGCATTGCCTTGATGTTTGGGGGCAAATATGTTTTACTTTAAAATGAGATTAAATTAGGTCAAGAGTCACATCTATCAGTCAAATCATTTGTTTTTGGAACAAGACTTGAAATTGATGTTAGTTGCCAGGAATAAAGAAAAATCAGACCTTTCTTTCTTGAGCTCTTACTCTATTTCCCTCTTTTATCCTACAGATATCTGAGGGGGGGGGGGAACTGCCTTACTCTTCATATAATCCTCAAACAAAAATAATACTTTATTAAAATGAAAAGTAAGATTGGGTTGTATCCAGCGGCGTCCCTCTGCTGAAAGAAGGTTCTTTGATCCAGTGGAGGTGTCTGTGAGCCAAAGGGAAGGAAGTGAGCAAAAGGGAAGGAAGTGTTTTCCATAGACTCCCCCTTTCTTCTGCAGTCCCCTTAACCACTTACATAACTGTTCCAAAGGATTCCCTGTTGAACAAATTTGGGGGAGCTGCACAGAGAAGGGAACGAGCTAAAATCGCCTTTGCCACTTTCCACTAACATGAGCTTCTGCTGGATCAAAAAGCATACTGTCAGAAAAATGAGCAATGTATCTATGGACACAGTGGGATATTAATCCATTGTATCTGACTTTTTGTGGATATCCCTTTAACAAGTAAAATATATTTTTAAAAATTAGCAAATAGAAAGCAACACGAAAACTGTATTGGTAGCTCTCTGGGACACACACACTTATGAGGGTACTAAGAGTACATTTTTGTACAGGAGAATGGCAAAAGATGTTTTAAAGCAGTGAAGAGGCTAAGTAGTTCCATGTTAAGCCATAGCCTGTGTTATTTCACTTCGCATATATTTTCACATGACAATCAACATTTCCTATACTTCTAATGTTATATAATTGAAAATCAAAACGCAATCATTTCCAGTAATGTTGCCTTTATGCCTGAAAGGTTTGAACCTTGTACAATGAGACTGTACAATTAAATGACATCTGTATAAATGTCAGTAAATAATGCTTTTTAATGGCTTTGTTCATTTCAGCTTCCATCTTCATTTTAGTAAACAACTAAAAAAAGAAACCTGCATATAAAAATATGGTTCTGTCTAATGCTGAGTGAGCAGAAAACAGCTCATACAATGTCTCTTTCCTACAGCCCTGTACTCCTTCACAATGTTTCTCTAGTAGGTCCTGAGCGGCGTGGTCTGTATCATGTGGGGCTATAGTAGTAGGGGGAAATCACACAAAACCAGGAAGAAGAATCTTGTACCAACAGCATGCAGGATTCCTCTGCCTGATTTGGTGCGTTTTCCCGCTTCTACTGTAGTCTCCTGCAATACACAGTGCAGGAGGGCTCTTGACCTTCTCAAGGGGATTTTGTGTCAAGGGTCCAGGTAGCTGCAGTGGGCAATTTCACCAGGTATCCATTTGCTTAAAAATAAGATAAACTGGGTTTCAAAACTTTGATGTCATGCTAGACAGGTGAACTTACGTTCAGCTCATCACAGTTTTTTGATTCATAGGATAAAGAGAAGCGTGTTTCTGAATGGTGGTAAAAAAATTAATTTTATCATTTTTTGTTAATTCACAAACTAGAAAAGTGATCTATTTGCCTGCGTCAGGGGTAGATAATCTTTGGCACTCAAGAGTTGCATGTGGCAGTGGTCAGGGGATGCGTAGCAGTAATAAGTGGGCCTGAAAGTGGTAGCTGTGGGCAGGATCTGGGCTTCTTTCTTTCTTTCTTTCTTTCTTTCTTTCTTTCTTTCTTTCTCTCTCTCTCTCTCTCTCTCTCTCTCTCTCTCTCACACACACACACACACACACACACACACAAACGTACATATGTACGTACAGGTGCATATACAATCCCACTTTCCCCCCAAAATAAAGATGAAAATCCACAGGAGTGCTGTCAATAATATCAGTGTAAAGCCAATTTTAATGTATTAAATAGATTTTTTAAAAGTCACACTGGTGCTAGACCTTTAGAGTACTAAACATATTAAAAAGAAATCATGTTAAATGTTTCTGTTACATTATTCTGCTTATATTAATTATATTTATTCTATCTTAAAACATAATCAAATGGTTACAGATCAGTTCAATACCTGGGTGTTTGGAGATGATTCTCATATGTTTGTCCAGTAAACATGCAAGTAATATTGGGACTCACAGTGTTTAAAGCACATACAAAATTTATTTGACATCATGGCTATCTGTGCATTGCAATATCAACTGCAGGCACCTGTCTGTTTGGCTGATATGAAGACATTTCCAGAGTGGTGAAATAATCCTTAATATTAAGGGCACAGTTCTCAATGAAATGTGTGCCCTGTAATTGGTTGGTTGCATATTCATCTAAGTTTCATAGGATTTGGTTTGTAATTTTATGTTATTTAAAATTATACATTTGGTAATAGTTCTTAATATTCATAATAACTTTATTCTGATGAGTCTTGTGAACTTTGCTTTTGGTCAAGTGTATCATTGTTTGCTGAAATGAATTTGACAGTAGAAATTAAAAAAGAAATTCTTCTATCCAGGAATATTGCACTTTGGAAGGTTTTTATCCCCAGCGGCATGCTACTTCTGAGGTAACTTTAAATGTGAAACATAAAAGACCATGAATAGAAAGGGAGTCTAGACTTCATTGGTAATTATCATTTTTAATATCAACTATGGGATTTTCTTCACCCTAATTCTATCTAGCACATCTGCGAGTATGTTTAATAGTGAAAGTTAATATTTACCTAAGATAAATTAACTTTACTCAAATTTCCTTACATAGTTAATTAGTTACACTGTATTCTTTGCAACCTTTGCAGTGCATGTAGTATTTGATTTACATCCCAGTTATTGTTAAGGTTATGTGTAAATCTTACGTATACTATGGCCCAGGTCATGTAGAAAAGCAAGTGATTAAGTTAGACCAGCAGCAATTACATTCTTTCAACTGTAAGGCAATTAGAACAATAGCAGTACTTTATTCCACACACCACTTAGTTAGTTTTCTTACTGGAGCTGTACATTTCCTTGTAACATAATATTTCACATTTGCTATTGAGATCCATGTTTGGATGTGCTTGTCTGTAATGCATACTTTATTATATTTCAACGCTCAGTGCAAGTTGCTACCATAGTTTGTTCTCTTCACATCAGTCAAGCTTTTTGAATGGTTGCCTATTAACTTGTGTCTGCATTTGAACCTTGGCTTTACATGCAATATTTTCCTTTGTAGTAAAAATTATATCACACTTTTGTACAAACACACATCCATTAAATGAGGTGGGGGCCCCTCAATTTTTATTGAATGCAATCCATTAAAATTGAAGCGTACTCAAGTCCTATTGATTTCAGAAGGATTTAGGAACATCTAATCTTTTTTGGATTGCTCACAGTCTTTTCAAATAAGCTATCACAGTGTTGTTTTATAAATCCAGAATGACTTCCCATATGCAAGTGAAGTTCTAGATTCTACCTGAGCCATTAAAGTGATATTTAGCAGTCTGAATATCAAGGTGTAATTTCAGTCCAAGTATTATTGCATTATACAGTTCTAGGCAAGTGGGAAGGAAATTGCATTCAGTCACCAATGGATTTTATTCTGCATTCACCATGTTGTAAATGACATAGGCTTTAGCATTTCAAAGGCACAGTTTTATGTTAACATTGTCTCAAATGCCTAAATTCACTGTCTCTGTGTTTTCTGTTTTGTATAGCCTTGATAATCAAAACAAGAAGTTTAATAATGGTTTTTGTTTCCTATTTGTGGTTTTAATTTATTTTGTTAAACGACTGCTCAGGTTGAAATAAACTTAAAGCGCTATCCAACTCCATACCCAGAAGATTTAAAGAATATGGTGAAATCTGTTCAAAACCTGGTGGGTAAACCTAGCCATGGAATGAGGCCTGAGAATGCAACACCAACCGTCAGTGCAGAACAAGCTGTGAAAGACAAATATGAGCACAAGTGGCCAATGACAGCAAAGGATATGTCTGTGGAGGTAACATGACAGTGTTATTTAAACAAACGGGAGCTTATTTTAAGATCAGTACAATATAGATCTCTTTATTCAGAGGGTTGTGTGTAAGCAGAAGTAGGCCGATCTATAACCCCTTTCCTTCCCTCTTACCCCCCTATTAGATATAATTTGCTTCACCTTTCAGTGCTGCCCTTCTGATTTTCTTTTTTTTATTATTGGGCAAATATCATGTAGTTCTCATACTACACAGAACAAAACGGGTATTGCCAACATTGCATGACACAGAAACTGTCAGGCCTCAGCAGGGTCTGCTGTTGATTGTCAGGTACCAAGGCTGGGGCATGGCCCAAACAGGCAAGGCTGAGGTCAGATCAATCAAATGTCTGGTGCTCCTTGCTGCAGCACACTCTAAATGCAAATACAGGAGATTCCCCTGGGAGCAATGAGAACTGATGACATCCTATCTCAGGGGGAATTGTACAGGAAGAACATGGCTTCCTGCCTGTAAACATCAAGTCCTCTCACTCTTAGGTAAACTTGCTGTATTCAAAGCACGCAGTGGCAAGAAGCTGCTTGCACTAGCAGCCCCAGGCTGTGGGCAGGGAGATGCCTTATTTTTAAAAGTTTAAAATACTTTTAAAACTTTTTTGTTATTTTTAAAAAATGCTCATTTCCATGCGGATTTTTAGGCATTTCTCAGGAATAGTGCAGAGCAGCCTTAGTTCCCTCCCAATGCACAATTGGGACAGACCAGACTGTAATGGGTCCATCCATGGATGCCCACAGGATTTCCTAGACCCGATACACTGTGTGCTTTGGGTCCCCTGAATCTCCCCACAATCTCTTGATAAGAACTGCTGTTTATGTGCCTATATTAACTTTACCGATATAAAAGGGAAAGGGGAGGCCTGAAATTGGTAGCAGAGTAAGGTGGCAGAAAACTATCAAGAAAAGCAGGTAGTGATGGGTTTTTTTAAAAAAATACTCTACCACCAACAGTACATTTGTCCAGGGCAAAATAGCTATGAGCACAAAGTACAGAATTAAGCTTCTTCCCACCTAAGATCAGACAGGCCTCTACTAGTTCAAGCAGAACTCACCTCACAGGCTGTGGTCTTTCTAGATTATCAGGAAAGTAGGCACTATTTGTTATTTTACCCTACTCAGGGTGTGTGATTCCAAGCTTGGTGAGTCCGCAAAACAGGCTTAAGAGCCACACCTTGAGAGTTTCTTCTGCCTTCATCCACAAGGTGGAGCCCAAGCCACTGACCCTATGCAGGCAGTGTCAATATGAGTACCAATTGTACTTTTTTAAACAGCATTCTATGACATTTAAAGTCACATTTGCCTGGTCAGCATTCGTGCTTGGAAGTTTTATAATTCCATGCTCCTGATAAAATTTCATCATTAAAGTATCAGTTGCTGGGCTATCTTTTTATAATATTCCACAATATTATTGCATTTTACAGGACCCATATGTACATGCTGTGAATGATATGAGGATAGGGGAACTTCGTCCCTCCATGACTGAAGCACCATTGTACCAACCTAAACTTGTCCTATTGGGCAAAGAGAAAAAAGGTACTAAGTCACTTTATAGATATTGAACGTGACAATGAAAAATGCAGCAGAATAATGTGCTGAACACTGTATTCTCTTTTTTACACTTAGCCAGAATCAAATTGGAAATTATATTTAATATGCAAAGCCAGTTGATTTAGATGCACAGCTATCTCTATTTCTCTCCTACTCCTTTTCCTTAGACTAATAGCAACTTTAAATGGTGTGAAAAGGGCAGGCTCCAGGTTCCTGGGGGCCTTGGACACAGGGTACCACTGGGCCTCTTGTCCCCTCCCTTATCTCCTCAAACTACGCTCCCTTCCATTCTTGCTCCCACCCCATACCTTTTCTGTCTGCCTGCTTTTACATTTGCATATTGCAATATTTCTGTCGTCCTCCTTTTTGCCTCAGCTTCTATTTCCTTACACCGGCTGGTATTGCTTTTTTGTCTCCCTCTCATCTTCCTTTTCATTTCGATCACTTTCTTCTCCCATGTATCACATTCTCTGCCACTTTAATGCACCTCTATGTGCCTGTGCCTGGGGAACTGAGTCTCTTCTCCCTTCCCTGCATTCCCCCCCCCCCCCGCAAAACTCTGTGGATGCCTTCCCCCCCCTTTAAACTGCCTATCTGCGTTCTCCTGTGTCAACTTGGCGTGTATGTAATGTACAGAAAAGAAATCTAAAATAGTTTCAGTACTCTCAGGACGTAGTATAGGCAGCAGTTGTTCTAAGCCCTCTTAATTTGGATAAAACCCAATTTAAATGAATGGCTCTTCCTTCTAAGCAAGAATTATGAGCAAATGGTGGGCAGGTTAGCAGCCTACTAAGTGAACAAGCCCCTCAGACCATCTGGACTGTGGGTCAGTGCCTCACTTGGGCCACCCCTAGTATTGGGCATGGGTATGAAGGTGATTAAATCCTTCCTAATCACTGCTGCTCTGACAAAACTCCCTGTGTCTTTTTAAAAAAAATAAATATTGGGAAATCTCCCATGTCACATTTGGTTTGGCCCTGAGTGTTGGATATAGTGTATAAAGAAGGCTATATATGTCATTAAAAATAAATACTAAATTATTATGTTCAGCAGTAGCCAAAATGGGGGTGGGGCGTTCAAGACAGTAGCAGTTTGGTCAGGTTTGTAAGTGTAGGAAAGGTGAAAATGGATCTTTTAAAAATACAAAAAAAAAAAAGTTCAGTCTCACAAGGCACAATGTTTATACACCGACCAATAATTGTAGATTGATACAGTCAGATGATACAGCATCTTGGCTGAAGATGGATGGGAAAGGGAGGTAGTACTGCTGTGCAAATGTCTTAGGTGTCTTTGAACATTCCCGGGGTAAGTTCATGGCTGGCTATATTTGTATGATATAGAAGTGGAAATCACATAGAAGTGGAAATCACATTTCCAAGCTAATTACCGTAGTTGTTGTATATATGTCTCTGTGTTCAATCTTCTATTCAACTATTAATTTCATATTTCTTTCTGTGCTTGTTTTAGAATCAACAGATGAATCTGAAGCAGATAAAGTTCACTGCATGAATAACAGTGTTTCTTCAGGCACCTATTCAGACTATTCACCTTCACAGGCATCTTCAGGGTCTTCTAACGCTCGTGTTAAAATGGGGTCCTTGCAGACTACAGCTAAAGATGCAGTGAATAATTCTTTGTGGGGTAACAGGTGTGTTTACTTTGTAGACCCCGGTTGAAACACTGGATCTGACCATAAAGGCATCTCAGACAGCCAAAAGTACAAAGAGTTTAAATAAAAGATGGTGGTGGTGGTGGTGATATCAACCCTCGTATTAAAACAGAAACAGACAGGAATGTCACTAGGGCCAGACTAGCAGGAGCAGCAGCATGATTGAAATGCCTTTGTTTTTTCTTTGAACTAGCAGTGCTTCCTAGGACACCTATGTGACTATGTGACATAATGTCTCAGGAAGTACTGCTAGGCTGGGAGCTGGTATACTACAAGTGTACACAAGACTTCTAAGAAGTCTGGCATTGCATACAGTTGGAGAAAACCTGCTGCACTTGGAACAACATCACACTGGCACTACTGCAAATAAGTGAAGCATTGTGCAAAAAAAGGTAAGTGTTGCAGCATCCTTGCCCCCTCAACAGCTGGAGAGGGAGAAGAGCAGAGCATCCAGAACAGAGTATGTTCTCCCCCACAACTAGGCACCTCTGCAGAAAGATCCATGTTTGTGGGCGAGAGGAAGGGCACCTTTTTCCATGTCAAGGCCCAGAGGAATTATGCCTTAGGGGTGGTAATTACTCTGGCAACTTCTACCCAAAATTCAGGTCTATCTGCAAACTTTCAGAGTAGATTACAGTAGTTGAATAGCAGTTCACTCATCTTACCCATTTTTCAGCTGACGAGAATGAAAGAGGTACAAAATGATTACGTGTCATCAAGGTTTTCTGTAGTGTCTACATTTACTCCACTGCATACAGAATCCCATATAAGCAACTTTGTCCCACCATAGATACAGACTCAGTTTTCAAAGAGACTTTCACTTTGCTTGCAGGCTCAATGCTATGTGCTTATTATCTGTCACTAGCATAGAGATTTTTATACCAGAGTTTTTTTGGAGGCAGATTTTTAGATTTATGCAAAGCCATTTTCATATACATATAAATTGTGATATTTCTCTTTTTGTGTGCTTTCTCTTTGTTCCCACTCCAAACAAGCTGAAGCTTCCATTCATTCATGGGTTAAACAAAACATGCAACAGTAAGATAGTAAGATAGTAAAAATAGTAAGATATTTATTAGCATTTTATTCTGCTGTGATAGCTTCCTTATCTAATACCAATCTTTCTTCTTGTTTTCTCCAGGCTTGTCCAATCTTTTCCTCAACCACTTGAAACAAAGCCATTGCTCAGTCAACGGGAGTCTGCTCCAGCAGGAAACTTACAACAACATAACGAGAGGCGTCCAATGAGCGACACCTTTGCTGACAGCTGGAATGATGGCTCTCACTATGATAACACGGGATTTGTAGCAGAAGAGAGCACGGTGGAGAATCCAAGCGCTAACCCCCTCTTAAGCTCTAAATCGAGAAGCACATCTGCTCACGGACGCAGGCCTTTAATTAGGCAAGACAGGATAGTTGGTATCCCCCTAGAACTTGAACAGCCTACTCTCAGAAATACACCAGAATCAGAAGTGCCTCCATCAAACCCTTGGCAGAACTGGACAAGAACCCCTAGCCCTTTTGAAGATAGGACAGCCTTTCCTTCTAAGCTGGAGAGCACCCCTACCACCAGCCCTTTACCTGAAAGGAAGGATCTTGTTAAAGATTCCGCGGAAATAGCTAGCACTTTTTCTCCAGGAACACCGTGGGAGTATCATGAGTCAAATGCTAACAGAAGTCTTGGTAATGTGTTTTCGCATATTCACTGTCGCCCGGATCCTTCTAAAAACGTCATTTCTATCAGCAAGAGCACAGAGAGGCTTTCGCCAATGATGAGGGACTTGAAAACGAATAGGTTTAAGAAGTCACAAAGTATAGATGAGATAGACATTGGCGCATATAAAGTTTATAATATACCGCTAGAGAACTATGCAGCTACTACGGACAATGCCGGTATGCATGAGAGGCCAGATAAAATGATGGGTCCAGAACATGGAATGTCTAGCATGTCCCGTAGCCAGTCTGTGCCAATGCTTGATGATGAGTTGCTGACCTATGGAAGTGTTAAGGTGCAGCAGCAGCAAAAGCCTTCTGTAACTAAAAAAGTGTACCAGTTTGACCAAAGTTTTAATCCTCAAGGATCAGTGGAAGTGAAAGCCGAAAAGAGGATTCCGCCACCTTTTCAACACACTCCAGAGTACATTCCCCAGCAGACTAAAACTGTCTCAAAGGATTTGGTTAGCCCAAGAGCCTACCGAGGGTATCCACCCATGGAGCACATGTTTTCATTCTCCCAGCCTTCTGTGAATGAGGAGACTGTCAACACTCAGTACTCAAGTCAGGGATCAAGGGCTGGGTTTTTGAGAAGAGCAGATTCATTGGCCAGTTCCACAGATATGTCAATGTATAGAAGAGTCAGTGAACCACACGAACTGCCTCAGAGCGATAGGTATAACAGACACCAGTATAGAGGACCTATGGAACGCCAAAGCAGCATGCAAGTGTCTGAATCCCAATTCCTCAAAAGAAATGGCAGGTATGAAGATGAACACCCTTCATATCAAGAAGTGAAAGCCCAATCTGGAAGTTTTCCAGTTAAAAACCTTACTCAAAGGAGGCCATTGTCTGCAAGAAGCTACAGTACAGAGAGTTATGGTACCTCCCAAACCAGGCCAGTTTCAGCTAGGCCTACAATGGCAGCTCTGTTGGAAAAGATACCATCAGACTATAACTTGGGTAACTATGGTGACAAGCCGTCAGATAACACTGATTTAAAGACAAGGCCTACCCCTGTGAAGGGAAATGAGAGCTGTGGTAAAATGCCCGCTGACTGGAGACAACAGCTACTTAGACATATAGAAGCTAGAAGGTTAGACAGGGTATGTTTGGCATTTCTCTGCAATTAATGCCTTTTAGTTTTTATATTTCTATATATCAAAAAAAAAAATCTGCTTGCAGTGATTAATATGTTATCCAGTAATAATTCCTGGATTTGTGTTCTGAATTAATAAACCATGAAATGTATTTTGTTACAGTTTATACATAATGAGTTAGAATTAGGGTTGCTTTGGGGAGCATTGGAGAAGTTCTTCCCTAATATACTGTTGTTTTTTAAAATGCATAAATGATAATCTTGGTCTTCTAGTAGTGGGTAATTTATGAAGCTTAAAGGAAATCACAAAAATAGTTTATAATTTAAATATTTGTTTTATTTGCTAGCCTTTACAGTGCATAGGAAAAATATTAAAGACAAATTCCAAAGCAAAAGTATTGGAAATATTGACTTTGGCAGGCTTATAGTTAATGGGGATACTCCAAAACTCCACAGAACTCCATAGCACAATCTTCAGTGGCTGTGTTATGAATCAGCCCATGCCCTTGTGTGCACAAAGTCAGATATGCATGTGTGAACCATCTTCATGTACCAGAACTATTGGATCATGGCAGCTATAATTAAGGATTTCTTATAGAAAATTTAGCCATTGATTAACAAATAAGCTACAATTACTTTTGTTCTGGTACCCCAATGTCTTAAATCTATGTACTTGGAAGTCAGTTGATTTACATTTAACTTCTTTCCAAGTGTGTTTAGGATAACGGGTTGAAATACGTAAAGCCCCAACAGAGACCAACTATAACTTATATTTTCTATGTTAGGAAGTGTTTGTCAATTAACATTTATTATTGGTAAATGTGCAGAGTAATTCATTGACATGAGACACAGTTTCCAAGGCGTGAAGAATTAAGAATGAGGTATTGTTTGAAATGGAGATAAGAAGTAAATGAATAAAACATCTTATAACTGATATATCCAGAAAGCATTTGGAAGGAATTCTGAGAAAAACTACATAATACATGTAATTCCATTATTTTCCTTTGAAAAAAGTCTAATATACTGTGCAGCCATTGAGGCTACAGTTTGAAGTGGAAGACTAGTACAGGAGGAAAAGGAGCTTCTTAACCTTTCCACTTTATTCCATTTGCACATCTCTCTCTCTCTCTCTCTCTCTCTCTCTCTCTCTCTCTCTCTCTCTCTCACACACACACACACACACACCAAAATTCAGGTACTCATGTTTTCCTCAGTGAAGGTTAAAGCAACTGGAGTGGGAACTTTTCAGTGGGAGAATAGTTTGAAGGGAGAAGGATTATGAAGCTGGTCTTCCATCTTAAATTGCAACCTTACTGCTGCCTTGTATAAATGGCCGGGGGGCGGGGCTTAACAAGGAACTTAAACACTCACCCTGTTGGCTGTTTTTCGATTTGCATCACCTTGTACTCGTTAAATGCTGTGTGTCTCATACAGCCTTCTTCAGTCTCAGGAACCTGTTTACCTTCAGTTAACTACTATTGGAAATAAGATGAATTATGAAAGATCAATTCATGTATAATTTTAGTCCTACAGTTCACCAGGTGCTTTCATAAAATAAGTGAAAATTGAGATTGCCAAATATGGCTGTCAAAAATGCTGAAATCATCCTGGAAAATTGGAAGCCTATAGACCTTGTTCTCAGATTTGCTTTCACAAAATTACCCTTCCTTATACTCCCAGATACATATTGGTTTGTCCATTCAGTGACTGCAATAAGTGATTATATTTCAGAAATAACCATAATGGAGCAAAAATTGTAGACAGTTTCATATCTTTTGATAGCATGTGTTTTTCAAAGAAGGTAATTCACAATTTAGCTGTGGCTCACTGAGAGCTGAACTTTCCATTCAGTAATACAAATTATCTGTTTTTATTTATTTAAAGGGGGTTGGAGAGCAGGCCAAATGAGTCTGCCAAGCGCCAATGATGAACTGATTGTCGGGTCTTGCAAAGCATTCTTGTATAGCTTTTTACAAGGTGCTTTGCAAGATCTGCTGATCAGATCATCATTGGGTCTTGTGAAGTCCTGTACACAGGGCTTTGTAGGTGCCACCAGTCAGCTGATCAGCAGTACCTGCAGACTCCCTTTCGGCTGAGGTCTTTGCCTGCCCCACACCTGATGTCATATAGAACAGTGAACCACTTAAACTAAAGAAAAGACAATTTCTTGGGCTTAGACCTGGCGTTCTCAGATTTCACCACCCTGCTGTCGCCAGAGCCCACATAAACTTGTTGGAAATTACCGACGCCTACAAGTTGTAGAATAGTGGCCTATGGAAGTGGAGTTTGGCTGACATCACTTTTCTATTGATAGCTAAACCATCTTTGGAAATTGTTTCATTATTTACCATAGCATTTTCATTGTAGCAAGGAGTTCAATACCTCAGCTTCCCTCAAGCAAAATATAGACATTTGCTCTGGAAGTATTGCAACTCATCTTCTCCACTTTAGGCAGAGTTTGTCAATCAACCCAGAGGATTTAAGTCTGACTTTAAGTGGAGAAGGCTTTTTATTTTATATTTTTCCTTTCCCACTTCTAAATACCTCTCAGAGTATTTTTACTAATCTATTGTAATTTCTTCCTTTCTGCTGTCACACAAATCTATTCACCTTCCCTTGAACCGGCCAGTTTCGTTCTACCTTTCACCCTGGTCCTTTTTATCTTCACTTCCTTCCATAACAACTTTATTCTTTTGTCTCTATCCTTTCCATTATCAGTTGGTTTATTTTTAATAATGAGTGTAAATATTAACCGTTTATCTCCCTTTCTAATTTCCTTCAGGACCTCCTCTGGCTGCTTCCCCACAGAGGAGTGAGACCTCCCTTCTCTCTTCCCCACCCTCCCCAACCTTCTCCATCTCCTGGTCACCATTATTTGGCATGCAAGGAGTTGCTAGGGTTGGCATTGGTTCAATCAAAAGACAATGGCATGGCTGGGGCGTGGGGCCAGCAAGTGAGAAGGCGCTGGGCAGGCTGTGACACTGAGGTTCTTTTGAAAATGACCCATGGCCATCTCTTGGGTCCCAGCCCCCTGTTTAAGAAAAACTGACTAGAGACTACAAAATCGCAGCAAGATAGATTTTAAAGCAAAGCTATTAGAATGAATGAATAAAAATTGCAGAAACACTATAAACCAAATTATATTTATTTTGGTGTATCAGTTAAGATCTACAGAAATTTATTTAATTGGTTCAGTTTTGGAAATCAGACATCATAAAAAAAATGTATGAAAATTTTAGCCTGGCTCTCAGATACACTGATTACTAAGAAAAATACGACAATAAGCCTTCAAATCAACAACAAAGCATTGCAAAGCATTCTCATCTCCTAAGGAATGGTCCTATTCAGGCTCTAACAAGCCTGGAACAAGAGTTTTGTGTTGCTGTTTGGAGTTCACAGGGGAAAGACAAGTGAAAAGGGTTACTTTATTTCTTCCTCACGTTTGTTGAAATCCTCTTTTGCTGTGCTTGGGTTTGGTGCTGGTTTCTAGCCCTGAACCTGAATCCTTTAATGCTGTACAGTGGGCAGGGGGGTTTCTAGAGTTTGGAAAAGGAAAAGGAAACTTAAGGTCTCCTTACACAAGCGTACACATTTCTTTATTTAAAAAAACAGAATTACTTCTTAAATACAAGTTTTCTGATATTTGTACAAAACAGCAATTTGTCAAAAAGTGTGTCACTCCCAAGTCATGTGACAATTTGGAGTCTCTGGCATGAAAGGCTGCTGCTCTTCCTCACATTTTCTTTCCCAACCTCCTGTGCCTGCAAAGGCAAATTTTATAATTTATTTTTAATGCAATTATTTTGTGCATGATTTCCCCCGTACAAAAGAGCTTTTTCAAAATATATATATTTTTAAAAAAATTACTGGGAACCAACATCCTTTCCTGTCGGCTGACAAAAGCAAAATAGGAGTAGGGGGAGTGGCAAAAAAGGGCATCACAGAAACATTGTGGAAACCTGACCATGCAGTGGGCTCCCTGGCATTAGTGGCTTCCATAAATCAGTGAGCATTCATAAGAATCAAGCTTATTCCATTGATTATTGTGATTGCTTCCAAGCTGACACTTTAGAGGTATACTTTAGAGTACTACTTCATTTGCATGGACAGGTGAAGCACAGATGTTTCAGATGTACTTCCATAGCTATGCTCACTATGGGTGGAATTCAACATTGCACCAAGGGGAGTGTCCCATCAGTACTGTTCTGTGACCAACCCAGGGCCAATTTCAGAGGGTGCAGGGAGAGGAGATAGGGGATAGCCCCATGGCACAAGCAGAAGCCCTCATACAGGCTTGCACTGATGGGTGCAATACTGCCCCGTGCATTTTACTTTTTATATTGCTGTGGGTTTTTTTGTATATATATAATCCAGAATAATTTATTCATGAAGATCATTTGCTGACTGATCTTTTTAATTACACTGTATATATTGCAAGTAGTTATTTTGCAGTGTAAATTCAAAATAGGTATACATCCACTACAATATATTGGAGCAGCTCTTGATAGCAGTTATTTTGATTGGTTCTTTGTGAAAGTGAACCATAGCAAGCCAGATGTTTCTATCGTTCAGCAACTAACAGATGTCAAAAACTCTTTTTTTACCATTTTCTTTGACTATTTAAAACATTATTCTCTCCAGAAATGTCTTACATTTTTAAGAAACCTATTATATAGAGTAGAACCTCTTCTACCCAATTTATTACTTGCAGAAAAGAAATGCATATTTTATCATCAGTTTGTAGAAAACCTCTGGATAATACCCACTTCTGCATGAAATAAATTACTATAGCTTTGTATTAAAAACAGTGTCTCAGTTAGTATTGCATGGAACTTTTAATTTCAGAGTTGTGGGTTTGAGCCCCACATTGGGCAAAAGATTCCTGCAGTGCAAGGAGTTGGACCAGGTGACCCTCATAGTCCCTTCCAACTCTACAATTCTATGATTCTGTGAAGATGAAAATATATCTTGTTTGGTTTTTTTGTCAATGTCTTTTTATGGTAATCATTTTATGTACAACTAGCACTCTATGTGCTTCTGTCTGACTCAGTGCATGCATAAAAAGCTACTTATTTCTTGGTATTGTTTGTTTGCTTAAAATGAGACCATGTGAAGTTAGTCATATATGTGCAGTACTTTCTCTTAATGAGCATGCGTGTTCATATCCTGTCACGTGGTTGTTATTTCCTCTACTCAGACTGCTGCTTATAAGCACAACACTGTTAACCTTGGCATGCTGCGCTCTGGAGGTTTGTCAGCCATGCATGCGGGCAGAAGCATGACATTAAACTTGCAGACTAAATCTAAATTTGAAAACCAAATGCATCAAGAGCTACCTCTACCGAAAGTAAGTATGAGATAGCCTGCATATATCAGACAAAACACAGTAATATTTTTTCATGCCCTCCTTCCTCTTCCTTTTTAGCATTTGCATTTCTATTCATGCTTGTGTCCTATAAGCAATTCAAAAACCAAAGTTGCTAACACAACTTGCCGACTTTATATCTTTGCTTCTTCAAGTAATTGGCTCACCACGTGACAGTCATGCTGCTTTCTGCTCTTTTGTTGCAGACTAATGTAGTCAATTTTATGTGAACCAGAGAAATCTGAGGGCCATGTTTCATGTTGTAGTTGGTTAATGATGTTGATGGTGTCAGAATGGTGTAGATGTTTAATGTCAACCAATTTCGGTCACAAACTATGTTATCAATTAGTATGATCTCTTAGGAGCCAGGACCTACTGGTCATGTAGTTCAGTGGTCTAGTTAAAGACTAGATTATAATCAAAATAGCTCAAATGAAAATTTCAGAATGTATGTCCTGTTTACATCTTTTATTATATTAGCACATTTCTGTATGTAGACCATTGTGAAATCAGATATATGTTGTATGTAAATATGTTTTGTATTTTAAGCCTTTAAGGTGGGGACGTATCTTATTAACATTTTGAAAAATATTTGTGAATCAAGCTTGAATTCATCATGACCACAAACCACTAGGCCTGTTTATAGATAGTTTAGGTGAGATACCTAAGTGGAAAACCTAAGTGTGTGAAAATTAATTATAAACTGTTCTTTTAAATGTTATTGAGAGAAGGGAATGAAAAAGTGGATCTAAATTGAAACAGTCTAGATTAAACATCAAGTAATAACTCATAGTTGCCAGTCATCAATGCAGTCATGTTATCTGATGAAGATTAGACAGTGAAAACAGTAGCCAAGGAAAGGTGTAAGATTGCTTCCTTTGATTATACAGCTTCCTAAGCATTGTGGGGGAAGGGATTAGTCAAGGAAATTTTGGACATTTCAGGCAAATAAGCTTTGTTTCTAGTTTCTCGGGGTTCTATCAAATCCAGACCCAGATCTAATAGGATGAGTTTCCATTTGGGATGTTCAGTTGCTCAGCTTCCAAATAATATAGACATTTAAGCAGGCAATATTACTGCATGAGGGGGAACACTAATAGGCATTGTTTTTATAAAAAGAATAATATCAGGCTTGGGGTTGTGGCCTGCCCTCCCTTTCTTTGGCATAATTACTTCCAATATCACAAGGCACTCAAGGGGGCATACTATCCTCACAACAACCCTGTGAGGTAGACTAGATTGAGAGACTGTTAGTGGCCCAAGGTCACTCAGTGAGTTTCTGGGCTGAGCAGGGATTTGATCTCCCAGGTCCTTTTCCAGCACTCTAACCACTACACCATGCTTTGTGCTGTCTATGGGCGATTCTGAATGGTCAGCTTGGAGTCTTTATGACTGTGTATGGAGGTCTTCAATTCTCTCTGGTGTTCTGAAATAGTTTACTATGAACATTCCTATCTGGACTGTTTTGCTCCTCCCTGTGAGCGCACAAAGAAAACAAACCATGGTCCCTGTCTTAGCATTACCTTTGAACCGGAGATTGAGGTTTGTTTCGTTCAAACAACCACGATCAGTCAGCAAGCCAAGAACAAAACTTGGCTGTCAATTGTAGTTGGGAGCAAAACTCTTGCTTTTTAGGATGTAACACTAAGCCTAGTGGATGTGTTTTGTATCTCCACAGTGTTAGCAGACAGGAATAAAATTCCAGGAATGGTCTTGTGCACAGTAAGCCATGGTTTATGGGTTACTATGACATGTGAATGCACTCTTTGTGCAAATTGAAGGCCTCTTGTGCATTGAGGCTTCCTGCCCACTCCCCACTGCCAGTGTATGTGCTCAGCTCCAAAGCCTCTTAAAACTCAAGGACCTCTTGGTCTGGGGATCCAGTAGAGGCCACAGGTCCAGCAGTTGGAGGGAAGATTGAGGTCCCCTGGGCAGCAGCTGCAAGATAAACAAGAACATAAAATTGAATGTCTGCAGAATAGAACTATTTTCCTTTTAACTAAAAATGAGCATTTGTATTTAATTTCCATAACTAATACGAACATTCACCAATAGCCTAATATTTTCTGTGATACTTTGAGAGGTTTAGTCTAACTGTTCCATTAACTGTAGCAGCCTATTAACCTTTTTAAAGCCAAATACTCTGGCTTATGGATCAGACTCTTTCTTGATTAAAAGAATCATATGTGCTTTCCTGAGCTGGAGCTTTTAAAATGCATATTAATATGGAACAGAAAACATCGTTGTTAACTCTGACATTTAGAGCAATTTTCATACTAATTTCAATATCTGAGATGGGATAAAAGATATGGTTCTTTGCCATGGGATTTCCACTCTCATAGTACAATTGTCTACTAATAAGTTGACACTTTCTAGAAAGCAGAAGCATGAAGATTGTATTACTATGTACATTAAAAATGTTCCTTCTGATAGATGTATTTAGTGTGTGTTTAAACTTTTTCTGATAAACTTATGGTGTTGCCAGTTTCTTACTAAGCACTTTTTGTGTGCATCGAAGTCTTATCCAAATATGTGATCAGTTATAAAAGAGCATTGATGCTTTTCTATAGCTTGATAAAATGCAATAATATGTACTGGGTGGATATTTCCCCATCAAAAATAAAACAAAAACAATGTTTATCAAAAAGGCTAATTTGGGGCAAATGAACTGTTGATCGTCCCTCTCACTAAATAATCTCTTACCTAACATTTTAAAAATAGACCCCATCACAACAGAGCAGCATTATAGACAATGGACAGGAAGATGTTTCTGCTGGCGGCCAATGGAATCCATATCCCCTTGGAAGGCGAGATGTGCCACCAGAAACTGTTGCTAAAAAGGTAACAACTATCACACACAATGAATACTGTATATGTGTAAATACTGCCACTCTAATCTGGTTGTGATGTATGCCAGTGATCTCCTGTAGTAAAAAGACTGGGAATGAATGATGGATTTGTGAACTTGCTTCACTGCAAATTTTCCTACTGCCTTTAATCATGATTGTTACATTGGTACTAACGTAAACATGGTTCCCTCTTGACCGTGAAGTGAAACTAAGGCTTCAAGTTAGTTAGGAAACCCAATGACTCTTGGCCAGACAATGCCAAAGTTAAATGACTGGAACAATTTAGCTTTGAGGGTGATGGGAGCTCACAGACATTCCCTAATCTTCTTATTACTATTAATTGACTGCCGGCATTGCATTTGTGCCATTGTTTCATCCATTTTGATGTGTTTTAGCATCACTACCTTGTATGGATGGGTATGGATGGAAGGGCAGAAACAGGCTTACTTCACCTGTCAACATTTTCCTCCAATTTTTGTTTGAGAATATGCTGGTTTTTTAAAGGCATTTTTCCTAGACACCTCAGTATCCTTCCTCACTGATGCTGTATGCTAAATGATTACCCTACATGCCAGAATCTGATTAATTCCCTGGCACTATCCATTGTTGCATTCTTTGCCAACAATTTGTATTGTGCTGTCAGTAGAACATTCCCAGCTTGAAATAATTAACTTTTTGTGAAGGATGGTAAAAGAATATATAAAATACAAATGAAATCATGGGAAACAGGCCTACGCAATGGAGATTATTTCCCTAATCAGAATAAGTAATTTTGTTTTTCTACAAAAAAGATTTATTTTCAGTTCATCCATATACATTAGGAGCTGTGTTATGAATGCCTTAGCTGTGACAATATGAGGCTTTGCAAACAAAAAATCTATTAAAATGGATGAGAATTATTTACCTTTCACTCTCAGTTTTTGAGCATGCTGCTCTAGCAATACTGATTTTCTTTCATAGAATTTGACCTCAGGAGATTCATGTCCGCTATAGTTGCTGATGGTTTAAACATTGTGAGTCATTTGAAACCAACTTCACAGTAATTTTTAGACTTTAACTACTGATGTTATTTATGACTATAGATTGCTTTTATATGATTATTTTAATATTTTATTCTTTGCCTCTGGTGTGTGTATTTTCCTTGATTATTTTATAAACCACCCAGGGATCTAAACAGATGGTGGATGGTTTAAAAATACCATTAATAATGATGATAATAATACCTTTTAAAATGTAAAATAGGAGAAGGCTCTTTGCTGACAGGGGAGGGCACTGGCAGCTGGTGATGTAGCACCTGAAGTTTCCAATATAACAGAAATGAGCCAACCTCCAACAGACAACTAGGCCTAGAATTCAGACCTCCTCTTCCTACTCTGCTGAGATCCTCCTCCAGATCAGATTCATCTAGGGCAGGCATAGGCAAACCCAGCCCTCCAGATGTTTTTGGCCTACAACTCCCATCATCCCTAGCTAACAGGATCAGTGGTCAGGGATGATGGGAGTTGTAGTCCCAAAACATCTGGGAGGGCTGAGTTTGCCTATGCCTGCTCTAGGGGTCCCAAGTTTTCATTCCTCAACCCACTGCAACCTTCCCCTAGGTCAGCTTCCTTGAGCTGAGCTTCTCCCACTCCTCCTCATCTGACCACCCTCTCCATGGGACTCACGACAGGCATGATCCAACATAAGTTATGTGTGATCCAGACTTTGCTTCCACAGGTAGAGGGGCAGGAGATGACTTTTACAAATTCAGCCTCTTCCTAGTATTTCCTCCCATGGGGTTCTTGAACATTCAGAGCCCTTAGGAACAATGTGGGTGGTAGTCTGGAGATAGCAGAGAGAAGGGAATCTGCAAAAGTCACCTCCCTGCTCTGCCCCCCCCCCCCCCGCATCTGAAGCCTTCCATAGATGGAAGGAGGATATTGTCACTCAGCTGAAGGTACTAATATAAATAACAAATACGTTTTTCCACTTTTCTGTTTTACAAATAATTTTCTACACCTTACAGTTCAAATATATCTGAAGGAGTGACTTTCGCTATGCTGCTCTGGAAAAAAAGTCAGAACTTCATATGTTTATACTCAAGAGCTTTGCTCTGTGTGTGTGTGTGTACAAGTTTCAAGAAAAGTGCTTTTTTCAGTTTTCTAAATTCCTGGCCTAATGAGTTAATGTTACCCACAG
The DNA here is from genome assembly GCF_964234715.1 of Podarcis melisellensis. Taxonomy (NCBI): domain Eukaryota; kingdom Metazoa; phylum Chordata; class Lepidosauria; order Squamata; family Lacertidae; genus Podarcis; species Podarcis melisellensis. The sequence goes on from NC_138538.1 coordinate 62,623,388, forward strand.
GCAGGTAGCCATATCCAGACGCTGATGGGATCGCAAAGTCTACAACATCGAAGCCGAGAGCAGCCATATGAGAGCAACATGAATAAAGTGACCATCCAGCAGTATCAGCCACCACTGCCGATCCAGATCCCTTCTCAGAGCACTCGGGCACCACAAGCAGGGAGATGTGTCATTCAAACTAAAGGGCAGAGGAGTATGGATGGTTATCCAGAACAGGTGAGCATGCAGCAGAACGGCATGAGGATGAGAGATGTGAATGGAATTGTGTGCAAGATGTCTCAAAAAGGTAGGCTTATTTTTCAAGTCTGTGAAAAAGTTTTCCTATTTACCGTTATTTGAAATTGCTAAATAAAAAGGCATGTATGTGTAGATTATAAATCTCAGTTCTCTTGCATACCTGCGAATTCAGAGTGATGAAGTCACTATGAGGGATTTTTATTGTAGTAGTAGTGAGATTGGTGTGCTCCAAATTGTAACTCACCATAGGAAACCCTAATAATGTTGTAGAAACCTAGAAGGTGTTCATCCCAATGTGTCCTAAGCATTCGCAAAACCAAACATTAGGACAACAAAAGTCAATCCCTTGTGACTTCAGCATGTAACGATAACCATATTTTAAAAGGCCACATGAGTCATCCCAATGAAGTTAAGCAATTTATTTGATTTGGCTGCTATTATGTTTGGATTCTAGTTATATTTATAGTTCCATAAAGACATATGGAAATGTGATGTCCTCTTTCTATAGCCTATGTAGAATTTCAATCCAAATAATATGGATTTGCCAAAGTTACATTTTAACTATATCTAACTACATTTTGATGGGGGGGGGGGGAGAGAGTTTGAAGATTTTCCAAAACATTTCTTCTGCAGTCTTAATATATCTTAAAATTATCTTTTAATGTATTATGTTTCTAATTGTCATGAAACAAATATTATTGTATCAGCTTTTTTAAGTAAGAAAAGCAACTTAAAGAGAATACATCATTGATGATCGTATCACAGTTGATTCAAACATTTTACATTGTATCACACAGTACATCCACAAATAAACTTCTTAAATTAAAAAAAAATCATCCTAGAGTAGCCTCATGGACATTTGTCAAAAAATAACAAATTTGTGACAGTTAATTAAATGCATGCATTTAAACATCCCTTTGTGTCTTTTACATCTAGTTTTGTGTGAGGATAGAAAAGAATCCAGGCCTTGGATTTAGTATCAGTGGAGGAATAAGTGGACAAGGAAATCCATTCAAACCTTCTGACAAGGTAAGGTGGTAATTTCTTGCTTGAATTAGTGACCAGATAATGCAGTTTGAACATTTAGGGTAGTTAAAGTTCAGGTATTCATGGCATCTGTTCCTTTGCTTGCAATTAAAGAGCTGAAAAAGACAGGTTGCCCTACTGTGTATTATGATCCCAAAACATCCTTTGGCTAGAGATACATGTCACTGAATGTCTGCAAAAACGTGTTGCCAGCAAATTCTGGGATTGTAGAGACTGGGGGCTGTCACTTTACACTTTTGCAACTACCCTGGTTAGTCAGTAAATTAGAATAGGGCCTTCAGAAAGGCATTCAGCAAACACTTATCCCACTTCTGCAGTGGTGATTAAAAATGCCTAGGGTCTCACATGCTGATCTGAACTACCGAAAGGCCATCAGGTTTGGTGAGTGGGGATGCAGGAAGTGAAAAGTATGAGCAGTTCCCTTCCTGGCCTCAGTTCTCCTTTCCTTCTTTCTACCCTTCATTGAGATTGTGGCCTTAGACCAGCCTTCCCCAGCCTGGTGCCCTTCAAATGGTTGAGGCTACAATTCCCATCACCCTGACCATTGGCCATACTGCCTGCGGCTGATCCAAAACATTTGGCACCTGGTTGTGGAAAGCTGCCTTAGACAAAGCAAGGGGTGGGGCCATAGGCGCCGACTCCATGGGGCTTGAGGGGGCCCGAGCCCCCTCAAAAATTCGTTTGGGGGGGCTCTGCCCCCCAATAATCTCCGGCGCCCCTCCAGCAGAGCGCCATCGCCGCCCCTCCCCCAGCCCAAAATGCACAGGGAGGGGCGGGCTGCATGCCTCCTGCCCTCCCTCCCGAGCAAAAGCTCCACCCAATTTCCTTTGGAGCTGATTAATAGGCGCAGCACGCTCTCCCCTATTCGCTCACGAGGAGGCGGCGCCACTTTATTTGCATATTCATGAGCTTATTTATTATTCATGAGCTTTCCCGGGCCCCCCCCAATATTTTTTATAAGTCCGCGTCCCTGGGTGGGGCCAGCCCTCCTCTTCCAAAGTTAGTTTTATCTACTGTTCACCAAACTGGGAACTCTTCCATCTTCTCATACCAGAAGCATTGTCCCCCCCCCCTTCCTTCCCTCTCAAATCCAGCTTTTGGTTTAGAGGTGGGACAGGAAGTGTCACTTTCCAACTTGTCACATCCTGTAGTTATAGAAACAGAACTCAGGACAGGGTTATATAAACAGGAACTGGCTTGATTCTTATTGACTTCTACTAAGTGATCTGGGACAAAATAAACAACTGCAACCTGGAATACAGTCAAGAAGGGCAAAACCTGTTTCACTCTCTTCACACTGGCATCATCAGGGCAGGTGTAGCTTACACATGATGGTACTTCTGATTACATACCTGTAATGGCATAAGGGGTTGCTTGTGCGTAAGCGCTAAAACGCTCCCAGTTTTGTGCTTAGTTTTAAACTCTCTCTAGCCGGACAGCCATGAGTGTGTGGCTGCCTTAATCACTGGCAGAATCCGTCAGTGGGCGTTTCCTGAATTTCTTCCAACATAAAAGTTCTTTGACAGAAAGTCTCCTCCTTGATTCTCTGCGCGACAGCTTTCTGCGCAGCGGGGGCATCCCAAGGGGAGGCCCCGAGCTCTCACCACTGGTCTCGCTTGAAGCGTCTCTGTGCCTCACCTCCAACACTGTCTTCTCCTCCCCTCCTTCTTCAGCGGAAACTCTCCCTCTCCCCCTGCTGGTTCCCTCCTCAGCATCCGAGGGTCTCCCAGCATCCGAGAGCCTCTCCACCACCCTGCGCTCCGATGGCAGTTCCCTGACAATACCTTTATGCTATCAAATTTAAGCAAATATCTATCATCCATTCCCACCATATTTGAGACTAAGTGACCTGCTCACCACTGATAGGGACCCTACGGGGGAAATATTCCCGAACCCCAAAGAAATTTGTAGTTATAGGAGAACCACAATACTGTAACTTCTGAACATTTATATATAGATGAAGTTTTAGATGTTTGTAGAACCATTATAAATGTTTTTTTCTATGGATTTTGAACTCAAATAAGCAGCAATGTAATAAATAGCATGAATAAGCAATATGAGATATTTTGGAATGTATTCACTGTCAAGAACAGTTTGCTAGGCTGTTAGTTTATGAATTCTGACTAAGATGCATTCCACTAGCTCTACACTAAGCAAGATCTCATACTATTTTAGCAAAAATATTAATAGGAGCAATCATTTAGCATATAAAAATCATCAATCAGTGCTAAAGCATTGATAAATGTACTGATTTTTACCTTATTTCTAAAGTAGCTAAAATGCCATACTGCCTATTTTTAATTTGTCTTACGATAGCATAGTTAAATTCTTTATCAGTTGTTTTGACATTTCACATATCTACAAATTATGCTTGCACCTCTGGTAGAACTAGATGTTATGATAAACATGAGGCAGCCTGGTTTCAAGTTTTCTCCTCTACAATTACTGGTTTGCCTGTAACACTAAACCAGGCATAGGCAAACTCGGCCCTCCAGATGTTTTGGGACTACAACTCCCATCATCCCTGACTACTGGTCCTGTTAGCTAGGGATGGTGGGAGTTGTAGTCCCAAAACATCTGGAGGCCGAGTTTGCCTATGCCTGCACTACACCATGGCTTAAAGTCATCCTACATCACTTTCTTCAGAGGAATGAGCTGTAAACCTTTCGTGGAAGCAGATTCAGTGCAGATCCATAGCTCTTCATTCTTAAAGACTCTCTTGTAAAAACAGTTGATGTTATGGAGGCAGATAGGCAAGATAAGGCCATAGGCAAGATAAGGCAGGAGGTCGTGTTTTGTGGCAGAGATCCAAATCACTACAGGGAGAACATACATATGTGCAGTAGGGATTCAGAGGTCCTGCTTTCTGATCCATAACACTGAAAATAAGAATGCACCATGACATATATTTAATTCAACAATGAACTGTTGGTTTGATCACAGGCTTCTTTTTCTAAATTATAAGTAGATGTTGTCTAGTACAGAACTTGTAATATTCAGGAAGTAGGCTGGATTCCAGCTAGTGTAGTCCATAGGCATATTAATTATTGCAGTCCACCTAGTTCATATACGAACCTTTAGCCTAGTTCTTGGTTATAGTTTCCTAACCTCTGTTACTTCTGACTTATAGGGTATCTTTGTTACTAGGGTTCAGCCTGATGGACCAGCATCCAACCTGCTCCAGCCTGGTGATAAGATTATTCAAGTAAGCAAAATCTTTTAATTAACAAAAGCATGGATTCAGTGCAAATATTCCTTCACATGTGCATGCTACTGTATTGTTCTTTTCCCTGCTTTCCCATAGTAACCTTTAGATGACCTCAGGTGGGGATTCAGGTTTGGTAGGAACGGCAATGTGCACTGGTGAAAACTACCCCCTCCTGAGTAGGTGTGAGCCCAGTGGTGGAAAGGGTGGCTTAAATAGTCTTTGGGGCACATGAAGGAGCAAAATGGCTAGTGTGCCAGAGACGAATTAGTTGCTTCCTTTGCAGGTTTAGGTACTTGTTACATCTCTGACCCAGTTGTGGACTGGATTCTGCAAGTTGGAGAATGACCCTTTTTTTTTACTTGATTTCCATGAAACAATGTAAAGTTTGCCCAGTCTGAAGTTTTCCTGAATATATATTGCTAATATACAGAACTTTGTGTTTTACTCCTTCATGTGTGTTTTTTTGCATTGGCTCCATTGAAACTGAAGCCAGCTGGGGAGATGCCCGTGTGCAACTGGTGTCAGAAACAGTGGTGAGATCAGGGCAACGATCCACATCATTCTTCCCCTCCTCCCTTAACTGTGATTTTGTGGTAATAAAATTGAAAAGAACACAAAAGAGCCAAATATTTTTGAGGAAGGGATTTTGTTTGATTTTTAGGTTATAATGAAATGTAGTACGGCTAGATTGCAACCTCTGGGATTTTTGAATTATTTACAAAACGTTCATGCTAACACAGGGACACATCCAGTTTACTTTTCTTCATGCTCAAAACAAAACTGAAAATGTAGCTTAGACCATTGCTAATGACAGGGACGGTGCTGGGCAAGTTTCCCTTTTACAGTTTTTTTTAATTTCTTTTTTTATTTGTTTACACTTTTTCCATGCTTTTCACTATTTGTTGCTGTTCTTCAGTATTAAAATTAGAGCATGGAAGAGATACTGTTAAAGCATTTGTTCAAAACAGATCTTAGCAAAAATAATTTAGATACCTTGTGCTATGGTTTGCTCAGGCTTGACACTTCTTGTCCGAGTCAGTTGCTTCTGCAATAATGAAAGGCAAGCCTGCAGCCAACTTTTTTCAGTGGTCATATCCATATCAGAAGCACTCTGAAGCACCTCCTGCTTTCCGCTGATTTCTCCTGTGCAAGTCCCTCATCTGTATGCACTGCAGAACAGGACAGTTACAGAAGGATATTGGGCCTCGATATCTTTCCAATTCCTAGGGCACAATGTTATGTCCACAACAGGGAAAGAGCCAGGGAACATTCATTTGAATGTGCCTATTTTATTTATGGATCTTGCTGAGATAACAGTTATCATGGTGGTCACCTACTGAATCATAATTCACAATGGTCGCCTGACACCAGTTTTGCCATTGCAACACATTCCATTATAAAGGGCATACAAGAAGAATAGTGTCAATTAAATAATAATTATTTTAAAGGGTTTTTTGTTACAATGTTTGGTTTAGCAGCATGGTTTACAGTTAGGTGATCAATAAGTTTGCCTACCTATACGCAACTGTTTAACCATCAGCAGGACATGAAGCAGGGAGTTGTATAGGAGAGGGGAGTCCTTAACTTGATAATTTGCTAGGTCCCACAACAGATAAGTTTTGTGAACTGGCCCACGGAATGGCATTCGAATCCATAAGTACAACAACTCACTTAAGTTTATATCAAATATATGATTATTGTGCAGCATTTGTTTCACTTTTATAAATTGCTTGTCTCTTTTATAAATTGCTTGTTGAGAATGGAACTTTTGTTAATGAAATAAGAAAAAACAAGCTCCTCTTGTGCTTGTTCCCCCACTCCGGTAGGTGCCTGTCATGCATCCTGCATTCATTCTCCTACTTTCTCACTTATTCATTTATCTGTACAGATATTGCGCATCTCTTCTTCCTTCTCTCTTGTTCACTGTAGGCCCATCTCCTTTTCTCTATATATTAACAGAGCACATGCTCTTGGTTTCTATAGAGAAAAAGAAGGAAATCCACAAATGCTTAAAAAGAAAAAAAAACTTAACATCTGAATTTGCAAACAAAGGATATTTTCTACATTTGTTTCAGCTGTTATTTACTGTCAGCTTTATCTGATGATAGTATACTGTAACTAGTTTGATTACTGAAGTAACTTGTAGAGCATGTAATTTCCCTGGTGCTCTGTGAATCTGTGGATAACCTTAAGAAGGGAACAAGAATTTACTGGCAGACCTGGATTGGAACTCTGGCCACTTCAAAACAACTTCAGAGGGGGGTGCAGTTTTCAGGGCAGAGAAGTTGCAGGAGAGAAGAGGTAGGTGATGTGAGTTTAGCAGCTTCCCCCTCCTTCCTCAGCAGCTTCCTCACTGCAGCCCCAGCCCCAGTGTATTTGGCAACCCCAGTTTGAGGAAGAGAGAGAAGTGGAGGGCAGGAAAAGGGTTGAGCACTTGCACCTACTTGCCACTTCTCCCTTGCAAATCGTACCCTCCATTTTTTTGTTTTCAGCTTTTAAGTAGCAACTGGCTGTCCAGACCTTTATCTGCTGTTGAACACCTAGTTTGTCCTAACAGGGTTATTTGAAGCTCCTGAATATAATTCACCTTCCCCATTACATTCCCTTTATATGATGGAAAAATGAGTCTCATGTTCCATTATGCTAATCACCAAAGGGACTTCCTACAAGTATTATTGTGCAGAGAGCTGGCCCGCCTATGAGGCAGGGTACGTTAGTCACTCGAGAAGAAGCCCTTATGGAGTTTGCCTGCTCCCCATCATGGGGGCAGCAGCAGGGCATTTTGCCTCAGGTGCCAAAATGCTTCAGGCTGCCCCTGGTGGTACAAGCTTGAAATAGGGCACAAGAGGTTGAGCAACCTACAGTGGCTCAAGTCAATGCGATTTGGTATGTTCTAAGATGCTGAGAGACTAGACACCTCTAAGGTAGTAGTTGGCTCCTACCTGGTGGGAATGCGGTTTGTAAGACATCTGGTGGAGCACAAAACAGAGGTGCAAAGTGTGCACTAGGCCCTGGAGGCTGCAGGGTTCACTGGTGCAGCACTTCAGTGTACAAGGATGAGTTTGATATTTGTGTTCTTGCCACAAAAACTTGCCACAATATACTCAAGTGGCACACAACCGCTTGAAGAGGATGTGTGAACTCCAGAGAAACTCCTTTGTCAGTTTAACAGAGCCTGTATGACGCTTAAGGAATTTGAGTTGCCACCTAGGATAGCAGTCTGAAAATAATTTTGCATAAAAATGTTAATCAAATTAGTTGTGACAACTTCAGGCTTTACTAAATCATATGGTAAGTCAGAAAGCTGAAGCAACACCATCTTATTGCCTTAGGTAATATATATTAAACAGATAATAATGATGGGAATAATTCAACTTACTGAATATTTCAGCATCAGCATATCTCTGAAACAGTATTTCATTTCAGCGTAAAAGTAATAAGTAAGGGAATTGCATACTTGGCATGAATTCTCATGATACCGTTTTTCAGTAGCCATTCACTTACTGTAAGTCCTAAATTTTACTGGAGTATTTTGCTCACTAGAAATCTCAACAAGAAAAAATATTCTGAGGTCATATACAGTGTTTTAACCACTGTTAGAGAGCTAATGTTAAAGGCAAAACTACAAGTGACATGGGAGAAGAAGAAGAAGAAGAAGAAGAAGAAGAAGAAGAAGAAGAAGAAGAAGAAGAAGAAGAAGAAATAATAATTAGAATTGGGTGGGAGCAAAAACATAAAGAAGAAGAAATAATAATTAGAATTGGGTGGGAGCAAAAACATAAAGTATAGATGTATCTTTCTCATTTCAGGGTTAATTTCAGCTGGCAGAAGGGCTGCTGTAATTGGGGAAATGACATTGCAAGGAAATCTCACTGCCTACCACCCACCAAAAATGCCCCAGCTGCCCACATTCTTCAAGAAGGGCAGAAACAAAAAGAAATGCACCAAATTTGAAATGTGACCTACTTTCCCACTGATACCTGGTCACCTTTGCTTTTTTTACATTGTGGTTTTATGTTGTGAAGCTGACCTAAGATCAAAAGGTATAGGGTGGTATACAAATTTAATAAATACAATAAATAAAAAAATAATATGCCACTACAGCAAAAATCAGTGACTAAAATGTTATCCGAAAAGTGCAGAAAAACAATTAAGCCAACTGCATCTACAGTACATGGCAATACTAACAAATTTAAGTTACTGAAACAGAAATGCAAATGACACAACTTATATTGTTTTTAAGTGTTGTGATTGGCAGACAATTAAACATAAAAAATTATTAATGATAATACACTTTAAAATAATAATAATTTTATTTATTAAATTTCTAAACCATCATTTATCCAAGAGCAAAAAGGTTTACAGTAGAAAAATACAAAAAGACATAACAAAACCCCACCACAGTTTAAAAGGCCTGCAAGTAGAATAATATTTTTGCTTGGCACCTAAGTATATTTAATGACGGCACCAGGCAATCCTCCCTGGGGAGAGCATTCCAGAAGTGGGGAGCCACTGCAGAAAAGGCCTGTTCTCATGCTGCCACCCTCTGGACCTCTCCTTTAGGAGACACACAAGGAAGGGCCTCTAATGAGGATTGCAGGGTCCGGGTCAGTTCACAGGGGGAAAGGCAATCCCATGAAAGGGATTGCAGCTTATGCCCCTCACGTTTGTGTAGTGAATACCGCAAACAAGAAAACACCAGGAAAGCACACGGTATGTCCAATACCGTCTAAATGTGTTTATCTGTTTTCAGGGTTTTTTGTTTTATTTATTAAAATCGATTATAGCTAGCATCCAAAATGATATAAAAGGTAAAGGGACCCCTGACCATTAGGTCCAGTCGTTGCCGACTCTGGGGTTGCAGAGCTGGCTGAGGGAGCCAGCGTACAGCTTCCGGGTCATGTGGCCAGCATGACTAAGCCGCTTCTGACGAGCCAGAGCAGCGCACGGAAATGCCGTTTATCTTCCCACCGGAGCAGTACCTATTTATCTACTTGCACTTTGACGTGCTTTTGAACTGCTAGGTTGGCAGGAGCAGGGACTGAGCAATGGGAGCTCACCCAGTCATGGGGATTCGAACCACAGACCTTCTGATCAGCAAGCCCTAGGCTCTGTGGTTTAACCCACAGCGCCACCCGCGTCCCTAAGCTGATGCATAAACCCTGCAAAAATAAGTAGAATTTACAATAGAGCTGAGCTCTTCTCACAGTTGTGCTAGAGTTCTATTAATTTCAGTGGTGAAATCTCCCAGTAGATTGTGTGCATAATCAAATCCACTCCATCATAATCCAGTGTAATTAGATTGAATGTTAACTTTTCCAAAATCCGAGGCAATAATTCAATCTTTTACTAAGTCAGAAAACACTGGTGATGTATATTGACTACATAGCAAATCAATGTAAAGTTGATGAATGTAGCTCATTCATGTTTCCCTTTATCTGGAGCTGCTTTATAGCAGTGCTTGCAATGTCAGATTTACTGAACTTTTCAGCAAAGGAATATGGAATTGAGTCAAAGTGGTCAATTTTTCTTAATTTCCTTATGGACATTGAGCTGCTTAATCTGGATAATTCATGACACAAGAAGTAAACAGTTAACAAGGAGAAAGTCGCAAATAAAATTCCTTGTACTGCTTAATGCAAACTTTGCATGTTCCAAAGTATCAGCAGTCCTTTTGCAGGACTATGCCTTCCTCATGAGGGGAAGAGGGATGGGTAAACTGCAAAATGGCCACCAACATATGCTCCCTTCTTCTACATCTCATTGGCTGAATTTTCTGGTTTGTTACTTTAGACCTGGTTCTCGGGTTCATGTTTGAGGTGTCATCACAAGATTTTTACCTTGCAAGTTTCACATCCTGAGCATTAGACGTATGTTCCTTTGCCAGGAATACTTGGTAGCATTGCTGCTGAAATCCGTCAGTTGCAGAAAATACCTGACTGCCTCAGAAAGATCTGCTGAGGAATAGACTAAACCAGAGTATAGAAAGAACAGGAACATTTATCCACCCCTGTCCTATCTAGGGGATGACTGGGTCCCAGGAGTGCCTTGCTCATGATACTTTTGCCTCCGAGATCAGGTTGGCAGTCCGAGAACAAGGGTAGTTTCTTATCTAATTCATATGTGAGTACATTTCAAAAGCATATTTGCAGTGTGGAATAGATACGGTAAACACTTCCTCATGACTTTACCACACCAAGATGAACATAGGAATTGGCACTTCGCTGTTTTGTACAGTACTATAGAGAGAGTGGAAAGGAATGAATCCTTGACCATTCTGCTTCAAAATCTCTTCCATGACTTCCCAACTTGTAATCCAAGTTTAGCTTGTAATAGTTAAAGCCAGCCGGACTTAAGTATTTATTTAAATCCCACTTTTCCTCCAACAAGCTCAAAGATGCATGCCTAGTTCTTTGTCTCCCCATTTTATCCTCACAACAATCCTGTGAATTAGGTCAGGCTGACAGTGATTGGCCCAAAGTCCCCAACACTCCTGCCACTACATCTCTACTGGGCTGAATATGGGAAATGCCTCAGTTGAAAAGCACTGTGTTTAAGGTGTCATGGAATGATAGTTAGGTTTGTAGTGATTAATCTTCAATAGCTCATTCAACAAGTCATAGCTGAATGCAAAATGATGAACATGTATTTGTAAACTTGTCCTTATTCCAGGAGCATAGTAAGCCATCAAGTCAAACAACTAATGGTCACCACTCAGCAAACCTTTTTGTGAAATAGCTCCTATTCCAATTTGTGAAATAGCACTTGGAAATCCCCCCAACAATCTTAATATTTATTATTGATTGATCGATTATTTAAAATCAATTTAAACAAGTTTTAATAATCATTACTATAATTGATGTCTTGTATATTTTTATCCAGTATGTAGCTTCCTAGAGACTCTAACATGTAAATATCATTACTAATAAGCAATATTGTTAGACATTCTATCACTTTTTAGTTTTCTAGGTAGATACAATAGTTGCAAATATATCATTTTGTGAAATCCTTGAGAAAGAATGGTTGGATTCAAAAATACACTGGATTAGCAATGAAACCTCCTCTGTACTTGTTGAGTTCCACCTTCTACATCACTTCTGTTCTCTCTAATCCATTTTCCATGAGCTTGCTTATTGTTCATCAACAACTATATTTATTTATTTATTTATTTATTGTTTTGCATTAATGCTATTTCCAAGAAAGATCTTTTTCAAACGTCAGTCGTATTGAAGAGTAATATGAAAGCCAAACTAAACATCATGTGTCAGTTCCGGATGTGGGTTAAACCCTTGCCTGCCCCAGTTACATATAATGTGAGGTCATCTTACCTTTAGAGCAGGTTTTGCCGCCTCGCCATCACTCCCCTCCGCTGTGTTTCACCTCAGCTGAGTTTCAGAGCTGGAAGTTAACTCAGCTGTGAGAGAAGTGCTTGAGTAAGTGGCTGGGGGAGGTACACAGCAGTCACAGCAAAAGTTCAGCTTCCCTTACCCACACACCAGTACAGTTCCAACTCTAAGCTGCCATTTATATGACTGGGTTCAAGTTGGGATTGTACAAATGGGCCTGTGACCATCACATCTAGTGCTGAATAACCTTTTTCCCACGGGAACTCACCTCTGGCATGAAACCAACGCAGAATTGTTAATGCTAAACTATCAAGCACATCCGTGTCATGTGAACTAAACTGGTACGTGTGTTCCTTAGCATATGGATTATGTCGTGAGTTTTCAGTATAAACTGCTGGCATTCAAGTACCAAGAAAGCAGGCAGTGGCAAAGTAGCCATACCACAGCCACAATACTTTCCTTTTTCAGATTTCAGAACCTGGTTATTACCCTGACTACTGGCCAACAAACCTGGGGTGGTTTCATGGTAAGTCTCACAATGAGTATAAACTTGAAGTATTTTTTTTTGTAAACCAAAGTTAGCAAATGAGGTTCTGAAATATATTTGTTCTTATTGCAGATGGCACTGAGTACACATGAAGCACTGGATATCTCTTAAACCCAGTTTCAAAATCCAGGGTCTTGTTCCCTGAACAAAACAATGCCTCACTCAATCTGCTATAATGCATCATCAAACGTCTGAGTTAAGGAACTTGAGATATAAATATATATTGTTTGCCTGCCTCATGTATTGATATAGATCATCAGCAAAGAACTTTTTTTCATCACAAGACTACCTTCTGATTTTTTTTAATGACAAATATGTCAATAACTCCCACGATATAAAGTAATTGAAGCTGTTTCAAGTAAACCCATATCTCAAGGCCAAACCATAGGAAAATGGAACATGTATTCCCAACCCCAGAAGTCCAGCATTCAGTTCTTATGAAACGCAACTACTCTTTAGGTTTATGTTGGAAAGGAATCATATATGATCTGTTGGTTCATTATCAGAGCTCTGTTTAAATTACCATCTTTCACTACAGTGGAAAAATAATACTTTTGCCATCAAATACTGCTATCAATATCCACGGCATACATTGGTATCTGTAAGGAAACAACCTTGTGAGCTTAAAGTGTAATGGTGCCCCTTCAAGGTGGAACCAAGTAGGCTAGGATGCACTGACTACACCTCACCTTTGAAAGTTGAATGGGTCTATGTTTCACTGTAATTCTAATTTGGATTTCTATGCTTTCAATAGAATTATAATTTATGTGCCCTTTAATTCTGCCCTAAATAATCCATTTGATTTAGGATTCCTTTTTGTTTTTCTGCCCCCATTTGTGCCACCACCCTATAGCATGTGCTATTATACCAGTGAATCCTTAAGAACTCATGCTCGTATACTTTTCGTAGCCAGCTGCATCTAATTATCAGGTAAAGGTTGTAAAAGGAGGAGGGCTGAAAGCTTGCTTATAAGGTAAATCACTCCTGCCAACGTACCAAGTGTCAGATGATCCACTCTGCATGTTTAGGAATCATGTTCTGATCTTTTGATGTACCCCTTGGATATAAAAAAAACATGTTATTGGCCCTTTGCACTGCATCATGTTCAGGTAAATAGAACCAAAAATAATAATGGGTTCACTCATTTTCAGTCAGCAATCCATCTGAAATCCTCCCCCCGCCCCCTAAGACCAGTAGGATTACTCTGGAGGTAACTGGATGGAGAAATGTGCCCTGTTAAGAGTTTTTCAGTCCTTCAGTTGGAAGCCAAAATTAGGCCATCAGGATACGAGAAAGGGACATGCAGACAGATGTTTTGCACTTAAGGCCATTTACTGCAACATGACAGACTATCAGCCTTTACAGAAAACAAACAAATCTAAAATCTAAATGAAGTCCAGCTTCAGGCTGGCTCTCAGAAAATATTCCTCTGAGGTTTTGCACACTAAATCCAAGGCTTTGTTGAATGTCTTTGATCTGTCTGGAATTTGTACTCTTTCTCTTAAATTATTTTCCTGCTATTTGTTAAAACATTTAAATTAATAAAAGAATTTTCTCTTTAGTGTGTGGGCTCTCTGTTCATTATAATTTTTTCTTATTCCTTGCCTGCCTGATTATGCTTATACTTTCAACACTGTGTTGCAACTTTTACAAGTTTCCCCCCACTACCACTCTGTACACACAGACCTAATTAAAGACCCTAAACTGATCATCTCTTTGGAAGCATGGAAAAATCTCACACACATCCTGCGCTTCACCATCTACAGGTGCTTCTGTTTGATTAAATACGGGGGGGGGGGCAGCTCTCTGCATAATGAAGGAAGTAAATGTGGAAGTCTGGACCTGCAGTTCTGTGTACATAACTCTGAATATGAATTACAGCGATCGTATCTGTTGGGAATCAAAAAGTGCCTTAGGGACACAAATCACCTCATTCGGATTTTTTGAGTGGCTGCCCTTCACATTACTGAGTTACTGTGGCTCAGTGCCTAGTGTGTTAGATTTTGGTTGGGGAAGAGCTAAACCGAAATCCTCACTATCTTGGGTTTCTATCTGTGTTTTGGGGGGGTGCGGTGCAGAAGGAGAAGCATGCATGCAGCAATGGGGTCTTTGGAGGAAAAGGTGGGATAAAGCATGTAGTATCATAAATACCTTTTAAAACAGCTCTATTTCAATTGCAGTTTGCCAAGGCAGATGATCTTGGACTCCTTTGGGAGGTGGGCTGGATAAAACAATAAATGTGGGTTGTGCTATTCAGTAACACAGATTCAAATACACTAGATCGCAGCCACCGACACATTGTTATAAACTGTTCTTCCAGGAAAGCATTTCTACATACATTCTGACATACATTTCTAGCTTTCCTTGTCAAAAATTTTGACTAAAGTATCTGTAAATGAATGAGCATTTTTACAATGCTGGTCACCAGATTTGAGTTTAGAAGAAGGAATAGGGAAATGAATAAGACCCTCCTATGAAAATAATACTGGGCCTGTTCAGATATGGTTTGACTATCATATGGTTTGTTTCATTCCCGCTCGTATGCTCTGATTTATTTCCTTATCTTCCTGGTTTGAGTAAACCAGTTTTCATCCAAGCCAGAATTGGAATGTACAGATTGTGAAGTAAATAATGGTGTGTGCAAACCAAGGAGGATGGAAATTTGAACATGAGAGGGAAAGCTCCATCAGCCAGACCATGATTTCACCATTATCTCGCAACTCTGGTACTAAAGAAATGCCAAGGACCTTGAGGAAAGGACTGGCATTTGTGATGCCTCTTGGAAAACACTGGATTTGCTCTTACAAGCATATAAAATGAACTGAAATATCTGATAAGCGTTCGTTTGGTTACTTTTTACCAAAGTTGTTTAACTTCTGCAGATGATGGTTTGAACTATGGCACAGCATGCAGAATGCAATAAATATGCTTAATTCGTGCATACAATGGAAAGAAAATCAGTAACTGGTATATTATATTAATATGCAAGAAATAAACTTGTCAACAGTTTCAACTATTTTAGAATGTTAAGAATGAAAAATGAAGGTGGTAATAAAAAATCCTAAAATAAACATACAAATTCTGAATCTGTTACGATTTCATTTTGCTGAATCTAATATAGATATAATGAGTATGATGCACAATGAATGGCCATTCTGAAAGGAGAACTCAAAAGGATATTTCGGTGCCTGAATTCCTATTACTAGAAAGAAACCTAAATATATTCTGAAGCTCAGGCATATTAATAACTAGTGCAGACTGTGAGGGCACTTTAGTGGTACCTCCCCAAAGCATGTGACATCTCTCCCTAAAATTATGTTCTGCAGACGTCTTGGTCAGTTCTGACACCATTGTGTTAGCTTCTGTTTACTGCATATGAAATGCTAATCTGGATTAAGGAGACACAATGGGGGTGGGGAAACTGGTTATATGGCATATACTTGGCTCAAGATGTTGAAGTCAAGATCTCCAGGTTTCTTCTAACTCAGATTCTTTGAAAGCAATTATCATCCCAAGCCAAGCATCAGTTTTTCCTTAACAGAACCTTGAGTTTCCACAAATGCTATACAGTGGTACCTCAGGTTAAGTACTTAATTCATTCCGGAGGTCCATACTTAACCTGAAACTGTTCTTAACCTGAAGCACCACTTTAGCTAATGGGGCCTCCTGCTGCTGCTGCGCCGCCGGAACCCGATTTCTGTTCTTATCCTGAAGCAAAGTTCGTAACCTGAAGCACTATTTCTGGGTTAGCAGAGTCTGTAACCTGAAGCGTATGTAACCTGAAGTGTATGTAACCCGAGGTTACCACTGTATACCAAATCCTGTCACCTTCACAGAACATTTTGAAGTCTTAACGGAAGTCTTATATAAACTGCATTGCATTCTCACTTTGATGAAATCTTCAGGGTATGAGACCTTGAAGAATGAAAAATATTTTATTTTGATGTGATGAACATAAGAGTTTTGCTAATCTGGACTGGCATTGTATTTGATGACTTGTAGAACAGAGCATATTACACATGTGTACAATTTTATCCATTAACAAATAATCTTAACAGGGAATTTGGATCCCTGAGAAAGTTGGTATTCATTTTCTAAGCTTTTATGTTACAGATAAAATCATGGAAATAGGCAAACCATGTTTGTTCTGAAATCTATGGCCGGTGTACCTGCTTGGCACTTCAAAACTACTTCTGCAGTATCTTACCCTTCTACTTCAATACTGGCACTTCTTTTTTTCATTCTCTGGTCCTGCTGCCTTTGCTTTGAAAAACAAACAAAAGTCAATTATGAAATAAAGCAAAATGTGTTCATTTTACGTGGAGTACATGGGTATTCTCAGCTTGGCATTTGTACAAGGGCAGTGCATGCTCAAACATGCCCAGTTTATAAATTGTAGTTGTTGTCACTGAATAGTTGTTCTTTTCACAAACCCTGACCTAAACCTCACACAGCAGCAACAGTGTGCACTTAAGGATCTCTTTGGCTAACAGATCACCAGCGTCAGTGCCGATGTGGAAGGCAAGACTGACCAAATTCAAGCGCTCTGAACTCATGCTTGCAGCTCTCTTTACCACACTAATACACTATTAGGTAATGTGGATTAGTCCAACAAGGATAGCACTCATCCAAGTAGAGTTGTGGGTTGTAGTTATTTATTCTTATGAGACACTTGCATACACAGAAACCAGTGTGATCAGGATGGAAACCTGAGTAGCTTCTTTCTGAGAGCAAGTCTCCTTGCTGAATTGAAGCAGACCCCTGAAAACTGAAAATTATAAACCCAAATCAATTGGTATAAGGTGGAAATAAACAAGAGAGCAACAGATGACCACACCAATATGGGGTTGCATAGACTTTTGGAAAACAAAAATTTGAATGGAGCTTTTACTGGGATAACTTTTCAGCTGATTTTTATACACTTGTAGGATTTCAGTTGATTTTACAGCTGTATTTCCCATGTAGCCACAATGGATATCTAGTTATAATTTTTTCTCTTTTGTCTGTTACAGGCAAATGGACACAGTTTTGTACATATGGAACATGAAAAAGCTGTACTACTACTGAAGAGTTTCCAGAATACAGTAGACCTAGTTATTCAACGTGAGCTTACTGTCTAAATATTTTTTATAAATAGTAAAATATGTCTAGCCAGATCTAATGTTTAATGAAATAAAAATTTATATACATATATATATAAATAAATGAATATATATATATATGGGGGGAAATTGCCAATTGCTGGACCAATGGCAAACATAGTGCCAAATGTATAATATATGTTAGTACTGATCATTGGGAGGGATATCTATATAAATGTAACTTCCATGGGATTACATATTAGTTCTCATTGTAAGCCTCTGTGCATTGGTACCAGCTTTTTTCCAAGATGATTTTTAATTATTTCTAGATGTCATGTAATTTCAGAACACAGAAGCACACACAAGCTATTTACAAATTATTCCGTCCATCGAAAAACAGGCTGCATGCACACCACACCTTTAAAAGACATGACACCCACCTACCCCAATAGCCTTGTGAGGGATAAACTACAATTCCCAGAATACTCTGGGAGAAGCCATGCCCTTTTAAGGTAGTGTGTGTACCCAGTCACAGCCTCAAAGTTCTTCATGGCTTTAGAAAGAAAACTATTTAAAATTGTAATTCCCACAAAGTCTAAAGTCAAATATAATGGATTATTAAATAGTATTTTTATAGACACTTAAAATGAAATCTATATATAAATTAACCTGTAGTCCTATATCCACTTACCTGAGAATGAATTCCATTGCACATAATGGGGCTTTCTTCTGAGGAGACATTTATAGAATTGCACTTTAAAACTTTTCGGCCTGATACAACTAAATATTTGCGCTAGCAGGAGACAGTGCAATGAGCTCTGCTAGTGCAACAGGGCTCCCCCCTATTTCTGGCCACCCAATCAGCTGGGGGGGGGGGAGGGAGAGGAGGAGATCTTTCTGCCTGGCAAGCAAAAATGCTTGCACTGACAGAACAAACGTAATGGTGAGACACTAAATTCCTCCCTTTGCCTTTTTAAATTTCATGGGTGGTGTTCAACTGATTTGCTCAGAGTAGTAATGTCTAAGCTAATCCTTTTCATTGATTTCAATGCATCTATTCTGAGTAAAACTTAACCGAATAGCACCCAATGCCTTACAGGATTAATTTAAGGTACTCCCTGAGCTGGGAGAGGGTGTCACACATGCAAAACTGAGCTTCAGTGTGTATACTATTATTTGAAAAGCTCATCTCCTGCGCTTCATATGTATTTGCATCACTCAGGGTAGCTTGAAATAGTACAACCATATAAACCAATACAACAAAGACAGGCGAAGCCGAAGATGATGATAAGATGCACCACAGAGCAGGCATAAGATATACAGTGAGATATGATATAATGAGGTAAAATACTGTGGGTATGACCACAGAGGTGGCTTTTTTTGCCACTTCCCATCCAATATTCAATGTTCAACCTGGAACATGACATGGAAGGGAGCCTTTAAAGCAAATCTTAGGCAGCAGGCAACCTAGGAGGGGGAGGGATGGTCCCTCAGGTATCCTTTAGGGCAGGGATGAGGAACCTCTTTGGCCCTCAGATTCTCCCTAGGCCACACACTGCCCAACTAGAATGTGTCTCTGAGCTGTTCTAAGGCCTCTTGCTTGCCTGGAGAGAAAAAGGTGGGTGGGTGGGTGCCTGCCTGTCTGTGTAAATCTCTGCCTTTCTCATGGGTTTGCATGGCTGGAATGTAGTCTAGTGTACAAAAGTCTCACATCCTTTGTTCAGCCCACTTGTCCTCTGGCCCCTGGAAGGTTACCCATGACGTAATGCAGCCCTCAGTTTGAAAAAGGTTCACCATGTTTGCTATTAGGGCTTCAAAGATAATTACCAGAACTTTGAATTGTGTCCAGAAATGAATTAGCAAGAAGGGGATTTGCTCTTTCTTACCACAATCATAGGGACGCGGGTGGTGCTGTGGTCTAAACCACTGAGCCTAGGGCTTGCTGATCAGAAGGTCGGCAGTTTGAATCCCCATGACGGGGTGAGCTCCCGTTGCTCGGTCCCAGCTCCTGCCCACCTAGAAATTTGAAAGCACATCAAAGTACCTAAGGATCAGGGGTACCTCTACCTTTACCACAATCATGCGACGTGGTTTAGGGTTATACAAAGAACAGTCACAGCTAATCTGAATATTTGTAACCTGCAATGCACTCCTTCCATGTCATTTCCCATGTTCCAAGCTCAGACCCTCCTATTGCAAAAATATGCTCAGCTCAAATTCTTAATGAACAACATGCTTTATTTGATGAAATATGTGTAGGAGTTAATCCACAAGATGACAGTTAATGAAGGGGAAGTGTGCAAATCACTTAATATAGCTTATCAATAGAAACATTACTATAGCTAATTAAAAGTGGTTTGGCCCTAATGTAATTCAGTTCTCTTAGCACTTTACACAAGCAATAACGTTTCTGACTATACATTATAATTAAACTATTTAAAATATTTATATAACACCTTCTCCTAGGTTCAAGACAGTTGGCAATGAAATATAAAACCATAAAATAACTCAGGATAGCCTTACGACTAAACAGAATGTGGTTTCAGCTCAACTGTTTTATCAAATCAGATAATGATGGCAGGTTGCTTCATTAACAAGTGGGGATAAAGTTGATCTACCTGCCATGGAAGCCAGGGAATCATATGTTCTTGCTCTTTGTTTTGTAGCAAGAATGGAGAATAAGATGTTATTGCTTTTGCATGCTGTGGGCCTGTAGTGATCTTTGAATCCCAGATCAATGATCTAAAACTTCAAATGCTATGAAACTTACTAGTCCTCCTATCCAGATGGGGATCCTATGTTTTAAAATTCATTTGTTTTAATTTTTGATAATGATTTAAAAATACAGTGAAATCCAAAAATTGACATTTATTCTACACTTCTTTAGAATTTGACTCTGCTGCATTGGTTGCCATGGCACCAGTTCTGTTAGCAACTGTTCTTAAAGGTTTATTTACCAACTCTCACATTCGAGCTACACTGTAAGTAAAATAAAGGGAAAGGCTGACATTCCTTCAATTCAGCACAACAGCTGTTCAGGAAAACATAATGTGTATGGAGCATCACTACATGGAGGCAGTGACACAAACTTGTTATGTATCGATGCAGGCAGCCAGGACATACACTTGTGGGGAAAAACTCAAAGTATTTCTTTAAAAAGGTAGATGGCAAGTACTCTTAAGAATCATGCTTTTCTCCCATGCCTCTTGCAGTATAGACGTCTACTCTTACATGCATTAATAAATTCAAAAGCTTCTTGGTTTGGAACCACTGTTCTTAGCTATATGCAAATTTTAATTTATATATGAGCTATAACACATGACCACCAGATAACTCAAGCAACCACCATACTTAAGATTCAAAGTCATGTGTTCTGCTTATAGCCACGTGCTGCAGCAATTGCAGAAACCCTATGACTACAAATATAGGTAGTCAAAATGTAACTTCTGCTATTACTGGGTTTGCCACTACACTAATCTTTCTTCCCTCATGGAACTCAAGTCAGCATACATCTTGTTTCCATGTGATCTCCCATCTAAGCATCACACGCTTTCTCAGTGATGATGCTTCCATTTTGGAACCAACACCACCCCTCCATGATACCTAAATCTTGTTAAGTTTTAGATATCTGGTAATTCACACAGGCACATAGCAAGATCTGATGCCAGTATTGTTATTTTTAGGTGGCTGGCTCTATGCCTCATTTTAGTAACTGTATTGTGAATTTGAAACTGTTTTGTTGTAACTCACCCAAAAATTGCTGTGCAGTGAGACTAGATGAGAAATGTTTCCCAAAAAAGGGCAGACCTCTTAGCTACATTGGCTGCATCAAGTCCCTCTGGATGGTGCCCTGTGCCGTTTTTTCTAGAAAAAGAAATACTGGAACTCACCGTGAATGCCTCCCTTCTTCTCTTATGATGGCAATGGCACCCACCTGAGAGGTGCCAGAGCTGAGTTCCAGTGAGTTCTGGCTGGGGAAAAAGCCCCGCTTGTGACCAATTTATAAATAAAAGATGGAACAGTAGTTAATTTAAAAACAAAAACCTATTATAAACCTTGTGCCTAGGATATCTGGAATGAAAGCTATGTTCCACAAAGGATAGTCTTCTTTATCCTACCACTCTCTGCTTCCCTTTCTTGCAGCTGCAGTGCCTACCCATTTACCAAACTAAAACCAGTAGTTTCAGCGTTGTACACAGCTAACTTGTGAGTGTACTGAGTTCTGTGTCTGACTGCAATACATGCCTCTCTAAGAAATAATCAAGCAAATCACAGAAATATAAGCAAAATGCTAATTTGCTCACCTCCCTGCTAATGTTCAGAATGTATCATTGTCAACAGCAAGAGTGTTTAGTAACATTGATTCAGGTTTTCCATGTTTACAGTTTTCATGTACTTTGGGGGCAAAATTAAGATGGAACTCAAATAGTGACTTACACTTTCACAAAACATTTTTTATTCCTTTAGGAATTGCTGTTGAATATTTTCAGTTCCATTTTTTCCTTTGCTCATGGTCTTCATTATTGCATTGTGTTCCAAGTATGAGATAATAATAAAATCTATTTCTAAACCAGTAATTTGGATTGGATTCACATGTAGTGAAGGTGGGTTAATAAACAAGGGCAGTTTTTGCTATGCTCAACAACAATGGTAGTCATATTTGCGCAGCCCAATACTGACACCCAAAGGCAAAGCCTAGTTTTCCTCAGCACACACATTTTTAATAGCCAGATTTCTAATGCTCTATACAATAGCAGAATTTTAACTCAGACTTTTAAAATGAGTCGTCCTTACTAGTCTTTTTGAACTTTTCAGATGCGCATTAAGTCAAACACAAAACATGTATAATACACACCATTTTACTCCATCTAGAATTTTCATGCCCTCTTGTAAAAGCTTTTATTCTTAACATCAAGAAGCCACACCAGTTCAGCACAAGAGGCTGAATTTTTATAAACTGGGGCCTTTCCTGCCTCTTTGCTAGCTTAGGTGGCTTAACACTGGGCAAGACAAAGACTTATTAAGTTACATTTTTCTACTTGTGAGTACTGTAATCAAGTCAAAAACAACTTACTTTATTACAAATTTTACCATTTTATAAAACACATGTTTAATTATAGAGATAGCTGTATTGTAATTAATATTTTGAGAAAATTGTGATTTTGAGCTTAAATTATATACAGAACTGTCATTTTTGTATGTGTTACAAAGATTGCTATATGAAGAACTGTACTTTTCAGTTTAATTACAATATCATTGTAAATATGGCTGAATGAAGAACCACTTACTACTCTATGAACATAGATTGTGAATGTATTTCAATGTCTTTGCAGTATACAGATTTACTGAACTTGGAAGCTGCTTCATTTTACGTGCAAAAAGGTACTTTAAAGCTATATTTTAAATCTATTGATTCAGTGAAATCAATTATCTTTCATTTGCACATGCAGGTGGTATCGCTCCCATTTTAATTTGTGTATTGACACTAACTGGTAAGGTGCATATTGTGTCTAGAATGCATTTTGCAGATGCTTTCTGTACATAAAAAGAATACAGGGACTCAAACAATGCTGTGCAGCGTATAGCAGAGCCATTTTCGGCTTTGATGTACTCAACCTTTTTCAGTATTAAAAAAAGTGTTTTGAATAATATATTTAAAAGTCTATTGTATAAATAAAGGCACCTTATTGTAAGTACTTTGTGCGGGAGTCTTGCAATCACTTTTTTTTTTAAGACAACTATTTCACTTTTGCTCATTCATAGAAATAACACCAAGCTGTTTGCCAGGCTTCTTATTATTATTTTACTTCCTCAATCCAAGTGCATCAGAAGTACAGAACTAGAAATGCATTCACCAACATAAAAAGACGCTGTCAGCTTTTCAGGTAGTTCTCATTACCTAGGGGTTTGGACTTGCAGAGAATGGTTTAGTACAATGGTTGCTAGTACTGGATGGCTGTCAGCATGTTATTAGGCCAGTCAGCTGCATAAAGCTCTACAACCTTTAGAAGAACCCACTGCCACCATCCAACAGATGCATATGCTTCAGTGCACCTAACGCTATGCTGGATTGGGGTTAACATGTAGAATCAACTGGGGGGGGGCTGAAGGATTGCCACTGACATATTTAGAAAGATCCAAGTATGCAAGAATTGTTGCTAGTACTGCACCATCCTCACCTTCAGTATTCACCTTTGTAATTTGCTTCAAATATCAAGGACAACCAGTGCCTAAATTGCACTATGGCCAGCATACTCCCTTCTGGAAATGTTTTAGTAAGGGAAGGCGACACATGGGCAGTTGCTAGATCACAACAGCAACGAGACCAGGGGCAGCTAACTGGTGGCCTTCTAGGTGGTGTTGGACTCCAGCTCCTATTAGCCCCAAACAGCAAGACTAATGGTCAGAGGTGATGGGAGTTGTGTTCCAGAAACAGGTTAATCACCCCTGCACTAGTCTCTCGTTGGGTGCAGACTATGGCTTTCATAATTGTACCCAAAGTTTGGGGAAAAGGAAAGTATCTTATGGGCAATAGTGTATATATGCTTCTAATTATACATAACTCAACACAGGGGCTACTATAATAATCATAATAATTTATTATTTAGACCCCGCCCATCTGGCTGGGTTTCCCCAGCCTCTCTGGGCGGTCCCAACAGATTATTAAAAACACAAAAGCAAGACCAGGACAACACATTTAAGGGTGTAGGCATGGCTGTCTCAAATTAAGAACAGATCAGGGAAATTCACATCAATAACCCTCTTCCAAAAAGATTCCAGTTTCTACAAGTCTTAAAAATTTAATCTGAAAATGGGGTTGCATGGTTAAACAGTTTTAGAGTTAAAATAATTCCATATAATAGATCATACTCTGGTGCAGCTACATGCCTCCTCCTTTCCAACTCCCAGTTTCAGTTTTTTTGCAAAGAAAGGGGAAAATTCATGTGTGTGGTGTTCACAGCTGACACAGGCCATGTGTCTTCATACTAAGCTATCCTTGTACAAGTAGGACATCTCCAAAAAGAAGCAGCTCTTAATAGCTATAACATTTTAAAAAGGGAAATAAATGGAAACTGCTCATTTTGGCAAACTAGCATCTTGAATAATTGCAAGGCACACACACAACCAAGTATTAATTGTAAAAAAAGGAAAAAAATATTCCAACATTTGTGATGTTCCACACAGCAGTTTTTCTAAACATTTCTGGAATTTGTAAACAGTTGCACTAAGTCATTTGGTTAAATTTATGAAACTGATCATTTGATATATAATTTGAGTTTTATTTTCAAATAATAATTTGATAAATGTGCCAAATCATTAGTGATTAAGTCCACACCATAATTCTTCAGCAGGCAATCGCTTGGTGCAAATGCTTCATATTATGCAAATTAAGATCTGCATTTATTTTATGGGCAGCCCTTTTTTGGTGACCTTAAAATTAGCTAAAAGAAAAGGAAATTTAAAACAGGACAAATAGAATGCTGCTGGACCAATAGAAACATCTATCAATAACCTACCCATACACCATACAAGTATGTACACAAGCATCGTTTGAACTGGAGGCATGCAAGGTAAGAGTCCTTTGTGAAATAGCTCTTAAAAAGTGATCCCAGCATATGCACTGAGCTTATGCTAAATGAAGCAAATAGTTGTCATGTATAAGGACTTCAATCTTCAAGCTTCAGAAGGTAAGATCTTGCACACATTTCAGTTCAAACCAAGCACAACAGATCAAGTAGGAATTCTGCTTCTTAGGTATTCAAGCACAGCAGCTGTCCCCTTGGCAAGAATAGCAGCTCGAGGAGTCCGGAAAGGATTGCCTTCCAGCAAAAGTGTCCTAACAGAAGGACCAAAAACCAGTTAAGACTACTATATGTGTGTGCACGCATGTACATGCATACACACAATCGCCATTCATAAATGAGAAAACCTTATCACTTTTATTTTATTGTGTCATTTATTTAAAAATGGAAGTCAGCAATGCCTCTACCCCAGCCTAGTGCCCTTCAAAAGTTTTAGACCAACTCCCATCAGCCTCAAGCAGCATGGCTGATTGTCAGGAATTATGGGAATTGTGTCCCACACATCTGGAGGGCATGAGGCTGAGGACGCCTTCTCTACTCATTTACCGTATTGGCCCAAATATAAGCGGCACTTCCCTGCCCCCCAAATTCCGACTGTGAAAGTTAAAGTGCAGCTTATATTCACGACCTTACAAAAATTGGCTTTTACGATATTGCTGCTGAAACAGACATACGGTAAAATGGAACAAAAAAATGTTTTATTGCCGATTTGAGAGCTTGAGTCGCTGTGGAATTGTAGCAATTGAATAGCGATTTGCGATTTTAGCGATTGTACGGTAACTTTTGTGGGCTTGCAAGATCAAAGACTTAAATTGGCTTGGAGTTACAATTCTACCAACCACAGCAATTTTCAGTCTGTAACTCAATTTTAAGGGAGCGGCTTATATTCGAGTATTGTCTTTGTGAGAGATTGAATAGAAACACTAATCTAGTGTGCTGTTGAACTTTTAAGCAGATGAAGTGATAATAATATTTTGCCCTGAATAAGTCCAGTTGTGGTTGAAAGATGGCAAATAAACTGTATTGGCCCGAATATAAGCCGCACCCACAGATAAGCCGCACCTTTAAAATTCAAGGGGGAAAGGACAACACTCTCTGTCTTAAATAGTCACTTGGGAGATGTTTTACATTTTTCTTATTCAGACCTTTGTAGATGGAATTCATTGAATTTGAAACCAGCTTAAAATTCTAGTGTTATTGTAAATCCTGAACCTGGTTGGGGGAATTCATGCTGCAGATATACATGATCCCCTGACTCAATATTGATCCCTTAATTGGGACCAAGGGATCAGGAGAATACATCTCAATCAATTCTCCCTGTCTGCATCAGACCACATTATTTTATTCAACAGTTGAGCCGCTTCACCAATCACTTATGCATAAAATTCCAGCATTGCACCTTGAAAAGAAAACTGCATCGCCATCTATTTAGGACCATCAGTTAGGATGAGCAGTTTTGGAAACAGGGTTCTCCTGTGCTCCTTACAGGTTGACTGAGCTTATTTGAACATGGGCTTTCTAACAAATCTCGTTTGTGGAATTCTATCCCATATAGGGTTAGGAAAACTATCCATTCAAATATTCAGTTATATTGTACCCATGCTTACTGAGTGTATACAATCCTGGGAAGCAGAATCTTGTTCAATTCAACCAATGTCTGAAAAGATCCAAAGAGTACACATTTTCAAAATTGTAACCTAATCTATTCAAATAGTCAGATGACACAAAAATGAGATTGATTTCATTATGAACATTTGTACTGCTTTGTTTAGTCTTTCCTAGAATAAACATGAACATTTTCAACTAGAATATGCTGTATAGGAAAAAGTTATCCAAAATTCACGAAGTTAATCACCTGAGATTGACACAGTTCCCAAGTTCTGGTGGTACTTGTAAGAGGTCATTATTTTGAAGATCTAGGGTACCAAGCCTGTCCAACTTCTTTATTTGCAGAGGGTCCAGGGATCCAACCTGATTATTAGCAAGGAGGATTGTTTCAAGAGTTGGAATGTGATACAGCACATTTGGAAATATTTTAAATCTATGAAGAAAACCAGACACACTTCATTAATATAATTACGAATAACCTACCCAAGAATATAATTTGTAAATACAACCACTGCACAAGTGACTTGAGTTTATTAGGAGTCTTTAGAGAACTAGTTTACAAAACCAAGGGTTGGATTCAGATTAAGTTCTATTCTAGGCTGCATCAACAGAAGTATAGCATCCATATCAAGGGAAGTAATACCACTCTATTCTGCCTTGGTCAGACCACACCTGGAATACTGTGTGCACTTCTGGGCACCATAATCCAAGAAGGATGTTGACAAGCTAGAACATGTGCAGAGGGCAACCAAGATGATTAAGGATCTGCAAATTAAGCCTTACAAGGAGCGCTTGAAGGAGCTGGATATGTTTAGCCTGGAAAAGAGGAGACTGAGAGATATGATCGCCATCTTAAAATATCTCATGGGCTGTCACATGGAGGAGGAAGCATGCTTGTTTTCTCCTGCTCTGGAGAGTAGGACTCAAACCAATGGCTTCAAGCTGCAAGAAAGGAGATTCTGACTAATACATTTAGAAAATCTGACAGTAAAAGCTGTTCGGCAGTGGAACAGACTACCATGAAAAGTGGTGGATTCTTCTTCCTTGGAGGTTTTTAAGCAGAGATTGGATGGTCATCTGTCATGGATGCTTTAGCTGAGATTTCTGCATTGCAGGGGGTTGGACTAGATGACCGACCCATGGGTCCCTTCCAACCTAAAAGATTCTATAATTCTAAGTTAGCCACTACTTAACCCTATTGCTTTCAATGAAACTATGTGCAACCAACTAAAGTCTAGAACCAAACCAATATTTGGAGTTTCTAATTTTTCAGCTAATAATGGCTGACGTTCTTCATAGAGATGCTTCCTACTGAAAGTAACATGGTCCACTCAAGCCTTTTGCAGCCTTCTCCAGGAGTCATCCCTCTCACCAGACAACCTGCCTGAAGTTGGTGATAGTTGGCTCCTTTTGTTCTCTTCTCAAGTACTTTCCTTTACTTGATCTTGTCTCTTTCCTATTGTGTATTTTGTGAGTTGGTGGGGTTTTTTTAACTGTGTTTCTTCCTCTCTGTCCCTTTTGGTGTTGCTAAGCTGAGGAGTTTTCCTGCCTTTTTCATTCCCTACCTTCATAAAAGTGCTAGAATTTCAGGCTCAAAATGTTTTTCTTTAGAGAGCTGACTCTCCCGAGGCATAAAAAGTCAGGGGAATGTTTCCAAGGAAACAGAACCTAGAGGGGCACAGTCAAATAAATGTATAAACACTAATTCCCTCAGTAACTTTTTCGTAAGGATTCAAAAGCACGCTTTTTCTTTCACTTAGGTATTTTCCCCTAGATGCATATATGTGGAAGCGTTTACAAGGGTAACTGGTCCTTTTAAACAGTTACAGTTTTGAAATGAATGAATGAATGAATGAGTTACCTTATCAGTCCCTGAGGAGTTTGATGTGTCCTTGCAGAGGGTGGATTGGAATTACACTGCTGTATGAAATTACAAGATGGGCTTGTCCTTTTTCTAATTTCATGAGGCTTCACCCATAGCTATTGAAAATGCATAGATGCCTCTCTTTTTTCACCATTTTCAATTAATTGGCTTAAAGAACTCCAGTTTTCTGCACAATTATGTGCAACTTGGCTACGGCTTGCACATGGTACAATCTCAGATGCTCATCTGTTTTTTCTGCCATCATCTTGACAGTTCAGGGTTGTTGGGAAAATAAAATGAGGAGTGGGGAAATCACATACACCATATTGTACTCCTTGGATGAAAGGAGGGGTATAAATGTAATAATAAATAAAACCAAATAAACACCCAACTGAATACTGAGCTCTGCAAAATAGGGTCTCTGTCAGAAATCATTTCTGTTTTCTTTCATATGATGTAGGAGTCAGGCCTTTAGAGTGACAGTGCCTACTCTTTGAAATTCCTTCCATTAAATAACAGACAGGAGCTATCGCCAGTGCTCCCCCCCCCCTCCCCCAGGGTACACAGAGTACCATCAAGGGTACACAGTACCGTCAACTCTCTTTTTGTTGTTGTTAAAAAGTGAAGCACTTACTGCAACAACTTAATGGTGAGTACCAGCACCTCTTTTTCTAGAAAAAAAGCACTGGCCATCGCTATTGTCTTTCTGGCACCTGTTGAAGACCTTCCTTTTAAGGAGGATATTTATTCCAATCTATATTTGTATTTGCTTTGACATGGTTTTCATTGTTGATGTTTTTATTGTTAAAATCACTTCAGGAAGCAGTTCATTCATAAGAAAACAATATCTGGAACACCACAGGTTCCCCACACGTGACTTAAGCTGAAGTGACAGAGAAGTTTCCTCTTCCAACAGGACACTGCTGAGGCAAGCAGATTTTTTGAGTGAAGTTCTAAAAGCAGGAGCCTGCTGTAGATCTAGGAATAGGGATGTCCTGTAATACTACAAAGCTAAGACAAAAGACTAACCATGTATTGAACAATTTTGGTAGAGTTATCTACAAAACCACTTACCTGTTAAAGGCAAGATTAATTATTTGCAGTTTTGTCAGTGCTTCCATTTCATCAGGCAGAGATGTCAAAATGTTATTTCTAAGTTGAAAAAAGCAACCAAATACACCAACTATTAATTTTTATTAAAAGTTGGTATTTTAACTGAACCATTTTCAAATACAAGATTGAGATTCATTTGCCTCAATAAGCAAGCAGAACTGTTGGTACCTATTCTATTGTGAATTCCCATGACAGAGTGTCACTTGTGTATAGGAAATTATGTACCCCTACATATAAATCAACATATATGATGAATGCACATTAGTATCAGTAGAACCACCATGTTCAGGAACAATATGCTTTTGACTACCAGTTGCTGAGATCAGAGAAAATGGAGGGTTAAGATCCACTTGTGAACTTCTGAGAAGCATCAGACTAAGCATCTGGAAAAAGAGTTATATGCATATTACAGGTACCTCACAACTTAACGTGTAACTTAACTTACACAACTGCAACTTTGTGCAGGGGGGCGGGGGGGGGATAAATAAATGGAGACGACCATTCACCATTTATTTATGCTCCCTCAAGCTGCACAAAGCTACTACTGTGGGCTTACTTGGCTTTGGGAAGGCAGTATGAGGGCTCTGGGCCAGAGCCCTCACACTGCCTTCCGAAAGCCTCACCGTAAGGCAGTACTTTCCAAACTGTGTCACCACACGTTAGTGTGTTGGCTGCAGTGTGCCAGTGTGTTGTGCGAACACTTCCTGTGCTCTTCCAGGGGCTGGAAAGGGGTTAGTTTAACCTCTGGTTTGTTAGTAAAACTTAATTACTTGATTTGCAAAATGATGCATGTCTAAAAAGTGTGTCACCAAAATAAAAAGTTTGGAAAGCTCTGCTGTAAGGGCTCATAAGATGCAAGTTATCTGTACTGAATGGAAGCAGTGTAGGGTATGGGTGGATGTAAAAAAAGTTCAGCCTACTTTTTAGCTGCTGTTTTATTAACATTGCTTTATAGATTACAATAAATTATTATATATTGCATTATTTGGTAGCAGACCCATTCAGGGGGCGGGCAGCAGATACACTTGCCCCAGGCCTCAGAGGGTTAAGCCAGCTGGAGGCCCCTGTCAGGGACCAGCTGCTTTTTCTTTTTTGAGTTTATAACTTTATTCTAACAAGACTCTGGTCCAGGCCTCAGACAAGCTCTGCATGGGCCTGCTTGGTAGGGTCAGCTTTAAGCTTTAATAGCTCAGGCACTGAAATGGTTGTGTTTGTGTTGTAACTGGAATGTTCTACTGTTATGTTCATTGCTGTTTGCAAGCTGCTCTGGGGTTCACTTGAATACAAATACAGTGCAATTAAAAAAACAAAAACAAAAAACCTACCTACATTGCCTAACATTCAACTGTCAGCTTTAATCAAGAGGAAAATCTTTAAGGGAATCTACAAATTCCCTTCAAAAATGTCGTATAAACAAAGGTTTAAGTAATCACCTACCTAACATCCAAATGTGTCAGTCTGTGAAGCATACAGAGCTCCAGAGAAATAGACGAGAGCTTGTTGAAACCAAAATTTACATCAGAGACTGATTCTTTTAGTTCCACAATTCTGCAGCCCAGTTGTAAAAAAAGAAAGGGGGGGGGCAATCGATCTCATCAATTGTTTTGTGCTATTTCAAAACATCAGATTAAACCAGATTGTATTCACCACTGTGCAACTTTCTATTAGTTTCTCTCAAACACTGGGGCAGGACCCACCAATGAGCCCTAGGTCATCTTTAGATAGGCCTCAGCCACAATATGAAAATACTGTACCTGCTTCCTGATTCAAACTAACTCACTAAGTCTGAATTGGGAACTCTGCTTACTTTAAACCAGCGGTAGTTGATGCTGTGGGCCACAAGTCCCATTACCTCCAGCCAGCATGGCCAATGGCCAAGGATAATAAGAGTTCTAGTCCACAACATCTGTTGGGCATCATGTTGGATTCCTCTTGTTTAAACTATGGTTTGTTAGAAGAAGCCAGTATCAGAAATCTTGGGCCACATTCACATGCAACTCTCAACCATGGTTTAAAACAATGTGGACACACCTGCACTCCACTCTTCACATCCCGTGTGCCTAGGAGGATAATTTTGCCAAAGTGTACAGTAGTTTACTTTTACAGAACCATGGCTTAGTTTTTATATATACAGTACAGTATATACATAGATACACACACACACAAAAAAAAAAATCTATCTATCTATCTATCTATCTATCTATCTATCTATCTATCATCTAGCTAGCTGGGTTATAAAACTTAACAGAGTTTGTTTTAAATCAGACCCCTAGGCACTGGCGGAGGAAGAGGAATGTGGGGGGAGCGCCCCGCCCCCCAGAAGTGCGATCCCAGTTGGGTGCCATCATGGCTGCCCTCTCTGCGCTGGGCGCCCTGCCCCCAGGACGCGCATCACACCCCGCCTGCTCTCCGCCCCCTGATGCCAGAGCCTGAAGCTCCGCCACTGCCCCTATGTAGAGTTAAGCTGGGATTCTTTAAAAGTAAAAGTAAACTCTGCTGTAACTCTTCTCCCTTCTCATAACACTCAACTATGGTTTAGTGTTGTGTACAAATCAGGTCACTTGTCTGTATATCTATTGTGATGATTTCCTAAATTCTGCTGTAGGCCAAACCTTGGTTTATTTCCTTTTAAGTTAACACCACTCTGCCCTTCTCCACCCCAATGAAAGGTCTTACAATTATTATTATGGATTACTTAAATTTATATCCTGCCCTTCATCTGAAGATCACAGGGTGGTTTACAACATAAAAACAAATACATATCATAATAAGAACAAAAAACTTACCCCAATAATCCCCTCATAAATACATTTAAAAGACTATAGATTGCTTAATCAGTGAAAGGCCTCATTATAGAGGAATTTTTTTGCCTGGTGCCTAAAGATATGTCGTGAAGGTGCCAGGCCAGCCTCCCTGAGGAGAACATTCCACAAACAGGGAGCCTTTGCAAAAAAGGCCCATTCTCATGTTTCCAACCTCTAGACATCTTGAGGAGGGGGCACAAGAAGGGCCTCAGATGATGCTTGCAGTACAACACCCCCACTACCAAAAAGTACAGTCGTGTATGTGATTTCTCTCCAGTCCCCCCGCCCAAATACACTCTCAAAACGGACTTCAGCCCAGGTTTAATTAATATTTCTATAGGAGAAACAGTACCTTATTGGAATTTCAGTCAGCTGATTCTTGCTGAAATTTACAGTAGTGACTGGATTGGTTCCAACTGCATTCAGCACTTCATTTGGAATTACAGCTGCCTGTTTTTCACTGGAAAATATTTATTTAAAAAGTCATATTATTTAATAGAAGGATAACAACATTATCAATTGGCCAGAACGCCAATAGGAAAGGCACTGTACATTTCAGAGTCGTGTTGCAAAATGAATTATATTGTACTCAAATATCAAAATAAAACATGGTTAGGAAGCCAGATCCCAGTATCCTAAGGAGACAGCATTTTAAAAAAGGAAAGATGCATTAGTGTTTTTATAATCTTTGCAACACCAGATAAAAAGCCTCAACAATACTAATCCAAAGACACTTTTAGAATGAAATCCTGTGTATAGGTAGTACTGTCTGGTTTGTTACTGATCTTATGTAAGCCATTCTGAGAGCCTTTTAAACTTAATAGTGCAGTACCTGATTGGGGATGTTTGGGTGCATCTGTGAAGCCAATCTCTTCTCCCCCTAGATACCCCTGAAAAGTACTGCTGCTCCTGCTGCTGCTGCTGGGAAGCTAGCACTGTGGCTCCACCCCACTAAGTGAGCCACTTCTGAATTATTTAACAAAATTTATATACAGCCTGTTTGTAAGGAAACGTCCAAGCAGTTTACAAGAATATAAAATATAAAATAAAAAGTTTCAATAAAGAAGTTAAAAAAAGGTGTTTTTTGTGGAACTTTCTTTCACTCATCATTAAAACTGCACAAGTGCCATTTGCTCTATCAAGGATGCATCACATGGTATCCAACAAAGTAGTTCTGTAAGCACAAGGACTTCTGTCTGCACAATGTAAGTTCCCCTCCCTCTCCCCAGGCACCCTCTAAATCTGTTCTGGAGGTTCCCCAAAACCCTTTGGAGCAGATCTGGAGAGGGCACAGAGGGGGAGAGAGGGAAGTTCCATTGTGTAAATGAAAACAGAACAACTTTGTTGGATTCTGCCCATTATATTTGTTTTTATTTACTGTATTGGTTCGAATATAAGCCGGACATTTAACATTCATGGGGGGGGGGGGAGAGACAATACCCGAATATAAGCTGCTCCCTTAAAATTCCACAGGCACTCACACCTGTTCCATTTTACCATATGTCTGTTTCAGCAGTGATACTGTAAAAGCCAATTTTTGTAAGATTGTGAATTTAAGCTGCACTTTAACTTTTCATGGTCAGAATTTGGGGGAAAAGTGAGGCTTATATTCAGGCCAATACGGTATATGTCTAGAGCTGAGAAGCTTAAAATTCTCTTACCTATAGTCCAATGTTTTTAACGCAGTTATAGCATGCAGATTAATTTTTGACTGACTTGGCAGAGTCATTGCTGTCACAGGAAATTCTCCATTTGGACCAATTATGTCATCATCTAAAGAAAGCAAAAGTAAGTATATATGTTTAATATTTTACAAACATCAGAATCTGCAAAAATCTGAAGATTTTAAAAAATGTAACCAAGTAGTTAGGATGATTTTTCATTTCCATTTTACCCACTTTGGAGTCTGAACATCATCAAAGTAAGAGTTTTCACAGCAGATGAAGTTTGCTTCATTCAGACACAATGATAATTAATGAAGACTTTGTTCAAAATATTTCATACAACAGATCAAGAAGACTCTCAGGCTTGTTCTTTGGAAAGTCTGCAAAGGCTGGGAATATCAATATTTCCTCCAAGTGTAAGAAGGTATTTTGGACTGCAGTTTTATCCAGTTCTATCTATATCAGTGACTTAGGGCATAGAACTTTGTATTCCTTAACTATATCAAGACCAATGGAGCAAGTGGCTTTAAGTGAACCATTTTTGGATTGCATTTGTAAGTATCTTGTGTCAATCTGTTCAAGCGTTGCCAAATGTCAAAGAATTGTACAGGGTGTTACAGGAAAATAACTTTGTGATTGTATAGCCTAAAAACTTGGCTGCAATACATTTTTAATTTATTTAAGAGGAAGCTATACAAATGACGCAGAGAAAATGCTCTGATCACATGTGGCTGATACAGTTCCCGATCAATTCTGGAACACGTCTTAAAAAACCTGACTATGAAACATCTTGGCAGTTAAGGCTATATAGTAACCCAGGTTATTAGTTCTACCATCTAATTTTTACAGTATACATACAAAATATAACTAAGGAATTATTTTCAAATTATATAAGAGCCAGACCTTTCAAATGCCATCACGAGCTAGTTATTAGGCACTAGTCTCGAAATCCTCTGGCACAAACAGTTAAGATTCATTCTCTCTTTCTCAATGTATTTATGTTTAAATACATAAATTTAAATTTAAATACAGCACCAAGGGAGAAAACAGCCTTAGTGATCAGACATGAACACATTTACTTATAAATATGTCCCTCATCTGAAATCAATAAAGCATTTTCAAATGCTTTTAAGCATGCTTGTAGGCATATGTACAAAATTAAGTATGTGGCTATTTCCTTATTAAGTAAAGGAACACAAGGAAGTTATCAGCTTCAGTCAGAAATGTCATTCTTAATTCCAAGTTATCCAGTCATCTAAGCCTACTTATTGGGGCTTAATATCATTTGGATTATAAATCTTATTAATACAAAAAATATTGGTGAATGTATTTTGGGAGGGTACAATTTATAACTTCAATACTGAAGTCATGTGTGACAATCCAGAGAGTGACCTTAAGCATATCCACAACTTTTTGCCTTTTTTCCTTGGAAAAGCAAACTATTGTATCACAAACTGCTGCAGAAATTTCCTCTAGATTCTAGGGCAGTTTGCTATGTAGTGCAGGGAACTGTCATGCTCAACATTCAGAGCTAGCTGTAGGAAATGTAGCAATTGCTATCTTTGCATCTTCCACCTCCATGTCCATTTTAAAGAAATACAGTGGTACCTTGGCTTACAAATTTAATCCGTTCCGGAAGCCCATTCTTAAACCAAAGCGTTCTTAAACCAAGGCATGCTTTCCCATAGCAGTGAGGGACTCAATTTACAAGTGGAACACACTCAACAGGAAGCAGAACATGTTCTTCTTCCAAGGCAAAGTTCACAAACCAAAACACCTACTTCCGGGTTTGAAGCTTAATCCAAGTTGTTCATAAACTAAGCAATTCTTAAATCAAGGTACCACTGTAGTAAACTATTAAGCTGGTACGTAGTCAACATGTGATTCCTCTGGACATTGTTTCCCACTGTTCTCTTAACACTGAGCAAGAGTTTTCAATTTATTTATGTAAGAATTTATTTCTATAAAAATTTATATAACAAGGGATGTACTTCATTCTGATACATACTAGAAACCATCTCTTATGTGGGACTTGGAAAAGAGAAAAGATACGCAACCAGGTGTGAACAAATAGATTTCTAGACATAACAAGATCGTGAAGAGTTAATCTAGCTAGTCCAAGAGTTGATTTAACTGTAACCTTATCCTCTCAAAGAAAACTTTTACCTTGTATTTTACTTCTAAGGTACTTCAGAATTTCTTGCGTCCCTTTCTGAAATGGAAGAATAAACGCACAAAAAGCTTGTCAACCACTTGCATCTTTTGAATCTTAAGGGGTAGAAACAACTCAAGACAGTATGTAAATTATGCTCTTACTTGTACAACATCCCTTCGGATTGTCCTTAAAGGGTTTCCTTCCAGCCCCAAGAACTTCAGCTGAGACAGGTTTCCTAGCTTGGAAGGAAGGCTGCAGAGAAAAGAGTTCTCTTTATAAACAACCTCAAAGCCAGAAAATGAAAGCAATGCTCAGTTCAGTTATTCAGGCTTGGATCCAAACTACCATATTTTTAACTCCATAAGACGCACCTGACAATAAGGCACACCTAGTTTTTAGAGGGGGAATGCAACGAAAAAAAATATTATTTAAAGGGAGCGCTGAGCAGAGCCTGTATGCATTCCAGGCTCTGTTTAGTGCACCCTTTCACGAGCCACGTGGAGCGTGTGTGTGGCGCTTGCAGGCTTTTCCCCGAGGAGGGAGAAGGGCAGCCCATCACTCAGAGAAAAGCCCCGTGTGGCTCTTTAAAGGGAGCTCCCTGGATCCCTGGATGAAGGTACCCCGCTGCCCTGCGGAGGTTTTGCACAGCTAAGCCAGAATCCAGAAAAGTGAGAGGGATCGCTGCGCAGCTGTTCTGTCTTCTGGCTTAGCTGCGCAGCCTACATTCACTCCATAAGACGCAGACACATTTCCCCTTACTTTTTAGGAGGGAAAAAGTGTGACTTATAGAGCGAAAAATACGGTAAGTGCAAACAGTCACAAGCTCCTTCTATTCACTGATAAGGAAATATCCAGTTGAGAATCCCCCTAGCAGAAGGGATGGGAAAGGCAATTTTCACAGGTACCTCCATGCCACTTTTCCTGCTGGTCTGAATGATTTCCCCAATCATCCAGAGCAAAATTTCATGTGGACACTGCTCTTGTGGGTATGCGGAAATCAGTGAAAGATGCCTCCACCCACTTTTGCTGACGGGAGCACTCTATTAGCGGAACTTTCACCACTGGTTAAGATCCAAGCCCCTGCATTCTGAACCCCGTTAATTAGAGCATTATTCATGGTTCAATATTACTTTACCAATTAATAATAATGTATTTCAAGAAACAGTATGGTCTGAGCATTTGCTTTTAAATTCAGTAACAGTGTAAACTTGCTCCAAACTAAGGAAGACAACTAATTATTATTATTTCTACCTCGCACATTTGGCTGGGTTTCCCCAGTCACTCTAAATAATGCCCATAGTCTTACCTACTAATATCATTGTTGGATAGGTCTAGTCGCTCTAACCCCTGTAACAGGGTTATTTCATCAGGCAGCGATTTTAGCTTATTATCTCTTAATTCCAATACACACAAAGAATTCAGATGTTTCAGATGGTCAGGTTTTAACACTTCAATCTGATTTTCACCAACATGCAACTCCTAGAAGAATTTTAAAAATGAATAAATCGCATAATCTATCAATTCTGTATCAAGGTTAATCTATTACATAGGAGGCAAGTCGTATTTTTACATATTTATTGAATTTAGAGATTTTTAAGCAGATAGTCTACAGCACACACGTCCAACTCCCTAGAGTTTTTTTAGGCGAGGCTACAGTTGCTCCACTAATTAACAAGCAGGAGCAGCAAAACTTTCTGACAACAGCAGGGGCAGAGCCAGGGATCATAAGGGAGCCCACGGTCAACCACAATCAACAGCGATCATTCAGGTATCAATCTGTCGATCGCGATCAACCTGTTGGACATATAGCTGGTCTATAGTTACCTTGTAGAAACTTAAGTCATTAGAGTTGCTATATTATTCACTTACTAAGCTGCACGGAACTCAGCCAGAGTGACTTCTGCATTGGATTGGCCCTCACCAGCCTTATTAAAATCTGGATAGAATTAGTTTTCATTTGAAAAATGTTCCATCTACACTTGAACAAAAGCTTTATGTACATGTGTCACTGGGATGCCCCTCTCTTTGAAGAAAATGCTGCCTGAAAGCACCATGTTAATTGTTAAATGCAATGTAACCCTAGCATCACGAGACAAAATAAAGCTTAGAATCCAATTTCAGAAGCTAGCCGCTTTAACCTGACCACTTTTATTTCAGTTTCACCAACATAAAGATTAACTTATCCTTAATTGCAACAGGCTTCAGCAAAGAAAAGATTCAATACCACAATCTATACACACACAGGCATCAAACGTACTGAGAATAAATCTGTTTTAAAAGATGTCTTCATTGGAGTTTACATATTTTAGGTAATATGTACTGAGAATAAACCTTACCTTTAAAAATTTACATGAAGGAAGGTCTGGCAGGTAACACAATTTATTTCTCCTTAGATAAAGCTGCTCTAATGATACCATATTGGCCACTTCAGGAGGTATTGTTTCCAGATAGTTTTTTGAACAATCAAGCTGTCTCAGACCTATAGAAAGGAACATAAGAATAGCTCTGCTGGATCAGGCCTTAGGCCCATTTTATCTAACATCTTGTCCTCACAACAGCCTAACACAACAAAATGCCAAATAGAGAAACAAGTCGAAACATTAGAATTAAAAAAATAGGGTGGCTTTACTAAATACAAGCACCACACGAGATTATTTTTTTATTATACTTCTGAAAGAGGCTTCAAATATTTGCCAGCCAAGCCAAATATTAATTAATGCAAAGGCTGTAGAATATATTGCTGGATTTTTAAGTTATACCTACATTAGAATCTTCAGAATTCTTAGTTAAGAGCCATGACACTTGGGAATAAAAGACAATGACTCACAGCTGAGGAAAACCCTCTTGTGTAGGCAAGAAGGCACTTCCGCTTACAAGGCAGAGTTGCCCCTTTTCCCTCTGCGAGGTTTCACACACTGTCTCAGAGGGTCCCAACAATAAGGAATGACTTTTCAGAGGGCTTGGTAGTCTGCAGTGTGAATGGTGAGTGGGAAAGCCCTGTTACATGAGCAGAACTCTGCTCATGTTTCTTTCAGTCCAGACCATTATTTCTAGCTGTACAAAGACACATAGCCGTTTACACATTTCTGAATACATGCTGCCCCACATTTGCCAAGGAAAACTATTGCTTTCTGCTGTGAATAGCTTACATTGCATGCAGATTACAATGCAGAGGCACTTTACATATAAGCGTCTTCTCATAACTTGTCACAGGAAAGTCTTACTGCACTGTGAAGACCAGTTCTGCTGGACTACCAAGTGCTGGTTAAAATTGAGTGCCACACTTTCTCAACTACATCAGTGGTTCTCAATCTCTTTCCCCCATGGACCACTTGAAAACTGCTGAGGGTCTTTGCCGACCACTTAATGATTTATCTGCCTATTGTAGCAATGGTATGCACAGTGCTAGATGTTGTGTGGTTGTTGTTGTTTTGATGTTTTATATATATATTTACTCTATTTTTATAGGCACACTATGGGCCACCTGAATGAAACTAGTGATCCACAGACCAGTTTGGGAACCACTGATGTACATGAACATAAAATTCCTTAGAGAAGAGTGATAGCAATGTACTTTTAAAATGAAGTTTTATTAAACCCCTACTACCAGGAAAATAAGACAACAAAAAGATTCCAGTCAAGTCATAATTCAAGGCTTCCTTACTTTTCATTGCACTAATTTCTGCTGGCAGGCTCTTCAAATGATTACAAGTCAAATTGAGCCGCACCAAATTTGTTAGAAAACGAAAACTTGCTGGGATACTAGAAATACGGTTGTTGGAAATATCCTAAAGAAAGCGGAAAATAAAAATTAATGTTATGGTTTAGAATGGCTATGTAAGAAAATTGTGGTGAATAAGCTAAGTAGTATCGGTTCAGCACTAAGTATGAAAACATGGCACAGTTATTAGTCAGCACTTGCAGTATTTCCACCCTGGTTCTTTTTCAAATGAAGTCCCAGAATTTCTTGTTTGGCATGGCCAGAATGCAGTAGTTCCAATGTCAAAGGGATTATAAAATAGTAATATGAATGGCTAGCAGCAATGAATGGAATATTCACTTGGTAGACTGAAGACAGTCATAAGCCTCATCATAGAAATACATTGTTTGAAATAAATATGATTCACTGTGTGTGAGCAGCTTTCTCAAATATGATGGACAATTTTTATACCTGCTTACAAGTACAGTCTGAAATATCAGCAGCTTCTCAGTTTAGGAAAAAGACAACAGGGGAAGGGACAGAAAAATGATAAACTGGAAATAGTATGGAAAAAATGGATTACATTTTCTCCCTCTCTAATTATGCTGGAACTAGTGGTCTTACCCAAGAAAACTGACCAGCTGAAGATTCTGGGCAGACAGAATAAAGTACTTTGCAAAACATGCATCATGAATTGGAATTCACTGCTACACAATAAGGTGACTGCCACACTCAGGTATCTTTAAAAGAGGGTAAGCCTATTATTGGTTATTAACTGAGATAGCTATATGGATCCTTGATGTTCTCAGGTAACAAATCTATTAATAAAAGCTGCAAGGTGTGGGGAGATGGAGACAAGAGAGAATGGCTGTTGCCTTTCTAGTGAACTTATGGGAAGCATCCCATTGGCCAGAGCTGAAAACAGAATTGTTGGCCTTATGAAAGAGAAGTCGAATTTTCAACACAACCCATGAGACTTCTGAAGGAGATAATTTTAAAAAATTTAAAAAAACCCACACATAATTAATCAGCTTAATTTTAAACGAATCAGATACAGTAAAATAAAAGATTTGACAAATCATACAATTTTTGCAAGCAGTGTCATACATAGAATTTAAATGCTTTCATAGCAAAACTGTCAAACGGGCACCAAATGATTATTAATACGGGGCTGGTAAATCAAAGGTAAGAATTTTAAAAAACAGTACCCATTCAAGAGTTATGCAAGTAATGAACTAATATTAGTAACCAAAACATCACCAGAATAATCATAAAAGCCTTCTCTACTTACCAAGTCTTCCAAACTAATAAGCTGCCCAAATTCATCAGGCAACTGATTTAATTCATTGTGCTGCAGAAGCAGACTTCTTAAATGTTTTAGTTGGATAAGCTCCTCCGGTATATCTTTTAGTCTATTATGGCTGTTGATAAAATAAAAATTATGAAGAAATGCATTAGTAAAGAGGGAAAGGGACCCCTGACCATTAGGTCCAGTCATGGCCGACTCTGGGGTTGGGGCGCTCATCTTGCTTTATTGGCCAAGGGAGCCGGTGTACAGCTTCCGGGTCATGTGGCCAGCATGACGAACCAGAGCAGCGCACCAGAGCAGCGCACGGAAATGACGTTCACCTTACCACCGGAGTGGTATCTATTTATCTACTTGCCCTTTGATGTGCTTTCGAACTGCTAGGTTGGCAGGAGCAGGGACCGAGCAACGGGAGCTCACCCCGTCGCAGGGATTCGAACAGCCGACCTTCTGATCGGCAAGTCCTAGTCTCTGTGGTTTAACCCACAACGCCACCCGCGTCCCAATGCATTAGTACTTTGTTCTAAAACAATCTTGCCTGTTAATTTACAAATGTTACACGTCCACAAGAACCTACTATCTACACATAACTAAAAACTAATGTACTTAAACTTTCCTCACCTCAATCTTCACTTTAAAGATCTTTAAACTTTTTCCATTCCTTAAACATGCTCTGTGTACAAAGTTTGTACAATATATTTACCTCACATTAAGTTTCTGGAGATTTTCCAGTGTTCCTATAGCAGAAGGAAGAGATGTCAGTTGATTATCATGCACCTAAAAATAAAAAGAAATTGTCAGCACTTTTACTTACTTCAAAAAAGTAAGAAATCAATTGCTCCCTGTACTTCAAAAAAGTAATAAATCAATTGCTCCCTGTACCAAACAGTTTAGGATCCAAGCATTACCATCAGCCAAGCATATATTCTGAACTATGTCTGAAAATATGATAAATGACAAAGCTCTTTAAATCTCTCCAGTTTTTATTTAACACATTGTTAAAGTGTGTTTATTTATTTTACTTATTTCGTAAAATTTATATACTACTTGATTGCATGAAGAACACAAAAATGTATCTTTAACATAAGATCTGTGCTATCCCTGAAGATTACAAAATACAACAAAGCTCTTACAGAATGAAAGAGGCCTATTTCCCCCACTTTTCATCATAATATGAATATGAAAGCAACATTAATCAAAAATATTGTACTCACATCCAATACAGTGAGAGCAGGCAACAGTCTTAGATCATCAGAAAGACACTGCAGTTTATTCGAAGATAATATTAGTTTGGTGAGATCGGTTTGTTCCCACCACCGTTCATCAGCACTAAAGGAAAGGTTTTGCTTCGCCTCTTCTGGAGTATCCAAGTTTATTCGCCATACATGTGGAGGGACTAGAGACAGAAAAATGAACACAAGAAAAGCCCTTCTGCATTAAACCTAAGGCTCACCTAGTGCAGCATCCTGTTCTCTGTGGTCGACCAGCAACCTATGGGAATCCCACAAGAAGTCACCATTTGCAACTTCCAGCAACTGCCTCTGAAGGTAAGTAGGCAGCCATCAGAGCTAGTAGCCACTGACAGTCCATGAATTTGCCCAAACATCTTTTAAGACAACCTGAGATGAAGCAGAAATGGCTGTATTCAATTCCACCACCCCCCTCAAATGAAACCCACCGAAATCAATTGACCTCGTGTTAGTTAACTTCAGCGCTCCTATTCTGAGTAGGGCTGGCGCTGGATGCAACTCAAGCTCTCCTCTTCCCTTCACCCAGGCTTAAGAAATAATAAGCAGGTTCTTCCCCCAGTTGCCGACCTCCATCCAGCCCCCTGCAGGAAAGGCACATTATAAAACTTCAGAGGGATAATAACATGATGGCCAATGCCCATTCAAATGCCCCCAAACTGTGGTAGACAAGCGGGAGTGGAGCAAAAAATAAAGAGACCAAAGATACAGAATGTCTATGGAAGAGGGGAGACCCTTTTCGGACTGTCTGAGAAAATATTATGGTCAAATGAAATCGCAGGCAGGATTTGAAATATAAGCAAAGGAAGGAGAATAATAATAATAGTCGTCATTACTATTTATTTGTACCCCATACAAATACTATAGACAAATGAAATCTCAGGCTGGATTTGAAATATAAAAAGGAGAATAATACTTATTTGTACCCGGTACAAATATCTGACTAGATATAATGAAATTAATACAAATAATATGTTTTAGGGGGGAGAAGTATTTAAGGCAGTAGATAGATTTGAATGGCAACCTCACAGAAGAGTAGGGAGTCAAAATGTCAAGAGAACACTGTATTGAAATTGAAGTGCATTTGTTAAATTGTGTGGAATTTTTTTAAAAAAAAAATAATTATACTTATTATCATTATTATTAAAAAGCGGGAATGAAGCCGCCCTCAGCTCAGCACACGCCCCTGAAGTGCTCGGGCCCCAACCAGCACTCTTTCCTCAGGAATAAAGCGGGAAGCAGCCGGGCGCGACCTGAGGGGAAGACGCGGCCTCCGCGGCCGACAGGTGGGGACCGCCCAGTCCCCTCAGGAAACGCAGCGCAGCGGAGGCAGCCGCGGCCTCGGCCCGCGGAGACGGGGGAATCCAAGCGGCGGCCCCGCTCACCTTCGGTCAGCCCGCGGCCAGAGAGGTTCAGCTGGCCGCTCTTCCGCGCCGTCCGGATCAGCCCCTGGGGCACCGCCGCAGCGCCGTCGCCCGCGCCCCGCCTGAAACCGGCGAGAGAATCTCCCGCGCCTCTTCTTCGCGCCCCGGACATGGTCTCCGCCGACCCGCTCGGTTGCCCGCACCGGCTAAGCCCCTCGGAGCGCGGCGCAAAGCCGGGTTGAAACGCGGGCCCGC
The DNA here is from genome assembly GCF_964234715.1 of Podarcis melisellensis. Classification (NCBI taxonomy): domain Eukaryota; kingdom Metazoa; phylum Chordata; class Lepidosauria; order Squamata; family Lacertidae; genus Podarcis; species Podarcis melisellensis. The sequence continues at coordinate 62,667,517 of NC_138538.1, forward strand.
CCGCCTTTCCTCGCGTCGTAGGCGGTTGGCGCCTCCTCTTCCGCGCGGGGAGGGGAGCCGCCCCAGAGGAAAGGCCTGGCTGAGCTCCGTCAGACTCAGAGCTTTAGCTGAGCCGGGACTTGCTTTTTTATTTTAACCGGGAAGCACAGCAAGATGCTATAGAGTATATGTCGGCGGCTTTTCTCCCTCAAAGTATGCACGCTGAATTCATAAATAAGAAGAGCCTGTGTAGTTGGTGGACTGAGTGGCAGAACTCACTAAGCCGCCCCACCGAATGGACCTTGGGCAAAATGAAATGTGTGTGCAAGATGCAAATTTAGTATCTAGAGACGAAGGTCTCCCAAGCCTAAAGTGCGACTCCCATGCAGGCATCGCCTCAGCTTTTTACAAATGAAACGCTGTTTATTTCGCTCACCATTTCCTAAGAGACTGCTCTGAGCCTGTGGAAGAGTTCTGATATACAAGTCGTGTTATAAACGAAATTCCGACTTTAGGAATAACTTTATACATGAGCCACTCAGACTAGCATCTGAAGAAGTAAGACTGTAGTCCACAATGTGCGGACATTGGGTTGCACCATTATTTCCACTTTCGATAAGCATCGGATGTTTTTTACAATCCCAGTGTGGGAAACAAAGTAATAACAATCAAGGGAGCAAAACGAGATACAAACATTGCAAAAATGATATAAACAGGTCCAACGAACAACTCAACATTTCTATTGTGAGGTTAAACAAGCAAGCTATAGCAACAAAATTGCTATTGCCAATTTAACCAAACACCCAGGTACTGTATAAAGAAACAAATCATTCAAACTGAATAAACAACCAATGGTCTTAGCAAACCCCTCTGTTCCCTCACACAGAGGGCGTGCAAAGAGATTCTCTCTCTGTTGCTTTTGAGTTAACATGCATCTTCCCCCTACCCTTAATAAATACTTAGTCCAACTTTCTGTCTAATGGCTGCTAAACAACCCATAGAAGCTTGTAATGCGAATGGACCCTGCTGCAAATTAAACACACAGAGAGATAAACAAAACAAAAAAAATTACTTCCAGTAGCACCTTAAAGACCAACTAAGTTAGTTCTTGGTATGAGCTTTCGTGTGCATGCACACTTCTTCAGATACACGAAAGTGTATGCATGCACACGAAAGCTCATACCAAGAACTAACTTAGTTGGTCTTTAAGGTGCTACTGGAAGGATTTTTTTTTGTTTTGACTATGGCAGACCAACACGGCTACCTATCTGTAAGTAGAGAGATAAACAGATAGAGATAAGACTTGTTCCCTCCAGTTAGTCCTGTCCAAAGCCAGGCAACCCTGCAGCTCACAACCCCAGCGCTAAGTAGCTGCCTTAGCAAATAGCAAAGCGTTCAACGCGACACGCCTCCGCAGAAAACCTAAGCGCGATTACCCCTTCGAAACCAAAGGCACATCCGAGGCATGCGCAACAAAGTGTTCTAAGGAACCCACACGCGCGCGCGCGCCGCGCAAAGAATCAGCGGGAGTGGGCATGCGCAGGACGCTAGCTCTGCGTGTCTACCGCGGCTGGGCGGCTTGCTTTGAGCAGGCGCAGGACTGAAAAGGCTCTTGCGCCGAGGAGGCGCGGGGTAGGGCCGCGGAGGATTGTGGGATATTGCGGCCCAGGCTGGTTGGCGGCGAACCGATCGCTCGGCGGCGGTTAGTTGCGTGCGTGACGGGACTGCGATAGCTTGACGGGAAGCGCTGAGGAACACAAGGAGGAGGCCACCGTCCGGTTCTCCAGGGTCGTGGCGACCCCCTCTCCCCTCGATGTGTTTGTAGTGACGGGGGCAGGAGGAGGAGGTAGCGCGATGGCTTCAAGCAGCGGCACCGACGTGATCCAGGTCACCAACGTCTCCCCGAGCGCCAGCTCCGAACAGATGCGGACTCTCTTCGGCTTCCTGGGCAAGATCGAGGAACTGCGCCTCTTCCCTCCCGAGTGAGTCCCGCGCGGACGCCCCCTCAGGGGCCGCTTATGGCCGCCGCAGTCGCGCCTCATACAGGCCTAGGCCGCAGGGTGGCCTAGTGGAGGCCGAGGAGCCTCGCGCTCGGCTGCTTCCGAGCGCGGCGCGCCTACCAGGCCCAAATTGGTGGGGGCGACGACGGAGGAGGAGGAGCAGCTGGGCGCGAGGTTGCGAAGGCCGCCATTCTCAAAGCCATGGTCTCGCCTCACCATCTTGCGCTGGCGGAACTACAGTTGTTCCCCCCCCCCCCGCCATTACGCTTCTCTTCAGGGGGCGAAAGCGACGCCATTAGTCGCTTCGCGTTCCTTTCCCCAGCCGCCTCTTGGAGACGTAATTTAAAGCCGGGTTTGAAGCAGGTAGAAGAGGGTATCGTGGCGAGTAGTTCGCCGTGGACCTCCAAGGGTTTCTTAACTCCCAAGTTGTTTAAAAGGAAAGGAACAATGGAGTGACTTCTGCCACCACAGTTAAGCTGGCGAAGTGAAGAGAAGTTAATCTATAGTGGACTTTGCTGTGTGTAAGGACCGTGCGCTCAACTTCGTTCAGTTTAGGATGTGCTCAAAGAGGGTTGCCCCACCCCGTTAGTAATTGTGCCCAAGCTCCGTGTTTTTGGGGTTTTTTCCTAAGCCTAGTGGCTGAAAATGCTGAAATCAGCCCAATCTTTCAGCTGAGCGTAATTTATGGAGACAGTAACACATTGATTGATTTATTAAATACACGTGCCACTCTTCCAAAGGAGCCCAAATTTCTATTTTCACCAGCAAATGTTCACAATATGTTATGTGAACTGTACTGTGAACACCCCTTGAACTTGATACGGGTATTTATTGTATAAAAGGCGCCTTTATTTACACTTCTGGCGAGTGATTTCCCTTACTGGCAATATTTCACTGATGATTTTTGTTACCTGGTTTAGCATGGCTGTATAGTGCAAGTTGCAATGTTACATATTCCAAATTATTCCAGTTCCAAATTATGCTATCTACAAACCATACAGTTTTAATTTTTAAAGTTAACATGCACTGATAATGCCGAAAAGCAGTAATCTATACTGTCTGCAAATTTTTCAAAAAATAAGGTTATGTTGGTTTGTAAATGAAACCTGGGAGCAGGAGAACATTGGTAAGGCCTCCCCCTCTAGCGCCTCCATATTATTGCTTTTAGAGTTCTCCAGGAGTTTGAGGGCAAAGACCTGAAGTGGGGAACCTCCTCAATAAGTGCCCTGCAATGTGCATTCCTGATTAAAATCCCAAGTACTTTATACACTTTGGTTTTGCAAATGTTAGTCATTGGAAGTTTAGTTTTAAAAAATACAGTAGACAATGCAAGATTGACTTCAGCCAACCTTCCTTGCTCTAGAGCTCTATTTGTCTGATAGGGTGTAAAAACTATGTGTAAATCATATTTATACCTGCTGTGACTAAACAAGGTCTGTTGTCTTGTCACCACCTGCCACAGTTCATTTCTCTGAGCCACATCTGTACATAATGTTAAGTAAATATTAATTCTCAGCCTCATCAATTAGTGTTTTCTGTCGATTAAACTAAGGCTGCAATCCTATATACTCACAAGTCCTAGTGAACTCAGTAGGACTTTAAGTAGATATTAAAGGATTATTTATAAGACTGGAATATACGTACACTAGTGAGGGAGTATATTTTAGAAATAGGCAGTAGAATGTGTTCTTCAGGAAAATGTAATAATACTATAAATTGATTGATATCTTGATTCGACATGTTTGAGTTGCAGTTAGTAAGTACAACTTTTTAAAAGTATGGATTGTTTCCAAGGCTGCATCAGTTGGGTATCCCACAACCCTGGAGGGGTGATCAGATTCTGTTGCATGCATGGAAGTCCCTTGCTTCAGCAGAGCTAAGGTGTTGGATCTGGCCCTAAGTCATATTAATCTTACATGCTGAAATACTCTGTTAGGGAAACATTAAGCAAAATGCAGTTATGCTGCAATCCTAAGCAGACTTGTCAGGGAGTAAGCACCGTTAGCTAGAATGGAATTTACTTCAAAATAAGCAAGTACAAGTTCAAAGACATTCAAAATTTTACTTGGAGATTGTTTTTATTGGAATCAATTACAGTGGTGCCCCGCCAGTGTGGTGTAGTCAAGTAATCTGGGGAACCGGGTTCGCGTCTCCGCTCCTCCACATGCAGCTGCTGGGTGACCTTGGGCCAGTCACACTTCTCTGAAGTCTCTCAGCCCCACTCACCTCACAGAGTGTTTGTTGTGGGGGAGGAAGGGAAAGGAGAATGTTAGCTGCTTTGAGACTCCTTAAAGGGAGTGAAAGGCGGGATATCAAATCCAAACTCTTCTTCTTCTTCTTCTGCCTCACAAGACGGAAAACTCGCTACACGAAAGAGTTTTCCGTTTTGGAGGTGCTTCGCAAAACGAATTTCCTATGGGCTTGCTTCGCAAGATGAAAATATCTTGCAAGTTCCTGCGGGGGTTTCCCCCCCCTTTTCTAAGCCGCTAATAGCGCTATGCTGCTAAGCCGTCAATGGGCTTGCTTCGCAAGACGAAAAAACTGCTAGACGAACAGACTCGCAGAACGGATTCTTTTCGTCTTGTGAGGCACCACTGTACTCATAAATGTTTTAGGATAGGACTTGGGAACTCAATAGCATGAACTTCACTTGTTTAAATGTTAAGGAAAGTAATATAGGTTTCACACTTCTCAATATTTAGGACAACAGTATGTTCCATTGAAAATAAGTGTATCTATGAATTTAAAACTATGAGTGGTATATAATGATATAATTATGTGTTTATTTAAAACACTACTATACCACCCTTCATCAATAATACTGGGGTATTTTAACAGGATAATACTATTCCAATAAGAGCAATACAATAAAATACATTACATTCCATAGTGGACCAGCCAGATCATGCCCAGGCTCCATATTAACAGCCCACAAATAGGCATTTATTGAAGAGTGAAGAGGTAGGTCTCTAGACAACTTTGGAAGCCCATCAGAATTATTGCTTGTTTTATTTTGGGGGATGGGGAGGCACATACTTAGAAGCTGGGCACAACGATGGAAAAAGCCTTCTTGATAGTCACAAGATTCAGTTCAGCAGATTACAACACAAGTGGGAGGGCTTTATCAAAGTGCTTAGCACTCAGACAAGTCTATGATATCCAACTCCAAAGCTGTTTATATTTAATGTGCTTCTTGTGGATAGTAACCTAGGCAAAGTTCATTAAAACTTTAAAATTGCCCAGTTTGACTAATACTAGGTCCATTATTTTACTAATTAATTTCAGGAAGCAGAAGGTGTAGAAATGTTCTGCTACATTTCATCCGGGATAAACCTTCTAGCAACCTCTGTGGGTTGAAAAATGTTTGTTCCAAATTAGCCCAGACTAGGTGCATGACAGAATCCCGTGACAGTCATATATTGCTGCTTTTGAAATCTATCTGCAACTAATTTTAGATGGTGAAGGGAAATTGAAATGATGAATTTTCTACCTTTACCACTAGATGTCTCTTCCTCCAGAGATAAAGGTATTGTGCCGCTGCCCAAATGGTGCCCTAGTATGGTATACACATCTATTGTGCAGCTGTGTATGACCTTATTTTGTAATAGCGTCTCTTGATTATTATTTTTTTTGCATGTAGTGACAGCCAGCAAACCACAATGGTAGTAGAGAAGGCTAATACCCATCATATCTCTTGCCCCTTGTGGCTGCTTCATTTAATGGCAATGTAGTATAATATGAAAATAAAATACCATTACAACTCACTTTCAGTTTCATCTTCAGTCAAGTAATTCACTGTTTTTGTTGGTCTTGCATTTAATATTCTTCCAATTTTTTTTCCTTTCTAGTGACTCCCCTTTGCCTGTTTCTTCCCGTGTGTGTTTTGTAAAGTTCCAAGAACCTGACTCCGCAGTTGTGGCTCAGCATCTGACAAATACTGTATTCGTTGACAGAGCGTTGATAGTCGTACCATATGCAGAAGGTTTGTGAATTGTTTAATGATCTATGAAGCCATAGAATAATGGTACTAAATCCTGATGTAGCTTAATAGCATGAAGTTTAGCACGTAAAACATTGAAGCTATTTACCTATTTAAAACCCTTGGTATACTGACACTGCTTGCTTTTATCCAAAAGTGAAACAATTAATTATTCAAGCAAAAGCTGGAACTTGCCTGTCAGTCTTTTTGCAAAGGCATTTAGAATATTGATATGTTTAAGCAGCATTATTTGAATTTTTGTTTCATCAGGCCCCTTCAAGATAAGCAGTCTTTTAAAACTGATACATTTAAACAAGATAACTTGCATTAAGTAACTTGGCATGTGTTGTCGTATGATTCATTCTCATAGAGAGTGAGTGGAAATGTGCTGCCAGTTACAAGGCAAAGTTCTGTTTACCGTAATAATAAAAAAATAACCTCAGTACAAATTCTGGTACACCAAGGGTTTGATCTCAATTAGACAGAAAATATATCCAAAGGTGCTAAATGAGCACTGGGTGTTAGATCTTATTCCGCATTTCTTGTTCAGCCTTGCTATATTATCTAGAATTTCACTAAATAATAAACTCTTCTCTCTGTTATTTGTGTGTGTGATTTTTGTAGTGGAGAAGGCAAATGCAAAGGCCCTTCCAGATGACTGAAACAGTGGGGTCCTCTGCAGCTACAGGGGATTCTAGACATTAACTAAAGGCCAGCAAGCACTCAAGTCCCCAAGTGTTTTCCTGGTGTAATCACTTGTTAACAACATTTTTTCTCTTCTTTTTCTTACATTTTTAGGGTGTTACAGTAATTTGAAAACAATGAGCAGGGTTTGGGAACATAATTCAATAATTCAGTACCAAGAAGACTGCTCTTCTAACGAGTTCTATTAAACTTCTGTAGATTTCATCACAACTATTTCAAAGGCACCATTAATTGATAAACTAGTTAAATCGCTTGATTACAGTAAAATATGTGTAGTCTTGCACTTAATTCCTGTACTCACAGGCAGCTGGATCTCATGGAGGTCAGTGGGATTTAAGCAGCCTAACTATGCAAGATTGTAGCGCAAGTCTTACCATTACCTGTTTTTATAAAAATATGTTTACACATTAACAAGGCAGAGGAATATGCAGTGTGCAGACCTGGCAAAGACCTAGTTGTAGGATATTCCTCACTGAAGCTATAAGTAGTGTAAACAACTTTTAATCCTGATCAGTTTTAAATTTCAGAGTAGAATATTTTTAGAATGTAATTGCTTCTGCTTTAGTTTGGACAAAATAACAATTGAGATATAATTGTTCTTGCATGAACATCTACATATCAGGGCCAAACTAGATATGACAGTCTTTGCATTTAAACATAGACTTTCCCCAGTCACATAGAAAGAGCAGTTTGGAAGTTGATCTAGAACAGTTAACGAACTGAAGTGCACAGAATCCTTCCTGTGCCTGCAGCTTAACTTCCTTGCAATCTGTCCCTCTGTGTTTTTATCCTTATCTGAGCTCTGATGCTGAAAATATGCTCAATGTTTGCAGAAAGGGGCTGTGGGGAGGTAAGAGCAGGTTGGGGTAGGTTTCAGGGGCTCTCACAGTTTTGCTTTTATTATTAAAAATGGACCCGGACACCCTTTTTATGTGATTGGGGGAGGACTGCTGCACTCATATCTAGTTTGGCTCTAATAGCAGCAGTCCTTTCCTGTCAATTTCATCAAGACTTAATTTGGCTCCTACAGAATCACCATGTTTTAAGCGTTTAATATTTTTATCTTTGAAAATACAATGTTCATTGTGCTAGAAAGATAAATCTGGCACTAAGAAATCAGCCAAATATATCACTTGAGAATCTCCTGAAATTTGTTTAATGCAACTTAAGTAGCTATTATTGTCAGGGCCTCAATTTGGTGGTGTAGGATATGTGTACAGCTGTGTAGTTTTTGCGAGAACTGTAATTGTGGACACAGTACTGTATAAGAATATAAGGGTTTTTTCCTGTGAACTTGAACTACTTTGTTCTTGCAATTCTTCCATGTCTATGGAATCAAACAAACTACTCATCAGTGGTTCATATTGCAAGAACCTCATTTCTGCTAGGTACTTAAGCATCATTCAGTGAGGTATTTCAAATTGAGTGGGATTGTTCATATGCATTGAACCACATGCTTAAGTACTCTGCTGAATTTAGATCTTGATTTTTAACTAGTGGTGATGGGTTTAACATTACCTAACTGGAAGTATTAAAATACTGTACTGTGCTAATCACAGCTCCCTGTATCACTTACATTCCTGTTCTTTGTGTGTTCATATATCTTGGTGTTGGCTATTGCTTTGTGTTCTAGACTTACACAAAGTTCACGGTAAGGCATAGTACTATAAACTTCACTATGAAATTCAAGGATTTGGAAGGAACTCAGGTATTAACAGTGCCTTTGGGTGGGGTTGTGTAGGTTCTTTGGTTAATGTTTGTTTATTTTGTCTGTTTCTTTTTCTTCATTTCTACACATTCATGCAGTATTTCATGGTTCTAACAAAGCAGCAGTAAAAAACACTTGACGCATGAAAATTAACTGGTGAGGGGCCTCATTGCTTTTTTAAAAAATTGTAGTTTTATTTCTGAATAACTTTTTTCCTAAAAATGAGAGGATCAGATGCATGACTACTTAATGGATGCAGATCTTCTATGAGGTGTCTCAGGATAAGAGGATTTTTAGTTAGATGCCAGAAATGTTATAGTTGCACTATTTGTGTGTAAACATAAATAATATCCTCTGAGACATAATTTTGCATGCAAAATTATCCCATAATCTCTATAGATAATGTTTATATTGATGCATTAATGCCCTGTATCTAAATGACCTTCCCCCCTTTTCCCACCATAACTTTTGGTATTGAAATTATGACAGCTCAGTGACAGAAGAAAGATAACAGTGCTGTGTATTATACATTTGTTTATATTATCGGCACTTCTCAGTATAGGTGGAAGGAACCATTACCTTTATTTAACAGTGGTTTTTCTTTTTTGTTGTTGTGTTTTACAGTTCTTTTCCCTGGTTCAGCCTGAACTATATACCAGGCCCTGCTGAAAATACCACCCAACAGTTTTCTTCTGCAGCTTATCCAGTTTCTCTTAAGTGCCCTGTACATATTGTATGTTTTATGATGAGATGCAGTCTTTTTAATATGTATTTCAGAAACGCTACTGGTATTTGCAAATATATAGTACAGTTGTCTTATTGAACTCTCATATTGGGGGCTTGGGCACATTAACAGATTAAGCCATATGTATAGGGCTTTTGCTGTTGGATAAATTACAACGATCAACATTACTCTTTGTCCCATATTGGACCTCTTTAGTAAGGTTATACTCTATTCAGGTCAGGCAGTAAAACTAGTCCCTTGCAGGCTACAAGGCTGCAGAGCAGAAATTTCTTCTGAAATGGCAATATGCAGCAGCATTCTTGGTATAGTAAGCATGACAAACAGTGGAGCATGTACTTTACTGCACAGGTAAGGAATGTGCCACATTTTAGGCATTTACATAAACACATACACATGGACACATATGCAGAACCTTTATTTGAAGCTCTGTGGAGACCTTCATATCCATGTGACATGTCAGCAAAAGCCCTACATTTTTTCTTACCTTCGCTTAAGATTTACAAAATTGTATGGTAGGTGTAAAAGAAATCATAGTGAACTGTACCATATTATTAACCCCTAAATCAAACTTTTTTTGTCTTGTGTATCTTGATTTTTCTGTGTGCTTTATAGTGAAGCAGCCGACACGAGTCGTTGTTCATAAAACAGCTTTTGAAAGTTGAGAGCACACCCCTGGAGAACCGACTGTGCTTGCTTACGTTTGGTTCATGACTTAAAAATCGAGTACAGGTGATGAAATCTTGGCAGTGTTAACAAACAAGTAGTGTGTATTGTGCTATTTTTTATTCTAGAACTTAACCTTTTGTAGAGAAAAAGGAACAGTCAAATTTTCACACATTGAAGTTTCATTCTGGCATACAAATTAATGATAAATTATTAAGAGATCAAACATTGTATTATAGCCAACATAAGTACTTGCAGCAAACTCAGGTGGTGTTTCAGGGAGACATTTTCTGGGTGTATTTGTGTGTGTGGTTTTTTAAAAAATCAGTGGTGAGTGTCTTCTAATGCAAAGATGTCTCTCTGCAGGAGTTATTCCTGATGAGACTAAGGCTTTGTCTCTCCTGGCACCAGCTAACGCTGTGGCAGGTCTTCTGCCGGGGGGTGGACTCCTGCCTACACCCAACCCACTTTCTCAGGTAAGTATACATCTTACGAGATGTATGCTAGAATGTACAACTGCATATATCTGTATTTTCTGAGATAACACCCATTACACCAAAACAGTTAGGAAAAAATGTATAACAGGATTGTGGCAGGTAAGAATCCAGATAACCATGCCTCTCGTTTTAAAGAACTCTCTGGTTTGAAACTTGATTCATGGTTATGCTTTGAAAGATGTCCCATTTATTCATTAAAATATAAAGTGGGAAGACATGCCAGGGGTGGGGAGACGAGCAGTTTTTGTAGTTGCAGAAGTGACTTTTGCAGTCTTCTGGGGTGTCCCCACTTCCAGTATAACAGTGCTTCTTCATGAGCAGTTAGTTGAGATGATTAGCTGACTGCATAACAAGGTTGAAGAAAGACAGTTTTCAGGCAGGCAACAAGAACTGTCACACTAACACACAGTGTGATAATGGTAATGCTATTCTTATTTCTCACACAGCCTCCACAATACTTTCCCTGGACAAGGACTGTACTGTGGAGGCTGGGGTTAATGAAAAAAACTCTCTAGCTTCAGAAGTCCCAGGAGAGGAGTATTCTAAAAGCTAACTAGAGATTTTCATCAAAGCTATACAGAAGAAACCTCTGCTGTAGGTTTCAGAAAACTGCTTTCTTGGGGCTTCCAAAGGTCAATCTAGTCCTGCCCATGTTTTCTTGGATAAAACCCCTAAAATAGGTCTGTAGTCAATAAGTTTAGCAGCGCTAGATCCTGTCCATAATGGGATCTTGTTAAAAGTGTACAAGTAGTTTTAGTAGCAAGGCCAGCATTGAGCATAGGCTTGACCCTGTGCCATATGGTAGTACGTCTCTTGCAGGCTAGAATGCCACAGAACCCAGCAACTTAACCACAGCTGCCTCTTAAACTTATTTTAAACTTGTTAGCATGCTGTTGGTTAGACATCCATGAACTAGGACTGTCACCTGATTAAGTGATTAAACTTACTTTAATTGTACAAGTTGCTGTTAGCTAATCAATTGATTAAATCTGCACCTGCATAGATCAGTAGTTCTTAAGAAGCAGAGCATGTTTTATGGATCAGGTTACTTGGAAGTAAGTCCCAATGATACAATTAGTCTGCTTGGAAGTGCACATTGTGACTCCTTGCCTTGGTGGCAGGGTGGTTTACTCGTCCTCTTTCCTTTAAAGACAACAATTTCAACAAGTGAGATGAAGGCTAGAAGTTGCACCAGTGCACAAGAGTTATGTATCACATGCATGCATCTTTCCTTCTATTACCTGTGGATTGGAGAGGAGGGAAATGTCAGAACATTGATTTCTAAAGTCAATCAGGGACTTAACTAATTTGAAAATCTTAAATCGATTAATTGGGTTAATTAATCGAACTTTGCATTCCTAACTAGGACACACATGGTAGATAACGGAGTGATAGTATATATGCTTTGCAGAAAGCTCAGATTCAATCCCCAGAATCACTATTCAGGTAACAGATAACAGGAAATACTTTTTCATATGCTGGAGAGCTGCTATGATTTAGCATAGAAAATGCTAGGTTAGAATTATAATAGTCTTACCTATAGTCAGCTTCCTATGTCGCTTCATATTAATGTGCTGCAAGTCATTTTACATCAGTACTTGAACATTATGCAGAACAGTTCAAAACTATTCCTTGCCTTGTGCAGATGGTGGAAACTGTTTTCCTGATTGTACATTCTGGTATAATATGCTGTCTACTTCTATTGATTCTCTTTATTATAGATTGGTGCTGTTCCCTTGGCTGCTTTAGGAGCTCCAACTCTTGACCCAGCCCTGGCTGCTCTAGGGCTTCCTGGAGCAAATTTAAACTCGCAGGTATATTGCTTGTGTTACATTCACATACACTTAAGTTTATTTTTAATTTGTGAATTTAACGGGGGGGGGGGAGGAAAAAATAAAAATTATAAACATAATTTTTTGAAAATGAAAAATATTAATGTATACCATCATCAGTGCACCTTAAGTGTACGGTAGCCATCAGTACAGCCATCTTGTTTCAGTAATCCAAATAGGTACCCACACAAAATTGGTGTCTGTAAGACATATGGTCAGATATAGCCAGGGCAGCGAGGTCCTCAGACCATTGCATGCAGATAGCAAGTGTTTATCCTTTAAGGCTTGCAATATAAGTCTTTCAGCAACTAAGGGCTCACAGTATTCATTTTTTGGTTGTGCCTTTAATTTCTGTACTGTGGGAATATAATTTCAAAGTACATGAGCATCTGCAAATATAACATATTTTGCCACTACAAACTTGATATGGACAGCAACTTCAGGCCACTGGAGAAATTCATACCATATGTCTGAATGAGGTATTTTCAGCATTACACCTCCATCCAGCATTATCTGTAATAGGCAGTGCCTTCCTTTACAGATGTTGTAGAGTGCAGCATACCTGGAATATTAATTTTTGCTGTATCAATCTCAATTTCAAATCTAAAGAAACATTCCACATTGATTTTGAAGCATTTTTTATTTGTTTAGGCTCTACTATATATGGTTTTGGACACTATATACTGCTTTGATCTAGAATTTAATGAAACTGATACTTAACCAAGAACATTCAGCAATGAGTTAAATATGATTTTACATCAAGCATTACACCTCAGTATAAAAATTACAATAATTAGTCTTTCTATTATTTCTATAGATTTGTAGCTATCTCCCCAAGCCCCATTTGTTTAGAGACTCCATGGAATTTACATTTGTTTAGTCCTGCAGGCTTCAAACTGTGTTTTTTAACACCATGAAAATGCAAGATTTGAGATACAGTGTCATTGATACCCAACACTATTCCTCCATTTCATATAATTCAGATGAAGCAGTTGATTTGTTAAATCTTTATCCCAGCCCAGTAATGGATCAGGGCCTATAAAGCTCAATCCGGACAAAACATTTGGTGAAACTTTGGTCTTTATCATTACTCATGTTCATATGACCCATTTGATATATAAAACACAGGGTAGCACTACCCACTGGCAGAGCTTCTTGTTGTATTTGTTTTATTTTGCTTTAAAAGTTTTATTTGATTTATGTTAAATAAATGAAACGGATTGTGTGTTTAAAATCGTACAGTCATACCTCAGGTTACGAACACTGCGGGTTGCGCGTTTTCAGGTTGCAGACTGCGCCAAACCCAGAAGTACCGGAACAGGTTACTTCTGGGTTTCAACGCATGTACAGAAGCGTCGAATTGTGTCACATGCGTGTGCAGATGCAGCGCTGCGGGTTGCGAACGTGCCTCCCGCACGGATCGCGTTCACAACTCGAGGTATGACTGTATTCATGTGGCCTGTCCTCAAATCCAAAGTTTTGCAACAGTTAGTTATTGTTACTTCATCAGCATATTCTGTATTATGAACTCTTACTCATTCTCTTTAGGGGTTCTCTCTACTCAAACAGGGCATCACGCAGGCAAGCTCTATATTTATATCTATGGTCAATTGACCCCCACTATCCTATTTCCTAGTGTGGCTAGATTTGATTAGATTTGCTTACCTTTAAAAATTTTGCAGATGAAAATTGCTGGAATCTTTAGAGTCGCATACCTATCTATTATAAAGGTTATGTAGAAAACTTGTAATCCGGAGCAAAATTTCTAAAGTGTGAGTCTCAGTAATCTCAGTGCAACTGACTTCACACTAAACAGATTAGGATTATGTTGCACTGGCTAACTTTAAAAGCCCAGAGTTATCCACCATTGGAGTTCACACTTGGGGGTAACACAACTTCTAAGCAACTATCCACCTTGGAGACTAGCTATATAAGAACTTTTGACCTGTAGTCAAGCTTAATATATAATTTAGCTTGTAAAATAAAACTATAGGCACAATTGAGAATTAAATGTGCATTGCAACTTTAAAATCTAACATTACTGACAAAAACCACATCTGTCAATTAGATTAAAGTACCATTAATGTTTAGAAAACAATTGCTACAAACATAGCAAAAGTTTAGCTTCGCTCTTTTCACTCAACAGCTTAACTGTTAAACCCTTGGCATTTTAAACAAACAGTAAAATAAAGACCAGTTCTTCAGCAAACTGGACGCTCTCAATCAATGTAGTTGAGAATTAAGTGCTGACAGGTCAAAAAGAAAATTGCTGTTCTATGCCTGGAACACTGTGACCCTATCAGAGAACATTAGGTGACTACTTCCATGAGACAGAGATTTTTTTTTTGCATATTCGCTTCTTTAATCTGCAAATGTCTGCTCATTTGGGTTAGATTTAGGGGCTGTTTGGATATTCTTTCCTTCCCTTCTGCAATTTTTTGACTTCTTTCAATGTTAAAAGCAATTTTTGATTAATTTTCTTTACAGTCTCTTGCAGCAGATCAACTACTAAAGCTTATGAGCACAGTGGATCCAAAGTAAGTTTCAATTTTGATGTTTAAACTGTATCATATTATAAAATAAATTTATAGGACACTTCATATGCTTAAAGCCATTGAAGCAGTGTAAAAGATAAAAAGAGAGTAAAACACACCTGGAGAATGGCAGTGCATGCACATCATGATAAACCATAGTTAATGGTTTACTGTGTACATATGATTTTCCCTCTGCTTCTTCCACAGTCTGAGTGGGAGCAGCAAACCATAATCCCTGGTTTAGCATTGCATCCAAATAAAGGATCATGGTTTATTTGGGTGAAGCAAACCATGATTCTCAGTTCAGATGTAGCGCTAAGCTAGGGATCATGCTTTGCTGTTCCATTCACACTACAGGAGAGAGGAGCAAATTGGGAGCTGTCTTGGCATTTATGATAAACCATTAACTATGGGGCAGTGTGATCCATGCTCATAGGAAACGGGGGTCAGTTTGTAGAGAGCCTCTAGAGTATTTTTATTGTGGAAACCAACATCTTTTATTACAGAGGAAGCAACATTTTTTAATGCTGTTGCGGATCCAAGGCCTATTACGTTGCCAGTTCTTAACTTGTCCTTTTGCTTTTAATGGTTATATTGAAGTTTTGATTTTGTATTTTTGGTCAATTGAGTTGAATATGCGTACTAGCTACCTATTCATCCAGATTTGGATAAACAGTGATGGGGAGCAGGACCCACTCTATTGGTTTTACTAAGATGCTTCTCTTCCTTTGGTTTTTTTCTCTCCCACCACGATTTTAATCCCAACTGCATACAAACTTTGAAACTTTTAGAATTGGTGCCCATGTTTGATTGAGCCATCAATCAAATGTTTTCTTACCATCACTTTTTCCTTTTGTGTTGTGTCGTGTTATGAGCCTATGGGTGGGGACTCCTGTTTTATTAATCATCTGTCAGTTCCTTTGTTACCATTTTCAAAAGAAGAAGGGAGTAAAAATAAATGATATATTTTTGGTTTCTAGGCTGAACCATGTAGCTGCAGGTCTCGTTTCACCAAGTCTGAAAACAGATACCTCCAGTAAAGAAATAGAAGAAGCCATGAAACGAGTACGAGAAGCACAATCCCTGATTTCTGCTGCTATAGAGCCAGGTAAACTGATCTTGACTGTCTTTCTTGTATTACAAAAACTACTTGTTAGAATGCCAATGACATCAAATTCTGCAGGATGGTAAGAATGGGGGCATGGGATTGAGAAGAGCTCCAAGAGATCTATCCAATGTCAATGAATGGGCAATGAATTGTCAAATGCTGTTCAGTGGAAGAAAGTATAAAGTGAGACGAATTGGTGCTATCTTTGTCCATATGCTGATGGGTTCTGAACTGGCAATGGCTGACCTGAAAAGATATTATGTAGTTGTTGTTGAAAAAGATCAACTCAGCATGCAACAGTAATGAAAGGCAAATTTTGTGTTAGTTTAGAAAAAAGAGACCATAATGATTTCATACACCTGTGGTGTCACTACACTTGGAAGTCTGTGCAGCCCTAGTCTCAAAAAAGGATATCATAGAGCAGAAAAACATGATGCCCATCAAAATGGGCAGTTCTTCTACAAAGATGTATGTACAAATGATGTATGGAGCTATCTGGTTTAGCAAAAACAATGAATAAGGAAGAATGTGATAGAGGTGTATAACATTTATGCATGAAGTAGAGTTTTCTTCATTGTGGGGTCATCCAGCAAAACTGAATGCTGGGTGATTCAGGACTGACAAAAGGCGGTACTTCACACGTGATGATGGCTAGCTACTAACTTAAGGTAAAGGTAAAGGTACCCCTGCCCGTACGGGCCAGTCTTGCCAGACTCTGGGGTTGTGCGCCCATCTCACTCAAGAGGCCAGGGGCCAGCGCTGTCCGAAGACAGCGGGTCACGTGGCCAGCGTGACATCGCTGCTCTGGCGAGCCAGAGCCGCACACGGAAACGCCGTTTACCTTCCCGCTAGAAAGCGGTCCCTATTTATCTACTTGCACTTAGGGGTGCTTTCGAACTGCTAGGTTGGCAGGCGCTGGGACCGAAAGATGGGAGCGCACCCCGCCACGGGGATTCGAACTGCCGACCTTTCGATCGGCAAGCCCTAGGCGCTGAGGCTTTTACCCACAGCGCCACCCGCGTCCCACCAAGCTACTAACTTAGAGGGCTTTAAAGGGCAAATAGATAAATTCATGGAGGATAAGGATATCAGTGGCTACTTGTCATGATGGATGTATACTACTTCCTAGATCGGCAGCAGTATGTTCCTGAAAAAACCTCTTGCTAAGTAACAACACCAGGAAGCCTTTTGTTCACATGCCCTGCTTATGGGCTTCTCATAGGAAGCAAATAGACTTCTGCAGAAGATCGGATCCTGCGCTAAATAAACCTTTGATGTGATCCAGCAGGGCGGCTCTTAAGATCTCAGCGTTGAACAAAACTTTGGCCTGCTCGTAGATTTTAGGCACTTTGGCTTTAAAAAAAAATATTTTGAAAGTTCCTCATCTCCTAATGAATGTAAACTTGCAATTTCATAGAATGGTTGTGTTAAAGAATTCAGATGTAGGAATTGATGGTTTTTCTCTCTTGGGTAAAAAAAAAACTCATTCACTTTCAGCTTTTTGTACAGAGTGCCCCCGAAGGTGGGCAGCCAAACATAGATGTCATATGATAATGAAAGGATTCCAACTTTTTAATATTTTAATTCCAGATAAAAAAGATGACAAGAGAAGGCATTCAAGATCCAGATCACGTTCAAGAAGGAGGAGAACTCCATCCTCTTCTAGACACAGGTAAAATTTAGTGAGGTGGGATCATTGACAGTCCAAAATCAAAGTGCTTTAGGATATTTCTCTTGTTATGCTCCTTTATAAATATACGGCAGTAGAAAAGAGTTTTGTGTATCTAGGATTTGAAAGTGAGTAAAAGGGCAAACTTTTACCAGGTTATGGGTGAAATTACGTTGCACAGAACACGTTCTCAAACCCTGATTATATCCTTGATTCAGCATATTAAGCTGCATTTGTTGAATATTAAAACTAACAATTTAGCATGGTTGATGCTGGAAAGAGTTGCATCAAAAGATGGCCACAATTATTGTGAAGGTAACTTTTCTAACTTTTAAGGTAACTTTTAAGGTCAACTTCATTGAGATAAATTGAGAAGTTGGTTATGGGACAACTCAATCACAGTAAGTAAAGTACGGTACAATACAGTAAGATGAATATTAAATATTGTTCTGTTCAATAGACGGTCAAGAAGCCGATCAAGGAGACGATCTCACTCAAAATCAAGAAGCAGGAGACGATCTAAAAGTCCTCGGCGACGGAGGTCGCATTCCAGAGAGCGTGTCCGAAGGTCTCGGAGCACATCCAAACCAAGGTAATCCCTAGAAACTTAGTACATCCTTCAATACGAAAAGTATCAGAATTACAATCTTGGCTATTAGAAAGTCAGAGCTATAGCTACAGGAGTTTGATAAATTCATTATGCAAGGACAGTGAGAGAGCTAATCTGCTTGTACCTTTTTTTATCTAATTGGTTTTTTAGAGACAAAAAGAAAGAAGAGAAAGAGAAGAAACGGTCTAAAACTCCACCAAAGAGTTACAGCACAGCCAGACGATCCAGAAGCACAAGCAGGTGCCGTATAATCTATAAGCTTGCATTTACTTTGCAAAAGTAATTGTGCATATCCTGCTGCATCGGACTGACCAAAAGAGGGTTATATAATATCAAAGAAAAGCATTTTCTTTGAACTACAGGGCTTCACATAACAAAGATAATGTAAAACAAACTTAATGAGTTCATTTATGTAAGTTTTCACTGTTTTGAGAGCCAGCAGACCCATTTCATGCAGGCATCTTGCAGTCTGAACTGTAGGTAGGCAGGTTGCTCTTTCCTATACACATAACCCCCTTTTACTTTCCTTTCTAAGGAGTAACAGAACCATAGGGTTGTATCTGACACTGCGTGAGCAGAAAGCAAGCTGATGTGAGAGATCTTTACCTTCCCTTCCTCACTCCATACATTCTCCCCAAAAAGCCTGTCCAAAGGTCAGCTGTCCCCCGTCCCCCACCCAACCAAGGAAGGCGATAGTTAATTCTTTATTGACAAAAGCTCGCACTTACAGCAGCTCCTAAGGTGCACCAGAAGCATACAAACGTAGCTGGCATTAACTTTCCCATGTTTGTGCCCCAGTGGAGCAATTGAAGCAACAGTGGCACCATGCGCTCTCCCCCCAGGCTTAGGTATCATCATTTGACGGAGTACACACACGCAACCTGAGACTTCTCTTACACAGAAGTCGTTGCTGTACCTCCCTCTTCAAGATCCTCCTGGTTCTGTATAGACAACATGGGAATGTTAAAGTGATACTAAAAAACAATGGAGATGTTTATTTGAAGGCATCTTGACTTCTGTTATTAATTACAGAGAAAGACGGCGCAGAAGAAGCAGAAGTGGATCTAGGTCACCTAAAAAGCCCAGGTCTCCCAAGAGAAAGCCGTCCAGGTCTCCTTCACCAAAAAGGTTTGTTTGTTTAACAAATCCATAAACTGTAGACTTCTGCTTTGGGAAGGACACAGTGAGAAGGCAGCTGTCTCATTGTTGCAAGGAAATCCTTGGAGCATGTTATTTAGTTAATAAGTGTACTTAGATTACCATGACTGTGGCCATTTGAGCAAACAATGGTATATACTGGGATATGTTAAAAGGATTATAGCTTTTATTATGTTATTTTTATAAATGTTCTTTGCTATATAACATCATGTCAAAATTGGTGACCATATAAGTTGTAGAATTTCCTCTTTTTTATATCTGTACACATCTTGGTTTATTTAGTGTCTCCATTGTTGTCCTACTTTATGGTTAATTAGCGGCTAGTGCCTGATGCTGCCTGTGATTTTTTAGAAACAAAAAATACTGTGTTTTTGAAAGGAACAGTGTAGTTTGTGAGTTGGACCTATCACACCCAAAATTGGGTGAAATAATTTCTTAGTCTGCCAGCTTGATTCAGAATGGCACCCAGAGCCCTTGTGGTGATTCTGGTAATGGTAATTTGAGAGGTGGCCGAAGCTATTTCAGAATGGCCAAAGTCACACTAAAGTGATGTTTCAGTCCACCACCTTGATTCACAACGGTCCCAAGTAGCAACGAAGTCTGCTGTCCCGCTGAAGGAACCCTCATGCTAAGTTTGGCAATGATATTGCGAGAAGCAACCAAACCTGTGCCAAAAATTGAAGAAGTGACATTTCTCTCTGCTGACTTGATTTAAAATGTCAACCAGCATCCAAACATTTACAAAGATCACTATCCCCACTTTGTTTGGCAATGATATCTCAAGAGGCAGCTGCACCAGAACAGACGGACAGACAAATCCCTTTCCAAAACATAAAATAGTTTGAAATTTTGGGCTGAGAAGGTATTTTAAAAACTAAAATCAGATTGATAGGAGGGCTTGTTACATTCATTTTAGTGCTTGTAGCCAATACGGTTGATATTTTTGTGTGAATAATTTGATATACTTCTAAGGAGAGTGGAATTGTTTGGATGGGTTTTAGTAAACTAGCTTTTATAGAATTAAGGGCAAGAGTAAATTTCTTTAGCTTGAACCTGAATATTACCAACAGATCAGTCCAGCAAAAATCTCAACCCTCGGCAGAACCAGTTTTGGATTTACAGCTTGCCGTAACCATACTTTTTGTTCAAATTTGGCTTCTGGTTACTTGAAGGGGGGTGGGGAGGAGAACTGAAATATTTCACTGATCCTACAAAATGCCTATATTTCTCAGTTTATTGAATTATCTTACTGCCGTAGGCACAAAAAAGAGAAGAAAAAGGATAAAGACAAGGAGAGAACCAGGGATGAACGCGAGAGGTCAACAAGCAAGAAGAAAAAGAGTAAAGACAAAGAGAAGGATCGAGAGAGAAAGTCAGAGAGTGACAAGGATGTCAAAGTATGCTTTAAAAATCTGTTTTGTTTGTTTGTGCAATGCTCTACTTAATCCTAGAATCCCAAGAGCCTTTAAGCATGTCTTACATATTTTGCTTTGTGTTTTATCTTGGCAAAGCAGGTCACAAGGGATTATGATGAAGAAGAACAAGGCTATGATAGTGAAAAAGAGAAAAAGGAGGAGAAGGCAGCAGATTCTACTTCCCCAAAACATAGGGAGTCACCAGCCGAAAAAGGGAGCGGAGATACAACAAGGGAGTCCAAAGTCAATGGGGATGATCATCATGAAGAGGATATGGATATGAGTGAC
Source organism: Podarcis melisellensis (assembly GCF_964234715.1). Lineage (NCBI taxonomy): Eukaryota > Metazoa > Chordata > Lepidosauria > Squamata > Lacertidae > Podarcis > Podarcis melisellensis. Next base: position 62,688,407 of record NC_138538.1, read on the forward strand.
TGAATATTGCCTTGGCAGTGAAAACAGTTGCCGACATGCATCAGTGTCATTCCTGTGTGATTCCTTTATGCTGTACTTGTTTAACCTTTTAAGCTAGATGTACACAGCTGTAACTATAACTGGTTGTAAAGCTCCTGATATTAAATAATTACATCAAAAGCTTTAGAGAAAGTGATGTCTGGGTTTCCATTCTTGTTATTGGCCAAACTGAATTGAGTAGCCCAGCAGTTCTTATTAAACTTGGTGCTGCTTTTTTCATTTTTGAGCAAAAAGCTGCATGCATCTTTGGCAGGCATGGACTGTTTGTGTTGTATGATCTTTTTAGTAAACCAGCTCACCTACAATAGTGTTTCTAGAGTTTGATTCATTTGCGGTAATAGAGCAAAATAGGGAATGCACTGGCTGCATGTTAACTGTGGCAAGAACATCCTCATCTCCTACAACATGGTGGATCTACTAAGGGTCTTAAATGTAGACAAAGAAACTAACATTAGCTTCATCTGGAAACAAACGTTCTGATAGAGATAGATAACCTTTTTAGCCTTGTGGCTAAATCTTTTTGTTGTGGATTTGTTTGGCTTTGGCAAGGTTGAAATGCACTAGCCTTTTTTGATGCCCAATGTAAGGTGAACTTCGAGTCTAAATCCTTCTCAGGTGGTGTGTTTGATTTTTGACAACTTGGACTTCTTGAGATAGTAATGCAAAACTTCTGTAAGACAGGAGGGAGTGAACCTTGTGTAGTTAGTTCTTCATAACCTGCGTTTATTTCATTTTGTTTGTATGTGTAAAAACCCTGCAAAAAAGGATAGTGCATTTAAAAAAATTGAACTTCATGATAATTTTAAAACATGATGATTTTAAAACAAGTCTACTTGATAATGTACTTGATCGCAAGTTGTATAAACTAATAAATTTGTGTTACAGTCACTGAAGTAGTAACCTTTTGCACACAGTGATTTCCTGTTATTATGCAAAGTAGTTGGGCAACCTCTTTTAGTTCTGGACGTTTTTGGAGCATTTACTTTTGTGCTGGTAAAAACAAAAGTAGGCTACAGTCTGTGCCATGTTGATGTACAGTTTCTGAAATTGTTTTACAAGACTTTGATAATAAAACCCTTAAATATACACTTGTATTTGTACTACAGTGTACATGTATCTATTTATGCTATTGACTTGTATGGCATTACCTCACTTGTCTCCTATTCACGTTTCCACTTTGGACCAGGCATAAACTGATGCATAACTCTGCTTCCAGGCATTTCCCACATTACTTTGGGAATGGGAGAACAAACAAAAAAAGTGTTACAGCAAGTCCTTAACAGAGGAAATATACAATGTAGTCTAAAGCTTTCGTTATCACTGGAATGTCAACTCCTGTATTTCTATTTTTTAAAAGTGGGAAAATAAGGTAACATCCAAGTGCCATTCATTCTGAATGCCAATCTGTCAAAGAAAACTTGCTGTGATAACCAGTGGAGGCTGATAGAAGTTACATGTTAGTAACCATATTGGGTGGGTAACCTGTGACCCTCTAAATGCTGTTGCACTCTCAACTCCCAGCAATATTGCTGGGGGTTAGGATGATGGAAATTGTAGTCCAACATCATGTGGAGAGTCACAGGTTAGCCATGCCTGACCTACATTATTTGTTTGAATTTTATAAATTTAACACAAGTAGCTTATGAAAAATGACATTTTTCCACAGGTGTTTTACAGTGAAAATTGCTATTTAGAATAACTTCTTAGAATTTATGGATATGTAACTTTCTAAATAACTGTGAGGTATTTTCTCAATATAGTGAAGTATATAAAGAATGTCTCCCAGCCTTTTTTTTCCCTAGAAAAAATGTAACCTTACCCTCAGAAGATAATGAAGCGCTCTTGTCTTTAGATAGCTCCACTGATGAGTATGTGCTGGAAGTCTCGGTTAATTGTTGTGGTTATTTGTGACTATACAAAGCAATTCAAAAGCAATCCATTTAAGCTGAGGTCTCAAAAGTAAATTGAAACTGTTTTGGCGCTCCTAAGGGCCAAACTAGATGATGCATTAAATGTGATTGTAGTTTCACACCTTCCCAAGTTTTGTTTTTTGAAAAATAGCTATATGATGGGGAACTAGTCTAGGAATGCAGAGGAGATGCATAACATTTCCCCCAAACTGTATGCACACAAAACACACAGCTGTTAAGGGTGGAAACTGCTTCTTTTCTCTGTCGAACAGCTTAGGGGTCATCATTGGGTCTCCAATGCCTTTATTTAGACATGCAAATATGATTTATTGTTTTTAAATGTCTATTTTGGCCCTTGACGAGCTAGTGAAAAATGGAATAATAAAAAAAGCAAGTGACTCAAAACCTGCATATAGAAATAAGTGTGGCTCAGATGTAGACTGACTATACTTCTGTAAAGCCGCATGCACACTGATGCAGCATTCCTGAAGCTGGTGTATCCTGAGCAAAGTTGTCTGCAAAACAGTCGTTTTGGGCATTTCCCCGAGAATCAAAATGCATCCTGGTCTATGTCAAAGCTGACCTTCAATCCCGTATAGACCATGACCTCAAGTTATGACAGCAGTTATGATACAATCTCCTGATACACATGGTAGCTGCTAATCCAGCACCATTCCACACAGGTGCTGTGAGAGGGAGGTCCTGGCGTATGCAGCTTGTCACCTCTTGGGCAATGTGAAAAGGGTGGCCATCACTGATCAACTTTTAGCCAGGTAGATGGTATGTGGAGATACTACCGTTTAACAAATAGGGCCTCCACATCTGTGCTGTGAGCTTGGAGGCAACACCATGAACTGAGCAATCTGCTACTGTTTACAAACGAGCATTTTGTATCTAGGGGAATACTTTGGAGGGATCCTTTACTTCGTAGGTCTGCTGAGGATATCTTGTTGAAATGAATTGGTTGGTTGTGCGATTTGAATTTCCTTGACTCCCACGTTCTGTGCCAAAAGAGATCTTTCGTACCCATTTTTGAAGCTGTCGTCTTGAGTAGAATCCTGCTGAGGAGGGAAAAAAGCTCACTCTCCTTTACAAAGACTCTCCTTGACTAGTCTCAAAAGGAAAGACTAAAGTGTCAATATAGTGTGCTGCTCAGCTGATTTCATCTTGATGAATATAAGGCTCACCCCATAAAGTTAGAGACTGAAAACAACAAAGATGCACTGAAAATTGAGGATTTTATTGAAAAATTGACCAATAAAATGTGAAAGTGATACACTGTAACATCCTTTTTCTTTAGCCTTCCTCTAATAAGGAGGAAGTGTCCACACATGGTAGAATAGATTTCTGAAAATGTCCATATGTTCAGCCTCAAAAGCAAACAGCATCTTTTGGTCTTTATTCTAAGTGGTACAACCAAAAACACTATTAGTGAAGGTGAGTTTAGATTAGACAAAGAACACATGAAATATACAAAAAAAAAATGACATTAGGTTTTCACAATTATAAACTGTCAAAAGAAAATTTGCAGCATTATAGGAAGTTTGTTAATAAAGTTTAAATAATGTAATTAACTTTTAATGAATCAAAATCAACAAGTATATATTTAAAAAATGAACTTTTTGAATATATTATGCTTCAACTTAAGGTAGGTTTCCAGCACAGATTTATATCCACAGTTGTACTATCTGATAAAAATTGCTAGGTATCCATCAATTGCAGTTTAAAACTTAAATAAGGAGACAAAACATCAGCTGCTTGGAAAGAAAGATTATTCCCTTTGCCACAAGTTAAAGCAATAATTTGGAAGACCAGTAAAACTGAGTTTGGTTAAGGAAGAGCTCAGGGGGTTCTTTTTAAAAAGATCCCATATTTATGCCTACCAATACACTTTGCTTGGTTTCTAAGAGGACATACGGTACTTCAGAGAAGTTTCAAAAGCCTCAAAGAAAAGTCAAGTTCATGTATACTTTTGCATCAGTCTAAAATATTTAGAATGCTACTTCCTTTACACTCTTGCTTCCCACAGATGTTATATCCAACAATGACCTATAAGCATGCAAGAGGCACTTAACCTATAATCTGGCCTCTTTCTGGTTCTTCTACTGCGATACTTTAGCACAGTTTGCATGAATGCTGCTTCACAATGCACCCCCCACCCTGCTTTCCCAATACCCTTGTGAGATAAAAAAATCCTTGAGAAAGATTCAAATGTTCTCCAGGACACAGTAATAATGCCCAACTGAAGTTCCTAGCTGTGACACTGCTATGTCAGAAAATATAAGTGCTTAACTACTAAGTGCCAAATAATTTGGATTCATTTATCTCTACTCTTCTTTAATTACCAAGTATCAAAATCTCAGATCCAAGACTTCCTAATCTAGCGGTAAACTCTTGGGAATATTACTGCGGGCATGGAGCTCCCTTTACTGAGGTGTTTTTTCCCCCAGAGTCAATGTACAACATTCCTATTGCATGGGTTGCTAAACTACCTGAATTGACATATCAGGAGCTTGATGCATACCAGAGATCTGCTTGTATATGCATCTGCTTGCAGACGTTTTGCCAGCAACAATGGGTGCTGCTTCTTCCTGAAAATCCACTATTGGAACAAAACTAAACTCCCTTTATGTAGCTACAATTTTTTGTAATGGGATGAAATACAACATAAACTGAAATCTTTAAAGTAGGGGTGTAACAGAATAACATTGCTCACGAAATCATTGCTCCGAAATCACTTCTGACCTCCAAAATGGTGCAGCACCTCCACCCGGTTTAAGCCCTTCTTCACAGAAGGACGCAAGGTCGTAACTTGAACAGCACAAAGTTCATTGTTTTTTGTTACCATGAAAGGAGACCCACTTGCTAGACATTAGTCTGACAGTTCATGGGCTAACATTTATTTTAGTAGAACTCGATAAAAACAACTTTGGCATTATTTATCCAGTAATTTTACATATATAGGAGATGACCAATTGCATATTTCCACAGTTTAGTGGCCATCACCTATCAAGCCCATACCATACACCATTCATTGGTGTGAGAACAGCATTGTAAATATCATTTTAAGCATCTCAGCTGTTTTATGAAATACTCCCAGGATGGGTAACATGAAGTGTCAAGCACCTTCAAATCCAATGTCTCCTACAGAAATTATCTGGCAGGGGAAACACCATGATTTTTTTATATATATATAAAAAATATTGACAAAACAGCTCTGCCTTCAAAGTTCATATTCTATTTACAGGCAGACAATATCCTCTGACAGTGGATACTGGTAGTGAAATGGAACTTTCCACAATATGGCAGCTACAATGATATACTAAGCCAGCAGAACTGTCAGTCTTCACGGTCAACATCACTCAGGATTGAAGCTTTAACCAAATTTACAGTATTTGTTGAATTGGGCCCAACATTTGGGCCCCTATTTTAGGTCATGAAGATTTTTTTTCTTGTGAGTTTCCTCTCTGCACACTGCAACAGTACAAAGCTATAGGACTTGGGAATATGCTTGAAACCTTTTTCCTGGCAAAGGTTATGTGGCTCATGAGTCTGGTTTTACTGTGCACTGTGACTCACCTCGGCCCATTTGACATTCCAAGTTATCACCAGCACTGAGTGTGTTAACTAGCATGGTGGCTTAAGTCTGAAAGTAACTTGAGCAGTTTCCAAAAGAAGAAAAAAATGACTAGACTGCACAAAGAATATACCTTTGAAAATATTTACATTTCTGTACATTTACACATCACTGGAAGCTAATAAGCCTTGGAATACAAATGAACATAGTACTGACAATTCTGGACACATTCTTTCCAGTAGAGCAAAAAAGGCTAGTTTCTCTTCAAGTTTCATACAGTGGAACCATATGAAGATTCTAATTTTTTTTATTAAAAAAACAACCCTTCTGAATAAAAATGAACATTCTTCTTTCTGTAGCTACCCATGATGGAAATACCTTAATTATTCTTGTACTTTCATTTTTGTACACTCCATCCCCAATCTATTGCAATCCCTATTCACATCTAGGTTTGCACTTTGGGAAATGAAAGCGTAAACCAAGATTATTGTAGTAATATATTCAATATATTCCCAAATACTACTGGATAACAAATACAAGTTTAGTAGGTTTGATGGGCAGCTTTCATGGCTCTGAGGAACCCAAAAGAATGTCAGCGATTCAACCTGTGGGCTGTTTAATAATCTCTAAGCATGCTCTCCAACGAACACAGCAAGGACATTTCAACCAGCTTGGTTGGGAGGGCAGAGGGGATATCTGCAGATTTATATAAGATTAGTAACAACTTTCATTGGAGAAATGATAGGTTGCCGGGGGGGGGGGTGGAGAATATGAATAGCACCACAATGAATTGCACTAAGGTGCTAAAGGAGGTACCTTATTCCCTGCAGAGTGAAGGCTCTAGTTCTGAAACGTATTGCAGTAAATGAATGCAACTGTTTAAATGCTTACCATTTGGTTCATTCGTCTGCAGAAAATCAATTCCTTCTACTATATGCTCAATTTACTGAACAAATATTACAGAATTTACAATATATGAAAACAAAGCTCGAAGGAAGGTTATAAGAGCAGCTTAAGTAAGATGGGTATTTTAAAGGGCTAATAGCCAGGTAAGACATTTTAGTTCTTTATGCTAATGGTCCAAGGGTGCTTTTATTACCGAGAAACATAAAAAAATTAAGAACAAATTACAGTCCTTATAGCTGTTATGTAAGTTTTCGGGGGGGGGGGCAGGGGGAACTTACTGAGGTGCCAGGCTATCATGCTTGCAGGTCTGGATGTATAAATGCATGTGACACAGCAGGAGACCAGCTTTTGTTTAGACACTAGGTGGATGCTTGCTATATGGTACAACTGACTGAGATTCACGGTGTGTTCCCTTTCTGGTTTCATTTTAGCGAGTTCTGTCCCTTCGTACTTCACCCACTTTTAGACAGATGTCTGTGGGCCACCTGCATCCTCTCTCTCCTGTCTCCTTGTGGCATGCTGGTATTTTCTTTTTATTTACTGCTAACTTTCCAGTTAAGTTAGAGATCAGGAAAGCGGCTAGGGTCCTCCTTGTAGTCATCAGGAACAGTGAAGATGGATTCATCAAACTCATCATAGCGAAACTCCTGAAAAGTCACAGTGGCTGTGATGGTTGGAAATACAGGTATATCTAGGAAGAACAGAGCAAAGGATTGGGAGGTTAGAAAAGGCACAATGCACAATGGAAAAGGGCATTTCTGTGGCAGAAAAGGATTCACCAGCCACTTGCTCAACTTCCTGGTAATTTGGCTGGAACAGCGTGTCAGAGGAGCGGTTGGAGGCAGAGTTGTTCTGGTCCTTTCTGGAGGGATATATGTAAATTGTTTTTAACTTATTGTAAAGTAGCTTGAGATTGCTTGCCCTAAAGGGCAGAGTGAAAATATATTTTAAAAAATCTTCATTGCCCAGCTCTGTTCACACTTCTAGCAAATACTTGCACTCCTCACTGTTCTCATTTGTTAAGAAAAGAGCACAATGTTAGCCTCCAACCATGTTAAAGCACTGACAAACTCGGTGTAACTCTGTACCATCATAACACAGCAAATCCCTGGGCACTGACTGTGTGACTTCTGTGTTTTCTATGACACCCGGTAAGCTTCTGCAGAAACTTTGGGTAGCAGGCAGACGAATTTTGTTCACGAGGGCTGACGTCTTGAAAACTGAATCAGTGCTTGTGGTGTAGAGTGGTGCCCCGCAAGACGAATGCCTCGCAAGACGAAAAACCCGCAAGACGAAAGGGTTTTTCGGTTTTTGCGACGCTTCGCTAGACGATTTTCCCTATGGGCTTGCTTCGCAAGACGAAAGCCCATAGGGAAATCTCCGGGGACCTCTTTTAAATGCTGGCGGTGGGGAGCAAAGCCTTTCCACCCCCTCCGGACTTCAGAAGAGGTCCAGGAAGGCCGGCGGGGGCGAAAGGCTTTGCTCCCCACCGCCAGCATTTTAAAAGCAGTCCGGGATAGCAGGGAAGCACTTCCCGCTATCCCGGACGGCTTTTGAAGGCAGGCGGGGGGGAGCAAAGACTTTTGCCCCCCGCCAGCCTTCAGAAGAGGTCCAGGACCTCTTCCGAAGGCGGGCGGGGGGCAAAAGTCTTTGTCCCCCCTGCCTGCCTAACCGGGGGCTTTTAAATCGCCCCGGGACTGTCCCGGGGCGATTTAAAAGCCCCCGGACGGCTTTTGAAGGCAGGCGGGGGGGAGCAAAGACTTTCGCCCCCCGCTGGCCTTCAGAAGAGGTCCTGGACCTCTTCTGAAGGCTGGCGGGGGGCAAAAGTCTTTGCTCCCCCCTGCCTGCCTTCCCGGGAGAGCGGGAAGGCAGCGCTGCTTCTCCGCTCTCCCGGAAGGCAGGCGGGGGGAAGCAAAGACTTTCGCCCCCCGCCGGCCTTCAGAAGAGGTCGGGGGACAGACTGTCCCAGGACCTGGTCTGAAGGCGGTTTCCATAGGAACGCATTAATTGATTTTTAATGCATTCCTATGGGAAACCGTGCTTCGCAAGACGAAAAACTCGCAAGACGAAAAGACTTGCGGAACGAATTAATTTCGTCTTGCGAGGCACCACTGTATGTTCATCCCATTTTTGGATTTTGGATAAATAGTTCTGCAGGTTTTTGTATATTTGGGAAAACCTAATAGCCTGCTTTATCAGAGGGGACAAGGCCCTAAGATATTAAACCACGTTTGCCTCTCTTGTGAAATGCTGGCTGTCTCCAGCCTTACTCTATTGCCGCACTTCTCATTGGCCAAAATAGTTTTGAAGTAAGACTATGAAGAAAACAAGTGATTTTCATGAGAGACTATGGGCATGCAGAAAAGGGTTAATCTCCCTTCCATATACACTGTATCTCCAAATGCTAAATGTGTTTCCTACGTTGCCTACTCATGCAATAACTTCACTTTCTATTATTGTGTACTTTCCACTCAGTACACTATGAAATGGCATGCTAGTTTCACTCCAGCATCTGACTATCTTCCTGCTAAAGCCTGAGCGACAGCCCACTGCATTTCTCACCACAAAGATTAAAAGGCTTTTCAATACAATCCATGTTCTTGGCAGACCAGACAGTCCCTTTTAATTGATGAAATACACTTCGACAGCTCACCTAACTTTACAGGAAAACCCGGTGGTAGTTTCATCTGCACAAACTCCCGCAGTTTGTTAAAGTGCTTGAAGGGTGCAATTACTTCTAAAACATTCAATAACCTGGGGGGGAAACACACACATGTAACAATTTCATCTCTTAGCAGCTTTAGGATTTACCCACACACTCCTAATCAGCGCACTGTAAGAAAAAGAGGTGTCATCTCAGCAAATCACTGCAAACTGAGCCAAGACACATGCCGAGGGAAAGACGCTATTGTTCATGGCCACTGAATCAAATCAAGTAATTACACTGAACCATTTTTGTTAGCACAATGCAGGTTAAGCAAGAGTAAGCTAAATAGTCCGGCATAACCTTGGTCCAATGCAGCTCAGAGACAGTCACAACTGAGCATTCAAACTGCAGCGAGCTTCAAATGACTTGGTAGGAGGATTTCCAGATTGTTTCTCCTTTGGGTAAAACTGAGTTTTAGCACTCATTTATTTTATGTTAGGTGAGTTTTAAATCTCAGGATTTCAATAGGTTTCGAAACTTAAACTTATTAAGAACTCCGGTAGTAAAGCGTCAAGCTTAAAACAAGCTTCCTTTTGAATCGTAACAGGAAGAATCTTCCAAAATTCCAGTTTAGGAACTTTTCTTTATAGATGTCGGAAAACTTCCCATCAGGGCACACAAATAATAAAAGATCTAGAAAAGCATCACACTTCAAAAACTAGACATTTACAAGTCACTATATATTCCGAATATCTCATTAATTTTTTTCACATCTCCTCCACAGCATCTATGTAAGTGGCTAACTTATTCAGATCATAAGTAGAGCGAATGTACTAGTATGGGTACACTGCTGAAAGGATTTCAGAACCCAACATGTTGCTTACAAGACCTCCAGTGCCCATTCTTGCAGGGGTTCCTTAACTTCCATAACTTCAACCCCACCCTTTCGATTCCTATTCCTTGTCCCACAATCCTCCTAGCCAAAGTTCAACCTCCTTCACCCCAGATTTTTCTTCTACTTGAAAAAGTTGCCAAAACATGGAAAGCTCTTTGGCTCTTAGATGCAGAATAAATCATACACACTTCATTTTTTTATATAGATTTGAGAACAGAATACAGAGGACTTGAGACATCTGGATAAAATCTGAGAACTTTACATTTAAGAATATTGGAGAAACTACAAAAGAATTGGATCATTGTAGAGGTGAACCTATGGCAGGCAACATGTTTTCCCATTTATTCTATGACAATGTATTATACTGCAGTCTTTGGAACAAGCAAAAATTTATACATATCAGCGTATTTTAGCTAAATCACATGCCCTTTCACAAACTTTTGTAGTGGACAGTTTGAGACTTACGATTCAATTCCTAGAGGAAATTCTTGGCTCATGGCTATTGTGGCTTTAAATGTTTTCTTGCTTTCTTTGCAGACCAGTTCCCTACCCAAATGAGGTGCTCTAAGTTAAAGAAAATAAAAATTAAAACCTCCCTAGAGACATAATTTATAAAAACAATAAGAAATTGGAATGCATTTCTCTTGTGCAGGAAAACAAGTTGACAGAAGTTGTTTAATGATGCCTGGAAGAGTTCAGATAGCAAAAACTGCCCAAGCGGGCAAGCTGCTCAGGCACTAACAGATTAAAGCAACTGAATAGAAGTCTGTAGAAAAGAGAAAAATATAAATACACATACACACTTTGGCCGGATGATTTCACAAAGTTAAGAATCTAGGACTAGGATCTAAAAAGCTATTCAGATGAGCCCAAGGGGAATTTGTCTTTTGACTTTGAAGAGCAAACCCTCATACCGTTTCAAAAACATTTTGCAAGTGTGGCATGGAGCCCAATGGTCATGATAACTAGTTTAACAGTTCTTTCCATACTGGCCGTGGGACACTAAAATGGAAATAGTGTGGAAGCCTTAAAAAGGGGGTGGGGGAGAGAAGGAATAGATACCAGCATGTTACTTTCTAATTTCTGTGATCAAACAACTTCTGCTGGACCAATGTGTAAATATGGAAGAAATTCATACTGAAACAGACTGTCTTCCTTGAGTGCAATTTTGTTTAGAAACTTAGAACTGTTCTTTAATATTTACATTTAAACTTGTACATTTGGGATTGGATCTAGAGTTATCTTTCTACAAAGAAAAGGGCTCCCTCAAATCTTGGAAGGAAGTGAGATCCAGCAAAAAGTCTCATTAGAGTTCACTCTTCCTCATGAAGCCCACAGTGCCCTGTCCCGTGGTGGGATAATGTTTGGGTGTCTCCCACTCTCCACAGCATCTTCCCATGGGGCCGTGGAAGGGTGGGAGGAACTGGCAAAAATGCCTCCCCCATCCTCTCCAATTGGAGAAGCTGCTGGAAAGCTGGAGCTAACCCTCTGAATAGTGTTAAGAAAGATATCACACTCCAAAATTTACAAGTAAGGACATGCTGAGGCACCCGAAAAATATCCAGAGTCATCCAAAGCTCTCCAAGTCCATCAATATTAGAGACTTGTCATCTTGTGTTTAGTCAAGCGTTCATGACCATTTCACCCCAAACCCACTGAGGTCCAAAATGAAGAGACCACTTCTGATTTGGTCAAGCATGTGAAAAAGTAAAAACTACGAGGCATATATAATCAGTTTAAGATGTCATTAAAACAAAGACAATATCATGAGTTGAGGGTTAAACAGCAGTGTTGTCACAGTTAAAATCTAGGATGAAAAAGCCTTTGATTTGATGCCACTAATACTGACCAAATTCGAGATAGCTGCTTTAGCTCTAGTAATGACAATAACATGTGCATGGAATAGGAGTTTCATTCAACAGCATTCTGACATGCACATCCCCGTCTACACACATTATCAAATCATCCTTCAAAAGCTGTTTGCTATAGGGTGCGGAACGCTGCTTTTCACGAAACCATTTGGAGCTCAGGAGTAGTTTCATGGATCTCTGGATAAGCAGATCTTATCATACTACTTTTCTTCAAGATAAATCACACCGAATATAAAGGACATATCTGATTCCCATGAGAAAGGGACTGATTTTACACCATTGAAATCAATGGGACCTAAACGCCTTGGGGTCAGTCTGTACAATCTAAAACCTGTGTGTGCAACTTTAAGCAGACATTTCTATTTTCAAATTAATAAGGCTTTACTGCAGCAATAGGATTTCATATATTCATCTTTGTTCTCAATTCTATACTAAACATTTCAAATGAGTACCTATGAGGTGAGCCAAGGACAGCACCTTATGCAATAAATTTGGATGCCATGGCTGGTTTCATAGATAATTAAATTTCACAGATGTGCACTTTTAAACCCCAATAAAGGCCCAGAGCAGATGATATTTGATTCCTTCATGCATTCTGATTGAAAAGATACTCTCATTGCAGAAATTGCTTGTATGCGTTGAATGAAAATAAACTAATATATAAAACTAAATATACTGAAAAACACAATTTTAATAAAAATAGATGTCTAAGGACAGTCTCACAACAGTCTTTCAAAAGTTTCAACAGAAGACGTCTCAAAAGTTTCAAAAGTAAAGTTTATCAATAGTCTTTCAAAAGTGCTTGCCAAACACAAAACTGCTTTACAGCAGCATTGTGAGGTTGTATAAACCAAACCAGTGATTATAGTACAGCGGTACCTCTGGTTAAGAACTTAATTCGTTCTGGAGGTCCGTTCTTAACCTGAAACTGTTCTTAACCTGAAGCACCACTTTAGCTAATGGGGCCTCCTGCTGCTGCCACGCAGCCGGAGCACGATTTCTGTTCTCATCCTGAAGCAAAGTTCTTAACCTGAAGCACTATTTCTGGGTTAGTGGAGTCTGTAACCTGAAGCGTATGTAACCTGAGGTACCACTGTAATGCCAAATAAAATACACATGTAGGATTTAACCCAGAAATTACAGACACTATGGTCTTCTGCTCATGGAAGGGACCCTGATTCAGTCAAAACTCATGCCTGGTGAAAAGAAAAGGTAACATTCACCAGTTCCTCCTTCCCACTGAAGCCTGCAGCGCCACCTCCTACAACAGGGGTCAGCAAACTAAGGCCCCTGAGCCAGATCAGGCCCACTTGGGTCCTAAATCCGGCCTATGCCGCAAAACCGGAACCTGTTGCAAGGCCGAGACTCCCAGCGATGGTGGCGGTGGCTCTGCCCCTCAAACGCCTGGTTTACCTCAGCTGCGTTTGATTGGCAGAGACGTCCCCCATGCCGCACTGAGGTAAACTAGGCACAGCGCTTGATTGGTAAAGCCTTCACCACTCGGCCTCTTCCTCTTATCGCCATCGCCGGGAATCTTGGCTTCGTGGCGGGTTCCGGCTTCATGGCATGGCCTCTTACTCCTGCCACCACCGCCCTGGTGCTCCTGTGGGCCAGAGAGCGGAGCGGACAAGCTCACTCTGCCTACCCACGAGAAACGATGGCGGGGAGGAGGACTACTTGCCCCCCTTGCTTCTTCTTCCAGCTCTCCCACCCCAGGTGCTGCTTCTCTGGCCCGCCACAAGGTCTGAGGGATAGTGGACCAGCCCACAGCTAAGGTCCTCCTGGGCGACATTTCACAGGACAAAGGGAAAGGAGGAATCGGTGAAAAATAATCTCCCTCCTCCCAGTGGAGTGTCTCGTGAAAAGAACTCAATTCATGCCAAGCCCTGATACAACCCATTATGTTTTGAAAACGACATTAAGTATATACATAGCAACGGCTATATACACACACTATATGTATTTAATACTCACTTTCCATTTTCAGCAGATATGTACTCCTCCCATGTAATTGTGTTTGGTGGAGGTGGAGTAAGAGACTGCCTCCTGACAGGCTGTTAAAGAAAACAAATGGGAATTATTTGTAAATCAAAGCACTTTACTACTTAGTAGGCTACCATCATCTCGTCTAAAAGAACATCTGTGTCTCATGCTTCCTCCAACATTTGCCAATCTGAAGAAGAGTAAATTGGGGCTAATCCAAAATTGGAACACTGCACTCCTGACAAATGAACAGCAGCCAGTCATTTAGACATGAAACAGAAATGTACACCTTAGCATGCCTGAAGAGCTGCGTAAAAAAAATGTAAGCATTTCTTAAGGATAGCCACCTGCAAAATACTTTTTGTCTCCCCCAGATAAATCACAAGCATCAAGACAAGAGCAAACCTTGGCTATAACTCCTGGACTGTCTGGAACAAGACAAACCATGTGCCTAGGTTTGGCTGTAACGCTAAGGCAGACCATGGCTTAAGCTCTAGCTGGTGTGGCAGCCAGAGGACTGGCAGTGGACCGAAGTGGTGACAATTTCTGCTGTGAGTACCTGCACACTTGCACATTCACGCTCAGCAATGGCTTGGCTTAGCATTACATGTGAACTAGGCCAGCAAAAGGCCATCTGTTGTTAAATGTTCAATTTAAACAGAACTTTTAACTGTACCTCAAAATTTTGTTCCATCAAGTTTCCACCTTTACTCAAGCTTTCCATAATAGCCTTGTTTCGAAGAATATCTTCCTCGCTGAGATGTTCCCGTCTTTTCCTTGATTCTAAGACAAGTCCATTAACCAGGTAGAAGTCTGCCAAAAAGTTTCCTACCCTTTCCTGCAAACACACAAAAAATAAAACACATGAAGTATTTGAGCCAAAATGCAAAACGTCTACTGAAACTCATCTAGTCTTTTCATTTGTTGTCTACCTGCCAACTGCTTATATTCTTAACCCTAATGTCACATTTTCATATATTTCACTCGCTTTTCCTATAACCCTAACATTTAACATCCTCCCTTCTCCCAATCTGGATGACTGGGAAAGCAAAACTGACAGCCTATATGTTTGTCCCACATTTCACCTGCCTTGCAGACGTCTTCCCTGGGGCACACTAGCACAGGATGGATGGATGTCTTAAAATAGTTATTAAAAAGTCTTACTGTTTTATCTTCTCGAAAAAGCCATCCTGTTTGGGCACGTGTGAAGGTGATTGATTTGGTTGATAATGTTGCTGAATAAATATCGCTGCTCATCAAAATGTCAACTTCCTCCTCTGTTTCCATCTCAGATTCCTGAAAAAAAGCAAGAATATTAATTGTGGTTTGGGTTTTTTCCAAATTGTTTGAACAGATTTGTTATCCTCTCCCTGTCCAATTTCTGCCTGAAATAAATAGAAGCCTTCCAGTAATTATTCCATTAGGTAGCAGCCTTAACCACTGTGAGTATGAGTAGACCATATCTCCCACTGATACACATTCTCAGGTACAAGATTACTCTCCATTTGATTTCAGCTTCTTTCTAAAGCTATGCATTCACATGTTGCCTTTGGAAACCTTCCACGTAAAGTAGTCTTCTGCGGCCTTCTGATTTCTCAGACCCTAGATGTACATCGTATTACTGTCACTGCTACATAAGTAATAAATATATTTTGGGAGGACATTAGCAATCTATATGGGAAAGGAGTTTAATATTGTTTGCAGCAGAACTGTTAAGCAACTAGGTATCCTGCAAAGCAATACTAAACATAAGAGAAAAAACGGCAGTGGAATTATAGCCCTCCTCCATACATGTCTACTGTGTTCAATGGAAGCGTTCCCAAGTAAGGGCACAGAGGACTGCAGCCTTACATGTCTGATACCAGACTGACAATATCTTGCAACTACCTTGTACACTTTTTAAGCAAGTCATTTATTTGGTGCACAAAACAGCAGGAAACATATTTTGCTTTGTTTTTGAGTAACATTGTGAAAGATTTTACTAGCCAGTGCTGCAGCTTACCTCGTGATGTATTCGCTGGTAAACTTTTTGTTCGTTGTCTAAAACTACAAAGGATTCAGAGGGTGCAGCATCACCGTTGAAAATGAAGCTCAAGTCCCCTCGTTGGCACTTCATGTCAGTAAAATCTATGAGTGTTGTGTCAAGCCTGGGGGAGGGGGGAACATTCCAATACTTCAGCTGATCCAGAATATTAGTTCACAAAATTGTACTAATAACCAATGAGATTTGATTATTTTTTTTAGAAGCAAGATTTGAAACAGAGATCAGCCCTGTTTGGGTGTGCTATCTGTGTGCAAAGGCAACATACAAGCAGGGATGAGTGTGCTAAGATCTGCCCCCTGCATTACTCTGCCCATCACCCTCCAAAAGAGGGTAAGGTATGAAGCAGGGAGCCTCCTCTACTCATGGAGTAAACTTACTACTCATGGAGTAATTTAGAACCCTGCACAACTGGGGTCGCCTACAACCCTCGAAATGACTTTTAACCATCCGCTGAATGGGGTGGGCTAAAATGTGACAGAAGGCAGCAAAAACTGTGTGGCCACCTTCAGCGAGAAGAGCTTCTGCTCACAGAAGATGCCTCTACCCAATTTTCAGCAATCATTTCTCTTGCCTGCTTTCCCCACAGCATCCTGTGCTAGAGCCCAGCGAGGTCTCCTGACTGCTGGGAGAGGCAGGGATGAGACAGCTCACTCCCTTCTATGCGCATTTCATTGCATACAACCCAAAATATACAACAAGATCTTGTCCTTTCAAATCTTTTGAGTCTCTGCCAAAAGAAAAGAGAAAATATTCCTACAACAGAGAACTTCTGCCACTACTACTATGCAAGTTCTGTTCAGAGAATTCTAGTGAATTCACAAGATCAGAGCAGGTAAGTCTGAGAAGTTTAGCTTTAGCAGAAGAACAAACTTGCTGATGGTACATGTCTGAATAGGGAATTCCTGTATATGAAAAATTCTCCACACACAGTACAATAAGGTGAATTTTAACAGCTAACAGTAGGGCTAAAATCTCACTCAGTTAAGAAGGTAGTGCAAAATTTCCATTAGATTAAGAATGTAGCCAGACTAAAAAGTTTATTTTGCTTCTTTCAGTATTACACAGAATATATATTCCATTTAATTTAAAAGTTAGCAAGACGTGGAATTTTCCCTTTGACAAAAACCTGCTTAAATAGCAACATCTTTCGTTAAATGGAACCCAAAGTCATCTTGACTTGTTTAGAATCATCCAATCACGTAACAGGCAGTTATGCCAATATTTGGCTACAGGTGTTTGTTTTAGAAGCAGCCATGCAATATTCACAGGATTTAAGGAGACAGTGCTGAAGATGGCCCCTAAGCAAGCACTAGCCTTAAAAAGTCAAATACGTAATTCACAAAGGGGTAGAGCGAGCCACTTTACAGAATAAATCTTATTCATCATTTGTCCAGTTGAGAGCTGAGAACATTAATAGTGAGAGAATCATGACTCTCAACAAAAGGCATTTCATTAATGAGTTAATAGTCAGCTCACACTAACATCACATCACAGCACCTGGAATAAAGCAGCAAAACATGCACAACTCCATTTATCTGGAGATTCCCAATTATGAGCAGGCCAACAATGTAAACACAGCTATGCAGACCACTGGTAACTCTTGTACAGTTGTCTTCTTTAAATAATGTTTTATTTGTAATAAACTCCAATACTTGTAGAGTTTCTTTAAGAAGTTGGAGCTCATGAGCCCAACTCCACACCAGCAGGGGGCTGTGCAATTTTCCCTCTTAGTTGCAACTCCTTACACTATGTTAGATGCCACTCTGCATGGCAACGTTTTGGAACATTAAGGCGACTGCAAAGGAAACACAGATCAAAAGGCTCTGTGAATGGGCAGTGCATGGCCTCTACATCTTATGCTCCTCACCCACATCACAACAGGGTATGAAATTTGGAAATGCATGAAGACATTGGCAATAGAATTAAAACTCAATATGTTAACATCATTACATTTAGTACAGTCCAGGGATGGGTAATTTGTAGTCCTTCAGATGTTGTTAACTACAACTCACATCAACCCCAGTAAGCATGGCTAGCAGTAAAGGATCATGGGAGTCGAATTCCAGTAGCATCTGGAGGGCCACAGGTTTCCCATCCCTGGTGTAACCCTTCAAAGGTGAAGACTATTCTTACCTGATATTTATACCTTGTTTGTATATTTTACATGCATCAGAAGGCAGGATTCGGGAAAGTAAAGGCACTGCATTTAGGGTAAAAACGACACCCTGTTACCATTAATGTCCTTCTAATGTATCCATTCAGCATACAGCACACAAAATAAAAACTATCAACCAAATCATATATAAACACATCCAACAAAGCAACTAAAACAGAGCCGTATGTAAAGCTATTAATCATGATAGCTGTATAGTACACCCATTGCCCACAGGCACCTTTCCTCCAAATACCAGTCACTGCGGATTAACAACATGAGAGGCCTATTGCTCCATGCCCTGCTTATTGGGTTCCTAGAGGTATCTGGTTGACCACTGTGGAAAGAAGGATTCTGGATTAGACAGGCCTTCAGTCTGATCCAGCAGCTCCACTAGAATTGAAGCCGATAGAACTGTAACTAATTTAAAGAACGTAATCTCTTCCACCAAAGAGTGGGAAAACACATTTCAGGGCATCTGCAGGAATCACCCAGCCATGAGTCCCCATGGGATCAGAGTCCCATCTGTGAACAGAAAGAACCTTTTGATTTGTGGAAGATGTCTGGATCAAACTCCAACTATGCTTGTGCTTTTGCACAACTATCTACAACAAGTTTAGTGTCATTCCAAATAGCAAGTCTGTTCTGGAGAAATAAGTATTTAGACTGGATAGCTCAGTTGGCAGAGCACAATACTCTTAATCTCAGGGTCATGGACAAAAAGATTCCTGCATTGCAGGGAGTTGGACTAGATGACGCTTGTGACCCCTTCCAACTCTACAACTATGATTTCCATAAAAATCTTTAAAATCTTACCCCAACTTTGAAAATCCCAGTGAAGTTCAAGATAGAAGTCACCTAGCTGAAGAGAAAGAGAATTTCTGTTAAATGTTAAGAAACTGATGACTACTTTCATGTCCACCCACCCAGGAAATGCTAGAAACCATAACTTTCATTTGGCCATGCTAAACTTTGGGGTAAGTGTGTATTAACTGAAGATTTGATTTGCACATCTTTCACATTAACAGCTTTTTAGAAGAAGAAGAAGAAGAAGAAGAAGAAGAAGAAGAAGAAGAAGAAGAAGAAGAAGAAGAAGAAGAAGAGTAAATTAGTCTTACTTGTTTTATCTACGGAAGTACAGAAGTAACATGATCAAAATAACAGCTCAAACTATACAATATCTGAATCAACCTAACCTCAATCAGATATAATGTATAAATTCTATTACTACAACTACAACAGCTTGGCTTCTTAAAAATGATTTTTCAAATAATAACTATTTTTTTAGCAATACATTTCTCCTTTGAAAGCAGTCAGTGTAGGTGACAATTTTTGATAGCTGCTCCTTAACCGAGAGCTTATGTTTGTAGAAAACGTCCTTCTGTGCAAGATAATAATTGCTATATGAAGCCATTCTTCTGAAGAACTAGTTATTTATGAAGCAAGGGAATCAACCATGAAATGCTAGCTAAGCTAAACAACTTTGACCCAGATCAACAAAATGAGGAACCTGTGGCACCTCTTATAGTACATGGGTGAGGGATATCTAGAAGCAGCTGGAGAACGCATGATATAACAGAAAAACTTGCTTTGAATTGGAGACACTGAGTTTATGTACCCAGTTTATGTACAAAGTTCTAAAACAGGCCTTCTCTGTCCATGGGAATTAGCATGACAAATGGAAACTGTGCAAATGCAGTTTTTCCTTGCCTCGAATGGAAACTGTCTCTCTCCTTATATCAATAATTATGGTATGTTAGGAACTGATCTCTGGCTCACAGTTTAAATGCTATTCAAATATTTTAACATATTTACAACAGCTTCCAATTTCACTGGAACTTCAAAATGCAGAAGCTACATGTAAATGAAGCATTATTAACCCAGCTTGACTTTAAAACCAAAATAGAAATGGAATTTTTTTCACAGTGAAGCTTAATTTTTAAAATCACAATTACGATCCACAGCAGAGACTTAACACTAAAACTCTACACCCGGAATTTAGAACATGCAACCCATAGGCCATATCTAGTCATCAAGCCCTTTCTCTGAGTAGGGAAGATGTCACTGCTGCAAGGTAAGTCACCTACAGGTCAGTCATTCTAAGACACAGACTAGCAAGCAATATGCAATTCAGCCAGCAATTCCCAGAAATAAAGGCCTGTGTTGAGTTTTTTGCACTTAATGAAGACACAATGGCAATCACACACAAATTGTCTGAAAAGTAATGACTCCATAATCTCCAATGTGGGTGGAAAAATCCTTACAAACTTACCTCTTTCAGAGCTTTTAATAACCGAGGTCGCTTTTCCTCAACACTTTCCCTAGACTGTTGTTTCAGTTTCCTTAGAAGTGCTGTAACTAAATAAATATACTGTAAGTCCAATGTAAAGGCAATCATGTTAAGCATCCACTAAGCTGGGAGCTGCCTTTACCTTTTGTAATGGCTGGTGGCAAAAGAGAAATCAGCATCAATTGCAGGGCCACCTCTACTGCCGGCAGAGAAGCAGCGTCGGCATCAGCACCAATTACAGGTGAGATCTTGCTGAAACCGCGCAAGATCTTGCACCCTCCACAAGATTTCACATAATTTTGGATAATACCGGTGCTGCTTCTGCAGCAGGGTGTCCATGGGGCTGCCGCTTGGGGGCTTCTGCCACCTGAGACAGCCGCCATAGTCTGCCCAATGGCAGAGGAGGCTCTGGTCAATTAGTAGCTTTTTGAGCTTTTCATTACTTAAGCAGTGTTGTCAAATAAATAAAACAAATTCAATCAAGTAAACCGACAACAGTAAGCCATATACTACCATTCAGAGACAAATATACAAAGCTTTCATAGGGGCAAGTGAAAGATCTCTGAATACCAGGTGTTTCAGTGTTACTGAAAGTGTGATCTAATCAGTAATCTGGATCGGAGATCACTAGGAGTCTCATAAACATGCACAAAGCCAACATGTGTGCTTTTCCTGAGAGTGCCTTTTGGAAATGAAGCAGTTACAGCAATGTTGTTTCCTCTTCAAAACCTCTGGCATACAATTCCCAGACTGTTTTCTGAAGGAATTTATACAGCAATTTGGGGTTTCTGTAAGGGAGTTTTCATTAAGACATTTCCAAATTCAGATACAAACATGCTCCTCTCAGCTTTGACCATAATGCTAATGCTCCTTATGCTTAAAATAATCCCTCATTTAAGTTCTGGAGCTGTACATCAACACACCATTGATCAGGCACACTCAACTGCTAACCACAGCGTAACATTTGATATGCTATATTTTACTGCACTTGTGTATAATTAAATGAATAAATCACCCACCCTGAACATCATATGTAAGTAGCAATGCAAAAGTTGTAAATACAGCTTTGGAACGTTACATGTAATAAATAAAAAATTGATACATAAGTTATATTAAGCAAGAGTAGCTTGCATTTTAAATCAAACTCTCAGTAATTTGTGCCAAATAAAACCAAAAGTTTATATTTGAACTGAAAATGATATTCATTAGTCATGAAAGACTTTATCTTTACAAAAGCTCGAGAAGCAAGATAAATCAAGCAAGTCAGGTTTTTATAATTTGGGAACATTTCAGTTGAGAAGCAGGATAATGTAGCACCACCACACTGCCTTCTTAAAGAATGAGAACTCCGAACAGCATAGATTTCAACACTTGCTGGTTGACTAACTCCTACCTAACGACAACAAAAGTGCAATGCTGCTCTTGATTTAGTCATACTTATTGCTAGTGTCAGTGTTAACCTTAAACTATGATTATGACCAGGGATAATAGATGAATGAGGAGGAGAGCTCCGGTGAGCAATTCCTGATTTAATAACCACAGTTAAGTAGTAGACAGCTTTACCTCTGCATCTAACCTAGTATTGGCATTGTTGTTGTTGCAATTTATTAACTGCCTTTCACACTATGAGGTCCCAGGGTGGGCTACAGCAATTTAAAATACAATAATAAAAACAGAAAATTGGGTCCTAAATCATTTAAGGCTTGAATCACTAATGTGAGGAGCTTGAGCTGGGCCTGGAATTATCCTGGACAATCTACAGCAAAGCCTAACATGAGCACTGGCCTTAAAAAAATTATCTCAAGATTAGGTGTTCATGATCTGCACATTTCAATCACAATCTGCAGTAAGCTGATTTTAATGACTAAATGGATTTCCTGTATTTATGTCCAGACAATCAGAATGGCAGTTTCTTACTCATTTGTCTATCTCCATAGCTGATGGCTTCTGCGAGAGGACTCCATCCCTGAGCATTTTTCACTTTCACAGGAGCATTGTGGGCCAAAAGCAGGTGGGCACATTCTATAACAAAGTATGAGACAATAATTATTTTCCAAATAAGACCATCAGATTGCTTCTCTGTGGAGCCACTTACCATTTGAAAAAAATACTGACGTAAACATGTTTAGAACTTACTGAAGTTTGAGCAGCACATAAAATCAAGCTAACCAATGACCTATTTTGCATTTGAAACCATTTATGTAGCATTTGGTGCAAAGCAAAATCTTTTGGGTGGTATCTGACTAATTCATACTCATGGCTGATGTTAAGTGAACGTGATTTCAATGGGTCTGTTCTATGACTTAGTTTGCATTCTTAACTTTGTCTACTCAGAAGCAAGTCCTATTGAATTCAATGGTGGTTACTCACAGGTTAAGTGGGGTTAGTTTTGCAGCCACAGCTAGATACAACCTAGTGTTTGAATTGTATCCAAACGATGTCTTTCTGCTGACAGAAGTCTCTGATCCAATAGAGGCTTCGATCAGCAGGACAGGGAGGTAGACTTTCAACAATTCCCAGAGTCCCCTGAGTAGCGCCCCCATCACACAATCTATTCCTGGGGGTTGGGAGAAAAAGTTAGAACCTGTGGTACTATGATGATTTAGTGATTTATACCTTTAGGAACTATTTTGATTGAGCAAGTCAATCAAAAATATTTAAGAGCAGTTTCACTCCCTATGTATACACAAATAATTATGTTTCTGAGATTAACAGGAAATGGTTCAACAGTCTTGACTGCCATAGAGGAAACCTAACCTGAATCCACCATACCTAATTAAACAAAGTACACTGAGCTGATGGGATTGTTTGGCGCTGTATTTTAAGAAGGCAAACCAAGGAGACCAGTGGAAAATGAGGAATGGAGCCAACACTTATGGCTAATAGTTTTAAATTTATTGGGAATTACAAATAACTTTATATCCTATGCTACACTGCTATTCTACTTGAACAAGAAATAAAAGCTGCCTTTTTAAACAAAAAAGTAAACTCAAAACAATTTAAAATGAAACAAATATAAACCTAAAACAAAATGAAAGCCATGGCACACCTGCATCAGCACAACCAGGCACTTTCAACTACCCAAACTAAAACAAAACATGCCTCTCCCATATTGATTTCCAATGGTTTGACTTCATCCAGGCGGATGCCAAACAACATAAAAGGCAGTCAAACACATCCCACCCACCAAGGGAAGCCACAATATCTTAAAATAAGATGCTTTGGTGCCAAGACCAAATATGGGTGCAAAGGAGAGGAAGGAATCAAATAAACATGAGCAGCACAAAAATCAACAAGAGGATGAGGTAGTGACATTGGCAAAAAAAAAGAAAGAAAAAAGCACACACAATGCAAATCAGAGGAAAGATAACAGAGCATGTGGTATGAATCTTAAGGATCAGACTGAGAGGGTGAAAGCAGAAAGTGAGAGCTTCTCCCCAGCAGAAATGCTGAAAGAGTGATTAGATTAGTAGGAACAGTCAGAGAAACCTCAGGCATGCAGAGTGTCAGGCACAAGAGGGTAATCAACAGTATCAAAAGCAGTAAAGTCAAGGATAAGTAGAAAAGGGAAGACAAAGCAATTTTGCTGAGGTCATTTGACAATAGGGTACTAAGTGCAGAATACAGATTGTAGTGGATCTAGACAGAGCTGAGCCTCATAGAGTAACCAGTTTGATCCTGGAGTCTGAGGGTAAAGGGTGGAAAGGAAATTAATGGAGAACAACCGATTTCACAGTAAGGGAACAACAGACGTTAAGTGGGAAAGCACCTGCAGTGTTCTTGTTTCTAGGATCTACTATCCAAGAATCAATTCCCAGAGAATATCTGCTTTCAGTGTCGATGGTTATGACAGCAATGCCTTCAGGATAACAAATGAACTTTCCACTAAAATTACTTAACTGGCAAATGCAGGAATCTTTATGCCCAATGTTCTTCTGACTGAGCTATCCCGCAGGGTCTACATTACAAATTTCTAATAACCTGAGAATCTTCTATCCAACACCTATTTAATACTGAAAAGGCATTTCAGGAACTGGAGAGGTAGAGGGTTAGAAGCTTCCACATCTGCCAGCAACGTACACTGCATTATGTTGCACTGGCAGGACTTGAACAGAGAATGAAGGCGCTTGTGCATCTGCTAGCAGCTATTTTACCCTATATGGAAAAGCCTCTCTCATAGTCCACAGTCCCCTGTTCTACAAAAGCTCTGATATGGCCTTTGTTGATTTTAAAAGAGGGGTCAGTCTATTTCCATTATATTTTCCATTATTTCCGTTATTAATATTCTAGCTTTAGGACCAATTATTATGACTAGCCTGGTTCCTAACTTGACTGGACCTGGAGAAAATGAAATGAAGGCAGCAGCCTTCATTTATTTTTCTGAACTTTTGCAGATAGTTCTGAACAGCATCTCATAGCTTCTCTGCCTACCATACTTCATTCCAATTTATTTGGAATTTTCTCTTAAGTCACTGCAAGACAAGCAAGGGGCAATACAGACCCTTTTCTCTGTGCCCCTTCTTGTCCCTCGCAATAAAGCAATAATGGTAAGGATTCAGGACTGGGCAAGGTAGACATGTGCAGGGAACTCCCCTCTCCATAACCTTCTGAGCAGCTCTTGCCATTCAGAAGCAAAGGGCACTGAAAAGCACAAGCGTGACCATGACCCCAGCTCACAGTAAAACAGCACTGGCTGCATTTTCACAATGGGCTCTGTGAAAGAGATGTGTTTCTTCTTCATCCAACTGCAGTTCCCAACAGCCGCCACCACCATGATTTAGGGAAAGCTATGAGAAGGTGAATTCTCCCCTTCTTTGCTCTGTTATTCCCTTTTCTATGTTTTGAGAAATATGATCTGGAGGCTCTAGTTGCTACGTTTGATGCTGCATACTTTTTTAAAAAAGTGAATATAAATGAAGTCTTACCAACCTTTATGCCCCAGCATCACAGCCAGATGTAAAGGAGTGTTTCCTATTTAAATGAATAAACAAACAAAAAAGATTTAAAATCAGTAATCAGACTGAATAAAACATCAAGTTTCACGCTGATAAATGGTCCTAATATCAATTATGAGTTAAATACAGCAAACCTACTATTGTCAATTTGACAATAATGAATAAGCAGTGTTAAATCACATGACAATTCACTTTGATACATTATCTGCATTGGGTCAATCTTCAGTTTTACTCCTGGGCAATTAAGAGGACAGGAATAATTAAAGAATATTGGAAATAAAAAGAAAGAAATCAAGTGACATTCCGTCACTCTAAATTAATTAAGGCCTGTAAAGTCTCCAATGTTATCAAAACTGACGGATGTAGGTCACTACACATAAGGGATATATTCTAATAAAAAATTAAACAGCATGTTTTATTTATTCATTGCATAGATCCAGTTTTACAGACAAGGTATGTTATTAAAAGTACCTTAATGAAAACCAGAGAGCTTGAAGTCACTCAAAATACATAATTACTATAAAATATTACAGCAACAGCTTACAGTTATGTAAAAACAGAATTATGAGTATTGTATTGTTGCAATATACTTGAGCAGAATTCACACTGGACAGAGAAATCAGCTGCTTCAGAACCTTAACTTTTATTTTTATGGCAGTTAAGAAATGCAATGGCTGGAAAAATCAAAGAAGAATGAAAAGGTAAGCAGGATGCTTACCACCCTAAGGGTGGTATCCAATACTGCACTATGATGAACATACCATCTGCACAAGCATTGTAGATTGCCAGACAGAATTGTCTCCCCAATCCTTCTCTGCATGCCGTTCTTGGGTTTCTGCTGAGCCCCCCCACCCCCGGTTGCACTGGGGGAGGAGAGGCGGGAAATCTCTATTTTACAAGTGATAGTCCTTAAGCAGGGATTCCACCAATGATCACATAAAATAACCTGCCCCCCAGTTAATTATATCCATAATAATTGCCGACAGCTTGTATTTGGGTTGCAAAGAGAGCGCTACCTCTCTTTCAAATCAGAACCAGTGAAGATGGTGAAGGTCCTATGTGAGGATGGATGGCGGCTAACAGATTGAAGTTGAATCCTGACAAGACAGAAGTACTGTTTTGGGGTGACAGGAGACAGGCAGGTGTGGAGGACTTCCTGGTCCTGAATAGGGTAAATGTGCCCCTGAAGGACCAGGTGCACAACCTGTGAGTCATTTTGGACTCACAGCTGTCCATGGAGGCGCAGGTCAATTCTGTGTCCAGGGCAGCTGTTTATCAGCTCTGTCTGGTACGCAGGCTGAGACCCTACCTGCTCGCAGACTGTCTCGCCAGAGTGGTGCATGCTCTAGTTATCTCTCGCTTGGAAAACTGCAATGTGCTCTATATGAGGCTACTTTTGAAGGTAACCAACTAATCCAGAATGCAGCATCTAGACTGGTGACTGGGAGTAGCTGCTGAGACCACATAACACTGGTATTGAAAGACCTACATTGGCTCCCAGTACGTTTCCAGGCACAATTCAAAATGTTGGTGTTGACCTTTAAAGCCCTAAACAGCCTCGGTCCAGTATACCTGAAGGAGTGTCTCCACCCCCATCGTTCTTCCCGGACACTGAGGTCCAGTGCCGAGGGCCTTCTGGCAGTTCCCTCGCTGTGAGAATCCAAGTTACAGGAAACCAGGCAGAGGGCCTTCTCTGTAGTGGCACCCACCCTGTGGAACGCCCACCCACCAGATGTCAAAAAGAACAACTACCAGACTTTTAGAAGACATCTGAAGGCAGCCATGTTTAGAGAAGCTTTTAATGTTTAATAGACAATATTTTGTTGGAAGCCGCCCCGAGTGGCTGGGGAAACCCAGGTGGGCGGGGTGTAAGTAATATATTGTTGTTGTTGTAACACTTAATCAGAGCAATGGGTTAAAAAACCTTTTGATCACTTTAAAAAGGGCCGCTGATCAATCAGCACTTTATTAAAATATTGTCTAATTGTTCATACAAGTTATAAATGACAAGCAACATCTTAGAAGCTGCATTTCCCCTTCTCTCGCATAGGGCGGAATGTCTCTTCTGAAGTGAAACCCACTACAATAGTCATTTGCAACTGACACATTTAACTTACAGGATTTTGATTTTACGCAGTTGACAGCGAGCCAATTGAATTTGCACAAATTAAATGCATGGAAGGCGGAGAGCTTAAACTTTTAAGTTCTCCACCTTGCTTACCAGGTTCTGGGAGGCTCTGGGAAGATTTCACAGGAACACAGGTGACTACATGTGATCTTGCACCCAGAGCCCAGTAAGCAAGGCAAAGAGCTTAAAAGCTTTCTGCCTTGTTGAGGGGGGCAGAGTTTAAGACCCATTTGATACACCAACTCCAGAAAGTAAGAGTGCTAGCACGGGGGTGGTTCCAAGGGAGTGGTTCAACTACACATTTTTGCACATACACACCACCCCTGGAATATAACCCTCTGTCTCTCTCTATATAATCCTTGCACAAGACGTGAGATGCTGTATATAAATAAGAACATATAAACACTTTTCTTTAAGACTATTTTTAGTAATACAGAAACATGCAGATTTAATTACTTGATGAAAATGTACAATAGACTATAAACCAGGAGCCAGTTTTTGCTGGAATATCATTGTGCACACAGCCTCAGCAGTGCTGATTTGTTTTAACCTAGGGCAGTGTTATAAACATTGCACATGCAGCTCTCTCTCTCTCTCTGGCTGTCAGATGCTCTAACACACACTAGCACAACAAGGCAGGTCAGATTCAACCCCATTAAGCCTGGTCTAACCAAAAGGCTAGTCTATCTGATTATCAAGCTTCCTGGACTACAATCCAGTCTTTCTTTTGTTCTGAAACTGTTTTTATTGTGAAGCGTTTGTTCTGAAGGGCAGGTTGAAGTTCATTACAACTCCAACCAATTATTTTTTGGCATCCTGGGGCATAATTTTCTGGGGGAAACTCTAAACAAGAAAATGCATACTGCCTGGCCTTCATTGTAATACCAATTTGAGCTTTTTACCCAACAGAGAATCACCTTTGTGCATGCAACACTAATGTCTCACAACAAATGAAACTGATCTGTAGAAAACATAACTTGAAAAAAGAGACAATGCACGTATTTTTGTAAACTAGGATTTTTTTTTATAAAAAGAAAGAAAATCACCTTTGTTTCCCTAGTCCAGGCATAGGCAAACTCGCCCCTCCAGATGTTTTAGGACTACAACTCCCATCATCCCTAGCTAACAGGACCAGTGGTCAGGGATGATGGTAGTACCAAAACATCTGAAGGGCCGAGTTTGCATATGCCTGCCCTAGTCCCTGTGAGAAATGAGATATGACTGACCAAAGACCTCAAAATGCCAGGGTGCATTTGATGTAAAGGAATAGTTTCTAATCTATGTACTTCGTCCTCAGCTACAATTCAGCTGACTGGATAACCATCCACGGCAGTGTAATTGGATGCTGCTAGTCAGACACAGAATTAAGTGTGTTCTAATGAGGTTCCAATATTATTCTTGGAAATGGATCAAAGCTGTAGTTAATCACACAAAACCTATGCCTACCTTACCATCATGGTGTAAGAAAATGTGCCCATGAATGTGTCACTGCACTGATCTCGCTGGCAGTCTTAAAATGGCAGGGAGACAACCTATAACAGTGACAGAAGATAAGCCACCACAATACCAGTATTTGCCCTACTGAAGTAAATTGGGCTGGAACAGCAAGCAATCAAGAGGTTATATTAATACAATCAAGAGGTTATAATCAATCAAGAGATTATAATATTGTATTACTAAACTAATATTGTGGATTTAAACTCAAAATTTGAGATAAATGATAGCTAGTTTCCAATCTTAAATTTAGCTTAGCTCCAAGACACACACTTTGCATTATGACAACATTTCAACAGAAATGTGTTATTTAGCCACAAACTGAAATAAACAATTACAGAAAACGGTAGC
The DNA here is from genome assembly GCF_964234715.1 of Podarcis melisellensis. NCBI lineage: Eukaryota > Metazoa > Chordata > Lepidosauria > Squamata > Lacertidae > Podarcis > Podarcis melisellensis. The sequence goes on from NC_138538.1 coordinate 62,717,649, forward strand.
TATACCCGTTTTTAAAATTAGTTTACAACTTAGTTCTTGCTCACTGGAAATCTTATAATTATTTGGACCAGTTTGAATTAATAATGCTCTATAATAAAAGGCTAATACCTACTCAGATGTAAATCCCACTGAATTTAGTGAGGCTTACTTTCAGGTAAGTGGATCTAGGACTGAACAATACATATAACTCTTTCCATTAAGAAAATTCCAGTGGATTGATATGACATTTAGTAAATTACACAAAGTTCTACCAGATAAAAAGATCAAAGTAAAAATAACAAGAAGAATCTCAAAGACTCATAACAACTTCTCATAGAAATAAATGCAACTAAAATTAAGCATACCCTTTAGATCTAGTAGGTATTAAAAACTGGCTGAAGTACAAATTCATGGCTGTAGGTAAAACTGTAGGTGGCATAACAATTATTCTCCTGGAAAATCAAACCACTGAGTAATAGTGACTAATTTCCAGAATGGCAGTTTTCTATCTTCAAAAGAGAACCTCTGGCTTTCCAGATATTGCTGAACTATGTCCCATCATCTCTGGCCACTGGCCATGCTTGCTGGGGTTGGTGGGAGTTGTAGTTCAGAAACATTTAGAGAGCCAAAAGTTCCTCAACCTTGTTTTATATTAAGGTCCTTCCAATGGGCAGAGAGAGAAGAGATTGCGTATAACTCAGAATACACTGAATTCAACAGGTAGTACTTCCAAGGGTGCATCTAATCGCAGCAGAAGAGCCTCCCCAAATAACACTATTTGCACATTGGGCATCTCTTAGTAAAGGAAGCATTTCTGCTAACAACTATGGTTGACTACAACTGTTTCAGGTCAGAAAGTGTTCATTCCTACTTCAGAACTAACATGATACTTCAAGGTATATTATTAGAGTCACACAGGCCTGTACAAGAATCAGAAGCATCACAAATAGGGGGAAAATAACCATGTCTGCACTTTTGATTGGTACATCCACTCTGAGAGAAAGGAGAGATCTTATACACATTAGCTGTTTTGTTTACATGAAAAATTAATTCCTCCGGTTCCGCCTTCAAAGGCAGGAAAATTGTATTCATTCGGCTAGCCAATGAATAAGTGAGTCGTCAACCTTTACTCTAATTTCCACTGGATAAAATAAAAGCATAATATGTTTTTCAAGTTCAGGAAGTACACTGCCCCATCAGCATTCCTGTAGGCAATTTAGAAATCAGCACAGGAGCCAATTCTTCTCTAAAGTGTGTTACACAAGTCATACGTGTGCATATACACATACACAGGTCTCATCAGTGTTTCTTATCACAATCCAAAACTGGGATAGCAGTAGTTCTGTCACTTACTTCCTGCTTTTTAAAACACGCTTATTAACATCCCCCCCCCCTCATTAGACAAGACGCTCCAGAAGCCTTTCTGAACTAAAGCTTCTTTACTGGGTCAGGATCGGTTTAGGGCATGAGATGCCCAAGCGTCAAAGCAGACACAGATGCCAAGGGAGGTGAAGAGAGATCTCAGGTCGATCCGCATCTAGGTTAAGGTGATCACGGATAGAGAGGTTTAACCGGTAGCATGCCGGTGCGCAGCCGTCCCCCGCCACTGCAGAAAAGATCGGGTGGGGAGATGCAGTGCCGAAAAACACGTAATAAGGGCAATGACCAGCGGAGGGGGAAACACAAGGCGCCTATAACGGGGGCGTTAGACACATAGCGCGCTGGGGACAAAACGGAGCTCGAGAGACCGGGCAGCAGGATGTCCTTAACTCCGGGGAGGCCCAGGGATGCTCGACCTTCTCCCAGGGTGGCCGGGCGAGCCCTGCCGCTTACCGTGGCTGTCCTTCTGGCCGATGCCCTGCGTGCGGATCAGAGCCGACAGCCGCCTGACGTCCCCCTTGAAGACGCACTCGTGCACGGGGAACTGCGCCGACGGGCCCTTGTCCGACTCGGCGGCGGCGGACCCGCCGGTTCCCCCCTTGAGCGGCAGCCGGTGGTGGTTGGTGGTGAAGATGCGGTGGCTCCCGGCGCGGCCGCTTTTGCCGGCCCCCGGCCGGCCCCCGGTGAAGGCTCCCCCGCCGCCGCTGCCTGGCGCGGCCGCCGCCTCTTCCTCTCCGGGCGCCAGCAGGTCCCCGTCCTCCTTGCTGGGCTTGTGGTCCCTGCGCAGCGAGCGCAGCTTCTCTCCGGTCATCGCCAGCGGCGGCCCCGGGCGCTGGGGGGCCCCGGCGGGGAGAAGCGGCGCCGCAGTCGCTGCCGCGGGGGGCTCGGCGAGCTCAGAGCCGCGGCGGAGGGTCTCTTCCGGGCTGCAGCATCCCCCCTTCCCGCCGCACACACTCGCCGCCCGCCGCCCAGGGACTCCCGGCAGGCCGAGGGGGCTCCGTGCTCCTTCCGAACCGCCTTCCACCTGCCGCTCTTCTCAGCGGCTAGACCGCGCCGCCATCTTGTCGGAGGGGTCTCGCGAGAGCGGAGCGGCTCCGCCGGGCGAGATCGAGGCGCTCTCGCGAGATGGTGACCTCCGGCGCCTGCCGTGGGAAGGAGGCGAGAGTCCCGGCGGGACTGTTCCGAAGGCGGGGTCGCTGCTCTGAGCGGCGAGGTGGGACGGGGGGGGGAGCCCTAGTGAATTTATTGGGGAGACGCCTGCCCCCCCCCGTTGAGTCCTGACAATTTACCGGCCGTGGTGCGGTTCTGGCTGGCTCACCTGTGGCCGCCCAGGTGCTGCCAGACTTCCGTGTATGCACGTGGGGTGCTGGTGGGAGCCGGAGCCCAGGAACAGCTGGGGGCCTTACAGGATGGCAGCCGAGGCCCCTAAAATATTTCCCAAATATCCCCTCTCCCAAAATTAATAGCCATTGCTAATCAAATGATGTTCGTGTGTGCCGCATCTTGTGATCGATTATTCAAGTTGGCACCCCTGATCTTGCAGATGAGTCTCTCCCAGGAGAGAAAGGGACGAAGGTTGCATTTGCCTGCTTTTTTCCGTGGCACAATTTTCATGGGAGTGGGAGACGTGCACATGGCCGGTGGCAGTGGAAACGGGTGCAGAGTGGGGCTGCGGAATAGAAGACAGGAAAGGCTTCCGAGTTGGGGTAGGGGAAAGTGAGCTTAGTAGTCGCATGGGGTAGGAAGGGAGAAGCTCTGGCGGTTAGTGTTGGCGAGTGGAGTGAGCCTTCTAGTTAATTCATCATTTCTTCTTTTCTTTAGGACTGCAATATGAAACATACTGGGAAGAAAGCCTCATTATTTATTTATTTTTTACACCACCGTTTATCCGAGGATCTCAGGGCGGTTTACAATATAAAAACACAGAAATGCATAACATTGGAACATACAAAAACACCAACACCCTCACCCCCGTTTAAAAGTCCTGGGAGAAGAGGAATGATCTCAATGATTTATTTACTAGTAAATATGTAGATGTTAAGATTTCAAATGCTGTTATTCCTTGGGTTCCAAGAATCATCCTTCAGTAAAACTTAATCCTGGTTTTGTTCATTTCTAATACATTTCAACTTTCCATTGTGTTTGAAATGATTTATTCTTACTTGAAAAATGAAATTGGTTTATTTTATCCATGCTAACCTGGAAGTGGGACACGGGTGACACTGTGGGTTAAACCACAAAGCCTAGGACTTGCTGATTAGAAGGTCAGCGGTTTGAATCCCCGCAACGGGGTGAGGTCCCGTTGCTCGTCCCTGCTCCTGCCAACCTAGCAGTTCGAAAGCACATCAAAGTGCAAGTAGATAAATAGGTACCGCTCCGGCGGGAAGGTAAACGGCGTTTCCATGCGCTGCTCTGGTTCGCCAGAAGCGGCTTAGTCATGCTGGCCACATGACCCGGATGCTGTACGCCGGCTCCCTCGGCTGGTAAAGCGAGATGAGCGCCGCAACCCCAGAGTCGATCACGACTGGACCTATGGTCAGGGGTCCCTTTACCTTTACTTTAACCTGGAAGCACCACTTGTTTCAATGTAATTTTCTTCCATCAGGTTTGTAGCATCAGGTTGCAGTCTATACAAACTTACTTTCAATAAAGTCCACTGAAATAAATTGGACTTTTTGAGTATATATGTATCAAATCTGGTGATTCTATTTTTATGTAAAAATCAACAAAAAATAGTATTGGATTGACATTTTCAAATTTCTCATTGCATTACTCAAAATGAGTTTTGAAACTACTACAATGCTGCATTTCCAGTTTATTATAGTGGGTCACAGGCAATATGAGTTCTGCAGTTTCCTGAGTCATACAAACACCAGGAGATTTAGAATGCTGATTCCGTGGCAGGTTGATGCATCCACTAGAAATATGAGTCAGCTGAGATAAAGAAGTTCACCTCAGAATAGTCAGAAACAAAACTTAACTTAGCACCTTGTCTGTAATTCATGAATGCTCATAATGCATTAAGGTATTTATTAATATCCCCCCATGCACATGGGAAGCAAATATTGTATTCAGATATACAGAAGCATAAGAAAGTGCCTTATACAATTTCAAACCATTGATCCATCTTCTATTGTCTACACCAGGCATCCCCAAACTTGGCCCTCCAGATGTTTTGGGACTACAGTTCCCATCATCCCTGACCACTGGTCCTGTTAGCAAGGGATGATGGGAGTTGTAGTCCCAAAACATCTGGAGGGCAGAGTTTGGGGGTGCCTGGTCTACACTGACTGGCAGCAGTTCTCCAGGGTTTCAGATGGGGTCTCTCCCAGCCCCGCCTAAAGATGCCAGGAATTGAACCTTGGCCCTTCTACATGCACAGGAGTTACTATACTACACAGCTATCCTGTGTACTGGCTTATGGAATCAAAGAGATGGAATCATTATGCCTGCTTTATATTTTCTTTCAGTTCTTCATCATGCTAAGAGCATAGGCCATGTGATACTTGGGGACTTAAGGGCTTCAAAGGCCTAAAGGTTTTTAGGATCATTCCAGAAAGCCAAATAACTCAACACAGATACCTAAAGATTGCCACTAAAAAACCCCCAGAAAACTCTACAGTGTTGTAAACATCAGCTTCAGCTTCAAGCATTAGCAGGAGGCAATACTTAGCTCTATGCTGCGAAAGCAACTTCTGATTTCTTGCCGACCAAGCTGCTGTTAAATGCACAGGAACAGGCCAGAGTTCTTTTCTGGTTAGTTGACAGCCTTGCAGATGTTGAATCTCACAGAAGTAGATTTGTTAAAAGGATATGTTATTAATAGAATAAGAATTAATACAGCAAACAAACAAAAAAACCTAGCAGCTCTTAACTCATTTTCAATTGGAACACACCTTGAATTCAGCTCAACAATGCTGAACCCCTGCATCTTTTTTTCAGTATCAAGGTTAGATAAGTAGTAATTAATAAAAGTGCACCTAAACACGTGCATAATGCCTTTCTCTTAGCACTTAGTAACCACAGCCATTCCTAACACATCTGAGGTTAGAGGAAAGGGATTTAATATCAGAGGCTGTTGCTTAAAGACAAAAAGTTTTCCAGCACTGCTCATTGTCATTTAGAAATGAAGTAGTGAGCTGGACAGCACCCAATAGAGAACAGCTTGATCATGAAAAAAGCCATTTTTTAGAACAATCCTGAAGCAAACTCACCTGCTTATTCACTAAAGCTGCATCCATGTAACCAGGTCTACAGGATTTGAGTCTCTGTTTACAATGCAATTATTGTTAATACAGTGGTACCTCGGGTTAAGTACTTAATTCGTTCTGGAGGTCCGTTCTTAATCTGAAACTGTTCTTAACCTGAAGCACCACTTTAGCTAATGGGGCCTCCTGCTGCCGCCGCAGCACGATTTCTGTTCTCATCCTGAAGCGAAGTTCTTAACCTGAAGCACTCTTTCTGGGTTAGTGGAGTCTGTAACTTGAAGCATTTGTAACCTGAGGTACCACTGTAGAAACAAGCTGGCTGAATTTGCCTCATGACGACGTACTTAAATGCATGTAACTGCTTGAAAACAATGTAATCCCATTCTTTCTATCTTTTATAACTTTGTACTCCAAATGGCAAAATTGTAGAGAGAAACAGCCCCACCCTAATCATGTTTACTTGGAAGTGAGTCACACCAGGGGGGGGAGTGATTCACTTCCAAGTTTGGTTAGTATAAGAGCCAAAACAATTTAAAGCACAATTCTATACATGTGTTCTTAACAGCATAAATGAGTACAGTGGGGTGTACCCCCAGGGAAGTGGGTATAAGATTGTAGTATGAAGGTTGTGTGTGTGTGTGGTAAATTGTCTCTTGTCATCATCAAATGACTGGTGTGATTAGTGGTTGTGGGCATTGAACTCCCATGGTTCCTCCATTGCTGAAAGGCTCTAGAAAAGGGATGGGAAAGTTTTTTTAAACCAAGGGTTGCATTGCCTAAACTTTCCGCTCTCCTGTGTTAATATGTACATGAATCTTCTGGGCATTGGCATTCTGGGATTTGGTGTGGATTATCAGTATTATATCCTCTTCTCTTTTCCATGTGAACCACATGAACCAATCTTGCTATGAAGCACCTTCTATGGATCCTTAGAGTTTAGGGTTGGAAATGAACTGGCTGATGGTGAATAAGCTGAAACTTGGTCCAAGCAAGGAGTTTTTCTTAGATTGCAGCCCTGGAGTGGTGAAAATGTCTGTCTCAGATGGGAACAAACTGTTCCCCAAAATATGGGATTTGTAGATTGGAATCCACTCATCCTTGATGGCTGGGCTAAGGCTTTGCCCAAGACCACGTTCTATCAACTTATCTGCAATAATAAACATGACTGCCATTTTAAGCATGCTTGTTAGTGATCCCCACCAAATTGCCAGTGGGCTTCCTATGACCCCCTGGCTGGCCACTATGACAACATAATGCTGGACTTTACAGGCCTTTTGTGTAATGCAGCGGGACTCCTCTTATGATGATTGCTAGATTGTTTACTGCCCCTGGTTCATATTCCTTTTATCAGTAGATTACACACATGCTGATTCCTGCAGTTCAGCCTCCTGTTAAGAAGACAGGAGCAGGAGAGCAATTTCCCTCCCTATCTCTTGATATTTCGAAACCTTGCTACTGGGTAGTGAGTGCCATTGAACACATTTTGAAGCTATGATTAGAGGGGAAGTTGCCATTTTAAAGGAACTGAGACTTTAAAGCCTTGGAAAATGTGGCTGTAGAGCACTATAGTAAAAAATAAATAAATCCCCATCTCCCCTCCCAACAACCAACACCACATCATTAGGCAATTTCCAGAGGGGTAGCCATGTTCATCTGTTGCAGCATAACCAGCCCCCCAAATAGGCTTGGATACATCCATTGAATTCAGTGGATATGCTAGGGTTGCCATATGTCCAGAAATTTCCAGATACAGCTGGTATGTTGTTGTTGTTTAGTCGTTTAGTCGTGTCCGACTCTTCGTGACCCCATGGACCAGAGAACGCCAGGCACCTCTGTCCTCTACTGCCTCCCGCAGTTTGGTCAAACTCATGCTGGTAGCCTCGAAAACACTATCCAACCACCTCTGTCGCCCCCTTCTCCTTGTGCCCTCCATCTTTCCCAACATCAGGGTCTTCTCCAGGGAGTCTTCTCTTCTCATGAGGTGGCCAAAGTACTGGAGCCTCAGCTTCACAATCTGTCCTTCCAGTGAGCACTCAGGGTTGATTTCCTTCAGTATGGAGAGGTTTGATCTTCTTGCAGTCCATGGGACTCTCAAGAGTCTCCTCCAGCACCATAATTCAAAAGCATCAATTCTTCGGCGATCAGCCTTCTTTATGGTCCAGCTCTCACTTCCATACATCACTACTGGGAAAACCATAGCTTTAACTATACGAACCTTTGTTGGCAAGGTGATGTCTCTACTTCTCAAGATGCTGTCTAGGCCTGTCATTGCCCTTCTCCCAAGAAGCAGGCGTCTTTTAATTTCGTGGCTGCTGTCACCATCTGCAGTGATCATTGAGCCCAAGAAAGTAAAATCTCTCACTACCTCCATTTCTTCCCCTTCTATTTGCCAGGAGGTGATGGGACCAGTGGCCATGATCTTCGTTTTTTTGATGTTGAGCTTCAGACCATATTTTGCGCTCTCCTCTTTCACCCTCATTAAAAGGTTCTTTAATTCCTCCTCACTTTCTGCCATCAAGGTTGTGTCATCTGCATATCTGAGGTTGTTGATATTTCTTCCGGCAATCTTAATTCCGGCTAGGGATTCATCCAGCCCAGCCTTTCGCATGATGAATTCTGCATATAAGTTAAATAAGCAGGGAGACAAAATACAGCCTTGTCGTACTCCTTTCCCAATTTTAAACCAATCAGTTGTTCCATATCCAGTTCTAACTGTAGCTTCTTGTCCCACATAGAGATTTCTCAGGAGACAGATGAGGTGATCTGGCACTCCCATTTCTTTAAGAACTTGCCATAGTTTGCCGTGGTCGACACAGTCAAAGGCTTTTGCATAGTCAATGAAGCAGAAGTAGATGTCTTTCTGGAACTCTCTAGCTTTCTCCATAATCCAGCGCATGTTTGCAATTTGGTCTCTGGTTCCTCTGCCTCTTCTAAATCCAGCTTGCACTTCTGGGAGTTCTCGGTCCACATACTGCTTGAGCCTTCCTTGTAGAATTTTAAGCATAACCTTGCTAGCGTGTGAAATGAGTGCAATTGTGCGGTAGTTGGAGCATTCTTTGGCACTGCCCTTCTTTGGGATTGGGATGTAGACTGATCTTCTCCAATCTTCTGGCCACTGCTGAGTTTTCCAAACTTGCTGGCATATTGAGTGTAGCACCTTAACAGCATCATCTTTTAAAATTTTAAATAGTTCAGCTGGAATACCGTCACTTCCACCGGCCTTGTTATTTGCAGTGCTTTCTAAGGCCCATTTGACTTCACTTTCCAGGATGTCTGGCTCAAGGTCAGCAACCACACTACCTGGGGTATACGGGACATCCATTTCTTTCTGATATAATTCCTCTGTGTATTCTTGCCACCTCTTCTTGATGTCTTCTGCTTCTGTTAGGTCCTTTCCACTTTTGTCCTTTATTATGGAAATCTTTGTACGAAATGTTCCTTTCATATCTCCAATTTTCTTGAACAGATCTCTGGTTCTTCCCATTCTATTGCTTTCCTCTATTTCTTTGCATTGCTCGTTTAAGAAGGTCTTCTTGTCTCTCCTTGCTATTCTTTGGAAATCTGCATTCAATTTCCTGTATCTTTCACCATCTCCCTCGCATTTTGCTTGCCTTCTCTCCCCCGCTATTTGTAAGGCCTCATTGGACAGCCACTTTGCTTTCTTGCATTTCCTTTTCATTGGGATGGTTTTCGTTGCTGCCTCCTGTATAATGTTACGAGCCTCCATCCATAGTTCTTCAGGCACTCTGTCCACCAAATCTAAATCCTTAAACCTGTTCCTCACTTCCACTGTGTATTCATAAGGGATTTGACTTAGATTGTATCTTACCGGCCCAGTGGTTTTTCCTACTTTCTTCAGTTTAAGCTTGAATTTTGCTATAAGAAGCTGATGATCTGAGCCACAGTCAGCTCCAGGTCTTGTTTTTGCTGACTGTATAGAGCTTCTCCATCTTTGGCTGCAGAGAATATAATCAATCTGATTTCGATGCTGCCCATCTGGTGATGTCCATGTGTAGAGTCGTCTCTTGTGTTGTTGGAAAAGCGTGTTTGTGATGACCAGCTTGTTCTCTTGACAGAACTCTATTAGCCTTTGCCCTGCTTCGTTTTGATCTCCAAGGCCAAACTTGCCAGTTGTTCCTTTTATCTCTTGACTCCCTACTTTAGCATTCCAATCCCCTATGATGAGAAGAACATCCTTCTTTGGTGTCACTTCTATAAGGTGTTGTCAGTCTTCATAGAATTGGTCAATTTCAGTTTCTTCAGCACCAGTAGTTGGTGCATAAACTTGGATTACTGTGATGTTAAAAGGTCTGCCTTGGATTCGTATCGAGATCATTCTATCATTTTTGAGATTGCATCCCAGTACAGCCTTCGCCACTCTTTTGTTGACTATGAGGGCCACTCCATTTCTTTTACGGGTTTCTTGCCCACAGTAGTAGATATGATGGTCATCCGAACTGAATTCACCCATTCCCGTCCATTTTAGTTCACTGATGCCCAGGATGTCAATATTTATTCTTGCCATCTCATTTTTGACCACCTCCAACTTACCCAGGTTCATGGTTCTTACATTCCAGGTTCCTATGCAATATTTTTCTTTACAGCATTGGACTTTCCTTTCGCTTCCAGGCATATCCGCAACTGAGCGTCCTTTCGGCTTTGGCCCAGCCGCTTCATCAGCTCTGGATCTACTTGTACTTGCCCTCCGCTCTTCCCCAGTAGCATGTTGGACGCCTTCCGACCTGAGGGGCTCATCTTCCAGCGTCATAACTTTTATATGCCTGTTGTCTTTGTCCATGGAGTTTTCTTGGCAGGGATACTGGAGTGGCTTGCCGGTTCCTCCTCCAGGTGGATCACGTTTGGTCAAAACTCTCCACTATGACCTGTTCATCTTGGGTGCCCTGCTCGGCATAGTTCATAGCTTCTCTGAGTTCTTCAAGCCCCTTCGCCACGGCAAGGCAGTGATCCATGAAGGGGACAGCTGGTATTCAGCCCCCTAAAGCAGTGTCTGTGTGGAAATCACTGAAATGTCCAGGAAAATCCAGATGTATGGCAAACCATGTCTGAAGTATAGATTTTGCCGAATTTCCTTAAAAGCAGCTCAAAAACTGATTTTGCAAAGAAAAAAACAAAACAAAAAGCTCAATAACTTTTGGCAAAATAAAAAAAAAGTGCTCCACAACTTTTGTGTCCAGATTTTCACTTTTTGAAATACGGCAACACTAGGATATGACCAACGTAGGTCAGTGGGTCTGCTCTAACCTACCTGGATACAACTAATATGAACAAACTGATCATAGCAGAAGCTTTTGAGAACTATAGTCTACATACATACAAGAGTGGTGGTGGTGGTGGCTAATTGTAAGCAGTGGGCTCAGAAGCAAAGGAAATGCAGAAAAATACATGGCGAGAAAAACAGTTTATTTCCTTTGTTTTTAAGTCAAGTTTAAGAGTTAGCTACCATCAGGCCTGGTCCCAGATTGGGGGTGTGGGGCTTAGCTGCTCCCCCAGCACTCTCCCTCGGCCACTGTGGCAGGTGCCGCTGCTACAGCCGCCAACTCCCCACCCCTTGGCACCCTGGAACCGCTTGCAGCTTGTGAACTTGATTGGTGTCGGTGGCTATTTCAAAATAGAAAATGCCAGCACTGCATTTGCCTTTTTCTTTTTTTTTTTGGGGGGGGGGGAGAGACACGTGTTCAGAGAATTCAGGGAGGCAAAGGAGCCAACTCCTAGGGTCCGAGATCTCAATAAAATATTTGAGGGCAGCGGGCCCCCCACCCCAAAGTTGATGGGCAATGCCACTCAAATAGTGTGGGTCTTGTGATCGGTTATGGGGCTTACCTAGCCCCCCGCCCCCCAAATCTTTTATTCAAGTAGGGGTGTGCTGCAAGGAGGACGGGCTGTTGTTATCTTTCGTCGAAGCTGTTTGGCTCGCTGCCGATGGCAGGCACTGCACCTTCGCCCCAGGCCCCAGCCGACGGCCCCACGCCGCCCTCTCCGCTCCCCGACCCCGAGTCCACCCCGGTCGCGGCGCGACGCGCCTCCGCCGCGCGCCAATGAGGGGCCCCGGCCGGGCCAGCGCGTGGCGGGATAGGGCTGCCCCATCTCCACCCACCGCCAGGCGAGGCGACTCACTGGCCGGGCGGCTCGCCGGGGTGGAGCTTCGCCCGCCTTAAGGCAGCTGCCCCTGCCAGCCACAGGGAAGCCGGCGAGCCGCGCAGGAGAGAAAAGGCAAATCTGACCCGAGATTGCACCAGCGCTCCTCCTCGCCCTCGCCGTCGGACGTGCTCGAGCCAGCGGCATCCGCAGCAGCGACCCCAGCTCACCCCGCTCAGCCAAGAGCCCAGCGCCACAGCTCCTCCGACACCCAGGAAGGAAGGATCGCTTGCCGCCGAAATGGAGAACGCGAAGCAGAGGCACGCCGGTTTCCTGCCGCCCTTCAGGCACTTCGCCACGCAGGCCATCCACGCGGGGCAAGAGCCCGAACAATGGAAGTCCCTGGCCGTGGTGCCCCCCATCTCCCTCGCCACCACCTTCAAGCAGCAGGCGCCGGGGAAGCACAGCGTGAGTGAGGCGGATGGGGCAAGCAAGGCTTCAGAGCCGGGCATGGGGGGGGAAAGGGCAGGATTTGGAGGGAGGGCGTCCTTCTCTGTCTTCACAGAATCGTAGAATTGGAAGGGACCTCTAGGGTCATCTAGTCCAACCCCCTGCGATGCAGGAATCTTTTTGCGCCACGTGGGGCTCGAACCCAGGACCTTGAGGCCAAGAGTCCCATGCGTCTACCGACTGAGCTGTTTGCTTTAGTTAGGGGCTCTCAGAAAACAGCGCCCCCTCCCCATCGAGTCAATCGACTCTTTCTGTCTGCTCCAAGCCACACACCTGTCTGTTCTGCTCAGACGGCTCTTCAGCTTACCCATAACTCCTTTCCTTCTCGCTCAATGCGCCTAACCAAGGCTGCAGCCCAAGCTATGATTCCTCAGGAGTTAACTCCACAGACTACAACAGGGTAAGTGAGGTTAGGATTGTAGGCAGAGGCTGCGATCCTAAGGTTTTATGGCAAGTGGTAGAAAGAGGTCTTCACAGAGGTAAATCCTGTGAGTTCAGTGGCACTTACTCTCTAGTAACTGTGTACATGATTGCAGCCTCTCTCTGTGTTCTAAATATCAAAACCACACACACACACTTTATATATCTATAGATATCGATATATCTCGAGATCCTAGCTTGCAGCTTATGAAGATTTTCAGGATATGTCTGTTACTGATTCCTACGTCAAAAAGGCTAACCCGTATTGGCTAAATTGTACATTTCATTATGATAATCCTCACTGAATTGTGAAAGTCCAGCAGAAGCACCTGTTGCCTATTTATGAGGCAAGAGGATGACATCGCCTCCTTTTTGATCATTTTGCCTTACCGCTTTGCATTTTGAGGGCCAAACAAGACAATCCTGTCTCTTGTTTTTCCGCAGAGCAACTGCAGGTGTGTGATCCTGATAAGGACTTTGGCTTGTGGGGAGGACTTTGTACCACAGCCCCGGTGAAAATTGCTCTCCTCCACCTTCCTTCAAAGCTGTTGTGCTTTGTTGCATGGTTGGCACCAGTGGCAGCTTCCCTTCCAGGGCAAAGAGCGGTTCAAGAGGGAGAGATTTTAATTGGGACGGTAATATCGGGGGTGAGGTTAACCCCAGTCCTAAGCAGGCACACTCTGCTGCTAGTTTGAAACGCAAGAGACGCGTGCATTTCAGTGTGAAATTAACAGACCTAACTTTGATTCCCTTCCATCAGTTAAAGTCATTTCTATGCTTGGAAGGAGCTCTTTCATTAACTAAAGGCCAGCTCAGGATCCAAGCCAAAGTCTTCAGAAGTTGGCCTATGTCTTGCTATCCCAGAAAACCAACCTAAGGTGGCTTGTACACCTGTGGAATTGATAGTGTTTGCTCACTTCGTTATTATAGAGAATCTAGAGAGCATCTTTGCATTCTAGTGTTTTCCCTATTCTATCTTTTAAAAAAACCCCATTCTGTAGCAATGCGTGTCCAAACAGATAGTATTGTTGACACAACTGGCAGGAGAAGTGACCTGTGCTATTCCACTTGTCTGAATTACCTGTCCCACCCCTGTCTCATAAAGGTCGAAATTCTGTAATTTAGCTATTCAGAAGAGGTAGCAGTGAACTGAATAGGACTGGATTCACCCCCTTCTTTTCCATTTCCCCACCATGGTTGATGGACAGAATCTTAATCTCGCCCTGTTGGATGGTTCCTTCCTCCATTACTTTTCCACACCTTTTTTCTTAATTTGACTCCTCCAAGTACAAGTGAGCAAATGTTTAACCTTTTTAAAAACAACTTGGAATTGCTGGCAAAATAATGCACTGTCTGTTTTTGCCTTTGTCACATAGACAGACATGCTAGAATTCAAATGGGTAGTAAGTGTCGTGTGGAACCTCAGATATATTTTGGCTTTATATGATTATGGAAGAGCAAGATGCTCATGTGGAGGGGGCTACAAAGGGGGGGGGGTGCGCGTGTGCAAGCAATGGAACTCCAGATAGGAAATGTGTTGCATCTGTACTCTTTCAGTCACCAAATGACACTTCTGTGTATAAAGTACATACTGATTTCCTCTTTCTTTCTTTTTTTGCCCTTTAGGGTTTTATTTGCTTTCTTTCAAGCCCATTTTGTTCTTCTAGGTATGGCAAATTTGGTATGCTATTTGAAAACGTTTTAAAAGCAGATCCCTGATTTAGTTTTGCCCAACACATTCAATCCATGTTGAATTTCTGGATTATCATCCTAGTTGGGTTGCAAGAAAAAGCTGACTCATTTTTAACTCTGCAGATTTTTGTGGGCAGGGCCGAACAAACTCGCCTTGCTACCCTGTCCTCTGCATGACACAAGACGATATGGAAATTGCATAAGCAAGCCGGCAGCTTTCCAGAGTATTGCATTACTCATTATGTATCTTGAGTTGAAAAAAACCTGTGTGTTTTAAAAGCAATGAAACGCCACGTTTCATAAAACCAACGAAGAGTCTCATGATATCATAAAAGACTAAGTAGTTTATTTTAGCATAGTCTTTAATATGCTACAGAACTCTTAGTCCATTGTAGCAAAAACAGGTATTCTTCTGTATATTCAGTAAGATACTTAATACTTTACTAGTTGACGTACAAGAGTTTAGCCAGGCAGGAAGAGTTAAAGTACAAAACCACAAGCGGAAAATATGTACATGGCGTTCTGTTCGGAATAATTTGTTTCACTAGAAAGCATTGTTTTCTCCCCCACTCCAAGGCTGGCCAGCTTGGATTCCTAATTTGTCATTTTCCCATATATTCAGACTTTCAAGTAATCAGTTGTAAGGCAAGAAGGCACTGTAACTATAATACAGTCTTACCTCTGTCTAAGAACAGTCCTTTTAACGATCAATTGGGGCAATGCAGGAAGCTGGCTGTGGTGGAAAACTCTGAAGATGATTCAATTGCCTGTGGTTTTGGTCTGCTCTTGCAGTTCTCACCTACCTGCATTTCATGACCCTGCCAAGGAAACAAATTTGTATGAAATTCATAAGCCATTTTAGTTTTATGATTAGTGGACAGAAAAGGAGGCAATTGAACATTAAGGTCATTGGTTCTGCTCCTGCTCCAGATGTTCTCCAGATGTTAGTCTACATATCCCATTATCAGCTAGAGGTGATGGAAGCTGGAATCCCAACAACATCTGGAGTTCCTCATCCTTGCTCCGAAGAGAATGGATCTGCTTGGCTTGTGTGATAACCTGGAAGACAAACTGCTTCCTTAGCAGTTTCACTTCTGCCGCATTTAGAAATCTTCCCCTTACTCCCGTCTTGGCCCTGAGC
Organism: Podarcis melisellensis; assembly: GCF_964234715.1. Classification (NCBI taxonomy): domain Eukaryota; kingdom Metazoa; phylum Chordata; class Lepidosauria; order Squamata; family Lacertidae; genus Podarcis; species Podarcis melisellensis. The sequence goes on from NC_138538.1 coordinate 62,733,075, forward strand.
TCCATATATCTGGATTATCCCCCCTTCCAGTCACATAACTCTGACTTGCAGTCTAGGTCTTGTTTCAGTTCCCCATTCCAAGACCTCCTGTCCACTCTAGGAACACGGAAAGCTGCCTTCTACTGGGTCATTCTGTCTAGCTCAGTTTTGCCTACCCTGACTGGCAAGCTCTCTGGGATTTCAGACGGAGACCATTCCCAGCCTATGCTGGAAATCAAACTTTGGACTTTTGTGCAATGCAAAGTCCAAGGCTACAGTTATTATAGCATTAATTGCAGGGCATGCAAGGTGCCTTACAAAACACAGGAGATGCAGCCTTGGGCCTTGTTTTTGCATCAAGGTGTGTTCTCTGCATCCTCTTCCTCCTGTATCCTCATCCTTCTCCTTTCTCTGGTCCCTCCCCCCCCCCCATTTTATACCTACAACAGAATTGTAGTAGGAATGTGTGCTTTTTGAAATAAATCCTCCATTAGCTCTGCTAATGTTCCGAAGAGCAAACATTTCAAATGAGCCTTGCCATGGGAAATGCAGGTCTTATAAATTGTCAGACTGTCACGTGCTGCTTCCACAACCTGTCTTTGAGCCAAATGATTGTTTGATTTTGCTTTCATCCCAGCTGTCTGCCAACAGTATGGAAATTTCTTTCGGGAGAAAACTCAAGTGGCTGCCATAGGAAGCCTAGCTGCAAAGAAGGATTGGGGGCGTCTGTACCTTTAGTTGTTGTTTAGAACTGTTAAAGGTGCAGGAGCCCTGGGACTTGCGACTTGACTGTGTTGAAACAGTAGATTGCAAGATTTAATCTGTTTTCATGATTTGAGTTTCATATAACATGTTGCTTTTTTCAAGGAAGATGGTAATAAAGGCAAATGGAAGGAAATTGATGGAAACATTTTCAGGATTTCACAAAAAAATCTAAGAGGCCACTTTCTTTCTCTTTTGAATTGACTTGTCCTCCTTTGGTGCATAGATTCCAAGCATCAAGATTTTCTCACCTTGTACTGTCAATTCCACTGCAACATATCTTCCAACCTCATCCTTGAAGATCATTTTGGGACTGAATTTCTCTTTAACATAAACGCCTCTTTTTTTAACCTTATCTGAAGAAATAAATTCCTGGCTTAATTTTGTATTTTGCAGAATTTTCCTGTGGGTTCTTATTGCAGGTGCACATTATAAATAATTTGATCTCTAATAATTTGATCAACTATTGATGTATATTTACCTTATTTTATTTTATTTTTGTTCTCTTTCATAGGGCTTTGAATATAGCCGCTGTGGAAATCCAACCCGCGATTCCATGGAAAAGGCCGTGGCAGCACTGGATGGTGCCAAGTATTGTAAGCTGTCAATATTTTCATTACAAAAAAACGATGATTGTCTTTGGCTAACAGTACACATAAGGTGCAACAGTAGTGTCTTGGAAAAGAGACAAAAAGGGAAGCTATTGGTTTTTGGTTAGCTCTGATTCTGGTATCATGCTATGCAACAATGCAGCTATATCTTTGTATTTTATCTATTTAATCAAACCTGGATAAATTACTTTTGGCCACGTTATTAAGGCATTTCCTAATCCACATTTTCAGGTGTGGAATGCTTGGAGTTTGACACGGCTCATAACATAAATGTCCACAATCATCTCCATAACGTAGTGGTTTTTTTCTAGATTCTTGGAATTATGGGTAACTTTAATGGTTCTAGATAAAATTGTTGTTACCTATTGTGTCAAAGCCCCATATCTAATCCACACACACACACACACACAGGTGTTCACAGTAAGCTCTCCTTTGAAAGCGACTTAAGTGTTCAGAGACACATACCTGCCACAAAGCTGAAATACATTGAAGAATTCATTTGTTCACTTGTCAGATGTTCTTTGTTTATTTCTTTTTCCCGTTAGGTTTATCCTATGCGTCTGGGTTAGCAGCTACGGTGAACATTGCACACTTGCTGAAGGCAGGAGATACTGTTGTTTGCACAGACGATGTCTATGGGGGTGAGTGCTGTACTTGCATATGGCAGGTCTTAACTGTCCTAGATGTAATCTCAGGGTTGTAATCCAGAAGCGTTTCAAAGATCATTAACCTGAGCCTGCACACTTAGGTCTTTCACTTCAGCACTGAGGATGGCTTGAAAGTCAGCAGTAATAACAGGTCAGACACCACAGGTGTGACTTATTATCTTAATTAATACTTCTTAGACAGAGCCAGTTGACACATCCGGCAGTGAGGCACTAACTGGTGTTCACACATTTGTGATTTAGCCCTCAGTCACATGCCAAATAAAACTTCCATTATGGACCCATCATAAGCCTTGCTAGTGTTTCCTGGGCATAATAATAGTTTTATTCCTGGGCATAATAATAGCACTAACTAGTCCTCTGTTACACATGGATTTGATGCACCTATCCTGCCCTTGAAATTAATAGATTTTTCTGCTCTTTCTTTAGTTTTCCAAAATCTTTAGATTGGTTTTCTTTCACGCAATACGTTGGTTCATCATAGTTGATCTGAACTTGCTAAGAAGCTTTTTGCTTTTTTAAAAACACTTAAAAAATTCAAACCTATGCCCTATTGGATTTTATTTTCTACATTGTCCATTTCGCAAAGTATGGCTTGCACCATCCTTTCCCAAACTAGTACCCTTCATATGTTTTTTGGACTGCAGTTCCCATCATCCCTGACCATTGCCAGTGCTGGCTGGGGCTGATGGGAACTGGAGTCCAAAATATCTAGAAGCCACCAAGTTGGGTTTGGCCAACTTTAGATGCTATTGTAGCATACAACCCTGAATCTGTCTCTCTTCCTTCAGCTCCCAGTACAGTGGTACCTCGCAAGACGAAATTAATTTGTTCTGCGAGTTTTTTCGTCTTGCAAATTTTTCGTCTTGCGAAGCATGGATGCACCCTGGTATTAACGGTTTTAAGAAAAAGGAAACAAACTCGCAAGACGTTTTCGTCTTGCGAAGCAAGCCCATAGGGAAATTCGTCTTGTGAAGCAACTCAAAAAACGAAAAACTCTTTCATCTTGCGAGTTTTTCGTCTTACGAGGCATTCGTCTTGCAAGGTACCACTGTACCAGGTTCCTTGACTTCCACCTGACACAGAGTTCTCAACCCCAGTTGTCCTGAGACACAGTGGACTACATTACACTTTCTAGATGTTGTCCCATGTAGCTGTGTCCAGGAATTGGATCAGCTCTAGCGAGTTGCCTACCATTATTTGCATTATGAGTTATAAACCACTGATAATTACTGATTATCACCTAAGGCAGTGTTTTCCCTTTGAAATAAAGTGGTGTCACTGCTGTGTGTTAGGATAATGTGAATAATGCTTTAATGTGGCTAAGGTAAAGGAACCCCTGACCATTAGGTCCGGGTCATGTGGCCAGCATGACTAAAGCTGCTTCTGGCGAACCAGAGCAGCGCACGGAAACGCTGTTTACCTTCCCGCCGGAGCGGTGCCTATTTATCTACTTGCACTTTGATGGGCTTTCAAACTGCTAGGTGGGCAGGATCTGGGACAGAGTAACAGGAGCTCACCCCGTCACAGGGATTTGAACCACCGACCTTCTGCTCGGCAAGCCCTAGGCTCAGTGGTTGTCACAAGGTTTTCCTCTGCTGAACTTTAACACATACTCTTGGACTAACTGGAGGCGCCGGGTCAAGTCTCAACTGAGTCTCTGCTGCATGAGTAGGAGCTCTAATGATCAAATTACCCTGATAAAAATGCTCAACCTATGAAAATATCTGCCAACTTTTATCAGTAAAAGACTCCGGGAGCTGTTGGGTGGACTTTTAAACCTCCCCTCCCTTTCAAAGCTACTTAAATCAACTTTGAACCACCTCCCTTGAAAAGCCCATAAAGCTGTGGGCTGGATAAAATAGCCCTATTTATTTCCGAGTACGAAGATGGTACTTACAAGACACATACTCTTTAAAAAACAAATACCTCGTAGGCAATAAATAGGAGTTGCAGACATTTACTGTATGATTTCACTGGGTGAAAGGTGGAAATTCCTTACCCAGAATCTCTGTGCTGTTGACTGTGCAGCTACTGGTGCATCAGCTTTCTGGGAGGACAGCCAAAGATAGCTTTAGGGGTAAGCAAAACAGGTATCCATTACCATAACTAAAAGCGAGGGGTAATCTAGGAATGATTCTCCTTGTGACTGGGCCTCTCACATAGCAGTACGAGCAGAGAAACATGTTTTCCACAAAAGCGGAAGAGGGCATGGCTAGATCAACACCATCAGCCAAATGTTTCCTTCTGTCATTTGATATCTCTGATTGTGCCAGTTTTATTCCTAGGAGCAATTAGAAGTCAAATAGGGTAGGATTGAAGTCTAGCGTGATAACAGGAAGGGGGATTTATGTAACCTCTACCACTTCGAAATTATCTGTTAAGCAAATTTGTTAGCTAGGGAAACAAATATTCTTTCTAGGAATACTTAATGAAATCTAGAAGACAGGCAAAGTAGAGAAGTCGACATTCTTTGTTTAGACCAGTGTGGCTTGATAAAAGGATTCCAACCACGTTTGTTATGTTTACTGAACTTTCAGAAAAGAAGAGGTGTGGGTTGCAACCCTGAGCATTTCACCAAGGAATTGATCCTGGCAAGATTTATTTCTTGATTTATTTGATGAAGAGGCCACCTTAGAACAGAAAACGCTATTTACACATCTATTTTGAGACCAAAAGGCAGGCTGCAGACATATTAATAACAAAAATATTTAGGATTGGGTTGCAAATCTGCTTACCTTGGAAGTGAGACCCCTGGAAACCAGTGGGGCTTGCTGTCAATGCTACTCTGAACACAACTGTCGTTAAATGTCCTACCTTGTGTTGGTCCTTTCTTTGTCCTGGTTTCCATTGCTTTCACCTTTAATTAATTAAATGTGGGTCTTTTCAAATCCTAGGTACCAATAGGTATTTCCGAAGTATAGCATCAGAGATGGGCCTGAAAACTATTTTTGTTGACTGCACCAAACTGGAAAACCTCAAGGCTGCAATTACACCAGAGACCAAGGTAACGGAGGAATGCTCATAAAACAGTGTTTTCAACATGCCTGGGATGACTTTATTATATCAAGCCTCCTCGGTTTACAAGGGCCTGGGAGTGACTGCAGATGTGTAGGAGAGGGAAATATTAAAGTGATAATACTACAGATCACTTATATACTGACAGTGTTGGAGCAAACTCTTCTTTGCTTTAAGAGGCAAACACAACTGTATATCATGTAGCTGTCACTCCTGATCTCTGGCAAGTGCCTGGTGGGCATTTGCCAATGTAAGCAGGAATGGTGTAAGTAATATGAAGATTATTTTTTGAAAACATTATTGGGTATGATAGGAATTGGAGCAGGATCGCTTGGATCTTGTCTATCCCCTCATGACAGCTTGGGTGATTGCCATTGGAATTCATTTGATGAACAAAACATGCATGATTGGATCCTCAATTCTGGCAACAACAAGATGGTCATTGGATACAACCCAGGGAGTATTCTGGGTTGGTTCCAGACACTTGAGGCTAGTACAGCTCACATCCAAATGGCTGCAGGTGAAATTGAAAAGCAGGTTTGATGCCCAGGATTTAAAGTCTGGCAGTTATTTCTATGGAGCCAATTGCGATTAATCAATATGGAATAGTGAATGTGCCACAACTACAGAAAAATGTGTTCTGTGGTGGGGTGGGTGGGTGTGCACACACGCATGGGTGTGTAAGCAAAAGACAAGCTCAGATTCTAACATATATGATAGCCTTTCCGTTCAGTGTTTCCTTGAAACGTAGAAGAGAAAGGCAAGTTATTGGTGATATCAACAAAATAATATACACTTCTGTTTCATTTCATAACTTTTACTGACTGTCTGTCTTCCCAATAAACAGCTTGTCTGGATTGAAACTCCCTCAAATCCAACGCTGAAAGTTGTTGATATTCAAGGTTGTGCTGACATTGTCCATAAGCGTAAAGGCGTTATTCTTGCAGTAGACAATACTTTCATGTCTGCATATTTCCAGGTAAGCTGATTTCCCAGTGCAGTCCCAGTGCTTCATGCATATAGTAATTTTTTCCTTCTCAGAAACGGTGTCACAGGAGGGAACTAGCAGTGATGAACTCTTCTGTGTTAAAGTGGTGCTGAATTCTGGATATGTGGTTGACTTTTCCAGGGTGCGTAGGCATTTCATGGCTCTTCCACATAACATGAAACAGCATGAGACCACATTTTCTGGCATGTAAACCTACTCAACAGGGGACATAAAGTTAATCTGGTAGATAGAGGGATATGTTTCTTGTTTTCTAGAGCAAGCTGCAGCATAGTTCTGTGCATGTTTACTCAGATGTAAGCCCCACTGTGTTCAGTGAGATTTACACCCAAGCAGATGTATTTTGGTTTCCCTTGTCACTGATCTGATAAGAAGATGTGTGGATGGTGGGGTGGAAATTCCGTAATTTTATGAGGAGTATTGGCTTTTTATTGATGATCCACTGATCTTTCGTTTCTTTAATGGAATAACATATTTTTCCTGTTCTTAGTAGATGAATACTCCTTTCAAAGCGATAAACTAATTATATATTTTATCTGTTAATACAGATAAATAGCTAACCTTCAAGGGGCTCCAGTTAGGCTTACATGGTTCTCTGGCTCTCCTTGTTAGCTTCACAACAACCCCGTGAATTAGCTTAGTAAGAGACTGTGGTTAGACCTGAGTGCACTTAGTAGCTAAGTGGGGATTTTAAACCTGGTTTTCCAGGTCCTAGTCAAGAACTCTAACCACAACACCACACTAGCAGCTCTTGAAGTTATCTTCAAATTAGCCATGTGCTGGAGTTCTTGTCTCCCATCAGTATCAGATCTCCCTCCCCCTCTTGCTGTATATCTATTGAGGAAGTGAAGGTGTCCAGTTACCAGCCTAGCTAACATTTCTTCTGTGGCTATACTGAGAGGAGCTGCATTGCACTGGTATCTCTGTAGTGTTATATGGCAGGTATTAATAAGTAATGGCTTTAGCAATTCAATGGCCCCAGAGTTGCTGTGTCAACAACCAGACCTGTGGTGTGGAATATTCAACATACTGGGGAACTGCATAGTGAAATGCTGGAGTCTGCTGCCATACGCACTGCAAGGACTTCACAGCACAAAGAGAAAATGTTTCAGCTCACTAGCTTCAAAAGCAACAGAAAGGTCATTGCTAGTACATTACGCCAAGTTCATGCAGTGTTTCTGTTACTGGTTTTGAGAAGTTGCAAAGCGTTCCTAGTTCAACAAGTAATTGGACTAACATGTTCCTTCTAAAATTTAATTTATACCTTGTACATGAAGTCCAGCAACCACGACCAAAAGATAAATAAAAGAACAATAACCTAGATATTGACCTAGCCATCTAACCATATAGTTTAGCACCACTAATGTAAAGCCACTAATAACACAAAATTATCCACAAGAAAGGAGAAACTGGTATGATAGAGTAAGAGGGAGAAAACGTTATCGATTTAAGAAAAAAATGAAGCAAACATCTCTTTGATTCATTAACTTAACAGTAATGTTCATACTGGTTTTTTAAACAGTTGCATATGGTTGCACTTGATTGTGTACTTTTAATTCCAATTCATGCCAATACATGCACCATATTTCTGTGAAGGTACCAACCATCTGTCGTCCTTCCCTTACCTAAGTTAGTGAACCTGATCATACACAGGACGCCCCAAATTCCTGATAGCCGTTGAAAACCTATTTGTATTTTCAGGCCTGCTTCCAGGTTGGTTGAGGGCCTCAGGGTTGGAAGGGCCCCTTGAGCTGCATTAGAGGCAATGACACTTACTTCTGAGTAAGCATGCCCAGGAATTGCACCGGGAAGAAAGAAAATACAGGGTTTAACTATGAAGGCGCAGAGTCTGTAATTTAGTAACCTGTTTGAAAACAGGAAGAGCTGTCATGGTTAATAATAATAAAGCTACACTGAGACAGTGCTTGGGGAAAATACAAGGGTGGTAAAATTGAAGGCCTTTATTCCATGGAATTAGAAGCCTGATGGTGACGTGGGTCTATAATCTAGCCCCATTCTCCTTTACTAATCCTCCATGACCAAACATTCCAAATAGATTAGCTGATATAATAGAGGGAAGCATTGTCCAATTGTCCAATTTCCAGTGTGCCAGAAGCAGAGGATAGAAAAGAAGAGATGCTATGACAGTTACAGTATTTCTTGGGGAAGAATGCAATATTATTATTGTTATTATTTATTATTAGTTTAGGTTAGACCCTAATGGTTGGCTAAAACCAGTTGTTCCACATTCATTCCCTATGAGAATTAGGGCAAAGAAAGAAAGAATACTCGCAAGAAGATACTTTAGCATTAGTCATCTTGTTTAAGAAACCCATATCCAGTTATGTAGTTCCCAATGAACAGGGATATGCAGTGTAAAATTCCTACAGCTTCTGTTTACAGATAATAAAGCAGTACTTTTTAATTCTGAATTCATGTGTTTATTTTGTTGTTTCAGCGTCCTTTATCTTTAGGAGCAGACATCTGCATGTACTCGGCAACCAAGTACATGAATGGTAAGCGCCTGAGTGTTGTTGCAGAAAACTTCCATGTTATATTGATATTTACCAATCCGACATTACAAACAGTCAAGGCTACCAGACCTAAAAGGCATTCTGTTGTTTCTTTCTACTTTCAAGTTTTTATTTTCTTCATGCCACTTTGAGGGGGGTGGGAAGGTTGATTTACAGTAGTGCCCATAATGCATCTGCCCATCTTCTAAACACAGTAGATGTACACAATGGTTATTGTCTAGACTGGTTTCCCTTCTGAGGACTTTGTTTGATATTAGTTTAACAACTCCACAAGGCAAACTGTATTGAATATATACTTGCTCAACAAGGAGCTCTTTCGTTTGAAGTCTTTCTGCGTTTTCTTTTTTCTTCTTCAATTTTTTTTTATTTTCAAAAATTCAAAACAACACAAACAAACATACATACATCCTATTTAAATCTTGGTAACATTATTAAGTGACTTCCTCGTATCACCTTGGTTGAATTTCATTATATATCATTTTAACATTTTTCCAAAATCGATTTTCTCAAAAAATTAACTTGATCACTTAACATCTTTCATTCTTTCTAATTTGACTTTAAACATCATAAATCTTATCCTTACATATTTGAATCCTAAGCCTGTCTATTATTTGCAAGCTTTTCCAATTAAGTTATCTTAACATATTTAATTAAATCATCTTTAAATATCATCTATTCTTCCTGGTACTCCTCCTCCTTCTGGTCACGGACTCTTCCAGTCAGGTGACTGGTGAAGTCTTTCTGCATTTTCATTCTTGCCCCGGGGTAGAAAATCTTCCTCAAATGTTTGAAAAACTCATTGTGTCCAACTAAAAATTGCACTGTACAGGTCTGAAAGGAATCGTTTTGAGGTGCTGAGGGGCTTTGCCACTGAGCATTAGGGTCCTATCTGGTGCAGGTCTCTTTCCAAAGTACTCACCATCAAGGTTGCAAAGGCAGCAGAGGGATAATCAGTTTTTGGCTTCAAAATAAGCCACTCAAGGAAGATGGTACTACTAAGAAGAAGCAGGGTGTCATGCTTTGCAAGAGAAATGCCCTCTCAAGAAAAGGCTGCCTGGAACCCTCACCTCTGCCATTTAGGTTTCAGAAAAAGGCATTTCCTCACTTTTAAGAACAAACTGCTAATGTAAGCATTTTTAAAGCTTGGGCCGTTTTCATTTGAATGGGCTGTTGTTTTTTAGTTTCTTTTTTGTGTTTGCTTTATTGTTTTTTATCATTTAAAAGGTGCTGTAGTTTCTAACCATGTGGTTAAATGCCTAGTGGGCATAGATCTATGTTGACATGAAGGCTATAAATTGGGTATAATTAATTACACAGGAAGCACGTAGAATGAAAGCAGAGGAAACAGCTACAATTTTATGTCTGACTTCTCTACTTAAAGAGGGCTAATTTGCCATTTTTCTTCTGCCTCCTTGTTTCTTCAGGTCACAGTGATGTTGTAATGGGACTGGTTTCTGTCAATGACGATAATCTCCATGAGAGACTCAGATTTTTACAATATTGTGAGTACACAAAAAGATGTGATGAATGCAGGTTTCTGATACCTGCCTACTTCAGAACTGCATTTCTGCGGTAGTCATTTGTTTTACGCACGTTTATGTGACTTATTGTTAAAAAGCCTCCCACAAAAAAAGATTTTGTGCAGCCTTTTTTACCACCCCACTTTCCTTGGGAGCAAAGAGATTCATTCTGACACCATAAACCAGTTGGCTCTCATGGGAAATTTGAAATTGCAGGGCTGAAGTCATGTTTCAGGCCTTACTAAGGCCTTCAGTGGCCATACATGAATTAAGACTGAGATGTTGTGTTTCCTCACTTGAGGCCTCTGACTAAAATCTACGGCTTGAGCTGGAACAGTTGGTGCCTGAGATACAAGTGGTGCTGCTGTCTAGTCCATTATCTATCAGGCCTGCCCAAGCCTGAAGGTTCATGCTTCCTGTTAAATGGAGGGCCTATAGTTATATATCACTCAATGTAGTGGATAGATTATTTAATTTGGGCCCTGGAAATCTAGATCAAAATCTCACAAAATCTTGAAGCTCGCTGGATACCTCTCAATTTAACCTTTCTCAGAGTTGCTGTAAGGATGCATACATTACCTCAAGGGCCTTGGAAAAGCAATGTGATAAAAAATTTAATATTATTGTTTCCTTCTTTGCCTAAATTAAAAACCACATCATTTTGCTAGGCTATGTCTCAGATCCTGAATTTGAGGTTCCTGTTTTAAAACTCAGAAGCCTTAATAGCTGCAATGCCACCTGAATGCTATATTTTTGATTAAAACTGTTGGGGTTTGGGCTTCTGTACTGAACATATGTCTATACTTTGATGAGCCAGCAGTATTGTCTTGCTGAGTTCCTCCTTATACTTTTCCCCAATGGGGCTGAAAAGCCTATTCAGCAATAAAGCCATTAGCAAAGAGGTTTATCTCTGTGTTTCTTTTTTCCCTTTTCTAGCTCTTGGAGCAGTTCCATCACCTTTTGACTGCTACCTTTGCAACCGAGGTTTAAAGACATTGCAAATCCGCATGAAACAACATTTCCACAATGCGCTGACAATTGCCAAATACCTTGAGTCAGATCCAAGAGTTGAGAAAGTCCTCTTCCCTGGTAAGTTGGCTTTGCAGAACCTGGCAGGGGATATAAGCTCTTGCAAAAAAGTGCCGCTGGCTGTAATTGGAGCGAGGAGAGAAGCAAAAGAATCTGCATGACTAAGTGGACTCTTCCAGCCCAGTAACCCTGAAGACTCAAATGACTGATAAAGGGTGGAAACAATAAGTGCTTGTGAATGACTTGTTCCATATCTGCCTAGGGCACAGTTTGTTATTTGAATTTCCCTGCCATGCTCTCAATTTCTTCCTCTCTCACATATGTTCACAATCTTTACATGGTTCAGCTGGCTTATGTCTTTACACACACTCATCCCAGGCAAGCCATTCAAAATCCTAGTCTTCTCATGCATTATCCTTTCGTAAAGCTGAAACACATGTAGAAGATGGAGAGGTATTGAACTGTAGGCCCAGCCCCTGATGATGTGTCCCTTGCGGCTCCCACGACCTCTGTGGACACCTTGAAAGAGGTGGCAGCTGTCCCTTGGAATATGCCATCATCATGGGATCAGGGGTTGTAACAGCAGGTCCTTGCTCCACCTTATGGAAGTGAACCTTGCAGAGAGACTTGCATAATGCAGTTTATATAACTTTTGTAACCACAATTCTTTTATTTTTGACAAACAGCATTTTCAAACTTAACTCGCTTGGAACCATAGTACATTTTATGCCTTGGACTAGCGACTTCATATTTTAATAGATGGTGTGTGTTTGAAAGTAACAATAACCTAAATCTGGATGCTCTGAATAATGCATAACTCGTTTCAGGATTGCCGTCACACCCGCAGTACGAGCTGATGCAACGCCAGTGCACAGGCTGCCCAGGAATGATCTCCTTTTACATTAAAGGAAACCTTGAAAATGCCTCCACATTTCTCAAAAACTTAAAGGTAAGAAAGAGGCCTGATTTGCATTGCTTTTGAAAGAGGAACGCTCCCCGCCCCTCCCTTGTCAGGATATGGATGCTGTAAAAGACTTCCCAATATGCTTCTTCCCTTAAAGCGTCTCCACCCCCATCGTTCTACCCAGACACTGAGGTCCAGCACCGAAGGCCTTCTGGTGGTTCCCGCACTGCAAGAAGCCAAGTTACAGGGAACCAGGCAGAGGGCCTTCTCGGTAGTGGCACCCGCCCTGCAGAACGCCCTCCCACCAGATGTCAAAGAGAACAACTACCAGACTTTTAGAAGACATCTGAAGGCAGCCCTGTTTGGGGAAGCTTTTAATGTTTGATGTATTACAGTATTTTAATATTTTTTTGGAAGCCGCCCAGAGTGGCTGGGGAAGCCCAGCCAGATGGGCGGGGTATAAATAATAAATTATTATTATTATTATTATTAAAGGAAGCTTTAAAGGACGGGCTGTCCCCAAATGTAAATAACCAACCTTGTTATGAAAAGTGGCACTAATGACAGGGAAGGAAAATGAGTATTTTAGAAATGATGTGTTCATTCAGGCAACTGCTGCTTGCCTAAGATATCACGTAGTGCCACCCAGGGCCAGCCAACTCTCCTGTCTGGAATTCTGGAAGCAGGGGAGCCCTTGCTTATGTAACACTGGCCTGGTGTTTTGAAATGCCTGGCATTAGTGCTGAGTCCTCAGAAGACGCTTGTCAAATCAGTGCCTCATCCGCATGTATCACTGGAAAAGTATGCTGCTGCAAAGACTGCTGTGCAGTCATTTCTCCTGAATTTCTGCCAGCGGCGTATCGTTCATCTTGGCTTGCGCCCGCTGGCTGCAAACAGGCATACTTTGGTTTCACCAAAAGTTGGCACCTAAATTAACAACAACGAATGAGCCAAGAGCTTTACTGTACTTCAACAACAACTGAAGATATAAACATCCCACAAACTAGGGCTGGCTAGCTTTCCCCTCCCTGCTCATAAAATGATCAATCTGATGACCAGGGAGGGGGCGCAGTCTGTATCCCCATCAGGCACCGGGCTGGGCAGATAGGTTTAAATTACTACCCTGCAGTGCTATGTCTAATTAATACCTTTTTGCCGCTTCTACAAAAATTATTGGGGTCTTGCTGAGGAGGGCAGATTGGGCACCCCAAACCAGGAGGTAGCCACGCAGTCCATAAACAACTAACAGGAAAGTCCTAATCCACCTTCTGGGGACAGGTGGTAATATGTTTATCACAGTCATTTACCCCCATATTGCTTTAATTCTATCCCTGGCTGCTATAAACCAACCAAGCAAGAGGAGAATCGTATATCACTCCCAGAAAATGCTCAAACACAGGTTTTTGGAGAGTCTCTAGGGAACAGAAATTTCACAGAAGTTCCTGAGAAAGCCTGTTGTTCCCCTGATTTTTTGATTTATTTATATTTGCTCCTAGGTGGAAAACCTGAAAAGCTTTTCCTGGCCTGTATCTGAGATTGCCATGGCACAAAGAGACAAACGTGGTCTCTGGGGCTGATGGGAGTTGTAGTCACCAGCTTGGCCAAGGCTGCTTATGCAATTACTATTAGTTAACTAGCGGGTAGGGAGTTGTGCTCACCCCCTTTGGAATCCTGGGAGCTCAGGGGCCCATAGGATTTAATAGGGCAGGGCTGCTGAATACAGTGCTGCCTTCTCTTCTTGCCATCCTTCCACAGGGCAGCAATTCAGTGCAGGCTTGGCAGCTGCAGTCTCTTTCCCATGCCCTAGTACAGGCTTGCGGGAGAAGCCATATTTTGCCACAAAGATCTCCGTGTCATGCAGAAAGGAAGGCACATTCTGGCACCTGCCATTGGCCAGGGGACGAAGGCCACTAGGAAGCTGCTCCCCTTCGCTCCCAGGAACAAGTTTGCTTCTACTCCTCTCAGCCCCAGCTGACTAGAGAGCTGACAGCAGCAGACTCTGCCCTTATTTGTAAAGGGACCGAGTTTCAAGTGAAAAGTTGAATGAATGAATGCTGGAATATAATGCTCTGTGTTCTTCTTCTCTGTTTTAGCTTTTTACGCTGGCTGAAAGTCTAGGAGGATATGAAAGCCTGGCAGAGCATCCGTAAGTGAAGTTAATCTGAAATCTCTGTTGGAATCAACTATATCCTTGTTTTATTTTAAATCTGTCTAATACTTTATACGATTCAGACAAATGAACGCAATAATAATTTGGCCACAATGGCCAAATACTGTACTTTATCCCACCTTTCTTTCAGTGAAGGGAGATTTATTTTATGTAGTAAATAAACATTACTTATGAATTGTTTATCTGTAGGGCTGATCCTACAATGTAGTTGAAAACAAAAACTTTTTGTTAAGGTTAAATTTAAGGTTAGGTTAAACTTAATTTTAAAGGCCTAAAATTTGTTCGTGAATAAATTATATTCCTCCCAGTGTCTTTTAGCCACCAAGCATTACTGACATAAGCTATAGTGGTCTCATTTCTCTTTTTTGCGCCCCTAAAAGGTGGATAACCAATTTTAATTTTACCTTATTTATTTTTACTGCCATCATATCATTTTGCCCTCATCTCTTCTTGTTGTTACCTATAAAATATCCCGCTAGCAAATTTGTCCTCTGAAAATACTAAAACCAGTGAGAATTCTTATTACCTTGGAGGATGGCAGTATTTTACTACAGTAAACAAGATGGGAAGTATTTTTAAATTTCTTTTGCTATTTTAAAGTCCTTATTAGTATCCAATTTCAAGCCATCTGCCACTACTCAGCCCATAATATATCTATCCCAGATCCTTAACCAGTTTAGATGTTTAAAGAAAATCATCTTGGCATGAACAGTTCTACTGTTTTTATTCCTCCATAATATGCCGTGTAGCGGTACTCTAATCAATGCTTTCTCAAATAATGAACTGGCAATCTGCTGTTTTAAGCTGTGTACAGAGGAGGGCATGCTTGGTACAGGAAACTGCTGAAGAGCCTATGACTTTGTAAAAGTGTGTATTTTAACGATAGACATGGTACAGATTGGAAGCGTCACTTTATCACTTCTAAATTACTGCACCTTTCAAATTACAGGAGTTTGGTGTTAGCATTTCTTTGCCTCTTAGGAAGATTTATAGCCAGGAAAAATGACAAGGGTAGTGAACACAATCTTTTTCCTGGATGTCATCCTGTGGCCATATCAAACCCTCTGGTTAACAAGATTGGCCTGTCCAAATTGGATAGAATCACTGCAGGTTCTGATGCCACTGTAGATATAATTGTACGTTTTAATTTTGGAAGTCCCTGTGAGACCTAGATGTGATGGAAAAGGTTCATTAAAAAATAAAATAAAGATAAAGTAACACTGCAAGCTGGACATAAAGGTAAAGGTAAAGGTACCCCTGCCCGTACGGGCCAGTCTTGACAGACTCTGGGGTTGTGCGCCCATCTCACTTAAGAGGCCAGGGGGCCAGCGCTGTCCGGAGACACTTCCGGGTCACATGGCCAGTGTGACATCGCTGCTCTGGCGAGCCAGAGCTGCACACGGAAACGCCGTTTACCTTCCCGCTAGAAAGCGGTCCCTATTTATCTACTTGCACCCGGAGGTGCTTTCGAACTGCTAGGTTGGCAGGCGCTGGGACCGAGCAGCGGGAGCGCACCCCGCAGCAGGGATTCGAACCGCCGACCTTTCGATCGGCAAGTCCTAGGCGCTGAGGCTTTAACCCACAGCGCCACCTGTGTCCCGCAAGCTGGACATAGCTAGTTCTGAATCTCTTGGCAGGGCCTCTCATTTATCAGGGAAATCCACATTTGTTTCTGGGTCTTTCTAAAGGTAAAGGTAAAGGTACCCCTGCCCGTACGGGCCAGTCTTGACAGACTCTGGGGTTGTGCACCCATCTCACTTAAGAGGCCAGGGGCCAGCGCTGTCCAGAGACACTTCCGGGTCACGTGGCCAGCGTGACATCGCTGCTCTGGCGAGCCAGAGCTGCACACGAAAACACCGTTTACCTTCCCGCTAGTAAGCGGTCCCTATTTATCTACTTGCACCCGGGGGTGCTTTCGAACTGCTAGGTTGGCAGGCGCTGGGACCAAGCAACGGGAGTGCACCCCGCTGCGGGGATTCGAACCGCCGACCTTTCGATCGGCAAGCCCTAGGCGCTGAGGCTTTTACCCACAGCGCCACCCGCGTCCCCTGGGTCTTTCTAGACCACCACAAAAGCCAATAAGATGCCACATAGTGGAGCGGCAAAGGTTCTGCTGACAAGACACACCAGTAACTTTTAGGGTCTCGGTAGGATTGAATATGTTTACTGTTGTCCTTGGAAGCTTTCTTGCTCCGTTCTGTCCAAATGTAACTTTTCCTGTCCAGGGCTGAGCTCTGGGAAAAGCTGAGCTTTGCTAAACAAGAACTTTATGGCAGAAGGATGAAATTGCTTCTGAAAGCAAGTGTATGGTATCAGTTGACCAACCATCATTACCTCCACCCCAAATAATGTTGCCAAGAAAACACCCCAGCATAATAATAATAATAATAATAATAATAATAATAATAATAATAGTAATAAATTTATTATTTATACCCCGCCCATCTGACTGGGTTTCCCTAGCCACTCTGGCTGGCTCCCAACAGAATATAATAATAACAAAGCAATAAAACATCAAACATTACAAACTTCCCTAAGCTGATGTCTTCCAAATGTCAGATAGTTCTTTATTTCCTTGACATCTGATGGGAGGGCGTTCCACAGGGCAGGCGCCACTACCGAGAAGGCCCTCTGCCTAGTTTCCTGACTGCCATCTAGGAAACTGCTTGCTACTAGCATAGCAGTTCCACAGCCTTCAGGAAGGTGTCACTATCCCAGAGCACTTGACATGGATTTGAGGCCGTAGTCTAGCATGATCTTAGCGCTCACTTGATGAGGATCAGAGATCTGTCTCTTAAAGGGAATACATTGGGATTTTGCCCATGGGTTGATAGCTGCCTCTCTGCTGCCTCTGTGCAATTCTTTTTAACTGTTGCATCTGGAATGACAGACCAACCCTCCAACATTACTGGGTTGCCCCAGCCAATCTGGGCAGCTTCCAACATATATAATAAACACAGTAAAACTGTAAAAAAAAACCTTCCTTATTCAGGATTGCTTGGGAGTCAGATATTTCCATACCCTCCAACATTTCTGCAGTGAAAATAGATATATCCTAAGGAAAAGCAGGACATTCCGGGATCAAATCAGAAACCATGATGGCTTCTCTAAATCAGGTACATCCCTGGAAAACGGGGACACTTGGAGGGTCTGACAGACTATCTGTTCTTGTTTAGTGCCATCATGACTCATGCCTCAGTCCCAAAGGCAGACAGAGAAGTCCTTGGGATCTCGGATACGTTAATCCGCATGTCTGTCGGTTTAGAAGACTCGGAAGACTTGTTAGAAGATCTGGACCAAGCTTTGAAGGCCGCGGTAAGTGATTTCAGTTACGGAGAAATGTAGGGGTATGTTTTTGCTTTTTACCTCCCCCCATTGCTTTAGAAGTCAATAGTAATTCTGATGAACCCGGGGGGGCATCTACATCAGTCACCACTGCACTTACTTCCAGAGGGGAGCTCTTTTGCACTTCTGTTCTGCTCAGAATAGGAGCAAGGTGGGTGTCCAGTCCTGGAAATCAATGAAATTTGGTCATGTTTAAGGGGACACCCTCAGTGTAAGAGAGACTGAGCCAGTGCAAACAAGGAACTGAGCAGGAAGAGCAAATTGTCTCTAGTACAATTATGGATTTCTGAGGGGATATTTACTAGACCTGTTGCAGGTGCCATAGGACTCATGCCTACCAAGCATGAGAACTTGACAAAAAGGGATTACCTGAGTGATAATGGCACTGAAGATTAGCTTTAGGCTAAATGACTGACAAAAAGCATGCTGAATTTTACTGACAACTACAGTCTTTTGCAAAGCGAGCAAGATGCCTTTGTCTGCTGACTTCCTCCTTTTTCTGCCAGATTCTTTTTCCTTTAACATAGTTAAAGAAAAAGGCAGCTGGGAGTTTGGATGAGTAGCATAGTGTGTTCCAATATGACTCTGGTCTGCAATTAAGTTGAGTCATTTAAAGAACAATAGCGCTTTAATTTCTCTTGCTTTCTCTTGCCACAGATTCCCGATTACAGAATTTATAACTAGGAGTCTTGACATCACATTTAATTCCTGCACACCTGTAATACAAATGAACTGGATGATCAGCTGCTCATGAACTTCCATTGGATTAGATTTCCTGCTGAAAATGGAAAAGTTGATTTTTTGACGCCCGGAAAGGAAGCCTAGAATACTTGTTGACTCCACAACCCCCTTCCCCCCCCCCCCCAGAAGTGTCTTCCGAAGTCATTTCCTCATTGTCTGGTTCCTTTGATTTAAAAACAAAAAGAAAGCCATATTTCTTGACAGCAGTAGTTCCCAGGTGACCGTGGTCCACACTCAGGAAGATTGTGCCCAATCACACATATTTATATTTAAATATAAATATATTTAAATTAGTGTGGCATAATAGCTAAAAGACTGTGCTGTAAATCAGGAAGTCCCTGGTCTGAATCTTGCCTTAGGATAGGGTTACCAGACGTCCCCGGTTCCTGGGGATTGTCCCCGGATTTGCAAATCTGTTCCCAGGAAACATGGCAGCCTCAGCAGCTCAGAGCCAGCCTGGTAGCACAGTTGGCTCTGGCTAGCTTCAGGAGCTGCTCGCTGCCATGGTGCCCGCCATTTTTCCTCGCTGAAAGTCCCCATATGATGTATCTTGTGTGCAACAGTTTTTAAAAACTGTGCATTTATGTTTCACAGGGTGCAAAAATAGGGCTTTGCACCTTTATACAATATGCATGTGTGCTTGGGCCCAGGGTCTTTTGCCTCACCATCCCCACTACTGACTCCCTGTTGCTACTCAGCTTCAAAAAAAATAAGTGTCCCCAGATTCATTGAAAAAAAAATCTGGTAACCATACCTTAGGGAAGCCAGTCTCTCTCAGCCTCAGTTTCCCCCCATCCACAATACTGGGTTATTGTAGGGATCACAACTAGCTAATGTTTATGAAGTGCTCTGAAGTCTTGAAATGGCTATGCCAATATTATTATACTTGATTATTTTGATAGAAAATTGCCATTATGCCAGCATACTTGGTTGTTTCTTGTCACTGTTATACATGCTGCTGATTTATTTTATTGTTTTTAAATGTTAATAACCGACTTGGAAAAAAGACTGCTGCATATACCAAGTGTGGATTTTAGATTGGTTCCCACTGTTTTTCTCCTGTGCAATATTGGAAAATGAAGCAAAAAAATCAATTGCATGGCACCCTATGCATTAGGTTTTTATCTAAAATAAATAAATATTGAATTTGCTTTGGTTTCTGCTTTTAATTTCTGTTAATATAGATCTAATCAAACTCTACAATCCTATGATTCCATAACCATCTTTTAGTTACATTTTTGTGGTTCTAGTTTTTTTACATTCAAGATTTTTTTCCATAAAAGACATGAATTTCATCGTCATTTGCACTGTTTTTATCAATTTTATAAAGTTTAATTATTGCTTGGGTTGGGCCCATTTCTCTGAAGAAAATAATAGGAGGAATGCTTGGTTTAAAGCTCAATATTATACAGTGGTACCTTGGGTTATGTACTTAATTTGTTCTGGAGGTCCGTTCTTAACCTGAAGCACCACTTTAGCTAATAGGGCCTCCTGCTGCTGCCGCGCCGCCAGAGCACAATTTTTGTTCTCATCCTGAAGCAAAGTTCTTAACCCGAGGTACTATTTCTGGGTTAACGGAGTCGTATGTAACCTGAAGCGTATGTAACCCGAGGTACCACTGTATAGGCAGAATATTTTTCTGTGGGTGTGGCTGCATCAGATTCATTTGCAACTGACCTTACATGTGGGTTTGCTTTAACTAATCCCAGTGTTTTTTCCCCTGGGAGTATGCAGGGGTCTGCATACCCCTAAACATTTTGTGAATCTAAGTTTGGCCTCAATGAGGGGCAGTATTTTGATATGAGTAGGAAAAAGAGAGTACCCCTAAACACCTTTTTATAGGAAAAAAGCACAGATTAAGCCTATGGTTTGTCCTGTAGTCACACTTGCTTTTCTGGGAACTGGTTCCTTTGTATGCTTTAGTCTGTTTTTCTGTATTTAATAGTATACCATAGCCTAGGTGTTATAAGTAGGGACAATATTTTATGTCTGTGGGATGATATTTTGGAGCCATCCTAATCCTTAATACTCTCAGTGTGGAAGAGTTCCTAGCTAGGAACATATGCACACATCTGTTCCCCCACCCCCACCCCATGGATGCTTTCTATGTTTGCAGTTTTATACTGCAAGATTCAAACCACAGAAATATCCTGTAGACAGAGTGACTGGACTGCAAGAAAACTGATCTGATACTGCGCAAGCCACCTACAACTGAGAGGTATGTTACTCACCTTAGATCAGACACCTCCTTTTGGAATTCTTGAGAAGTGAAGATAATTTCACAAGTGAAATTCTGTAGGGGGGTTTATCCAAGGGAGATGTGGATAATACCACTTATCTTTTGCCAGATGGCGTGCAGGTGTTTGGGCGATGTCTCTACATCCCAAGCACAGCAAGCTGAAACTTCAATAATGAACCAACCCCCCCCCCTCTGTTGCAATAAGAACCAGTCACAACAATACAAACACAACACGTTAGTAGAGAATATATAATAGAATAATGATATTCAAATTCTAGGAAAAAGCCAATCAAAGTTCATATGTACAATATAACAGTGGTAGGGAGGACCGTCAAGCCGTGTGTTCAAAATAGATGTCTAAGGACAGTCTCACAACAGTCTTTCAAAAGTTTCAACAGAAGACGTCTCAAAAGTTTCAAAAGTAAAGTTTATCAATAGTCTTGCCAAACACAAAACTGCTTTACAGCAGCATTGTGAGGTTGTATAAAGCAAACCAGTGATTATAGTACAGCGGTACCTCTGGTTAAGAACTTAATTCGTTCTGGAGGTCCATTCTTAACCTGAAACTGTTCTTAACCTGAGGTACCACTTCAGCTAATGGGGCCTCCCACTGCTGCTGCGCCGCTGGTGCACGATTTCTGTTCTCATCTTGAAGCAAAGTTCTTAACCTGAGGTACTATTTCTGTGTTAGTGGAGTCTGTAACCTTAAGTGTCTGTAACCTGAGGTACCACTGTATTACACACACTGCTTGATAAAATGACTGTGTGGGGGGGAGAGATTCTTCTTTCTCTATTTCTCTTTAATGGTGCCAAATCTTGCTAAGATTTGCATATCCCTGAGAAAAAAAGAGCATTGAAAAACATAAGGGAGAAAACAATGTCATTAATTTCTGCTTTGGCTTGCTTCCCTGGAGATGAGCTGCCTAGACAGTGGTGGCTGGGATAGGTCAGGCAGAGAAGGGAAGTCAACAGGAGGTGGAGCCCCAGCCCATGACTGGCAGAGTCAGGTCAGTCTAGCCATGTCCTCCTCCTCCTCCCCACCACCCCTCCTGCTAAGTCCTAAAGCTAAGTAGTGCCACCCTTTTCATTGCTTCTAAGACGGCAGGCAGGCAAGTAGGGCCTGGCTGAAGGCAGATTGAGGTTAGCAGGGCAGTATGGAAAACACCATACCTCAGTGATAGAGCACCCACCTTGCATGCAGAAGGTCTCAAGTTCAATTCCTGACATCTCCAGGTAGGGCTGGGAGAGACTTCTGTTGGAAACTTGGGAGAGTCACTGCTAATCGCTGTAAACAATACTGAGCTAGATAGACCAGCCATCTGACTCGGTATAAGGCAGTATCCTATGTTTCTATGCCCCACTTGCTCAAATGGGCCCAGCCTCCATTGTGCCTTGACCTGAAACAGTCCACTTTGGAGAGAGTGGAAGTATTAGGACTGAATCTTCCAGATTAGTTGGGGGGGGGAGTTATATTTTGGAGTAGGGTCCAGATGGGAAACTGAGCCTCCAGATGTAGGAAGGCAAGATAAGCAGAGAACGAAACTCTAGATGTAAAGGGAAGGTGAAGGATCCCTACACGGTTAAGTCCCGCCAAAGGCGACTATGGGGTTGCGGTGTTCATCTCGTTTTCAGGTCAAGGGAGCCGGCGTTTGTCCACAGCTAGCTTTCTGGGTCGTGCCTCCAGCCAGGCCATCTTTACCTGGGGGTGCAAGGGGTGCAGGGCACCCAGGCGCTGAATTCTGGAAGGTGCCAGGAACCCGCCGCTGTAGCTGCCTAAGATCTTAAATATCTACCTGTTATGAAATAATAAATAATTTTGATCAAGCTAGAAAAACAAAATACATATATACCTAGGTATTACCAAAATGTATACCTACTGTTTCACTAAAGGACTTTCGACTTTGTGCGCTCATTTACCAAAGATGCGCCATGCCAGCAGCGGTGCTTGTCATTCACAATGGCAGCGCTTGACTCAACAACGGCGCTTGTCATTCGTAATGGTGGGGCTTGTCAGACTCAACGATGGCACTTGTCATTCTCAATGGTGCCGTGAACGCGAAATTAACTCCTACATCATAATAAAAGTTAATTTGGGCTAAACTAAATTTGGGGGTGCTGGGCGGATCTTTGCACCCCAGCGGCGCATATGCTAAAGACTGCGCTGTGGCCAGCATGACTAAACCGCTTCTGGCGCAACGGAATACCGTGATGGAAACCAGAGCTGCAGCAGTCCCTGTTTGTCCACTTGCACTGGTGTGCTTTTGAATTGCTAGGTTGGCAGGAGCTGGGTCAGAGCAACGGGAGCTCAGTCTGTTGTGGGGATTCAAATTGCAGACCTTCTGATTGGGAAGCCCAAGAGGCATGGTGGTTTAGACCACAGCGTAGATGATGAAGTAATGTTTAGCAGGCCCAACCGATTTCAGTTTAATCCTTCAGGAACATTATAAAGGGTTGGTTTAGTTTATTAGATTCATTTTTCACTTCACACAACCAAAAAGGGCCCCAAAGCAATTCACAGGGGAAGTAAAATGCAAAATGACACAATAAAAATATCAGTTAAAACGATATACTAAAAAGCATTCATCCAAAATTCATAGTGAATCACAATATCTGGCACAAAAGGAAGCACCAGGAACTGCCACTAACTGAAAGTAGAATGTTGAAGAAACAAACCTACCCTAAACTAAGGAAAACAACTTCTCAGTGACTCGGCACTCAACCAGTCTGGTGGCAACTAATTCTCCCATATGAATGCATCTAGGAGCCCTTGTTGTTGGGGGTGGGGAGAGAGCTTTGCCAGTAATAAATAAGGCAGCTTTGGGAGGGGGTGATTTTCCTCAGGAAGACAACAGAAGGGAACATTAAAAAACTCTTCCCTCCTCAAACTTGCCCCCTGTGGTTCTGCCACTGCTCAGGACCCCCTGCTGCTGCTATTTGCATTTTTAAAACATGCATTAAAGTAGCATCTTGTTTGGCCCACAGAGTTTTTAATGTTAAACCATATACGGAAAGGTGCAGAACAGTGCCATGTATATATGAATTGAAGATGTATTAATAACGTTTCTAACTGGCTGGCATGAGGTGAGATTAGTGAGGGATTGCTATGACGAACTTGCCATAACTTGCCATGCTACATTATTTTGAGCAATGCAAATGTAATCATATTTTAATTGCTCACTGAAGCATGCAAAGTTAACGAGGCTTGCTTTTCTGCCTATATTCTGTGACAGCTATTATTGCTCAGTGAATTTCAAGCTTTCTGGGGTATTTCATAGTTGAGTAGCATAGCATCCTGTTAGCCAATAAAAAAATGGCAAATGTAACCTAGATAACTTGGAGTTCATAATGCCTTTTGTTTTTAAATTGGTTTGATAATGGGGGATGTTTATTCCTATCAGCTCCGTTTCCATGGCAGCAGAAAGCACTCTTTAAACTTGGAAGGCATATAGGATAAATTATTGAAGCTCAGAGCCTATGGCATTACACTAATGGCTTTTACTAGTAACTTCAGAGACTATAGGACCACTGCTCTCCTACTAAATATGCAAAGTAAGCCTGGTACCTTTTCACTGTTGAACTCCTGGAGTTGAGCGCGGTGTTTGTATGGTACCATGCATTTTACAAAACCATAACAGGTCTCTATAAAATCCAGTAGAGTGTATTCCGGTAAATTTCCATCTGTGCAATTTATGCAGCTATGCGGTAATCTCAGAGCCCATGAATCATATCCATGACTACCTGAGATAAGCAGTTACCAAACCTTGGGGCCTTTCCTACCTGGGAAGGAAGGAAATAAGTACAGTAAATGCTGTATTTTACAGTACTAAGCAATGCTTAGACTTTACAGCCTGATCCTAAATAAATGGACTTGAATGCAGTGATGCCTTGTGCAAGCAGAAATGCAGTTTAGCTTGCAGAAGACAATTCTGCTAATTTCTCCCTTTCCTGTTGCACCCCACCCTGGTCCCCATTTGTCTCATCACATGATGTTCAAGAGGGATTTCCTATCATATAAAGTGCTTTTAAGTCCTCTGTCTTGCTGATAGGGCACTGGGAAGGTCTCCTGAGATCTTGGATGGCCCCATGAGACCATTGGTCCATCTGGTAGTGGTTCTCTAGGGTTTCAGACAGCTGCACCTGAAGATGCAGGAGGTTGAATCTGAGACCTTATGCGTGTAAAGCAGCTGTTGTCCCACTGTTATGACCTTTCAAAGATGGTCAGGGAATGCAGGTCAGCAGGCAACACAGAACATTATAGAGAAATAATTTGTCTTAAAAGGGAAGGGTAAAATAATAAAAGTGAAAGCCTTTGCACAGTTACAGGATCCTTTGTACCTAAAGCCACTGACATATTAACTCAAGCTATAGAGCAGGTGTGAGGAACCTTGGGCCCTCCAGATGTTGCTGAACTGCAGCTCCCATCATTCCTTGCTACTGGCCAGACTTGCCGGGGATGATGGGAGTTGTAGTGCAGCCAAAAGTTCCATTCTCTTGCTGTGGAATGACTTATGGTTGTCTCCCACCTTGGTTTAAAAACCTGGAAGTGGGATCAGAGCCAGTGGGAAGTCCGTTCACAAACAGTTTTCAAACCATCATTCACTCCTAAATTGAGCAAAAAAACCAAAGGAAGAGTGAAATAGCACCTCATTTCCTGGAGTCTGTCAGCTGACGTCTCTCCCACCCCAAGTAACATTTGCTTTTAATGGTCTGTCCTGTCTCTTACTAATCCATGTACCATGTTAGTCAGACGCTGTTCTTAGAAATGGCCAGCTTTGACTTATAGGAAAGTTTCTAAAATAGAAATGCAAAGATAATTTGTCACAATTAAGTGGCACTTATTTATATGCCTCTTGTCGAGCCCTACAGTGGAGTTTCCATTGCAGTACATCAACTCTCTAGCACTAAGCCGACCAGCCACTGACTGTCACTGTTAGGCTATTAAATGGAAATATATATAAGGTGCTTTATCGTCTTCATACCAATCTAAATCTGCTGCTGGACAGAACTTCAGGCTAGGAGACCTGAGCATTCATCATATTTATGATTCAAGCATGTGGGACTGTATTTGAGCAGATGTTAGTGCATTGCTATATAGTGTCCTAAGTATATTAGCTATGGTTCTGTGAAATATAATAATGAATGCTGATTTGTCACAGGCATTACCAAGTGTTTGTTTCACATTTCCCCTTATCTTCCATAGCTTGTAGCATCCTATTTGTGAAAAAGCAATTTTCTACTTATTCCCTTTTGTTGCTTGCCACTTATAAAAATACTGATTGCCTCCCTTTTTATACTATATAAACCCATGCAATTTACTGATAAGCCACATGCATCTTACTATTTAGAAAGTGAGTTTATAGCAACTTCTGTTCAGTTTCCGGGGGCGGCGGGGAGAGAACATTGTTTTATAGTTAGTTTCACTGTAAATAATGGAGTCCACTAATTAAATAGCCTTATTCAGATTGTTTTTTTCACATGAGAGGCTTAACTCAGATCCTTACATCTGACTTCACGTCTGCTTTTATATTCTGCTTCAACAGCACAAAAGCATGGCAATAGGTCAGTGTTATTCAGATGGCTCTATAATATGTTTTAGGTACTCCTAGATATTTCAGTGATGCACAATCAAAAGTGATGTTATTTTGCTTTCTAATGTCCCCAACTCATTGAACTCTGTTGAAGAACCCATGAATTCCCTTTGGCTTGATATTATTTTCCAATAGAAGGCAGAGCACGCTTGTAGGTGTCTCAGCAAGTTGGAAGTGATGTGAGGGTTGTCAGCAGGAGTTTCTCCCATGCCCATGATAACCTCTGACCGCTGGTGTTTTGGGAACCATGATTTCAATACTGGCAGAAGTGAGCTCTGGCCTATTACACATTTGTACAGATGGTCAATTAAAGCACAGATAAATTAACATTTGCTTTGGATGTGTCCAAAAGCCCAGAGAAGTTAACATTTGATTTGTAAATATTGAAAAGAGCATAAGCAGCAGCTTTCAGTATTTCCAAGGACATTCAGAGTATAGAACCAAAATCAGAATAGATCTTCAGAGATGCTGTGAATGGAGTGTATTCAGCCCCCCCCATTTTAAAGGTTACTTAAAAGTCTTGACTCTCATAATATTTAAGAAATGCCAGTTGCCAATACTTTAAACCCAACTCAAAGCAACCTACTCTGACCATTATTTAAAGGCAAACTTGCTGCAGAAAATCCTGTCAAATTTTACTTTTCATTTTCTTCCAAGACCTAAAAGTTAATATCCTGCTCTGCTGGAGATGTAAAGTCCAATTTACAATATTTTCTGAGAGAAAAAGAGCTGATTATTGATTACTAGAAGCTGATTACTGGCAATGTAAAGCTGGGAAGTTAAATGCCAGGCTCTTATACTGATGTCTATGTATTTAGAGGAATGCTGCTCTCTCTCTCTCTCTCTCTCTCTCTCTCTCTCTCTCTCTCTCTCTCTCTCTCTATATATATATATAATGTGTGTGTGTGTGTGTGTGTGTGAATGTATTATTTAACGTTACAGCCGATACAACCCTAACAGAATCAGTCATAACTGTGAAGAATTACTGTCAGGTAAGCAAAATACATACTCTAATGCAGGCTTCCTCAAACTTGGCCCTCCAGATGTTCTTTGCCTACAACTCCCATGATCGCTAGCTAGCAGGACCAGTGGTCAGGGATGATGGGAATTGTAGTCTCAAAACATCCGGAGGGCTGAGTTCTAGGAAGCCTGCTCTAATGTTTTCCTACTGAAACATTTCCCCAATTATTAACTCTACAATCTTATGGTCCCTGGGAGGGCATCCCAGAGCAACAGGACATTTAGGATCTCCCGGTGGCGAGAGTGGTCTACTCTTGTAGAGAGGGATCCAACTTCATTAAACTCTCCTTGCCACTGCAGAAACCTCTGTAGCCCTCACCTCACTGATGTCAGAGCTCTGATACTGGTACAACTTGTGAGAGGGCAGATCAGGGGTGGTCCAGGGTGCACTGGGGAAAGTCATAGATCCAAACACCCACAGCCTTCTGTTTCCCAATGTGCTCCTATAATGAGGGGAAATATGCAAGCCCTGGAGCTGCTTGATGAATTTTTCCTTCCCATGTGAGTGTGGCCCAGTAATAACTCTCTGAGTTCAGAGGTGCAGTCTGAGGGTCACAAAGCAACATAAATTAACCATAATTAACTAACTAATGCAGAAGCCGGAATATGTCTTTGATATGCAATGAATGAGAAGAGAACCTGTTTTTGTCTATTACTCAAAGTAATTTCTTAAAGAGCAGAATCTGAGCAAACATTTGTGGCTTTAGACTCAATTTTTTAAGAAACGGTAAATCACTATCTGTGCTATGGCCATGGCACCTTATTGCTGAGTTATTAACACTGAACAATCCAAATCAACAGTAATCATAATAATGACATATCTATTTCCCACTGCCTGAATGAATATAAATGCTTCTGTCTTCCAGAAATTGCACATCACGAGAAGCCATTTCCTGTCCTTATTCATTCTTATAATTGAATAGAACATTTTACTAAATGTGGCCTGCTGAAGAATGGGAATGTACTTTTAGCATTCTCTTAACACTCAATTAGTGGCCACTGTTGATTAAAAGAAATCACTTTAATTGTCTGCCAGGACTCAGTTAATTTGTTCTAACAGCAAAAGTACTGATCTTATTCTCAATGAAATCAAATCGCAGCTTGGCCACCATTTTTATTTTAGAACAGTATTAAAGTCTTAGCCAGGCATTTGGGTGAATGTGTGTAACCTTAAAATAGGAAATGTGCACACACAGACTCAGTCTCTGAGATCTCCTCATATGTCTACCCCACACTGCCAGAGTTCCTGATCATGAGAGGACTTCTAACTGTATCTAGCTGGATATGATTAGAAACTCCCTTCGGATCTTTGTGCTCAACAGACTGTTTGGAAGCAGAGCCAGTACCTATGAGATATAAGGGGCCGAACTTCCATCTCCTCCCTGCTTTAAGTCCAGACATGTTCACCCAGATTCCTCAACGTGTCTATGGAACTGAAACAGTTCTATATATAAAAATACTCAAAAGGAAAATCTAAAAAAATGCAGTACTCAAGTGAGCTACAACGGCAAATGGCACACCTTCTGCCAGGTTTAGCAAACTGAAAGGATGTGTTGGTGTATTTTTCATTTTAATACACATCAACCTGCATATGATATTTTAGAATTTATAAACTTTCCCCTACCTGATTTGGAGTAAAGCTTGATTGAATTGGATGAGAAGGAAGTTGAAATGAAACTTAAACTATGGAAGTTGGGGGGAAAGACATGCTGGTTTCTAAATGCTAGTTTCACAATGTATTTTCTCTCTTGATTAGAATAAACAGATGTTATATATCCTAATGGAGTTCAAAGGCAGTGCTTCTGTCTGTAGTTAAAACTCTAGACCAGATGCTGATTATTTCATATTATGTGACATTCCCAGATGGATTAAATTCTGACATTGAACAGATTGCAATCTCACAGCCTAGAAAGACAAACTCATTGTGCAATTGTTGCTCATTTGTTGGATCTGGACATCTTTCCCAAGGAAACAGAAAATGTTCACATTTCTCCAAAAGGAAACCATCATATTTTGTTACTGGGAAGATACACTTCCCTCCACCAGCCCCTGGTACATTGATTGTGGAGTGACAGTGATGTTTCTGGGTCGTGTCGTATCACCTCTCCCATGTGCAGAGTGGTAGACAAAGCTACTTTTCCCCATACGAATGTTGCACTAATTCAGCTCTCCAGCTTTACAGAATGCATCCCCATCCTGTTTGTTCAATTACATTGAATTTAATGATCTTTGCTCCAAAGAGTGTGTTTATAGGATTGCAGCAGTAGGATGATCTGTGTCTCCAACGAAGAAAATACACAAGTAAATTATCCCTCACTGAGTAAGCAGATTGCCCTGGTAAAACTGAAACATAGCACTGCATGTTCGAAAATGTGATTATTGTTCAGGGCTGTTCTACTTTATTATTTCAATTCCAGAGTACAATAAGAGAAAGTTGATTCCCTACTAACAGAGGTATGATAAACAAAATTGGTGGAAATCTCCAGGATGGCCTGCCTGGACTCAAATCAGTTTGTTTGCTTTTTAGAAAATTATGTCTAACAATTGCAGTGTGATCTATTAATGCAGAACATCTTTAATACTGCATGCTTTACATGTTATGAAACTGCAAATGATTAGCATTGGACAAGGTGATAAATAACTTTCTGGCTTGTTTTTGTAGTTTACAAACTTCTTTATGGGGTGCCAGATACTGTTTTCTAGCTAACTGCTGCCTTCCTTGGCTATTTTATTGAATGCAATATGTTTGTTTTAATGCACATTTTTACAGAATGCCTTTGATGCCCCTGAGCATTCCAGATTTTCATTTGGAAATGACTCTACCTGTATTTTATCTTATGGCAGTTTTGGTAGAAAGCCTTAATACAAATATTGATTATGCCTTTTCATTATCTCTTCTTATGTGTTTTATGCTTCACTGCATGCCAGGCAACTTTGGGATGATCTGTTAGCTATGCCTAATACAGTATGCTATCATCTAGTTTGTTTAAAATGTTTCTATACGAATGAGAGTTGTGCAGGGTTGTGAAATGCTTTTAGTTTAGTTTTAATGCAATAAGACGTTTCAGTTCTATGTTTCATTTGTATATAAGCCCCCTTTAAAGGTCTTAGCCTGAAAAAGTGTCATAGGAAATGAGATCAATAAATACCTGTGGGCTCTTAAGTACTACAGTCTTCAACGCATCCTACTTTGGGTTATTTTCAGATGTTAACTGAACTTAAAACAGTTTGTTCTTGCACTGTGGGGTCAGGCAGTGGGGCTATCTTTAGTATTGAGGGCCTGAAATTCACAAGCCAAGAAACCAGAGCTTATTTTTAATTTAGGCTGCATTCCTAATCACACTTAACCTGGGAGCAAACTCCACTGAATTTAATGGTTCTTCGACATGCTTGCATAGGATCATGCTGCTTTCATGCCATCAGCATGACTTGTATGTGGCCCGTTTCCAGCAGAAGTTTAAGAACCAAGTTGTGAAGTCCGGGAAAGAGTCGGATAGAATGATCAGGTTATATGGGCCATCAATAGTCATTCAGAAGAGGCGAGTGGCAGCTCACCATGATTCAAGAAAGATGAGGCAAGGCAATGGAAGGCAAAGCAAGAGTAAAAAAAAAAGTTATAGGGGGATATGGTGCAGAACAGCATGGAATAGAGCAGAGGTCGGCAACTTAAGGCCCATGGGTCGGAAGCGGCCAATGAGCTGCCCCTGAACCGAGCTGCCCACTTAGCAAGTCCCCACGTGCTGCGCTAAACCAGCGCAGCGCAGTGCAGCGTGGCACAGGGACTCTCCTCTGTGGCTCCAGAAATCACTTCTGCGCATGCTCAGATGCCGAAAATTGTGTCCGCGCATGCTCAGACGCTGAAAATCGCTTCTGTGCATGCCCAGACACTGAAAATCGCCTCTGCACAGGCACAGTTATACTATACATTTGTATAATAGAAAGAGATGTGGAGTGGTGGCAGGTGCATTCATATTGCACCTAGTCCTGCCCCAGTACAAGATGTGTCTTGTGTTTAGAAGGGTAATGTCTGTAAATTCTTCATTTGACCAAACTCCAGTTGGTGGCACCACATGCTCAACCTTAGCCTGAAAAGCCCAGAGGCTTCAGTCTAAAATCAGTTTTGTGTTATGACTCCTGAAGGTTTTTGTCTTTAATTATGCATAAAATTCAAGCTATTATTTATGTTTATATTGTTAGAGAGCTGCAGGAGGGCTCTATGATTCAGACAGCTTCCATTCTCAGTTAAAACCATCACAATTCTGTTCCTTATAAAACTGAGATCATTCTTCTCAGTATGTAATTTGGAGGGTCTCTTGGGTGATGGCTACAAGCTGTCCACAGTTCACAGAAACTGGATGAAAATGGCTGAGTTTAAAAACTGGAGGCAGAAGAGGGTTTTTGTAATGCTTTTGGTGTTTTCACCTATTTTCGTTGTTATTGTTGACTGAGAAAACACATGCTTTCCGTCCAGATACACAATGTTTCAAAAACATCAAATCTGCTGTCTTTCATTTACTTTTTGAGAACACTTATGACATAATTATTTTTTTCAGTTCCCACATTGTTCGATGAGAGAGATGGACCTATGCACTCATATGTGGCACTTATATAAGGAACAAGCACCCATAGCTGAAGCTGCCGCTCTCTCCAGTGTTCCCTGGGAAGAGGGACTGATTGTTAAACCCACTTGGAACTGTAGCTCTGTGAGGGGAAGAGGGGTCTCCTAACAATTCTCTCAGCATCCTTAACAGGTATATTTGGCACCCAAGATATTTGGCACCCGAGGTGAACCACAAAATGGTACCCTCCCACTGTGTGTGTGTGAGTGTGTAATGCTGGAAAAGCATTTCAGTGCCGCTTAAATAATTGCTTTTAAAAAAGAAATAATCAGGTTGACAAAATAGCACTCACTGCAAAAATTGTTGAGCTTCAAATAATTGGTGTAGGTGAAACATAACAGGATGGACACTTGTAACTTAGTTGGAAGACCAGTGATTTATAACCACAAGGCAGCAAACAATCTGGAAACAGCAGCAGCCTGAATGACTTTGTAACAGCCTCTAACTCTTATCTTGAACCCTTTGATTAATGAGTGTTACAGTTGTACTTAAACAGTGCAAACCATGACTACTAGAGTGTGGTTTGGCCAACGTTCTTGCTCCAAATGGATTTTATGCCCTATCCAGCTTTTGTGACCCATCCAAGAAAACATTCTAGAAACTTAACACAAAAAAGTCACGAGCAAAGTCAGTCTGAGCTTCAAGTTGTATTTGCACAAATGACATTAGATAATAATTATTTCTCATGAAATCTTTTTCTGAACTGTTTGATGAGGCAGCATAAATACTTTCAGATGATTTTGATTATTATTCTAATAAAAATAACTTATTAATGGAACAGCCATTACTCCGAAGTTACTGAGCAATATATATATGAAAAATATAAAATAAGAACCCATATATAACCTAATAAACCAGGGAAAAAATGATAAAGAGGCCAGAGGATATGGTAAGCCACAACATTTGAGGAGGGGTGCATTCCTGACTATGGTGGCACAGATACTCACCAGAGGTGGGAGGGCATCTGCCCTGCCCTCTCCGCTTCTGAGCCCAGCAAGAAATATTTCTTTAGCTAACTAAAATCAGCTACCCAAAGAGGAATGAGAGATGGATAATCAGCTCTGAGGTGCAAAGTTAAGTTTCCTAGCAAGTTTTGGGGTATTGCAGCAGGGTGAGGCTGGAACCAGGAAAAATTCTAGAACATATTAAGCAAAGCATCTTACATTTGGGTATAAGAAACCAAAGGCACAAGTGTAGGATGGGAAAAGTCCTGGATGGGCAGCAGCATTTCTTTCCTAAATGAACTAGTTTAGCTCAGATTTCTAGGAGCCATTCCCTCCCTCTTCCCTATAAATGAAAGATACCTTGGTACCTCGGGTTACATACACTTCAGGTTACATACACTTCAGGTTACAGACTCCGTTAACCCAGAAATAGTACCTCGGGTTAAGAACTTTGCTTCAGGTTGAGAACAGAAATCGTGCTGCGGCAGCAGGAGGCCCCATTAGCTAAAGTGGTGCTTCAGGTTAAGAACAGTTTCAAGTTAAGAACAGACCTCCGGAAAGAATTAAGTTCCTAACCCGAGGTACCACTGTATCTATCTATCTGTCTGTCTGTCTGTCTCTCTATCATCTGTATCATTTCCTAAACCTCTGCTGCCTTGTGGGATGTCTTGGGAGAAGAGAAGGCTTAGGAGCAAGCCCTACACAAATCTTGCTAAGATGTTTGGATGGTGCCTTGCACTCTTCCTTCTGGTAACTCCTGCAGCCAAGCTGCTGCCCAATTCCTGCTCTGCTTTTCTTTGGGCCACATCAGCGAGGCCGACAGTGGCGCGGGGTGTGTGTGTCTTGTTGTTTGGGCAGCCCAGGGCCTCCATACATACTGCTCAGGCTTGTGCCCTGGAAAGGTCACTTTGTGCTGCTAATGCAGCAGTTTGACTTCACCCCCGGAGGCACACTCCATTGTCCCTCAAGACAGATAGATGTCAACAATAGCATATTCAACTTCCAGTCAGGTAAACTAAGCAGATAGGAAATATGGTTATGATACAAATATTATCTTTGCTCCTTTTTCCTCTACAAATGTACCTTTCATGTGGAAAATGTCTGTAGAGGAGTCCAGAGGTTCCCACGAACAAAATGTAAGCAAACCAACAGATCTGAAACAAGTCAGTAAAGCAGGTGTGCATTAATGAATATTACATAACTAGACTGTTTGAACATGCTTGGCAAGATTATTATCCCACAGATGTGTTGCCAATCAATCTTATTTCTCAGTATAATGAAAATCTGACAGCTGAGTTGCGTCCTGTGACATCTTCACCTTGCCTTAGGACAGGGTTAGCCAATGTGGAGCTTTCCATGCATTATGGACTACAAATCCCATCATCCATTCCTTGACCCAACACAGTATTTCAGACTGTTAATTTAAACAGGGCTACTCCATCCCAGGCTTTATAATGAGCTGGTGTGGTGTAGGGCTCACTGGGAGAAAGAATCAAGGGTATCTCATGCATGCAAGCAATCTTGTTCTGCAGCCTGCTGGAGATCTTAAGCAATAAACATCTCATAGCCAATCCACATATTTCACAGTAACAAACCCAGGTTCAGCACCAGGCTCAACACCGTGAGCCGATTCTCAGGTTCCAAAAAGTGTCCCTGCGGAATAATATATTTTCCAATGCAATTTTGTTTCATTCTGTACTTTTCATCTGCTCTCTTAAAAGAGCAGTTCTTATTTCTAATGCTCATGGTGTATTTGGGACGCAATAATTAAGTGCTCTGGGAATACGCAGAGGCATTATCTTAACATTACTGTTTTAAACCAAGCTTAATTGGTTTTTACAAATGGAAAACTGCTTTGATTCAGTGTTCATAGGGATGCAGCCGACAGCTAAACTAATAAGTCAGGAACTCGCCATACTTCTCCCCTGTTACTTCAGGATGCCACAAGCTGTATGTGCAAAACCCCAGGAGTATCAGGTTTTCTTAATACGCAAAATCAAACTGAGCAAGGTAAAATGCAGATGGGATATGTCAAGCATGCAAACATGTGCCTTATTAGAGCCATAAACTGGCCAGGGAGTGTGCTGTGTCTCCAACTATGTTTATCCTGTATATTTGTAAATAATTGCAGATATTAAAAAAGAAAAGAAAAGGTAAAAGACCCCTGACAGTTAAGTCCAGTCGTGAATGACTTTGGGGTTGTGGTGCTCATCTCGCTTCACTGGCCGAGGGAGCCGATGTTTGTCCGCAGACAGTTTTTCCGGGTCATGTGGCCAGCATAACTAAGCCGCTTCTGGCGAAACCAGAGCAGCTCATGGAAATGACGTTTACCTTCCCGCCAGAGCGGTACCTATTTATCTACTTGCTCTTTGACGTACTTTGAAACTGCTAGGTTGGCAGGAGCAGGGACAGAGCAACGGGAGCTCACCCTGTTGCGGAGATTCGAACCGCCGACCTTCTGATCGGCAAGTCCTAGTCTCTGTGGTTTAAACCACAGCACCACCTGTGTCCCACCATTGCAGATATTACAGCGTGCCAATAAGCATCCAGTGAATGATCTCCTTGCAAAGGGAACCAAACTCCACTATTCCCTGTGCTTCTTCCTGCTTGGAAAATTGGGATGAACAACATTGTGCTTCCATATTCATAACACTTCCTTATAGCACCAGAAGAACAACACATGTATGATAGCATATTTGGGTCATAAATTCTGTTCTTTCTGCATGGTAGGTAGCCCCCCCCCCAAGAAGAAGAGCTTATTCATGGAAGAACCTACAGAGGATCGTTGAGGTCACCACATTTGGCCCATTTTCAGATAAGCTAAGAAGCTGAAGTCTTGCATTGTTATTTTTGGAGTAACCTCCATCAACTTGTGTGTGTGTGTGTGTGTGTGAGAGAGAGAGAGAGAGAGAGAGAGAGAGAGAGAGAGAGAGAGAATAGAGGGAGGTGTGGCAGGGCATAGCGTGTATTAGATAGATAGCTAGAAATTATCTATCTATATAAAATAGAATACTATTGTAGTTTGTCATCAGCTGGATTGCCTGTTCTAGAAAATAGCAACAAACGAGTCGAAGATTTGGCAGAGCTTCTGACCAGCATAAAACAGATCTAGCAGCCAATGTGAAAGTCTAGAAGAATTAGCTTCAAACTGCTCGCTCTCATTGTGTAGTCTGCAAGCTATATCTCCAGATCAGAACTCTGGGAGGAAGAAAGGTGATGTATGTGCTGTCGGTTCAAAAACATGTGCTGCATTATGTTCTCAATTATCCAAAATGGCATTCTTTTGAGTTTCACTGTTGGTTCCTTCACATTCGTCACGATCACACGCTTTCAAGCCTACCTTTAATTACTTCAGTGATTGTTCAGACATTCTCAGCCAGTACATAAATATCTACCTTTCTGTTCTCTGCTACTGCTATGCTTGACTAAGCACCATGAGAAAAGGAACAGCACCATACCATTTAAGAATTTGTCCAACAAATGAAGAACAATATTGTTTTGTAAATCATTTGCAGACTAAATTTTAGCTGGTTTGTCTTCTGCAGGAAATTGAGCATATACAAAGGTTAGCCTATTGCTAGTACATAATTTACAATCCACTTTCTCCCGCTCAAGTGCCACTGGAAAGAATGGGAGCTGTGCACCGATCTTCTCGACTGATTGTCTAGTCTGCTCCTTTGATTACTTGCATTTTAAAAGCTGTAATGTTTTCACATTTTGGACTTTTCTAAATGTTAAAATCTCGTTTGCATTCCTTTGTTGTGGCCACCCTGCTTTTTTCTTTACAACTCTTCACAGATACAGTATATTGATGCAAATACTGATGCAAATATGTATTTGCATAAACAGCTGCTGATTAAATTGCTCAGGCATTTTAAATATGGCTTAAAATATATTTCAAATTGGGTACTGGAGCTATTTATACAATAACTAATTCGGCTAATTCATCATTGAATTAAAATATATTTACACAGCTTTACAGAAACAGCAAGCTTCAGTTAAAAAAGGAGGGGAACCTGAGGATGATAGTAATAAAAATTCATTCTGGAAAGTGTTTTAAGTGTTTAGGAATCCCTCATCATTTGAGTTTAGAATGTCTTACAAGGACAGTTATTTTTATTCTTAAAAGCAAGAAATTGGGAAATTGGGGCCGATTCAAGTAATCTGGCGCACTAGCAGAAGGGTTTTCACTAGCACAACACTTTCTCCCTCCTCCCTGATGCCTCCCCATTTCAAAGGTTGGAGGACCCCCCCCCCCAGAACAGTGGGCAAAGGGAGGGGAAGGGGGGTGATTTCACCAGGCAAGCAGAAATATTTGCACTGGTGGAATGATCGTAAAGACACAATGTTGAATTCCTCCCATTGTATTAGCAGCTAATCTTTTGGAGTTTGCATCAGGGTTCATTAGCACTACCAAGACATAGGATATGTGGATTCTGTCATTTTCTTTTAGATATTTATACCCTGCTTTTCAAAACACTTTTTTTTTTTCAGGGAAGCTTTGCAAGGAAGATAAAAATGCTACAAAACACTAAGCCCAAATACTAAAATATTATAATAAAAAAGCAACAATACAATCTCTGTGGATAGCAGAGCAGCATAAAAGCTATTCACTGGAGAATGCCATGGAACATGAACTTCAACAAGTCATTCCGACACAAACAATGCCATAAATGTAGCTAAATCAGAGTATGCAGAAGTCTAGAAAAGGAAAGGGGTTCCTTTTCTCTCTTCTGAATTGACTGATATGGTGAAAGAGAGGTAGACATGTACACATGGCTCAAACTGCACTTTTTGTGAGGGTGGCTGGGCAAAGTAACATCCTCCTGACTGAATAAGGGTCTTGAAGAAATAGCACACCCAGGGAGTCAGCAAACAGTGCATGAATCAGCAGTGCTATTTATCTAGAAAAAGAGATGTCAGAACTCACCATGAACGCCTTCCTCTTCCTCTTAGAATGGCAATGGCCCCTACCTGAGAGGTCCTGTAACTGAGTTCTGGTGAGTTCCCTCTGGGGGGAAAACCACCCTGTGAACTGGGATTCAAGATTGGAGAACAGAGCCAAAACTAACACAATGAATTTCAACGAGAGCAAATGCAGTGTTCTACACTTAGGCAGGAAGAACCAACTGTGTAAATATAAGATGG
The DNA here is from genome assembly GCF_964234715.1 of Podarcis melisellensis. NCBI lineage: Eukaryota > Metazoa > Chordata > Lepidosauria > Squamata > Lacertidae > Podarcis > Podarcis melisellensis. The sequence goes on from NC_138538.1 coordinate 62,770,917, forward strand.
GGGGCACTTGGATTGCCAGTAGTACCTGTGAAAAGGATCAAGGGGCCTTAGTAGACCACAAGCTTAACATGAGTCAACGCCGGAGCAAAAAAGTTAATGCTATTCTAGGCTGTATCAACAAAAGTATAATGCCCTGATCAAGAAAACTCATAGTATCACTCTATTCTGCCTTGGTCAGACCACACCTGAGTACTGTGTCCAGTTCTAGGTGCCACAATTTAAGAAGGATCTTGACAAACTGGAAGGTGTGTAGAAGAGGGCAACCAAGGTGATCAAGGTTCTGGAAACCAAGGAATGGTTAAGCAAATTGGGTATTTTAGCCTGGTAAAGAGGAGATATGATAGCCATCTTCAAATATCTAAAGGGCTGTCACATGGATGATGGAGCAAGCTTGTTTTCTTCTGCTCCAGAGGCTTGGACCAATGGATTCAAGTTACAAGAAAGGAGATGCCGACTAAACATCAGGAGGAATTTTATGACAGCAAAAGCTGTTTGACAGTGAAACAGACTTGCATGAGAAGTGGTGGACTCTCCTTCCTTGGAGGTTTTTCAGCATAGGTTGGATGGCCATCTGTCATGGATGCTCTACTTAAGATTCCTGCATTGCAGTGGGTTGGATTAGATGACGTTTGGGGCCCCTTCCAACTCTAGAATTCTATGATTCAATGAGACCTGATTTTCTGGCTAGACCTGGGAAATTCACCTTCCATTTGCCTTCCTAAATGGGTTGTTGTGAAGGTGAATGAGATAATGCAATTCTGTTATTCAACCAGATTGTTAATAGGCCTGGTCCAGATAGAGTGGCTTCAGTTCTGACTCCTGTAGAGGTGAACAAGGAGGATTTATTCATCTCTTGCCAGCCATTATTAAGCAGAGAGCAAGTAGCTAGAATCATGTGTGTGTTTCAGATAAAGTCATGCAGCATCTGTACAGAAACATCCAGTAGCTTGCACTGTCTGATGATATCACTAGATCTGAATTGAACCCTCACTATAAGCCGTGACAGGATAATGGCCGTGCATTTATCTCATTTATTTTCACCACGAGCCTGCAATTCAAGTCATTATTATAATATGTCGCAGGGTCTATAGCTGCCCCACTGCCTTGATTGCCACTAGCAGTAGCAGTGATGGGTACAGACTTCTTCTTGGTCCTGAGCAGTGACAGCACCCTAAGAACAGAAGACACACTATACTGAACAAGGCTGTGAATTGGGCATATTCATCCTTATATATGACACTAATCTAGTGTCCCTCTGTTCTGCTTACTGTTTTTTTTTTAAAATAATTTTTTATTGATTTTAACAGCATAGAAAAACAGATAAGAAAACAGAAAAGAAAGAAATCATACAAACAAACATACACGACTTCCCCGAACCTTCCCTTCACTGCACCCTTATTTTTAAATTTACTTTTAGCAATCCTTCTTTCAATTTTAAAGCCACAACTTTCTTTGAATTTTCTTAATTTTAAACTTTAACAGCTATCATTCTCTAATTTCATAACCCTTGACATCTTGTCATTCCAAAATTTTACAAAAATTCTTAAGATAAACTTTAAATTTTTCCCAGTCCTCTTCCACCGTCTCTCTCCTCTGGTCACGGATTCTGCCGGTCATCTCTGCTAGTCCCATAAATTCAATCACCTTGGTCTGCCATTCTTCCAGAGTAGGTATCTCTTGAGTCTTCCAATACTTTGCTAGAAGAATTCTTGCTGCCGTAGTTGCATACATAAAAAAAATTCTATCTTTCTTTGGCATCATTTGGTCAACCATGCCCAGGAGAAAGGCCTCCGGCTTCTTTACAAATGTCCACTTTAGGACTTTCTTAATTTCATTATAGATCATTTCCCAGTAGGCCTTAATTCTTGGACAGGTCCACCAAAGATGATAAAAAGTTCCTTCACATTCATTACACTTCCAACACTTGTTATTGGGCAAATGATATATCTTTGCAAGCTTGACTGGGGTCATGTACCACCTATAGATCATCTTCATTATGTTCTCTTTTATGGCACTACATGCCGTAAATTTAATGCCTGTGGTCCATAACTGTTCCCAGTCCGCAAACATAATATCATGTCCGATATCTTGTGCCCACTTAATCATTGCTGACTTTACTGTTTCATCTTGAGTGTTCCATTTCAGCAACAAATTATACATTTTAGACAAATTCTTAGTATTGGATTCCAATAGCTCTGTTTCTAATTTTGACCTCTCCTTCTGGAATCCTAGTCTCCTGTCTTGCTTAAACGTCTCATTAATCTGACGATAATGTAACCAGTCTCGGACTTTAGATTTTAATTTCTCTGTTCTGCTTACTGTTTAGCCTTCAGAGCAGTTTTACAAGACTGAGAGGCTGTATATACAGCATACATTTAAAGCACATTTGAAGCAATCTCCCCTCACCAAATCATCATCATCATCATTATCATCTGTGAGGGGTAAACTACAATTTCCAGGGTTCTTTGGGAAGAATAGTGTGCTTTAAATATATAGTGTGAACACAGCCTAAGTGGGAAAGAGCTATTAAAAAAACTTTTGGCTACACAAAAGGGAGGTATGTCATTGTATCCAAAATAAATGCAGCCTTGGCTTCAGAAGGAACTAGCACAAAATTCTGTGAGAAAGCTTGGTGAGTGCAAACATAGGGACTATATCCGAAAGGTGGGAAAGTGATTACCCAGGAAATTGCAGACTGCTGTTGAAATAATTTTGACCATAGGAAGTTATTATAGTAACTCATAGAACAACTGATTTGCAAGTGTCTAGAAGAAAATGATTTGCGCCAACATGGATTTATAAAGTTCAGATCATGTCAAAACAACCTCATTTTCTTCTTTGGCAAGGTAACAATTGAGACTGCTATGATTAAAGTGCACACATTTATTTCATCTTTATATTTACAGGAACACTATTTACATTCCACACACACCCCCAGTGGTCCTACAACCCAATAGCTTCTTTATTCTTCTTTTAAAAAAACCAAAGCAATCTCTTTAGTGTTTCTTATATAGGAGTAGACAAAAATGAGATTGTGGTTTACTGGTGGACCACAGACCAATTTTTGGTGAACCACTTACCATTTACTGATTTCTAGGATTTTTGGCACCAGATCATTCCTGCCCTGGTCCAGCAATGCACTTCACACTCAGGATTACCTAACACAGATAGGTGATGCAGTAGCTATTAAGAGGTTCTGATTATTCATTCTGCATATCTCTACAGAGATATTTGTAAAAAGAAAAGTAGACCATGTAAGTATGGTCAGAGCACTCCATTTCTATGCTGAATAAGCATCATATATATGCACACATAGATTTATTTATTTTTTTGCTTCAGGGACACTGCATACATCCCTCCCACATCAATATAGATGCTATTTTATAACTAGAAATAGAAGTATTTTTGAAAACATAAATAAGGGCACATGAACACTGAAGAGATTTAAACACCTCTGAAACCAACTGAAGTGCTGTTATAGTTTTGTGAACATTTTGTTAGCTATACTTAGCTAACATTATTACAGTGGTACCTCTGGTTACGTACTTAATTCGTTCTGGAGGTCCATTCTTAACCTGAAACAGTTCTTAGCCTGAAGCATCACTTTACCTAATGGGGCCTCTCACTCCTGCCGTGCCGTCAGAGCACGGTTTCTGTTCTCATCCTGAAGCAAAGTTCTTAACCTGAAGCACTATTTCTGGGTTAGCGGAGTCTGTAAACTGAAGCATATGTAACCACTGTACTATCCTGAGGATTCGCGGATTTCAAACCCATGACAGTGAAAGAGGTTTGGAATGCGCTTAAGTTTGTAATGCAGACACAAGTGAATGGAAATATTTGAGAAACTATATTTTAAGGATTCCTAATATTGTCTAGGGGCGTGGGTGGCGCTGTGGGTAAAACCTCCGTGCCTAGGACTTGCCGATTGCATGGTCGGCGGTTCGAATCCCCGCGGTGGGGTGAGCTCCCGTCGTTCAGTCCCAGCTCCTGCCCACCTAGCAGTTCGAAAGCACCCTTAAGTGCAAGTAGATAAATAGGTACCGCTTTATAGCACGAAAGTAAACGGCGTTTCCGTGTGCTGCTCTGGTGCCGGTTCGCCGGAGCAGCTTCGTCACGCTGGCCACGTGACCCGGAAGTGTCTGCGGACAGCGCTGGCTCCCGGCCTCTAGATGAGCACACAACCCTAGAGTCTGTCAAGACTGGCCTGTATGGGCAGGGGTATGTTTACCTTTACCTTAATATTGTCTAAATCACACACCACCAGTTTGCAGTAGATAATATCAACCAGTGTTCCAGACTTTCTCTCAGGAAGCTGCAATCCACTGATGTTCTCTGTTACTAGGATTTGTTAGCCTCTGAAGCAGTGCTCAGAAATGCTATTAATATGGGGGAAATGTTCTTCAACCTTTCTAGCTCTTTAATATGAAAGCTTTAGCAGGCTGGTGATGTTCTAAATTGGTTCAAGAATTCTCACTTTATAACACAGCTGAAGGGCACCTTCTGATTGTCGGTAGTTTGCTAGAGAGTTTCAGGCACATACTGAGAAATTTAAGTTTTCACAGTTCAAGAAGACTCAGGTTATCTGTCGCTCCAGCGCAAGGAATCCATTTTTAAAAGAAACAGGAAAGTGATGGGAAATGCTTCAAAAAGTGTGGCGTGAATGAATGATTAACGTGAAGATGTATAAACAGAATGAATGAAAGATGAATGTTCATTGTCAAATAACCTCCCAGCAAACAAATCAGAATGAATGCTCAATAAAGACTGGATATTATCTAAGCTCTGCATAAGCTTTGTGCAAGCAAATCAGGAAGAAAGCTCAATAAATAGATCATCTGGAGGAGCCCAGATACTCCCACTGTCCACAAGAAAATCTGTGATCCATTTATACTGTTATTTTATTTTTCCCCTGCCATCTTGCGCACAGAATTTTATTCGAGTGTCTCAATGTTTAATTAGGTTTCTTTCAACCTGCCTTCTCGAATGGGAAGCCTTTCTATCATTGTCTTTGGAAGCAGAACCATTTCTGACTGGGTTCCATGCATGAGTTTGAATATGAAACACAAAATGTTGTCTTGAATGTGCACAGCAACTGCAATGTTTGTGCTTCAGCCTTCAAGGATTACAAGGAAGGGATGATTATATGCATTTAATTTTTATCCCTTCTATGAAACTAGGGGTGCTTCCAGACTGTCACTATTTTCAGTCACTTTCTGGCAAATTCAGGCTGCACAATCAAAGCTGATTTGGAGCTCTTCTGAAACAAACCATTCCCCACCAAAGACTGGGCTCTTTGCAATAAGGAAAGTGATGGGGGAAATGTGCTGCTGCTGCTGTTGTTTAGTCATTTAGTCATGTCTGACTCTTCGTGACCCCATGAACTAGAGCACGCCAGGCACTCCTGTCTTCCACTGCCTCCCGGAGTTTGGTCAAACTCATGTTTGTAGCTTCGAGAACACTATCCAACCATCTCGTCCTCTGTTGTCCCCTTCTCCTTGTGCCCTCCATCTTTCCCAGCATCAGGGTCTTTTCCAGGGAGTATTCTCTTCTCATGAGGTGGCCAAAGTATTGGAGCCTCAGCTTCACAATCTGTCCTTCCAGTGAGCACTTAGGGCTGATTTCCTTCAGACTGGGTAGGTTTGATCTTCTTGCAGTCCATGGGACTCTCAAGAGTCTCCTCCAGCACCATAATTCGAAAGCATCAATTCTTCGGCGATCAGCCTTCTTTATGGTCCAGCTCTCACTTCCATACAACACTACTGGGAAAACCATAGCTTTAACTGTGCAGACCTTTGTCGGCAAGGTGATGTCTCTGCTTTTTAGGATGCTGTCTAGGTTTGTCATTGCTTTTCTCCCAAGAAGCAGGGGTCTTTTAATTTCGTGACTGCTGTCACCATCTGCAGTGATCATGGAGCCCAAGAAAGTAAAATCTCTCACTGCCTCCATTTCTTCCCCTTCTATTTGCCAGGGGGTGATGGGACAAGTGACCATGATCTTAGTTTTTAGTGTGAGATAATGTCATTTCAACTCCTCTCAAACAAATCCAGATAAATCCTAAAGAGCTGATGTTGTCTAATCTCTTCACAAACAAACCAAAGTGAATGCTTATTAAACAGGTCAGTTCAGGAAACCCCCAGGGCTTGGCTGAACTGGTGACTGAATGTGACATGTGGATCTGCACCAACTTCCATATTGACATCTCAACCTTCAAGACAAATATATACATCAGAAAAAGTTTGCACATCACAATCCACAAATACATGAACTTTCACACAGTGCATGGTTAAACTATGGAACAACCTTTCCAGGGGAGGGAGTGATGAACACTATCTTGGATGGCTTCAAACGAGGTTCATGGAGGGAAGCGCTATCAATGGTTACTAGTCATGGTGGCTATGCTCTGCCTCCATGGCAGGAGACAGTAATGCCTTTGAATACTAGTTGCGGGAAACTGCAAGAGGGAAGAGTGCTGCTGCACACGGGTCCTTCTTGTGAGCTTCCCATAGACATCAGGCTGCTCACTGTGAGAAGAGGACACTGAACTGGATGGGTTCTTGGCCCGATCCAGCAGCCTCTTCAGAACAGAGTCCAGTAAGCAAACTCTTCATTAAACTCCCGTGGAATTGTTTGGGTGAAGGCAGCACAGCTATCAGGAGTGATATATGGTAATTAATGGAACAGTAAGCATTACTTCTAAATATTTAAGAAAAGGCATAAAATATGTCTCCATTGTGGCCTGGCCTGGGATGTTGCCACTTGCACCTCATTATGCTGAGTGCACCGTGCACCAAACCACCATTTTAGGATGGAAAATGTAGCTAACTCCCATCTCCCCCTCACCCAAGGTGGTGGTTCAAGTTTTTGAAGACTCCGACAGTCTAGCATCTATGCCACTATGTTGGGAAAGGAGTAAAACAACAACAGCAGTTTGCTCTTCCCTTTGTCTCTGTGATTGAAACCAGATAATTGGTATCACTATAGTTGGTAGGAGGAGGATCCCATGAGAGAAGTATACTCGTCTGGAAGCAGGCTGGGTGACAGGCAAATTGGGCAGCTGCCCACTGTAAAGTGTGCTCCTTTCTTGCTCTCTGAATATTGCCTCTTTAGGCTGAAGCAGGAAAGCAGAAGATCAGGTTGGTATTGCACTGGCTCAGGCAACAGCACTGATGGTCAAGGCAGGCATGGTTGGAATTTGTGGCCCCAAGTACTAGTGATGGCTTTAAAACAGGATGAGGCAAATTAATGGATGATATAGCTATCAACCACTACTAGCTATGATGATGATGTTTTACATCTACTTACAGAGGCAGTAGGCCTCTCACACTATGTTCCTTCTTCTGCAGTCAGCTGGTCTGAGGTTCCATCCAGCCAATCATAGCACATTATAATGGGTATAAAGATAGAAGTCTTCTGTTCCCACAGATAGTCAATGCCTGCTTTTACTTTTATGCACAGCTTTTGTGAGTCTCTAGATATCAGCACTATGGGGTTGGGCACAAAGTATGTGGACAAGGATTGTAGCAGTGTTCTTGCAATTTGGCAATCCTGGGACAAGGAATTGGGCATTGTCCCTCAAAGCCATGGAGATACACACTCTCAGTTAGAACACATAATGCCCAAAATTTCACCAATGGAAACAGAGGGAGGAATTCACTTTGCACTCTTCAGGGCCTTCTAACAACACAAGCATTTCAGCTTAATAACGGCATTTCCCCCCATAGTATTTTCTTCATTTCATTTTTGAGAAGGACCGCGTCTCGGCGATGGGAGGTTCTTGGTTCAATCCCAGGCATATCCAGGTAGGCCTGGGAGAGGACCCTGTCTGAAACCCTGGAGAGCTGCTGTCCTCCAGCGTAGACCATTTGAGTTACATGGGTCAATGGTGTGGCTCAATTTAAGGCACCTTCCTATGCTTCTATGGCTGTGTACACATTAGTGGCTTAAAACGCAATGGGGCCATTCACCACCACCCTGCTACATTTCAAGTCACATATGCACATATCTGTACATGCCAGAGTAGGAATGTTTTCACCCAATGTGCATTATCTGTTTGGTTTTCCCATATCTGCAACTCCCCCAAGCTCCTATTCATGAAGCTGTCATGTGCATACCTCAGCCTAACGGCAGCTTACATTTTTCAAATTGGACGGAAGCACATTTGAGGAGAAACGCATCAGACAGCAGTATCTCTCCAGAAACTACAGGATAGGTATGGTGTGTGGCTGACGGTCACCAGTCGTGGGACAGCACTGGAGCCAGAAATATACCGCCTGTATTTCAGGGCAAAGGAAAAACAATGTTGCTAGTAGTCATGAATGATTTTAGCTGTGGACCCTGGCTATGGTTATTTATAAAGCAGTGCATTAAATATTGTGTTGCTGCCCGTTCTTCCAAGGAAGCCTGCCAAAGTTTCCAGGAGTAACTGATCACTTCCAGGCCTCCTGGAATGTCTCTTAGGCATACTAAGTATGGGCAGTGGTAAGAGAGATACCGATATTCAATTTGCCATGTCATTTGTTGAAATGGAATGTGGGTTCTTAAAATAGAAAAGAGCACTGTTTTCTTTCTCAAGCTTGGTGATGAAAAGCTCCATCTTGGCACAACTTCAGATAAACTATAAAATTTAGACACTAATTGTATTATGCTGACCCAGAGCACCATGCTGGTATTAATTGGGTTAGAATAACAACAGAGGAAAGACTGTCTAAGCTAATAAATGAGGGAAATATACAGGTAGTAGTTTCATGGCAAGAAGCAGAATGAAATCAGCTCTTAAGAGAGAAACAGGAACCTTGGAAAGGATGTGCTAAATAAAGCTGTCAGTGTTGCTCATTACTAGTCAAGTTTGAATTTCTATGGCATAAAATATAGTGACAATGCCACTCAATACTGATTTCCCCTGTGGGCTATATTACCTTTAGTGAACAGGAAATTAACTACGTTGTTATGTCACTTAGACAGGGGTGACAAAGCCATTCTGAACACCATGAATTCATGATAGTCACAAACTAGCGATGTACCAATTGGGCATGAAGTTCACCCTCTTTCAAAGTATTCCCATCCTTTGCAGTGTGATGTGTTGTCATCACGACACTCCTAAAAGAAAGACATACTTATATTCATGTTCTGATGAAGCAGGTTCACTGGACTGTTGTGAATTTTCTTTTTAACACCATCAGTATTCATCAATGCTTTTTAATCATGTTTTCTATGAAGACCTTTGTGGCTATTGTAAACTTGCTTGCCTGTTGCACTCGGGTGGATGAGAACTTTCTGTACTTAATCTTGTTAACAATTCATAACTTTACACTTAAGTCCACTGGTTGAATCTGGCACATCTTAAAACAGGCTCTGCCACTGTTTAATTGGAATCCAAAGAAGTTGTGTTACACATCTGCCTTCCTAAATACTCAATATACAATTTACGCATGAACATAACTGAAATCAGCCATGGTTTTAATTACTTAATTACTTAATTGCCAAGGAGGCTTCTAAGCATATTCAGTTGGGAGGGCTTAGACGTCCTTTTCAGACTTTCTCACTCAACCTGGGAAAGTTGGTGGTAGAGCAGGCGCACCTAAGGTAATGCTTATTGAAGGTAATAAACATGTAAAGCATGATCTCCTGCACACTTATTGTCCTTGTGTATTTAAGCTGGAGTGCTCAGGGGACTGGTAACAGCAAAGGAGGAGTAGAACGTGTCAGAAACACTCACATGCAAACCTGCAGAGCCAAAGTCCTAAAGAATAGCAGGCCATCAGGTTCTCTGTTTCCCATCCATGGGAATTTTCCATGGCTAGTGGCACAGTGGCTTGATCCTGGTAGCCATTCCAATAATACAGGAGTCACGTGAGCAAGAGGTCAGGGCTCCTGAATCTTTATGAGTTGTGGAGAAGAGGAGAATTCAGTAGGTAGGGCCTACATGACAAGCCACACCTACTAAAATGCCTTCTTCCCCACAATTTGTAAAGGTCCAGGAGCTCTCACCTGCTTTTCACCATGCTGTTTTTAAAAGCACAGGGGGTTGGAAGAAGAAGAAGAAGAAGAAGAAGAAGAAGAAGAAGAAGAAGAAGAAGAAGAAGAAGAAGAAGAAGAAGTTGTTGACAAGTTAGGTCATGAGTGCATCAACCCTGCTTGAGTATATAGGGTGACAAGATACTACCAACACATTCTTTCAGAGATGGGGCCTGAGTTGGGGCACTAGGCTCCTTTAGGAGGAAGGGCGGAATGTAGATTTAACAAATACATAATAAATAAACAGAGAACAGCGCTCCTTTACCTTTAATAGAAGCAGAAACCAAACTTTCCAAAAAATTCCCTTTTCTACACAGGTATGGAGTTCACCTCCTTTTGCATCTAATCAATTGAACGTGCACATGTGCTACATGACCATTAATGGGTTTAAACCATGAGCATGAGAGCCCCAAGGCTCTAATATGAAAGATTGCAGCTTCCCACATGTACCTGTTTTTTAAAAGAACCATAGGAAGCCCCCATTCTGGGCAGTTGCACCTTCTGAGGCAAGTGGCAATTGGAGACTTTGCTGGTGGTAGAATATTACCTTCAATAATACTTTACTTGCTTCTTGGCACCCCAGGAAGGCAGTTTTATTCTCCCAAGCTTTTCATGGGTGATTAATTTTCTTATTCATCTTCATCTGCATTTATTGATAATTTTTTCGTTGCTTTTACTGTTTCGTGAGTAAAAAATAATAATTTCATGTTCACTGTTAAATCAGCCAATTACAACAAACAAATTGCATTCTTCTCTTCCTCTGTGTGTGGTAATGGATAATAACATCAGGGGAAAGTCAGGTAGGGAGAGGAGGGAGACGCAATGGGTACACAACTGCACCATTGCACAGGACAGAAAATAAAATCGTATGGTGCATTGAGTAATGAAAACTTCTAACAGAAAAGGTTGACAAGCAGAAATTCAGCCGAGACTCCATCACTGTCTGTTAGGAAAGTTACATCCATTGAATTACTGCCTGCTATACCATTGTTAAAGGGCACATGTGCTTAAGAACACAGTGAAAACTAAACCCATTTTAAGATTCAGGAAGCATCACAAGGATCAGGGAAGAAAGCATAATTCAGATGACTTACAGTTTGCTTTTAGCTCATATAATCTATTTAGTTCCCACAGCAACCAGATTGTATTATAAAAATACTGAATGCTAAAGGAATTTGCACTGGTCCTGAGTTCAGCTTTAACTGGATTTTGAAAGAGCAATAACAGAAATGGATTAGTTGAAGGAACTCTTGGCAAAATCCGTTTCTCAGCGGCTGAAGAGTATCGTAACTATCTTAGCAGGATATGCTAGGGTTGACTACATATGTGCCTTTAGGAGATGAAGGATCATTTTACTCGATGTGGCTGCTGTGTATGTATATTGGTGCTGTACCTCCAGGCCTCATTATATATTTTTTGTATATTATTAACAACAACCAAGCACTGGGGAGAAAAAACCCAGAAGCCAACTAGAACAGAAGTTCTTAACCCTTTTCAATCCATGGCTCCTTTGACCAAGTCTTTGTGTGTGTGTGTGGCTCCCCTGTGAAATACCTAGTTAAAACTTATGTTGTTTCATCATTTAGCAGTTTTGCCTATCATTTTTTAAAGGCTTAAAATTTTGTGCTTACTTCTGGTTGCTAGAAGAGGAGGGAGGTGCATGAAGTGCAAAGGGATGCATTTTGTTCTCTCTTTTTTAGCATGCGGGAGCAGGGGAGGGGAGTGGGTTGCTGCAACCGAATGGCAAGATCTCATACTGGCAAATTCAGCTTGTGCAATTTGGTGCTCTTGGTCAACAAACTACTCCCCCCCCCCCGCAAAAAGAATCTGGACCTTTTGCAATTAAGGAAGTGGTGGAAACTAATTAAGGAAATGCACTGGAAACTATGGGGTTACGGTTGTTTATTGCAACATCATGTGATCTCTCAGCAAACAAATCAGAACAAATGCTCAATAAATAGGCAACACAATTAACCTCCCTTGAAACTTTGCAAACAAATCAGGAAGCATGCTCAATATACTGGCCATCTGGCAATGACCTAACATGCAAACTTTTAAGTAGCCAACTCAAACTGTTCTCTCAAAGGATTAATTGGGGGGAATTAAACTGATTTGGGTGATCGGAAGGGTGTAAATTAACCAAGAATGTATGTCTTTGGGGTGATGTGTATAAGAGATTGTTTGGCTAACCTACTGTGAAATGTAAATTCTATGGATTATTTCTAAAGCTGCAAATATGCTTATAAATTAGCATGCGCAAATTTAGTCAATGGGCCAGGGCCTCTGAAACATTTAAGTACCTAGTCAGGACCCTGCTTATCATTACACATGTTGGTATGTAACATCTAATTCAGACATGAGTCATGCTGGATTAACTACTGTTCCTTCAGCATAAAAGTGAGCTCTTAGAACCACAAAATCTCGATGCTGCTGAACAGCAAAAAAATCTGTTTTTGCAAAAAGAAGCAGAATAAATCTCTGGTTTAAGGTAGTGCCTCACAATATTAAGTTTCACAAAATGAAGCTGCGTAACTGCTCCTGCAGGTACTGCATGTAATAAAGCACTTGCGTGTCGAGGTCCCCAGGGCCACCCCAATAACTCACAAATCACACAGAATTTTTTGTTTAAGATTTTTGGCATAATTTTGGCCACAACTTTATTGAAATACAAATTTGTGAGTGGTTGCTTAGGCATTGGTTGTGACTATCTGCCCCCACCATGGGGGACAGAATGACATTCCGCATGATGCGAAAGTCAGAATAGGGGAATACACTTGGGGGTTACGCGGAGCAGGGAACCTGCCCTCACCCCAAATGCAACCAGGAGCTCATTGCTATGGCCCGAGCCCCCTTGACAGAGTGGACAAGCAATAGTTAGCCCCCAATTCCTTTAACGGAATCCCTTGCAGCAGCATTAGAGGGGCAGGCACTCAACCTACCAAGGGCAGGCACTCAACCACTTCCCCTCAACCAACTAAACCATAAACCAATGCCTAACCGGAACCTTACAAGTTGTGACGATTTGCTACGCAGTAGGCAAAAACCAAATGGCCCCAGCCAATCAGCCAGATGGACAAAATTCCTACCAGGCCCCTGCCCCAAGAGCAGACGACCCCATGACAGGCATAGCAAGGTCAAAGCGAACAACCCTAATTCTAGGGAGGGGGGGACGGGCAATCCGATGCACGGTCGAAAAGAGGAAGCCCTAGCCTTGTGCAAGGAGTTTTAGCATTTCTGGATGTCAATCAACAAATGACAACGTTAACTTCTTCCCAACAACAAGGAAAGCCCCAATCACATCAGTGGCCAACGAACAATTAGCCCGCCCCCAACTTTGGAGTGCCCTGGCGGCCCCCACCGCAACACGTGCTCTCCATGAAGGAGAACATGCTTTACGGTACCTAACATTTATGCAAATATACAAAGCAATTGCTATTTGAAGGTGAATGCAAGAGTTACACATTAAGGACATCCCTCAAATAAAGCTCTTAAAATATAATATAATGTATTTTAATAAGCTTAAACCAATATAACCAAGCTGTATTCTGTTTTGCAAATTGGTGCAATACTGCCCCTAAGGTTTGGTGGAAGCTCACAGAGGAATTCAATATATGGCAGCACCATGACAGATATCTACATTTAGGAACCAGAGATTATCTTGCTCTTTCTCTTCTAAACAAAAAAAAATCCTTCCAGTAGCACCTTAAAGACTAACTAAGTTAGTTCTTGGTACGAGCTTTCGTGTGCATGCACACTTCTTCAGATACACAAGAACTAACCAAGAACTAACTTAGTTGGTCTTTAAGGTGCTACTGGAAGGATTTTTTTTGTTTTGACTATGGCAGACCAACACGGCTATCTATCTGTAACTTTCTCTTCTAATTATGCTTGCCATTTCAAACTTTCAGCTCATAGTTAGCATATAGTCAAGGCAGAGGAAGAAGACATCATTAAGATCTACTTTTTGCCTGTGCCAATGCTCTTTACCGGAAGACCTTTAGTTTAGCATTAAAATAGATTTCCTTTGATCTCATACAAGCTTCTCATGATGTACCTAAACACCTGGACTCCCTTCCCTCAGCCACCTGGATTTATTTACTTCCAGGTTCTCAGGGTTTGAGGATTAAACATTTCAGTTTATAATGTTCTGGTTGAAGCTGAATGTCCGTTATGGAAGTATCTGGAAATTGTCTGTATGGCTGAAACGTCAGTAGAAGATGAAGAATCTAATCCACCTGGAATTCATGTGCTCACCAGTGCTGTCTGACCAAATATCACATATCCTCTGGGTTTTAAGTCCTACTGATGTTTCAGATTGTGTTAAAATATTTTCATGCATTTGCATGATGACCAAAGCATGAACTACAGATGATTTCACATTTTAATGCCAGCCAACAGTTTACAGTGGGCAAACAAGGCCTTTCTTTAAGGCAAAGACACAGCTGTTGCAATGGATCAGATATAACTATCAATAACCTTAAGAAACCAGTGGTTGATCAATTTAATCTCCCGGGTCAAATCATGTGGACCCAAGGATCATGAGAGAGTCAAACAGGAGTTCATACAGAAATCTGACCATGCAAAATTATGGTTTATCTCCGCATTTTAAGATACCATATAACTTTCAGTATACAGTACTATTACGCTTCCTTTAAGAAGGTTTTCTCTTGATCCACTTATTCAGAAGAAACTTTTTATTTATAGTTGCATAGATCTATTATATACACAATTAATCCATTAATTAAATTTCTATTCCACATTCCTCCCAAGGATCCCAGGTTTGCAAAAAAAGAAAGCAGCAAGAAAAATAAAAACAAAAACAACAATCAAATATACTCCCAGCTAAATAATTTCAAGGTCGCCATTAGCAATATATATTTCAGCCATCAAATACCTGGATGAATAGATTTGTTTTAAAATTCTGCCTAAATGTTAATAAAATTTAACAACCTGAAGAGATGAAGAGCTTTGTAGCCTGTTAAATGAAGAAGATTCTCAAATTGCTTTATAACCTTTTATGAGCCACTTCACACATGGGTGCTTATCACTGCAGTGTCAAGTGATGATTTGCATGTGTGAAATCTACCCACAGATCTTATAGTTGCTTTAAAAAATGTCTAAATAGTTCACATATTCACATGCCAGTCTTTTATTAAGGATTAATATAACCCAGTCTCAAGCAGATATAAAATACATGTGTGAAAAACAGGTCATGATGACCACAACGAACAATAAATTACTGAGATGCTTTCACCTATATGAGAGGAAGATTGTACTAGAGCTGAGCATAAATTTCAGAGAAGACCCTTTTCTGACAAAATTTCTGAGCTGTTTCTTTCTGAACCTTCTCCAGCATTTCCTCTGTTCGCCCTGTGCCCCAGAATGGTGCTAGGCCTGGGGCACTGTGGATGGTGCAAAATAGTGGACTGTCTGCCAACACATTTCCAGCAGCCCCAAAATAGCTCTGTTATATTTTGTTCACCTGGAGAAGGTTGTCCTTAGTAGCACCCTGTAATGGAAGAAGAAGGTGGGAGGAGGTAGAAGACATCATTTGAGAGGTGTTTCCAGCTACCCCACCTGCTGCCTTTGGAAGACTTACGAGTCTCTGCAGGAGAGGGACTGGGAGGAATATCATGGGCAGGGTATGCATAGGACAAAGATGAAAGTGTCAAGCTCCTTTGTTGTTTTTGCTATTACCAGGAGGTGTAGTGTTGCTAATCTTGTTATGTTTATAGTAGTGAATTGTTCTCCTTATGCTGCTACATTTGCTATTATGTTGTTGTGAAAGTGTTATTGTGACGGTTGATATTCTACACTGCTTTGAGTATGATTCCTTTTGTGGGAAAAGTGATATACAAATGAAATTATGAATGGATGAAGAAGATGGGTAAGAATATGGTTGAGAATGTGACTGGAGGTTATCAGTAAAGCTTTCTTTGAGAATTATTATGAAGATGTAGATACAGAAGAAGTGGTGATAGCTTTTTGAAAAACCCACAGCATACAGTGGTATCTTGGGTTACATATGCTTCAGGTTACAGACTCCGTTAACCCAGAAATAGTACCTCGGGTTAAGAACTTTGCTTCAGGATGAGAACAGAAATCGTGCTCCGGCAGCGCGGCAGCAGCAGGAGGCCCCATTAGCAAAAGTGGTGCTTCAGGTTAAGAACAGTTTCAGGTTAAGAACGGACCTCCGGAACGAATTAAGTACCGTACTTAACCCAAGGTACCACTGTACAAGCTCCCCCCCATGTAGGACTACATAAATAAACTTGTGCTTCTACTGCTGTCCATGGTGATCCCCAACACCAATTTTTTAAAGAGAATTTCTCCTCACCCTAGACAGCATTCAATGAAATTGTCTCTTGCCAGTTTCCCTGCCCACAAATATGACTGGGAATTTTAAGAGCCCATTTGCACACAGCTCTAGAATTCTCTTCCTTTCTCTACTCTTATTTTCACTCCCAGTGTTTCCAAAATGACAAAGACACACCATTAAAGACAGACTGCTACATTAACTTTGAAATTGCAGGCCTTCCATTATGATAGAAATAAAACAATTTTATAGCTTTCAGTAAAAACCACATAGCTGAATACAATCATGTTTTATCAGACCCCAGAAACAAAGTCTTCCGGTTTTAACCACAACGAAGAGATTACATTTTATTGTCACAATGGCTAACCTCTCCCTATACTTCATGTTATTGAATCCTAAGTATTCGAAGAGCAGCACTCTGAAACCACTACCTTCCAGTGTATTTTTAAATTCAAGGTTTTAATAAATTTTCACCATCCCTTTGACACTCTCATTTGAATAAAGCAAACGTGGTAATTTTCTTGTCTGGTTCTGTCATAGATCCTAGATCTATATGGTAGTTAGTTGGCACCCGTCTGTCTTGGGAGACCAGTGAAACACTACGATCACTCCCACCAATGATCTCTTGTACCTACACAAATCAGGTTAAGCTTATAACTTGTAGCTGCTGCCTCTTGCATTGTTTTTGCTGCATGAGCAGCACCAAAGTGACTTCTCCGTGGCACAAGCCAGGGCAATGTGTATGGAGGTCCTGGGCTGCCCAGGCAAGACACCCTCTCTCGGCCTTGCTGATGTGGTCCAAAGGAAAGGAAAGTAATATTTGGCTGCAGGAATTGCTGGAAGGAGGTGTACAAGGCGCAATTCAGTGCACCTTCAAGGGTGAAGTCAAATTGTTGGAGAGTTACAGCGCCTGCTGCGGCTATAGAGACTGACACATGACAGACACTTCTTGCTGTAGCGCCAGACAGGCCCAATTTGTCTGCAGGGAAAATTCTAAGATGTATTTATCAAGCCATACCAATTTATTCTAAGTACGGTCAACCATTTATCTTTGAAGATATATTTGCACCCATTTTGTCAGATCTTTTAATCTTTGCTTTTTTATGCTGGGTTTTCTTTCTTGAATTTTAATGCAAATCTCATGGGATGATAATACATTTTAGTAGCTGGAACAGACCACCCATCTCTGTGTGGTGGTTAAGGCTGAGAGAACGTGACTGGTCCAAGGTCACCCAGTAAAATTTATCGCAGAGCGGAGATTTGAAGCTTCGTCTTCTAAGTTCTAGTCAGACACTCTAAACACTATACCCTGTGGGCTCTCTTCTCTTCAACAGCCACCTAATGTGTTTATATCTTGCCTTCTTCCAAGTTTAGCCACTCAAAGAGCCACTGTGGTGTAGTGGTTAAGAGCGGTAGTCTCGTAATCTGGGGAACTGAGTTCGCGTCTCCGCTCCTCCACATGCAGCTGCTGGGTGACCTTGGGCCAGTCACACTTCTCTGAAGTCTCTCAGCCCCACTCACCTCACAGAGTGTCTGTTGTGGGAGAGGAAGGGAAAGGAGAATGTTAGCCGCTTTGAGACTCCTTCGGGTAGTGATAAAGCGGGATATCAAATCCAAACTCTTCTTCTTCACAACATATTAAAAATATCCTTATAAAATACAAACAAAAGTTAAACAAAAGTTAAAATAAAAACAAAGCACATTTAAAACCGGCATTAAAATTACCATTGCCCTAATAGCATCCAAGTGGTCACATCCAGTCAGTCAAGTCTCTCCAAAGGGCCTTTGAATTCTTGTCTCATTTTTTTTAAAAAAAATATCAAAATAATTAAGCCAAATGTGTAAAATTAGATACAACATCTGATAGTTACAGAGCTAGCTGGGAAATATACTATTTTGAAAACTAAAAAGCCAGAGCTCTAAAATACCTTGTCTTCTTCAGTATGTCAGCATAGCTAACAGTGAGCCTGGGTTTGGACATTAAGCTAAGCCAAACCACAACTTAGCTCCTGGTAATGCAGCAGCAGCATAAGAGACGGAGGAGCACAGTGGTTGCAATCTTCTCCTTGTGCATCGGGAAACTGCAGGTTCACCTTGAAATCATAAGCTATGGTTTTAACTGTGGTTTAAAGTGGCGTGCAAACCAGGCTTATATTTTCTGGCACACTGTAAAAAATTATGGTTACTATCTCCTTGATGAAGCCGATATAAAGTTTAGCAAAAACAATCCTAAAAATGAATTAGGAAAAATATGGTATAAGGTCTATTCTCCTCCGAGTCTATCCCTTTGACAAATATTTTATTTTTCTCATTCACGTGTCTTTTTGACTTAATCACTTTCATTCAAAAAATATGCCTTGGCCCAACTTTTAATTTATTTCACCTTTTATGACTTTGTCTATGGCACTAAAAATGTGCCAACTGAATTAATTAAGGCAATAAATATTGCTTTTATCAAACTTGTTTCGCTTACTTTTCTGAGCCCTTTAAAGGAACATTTTTGGCTATCTGCACTTCAAGGTCAGAATATAACCTCAAATGAATACAAATACAAATGACTGCTTCAATGGTTGTCTCATTTTATATTTTATAACCCACAGTGTATTAAAAATTCAAATCCAAATTACAGCATTTCCTGTTTAACATTCCGCATGCAAAGTTGTTGCAAATATGTTGCATAAAGGTCCATTCTTCTGGGCTCAGACTATGGTTCGTTTGGGTAATGCAATAAGTGGTTGGGGTGCTCACCTGAACCACTGTGACTTGGCAATGCAGCCCTCAATTCCCCAACTAGGTGTGTGCATCATTATCAAAGAACTCTGGGAGCAAGGCAATAATCAGAATAGCTCTTCAATTTAATGCGAATTGTCAACAATGTATCGTTTCAGGTAACTTGTCAATAAAGAAACAGTAGAGTTAACACTGTAGTGTTCTGTGTTGGATTTTGGGTAGGTCTGCAAAATGAGAAGTATGATGCACATTCCTGAAGATGAAGGAATTGCCTATTGTTCATTTTAAAATTGCAGTCTATTCTTACTGCTTGTATCACGTGACACATGGCTGCACAATGGCTGCTCACAAATTTTGCCTCTTCAGTGCCATTAGAATTTACCATTATACCTCCAGCAGTCTTCCCTTTGTTAGTTCCTCCTAGGCTTCTTTTAATTTTCAACTGTGGCCTTAGGAAGATTTACAAGTTGGGATTTACAACGTCCCTTTTGTGCAAGCAACTTTCTGTCTCGTTATTCAACCTGCTCTGTGTCACCCAGATCTCCCCTCCTCCCCAATAAAATAAAAATCGAAATGCTACCATAAATCTATGTAAATAAATTGATACGGTTTTGAAATGTCCCTGTAATTCTTAAGGGATGGTGATTCCTGGGCTTACAATGAAGCAATTTCCTTGAAGTTGGAGACTGCAATATATTTTCACATTAGTGATCTTGTCCTAAAATCCAAGCATTTACATTCTTTCCATGACTTCAAGACTCTGCACCGATAACCAGTGATATCCTAGAGGTTAATAAAGGATGTTGAATAAGGCTCTGCTAGAAAATTATTTGACTGATAGAAATTGATGGAAACCTGGAAGGGCTTTGTCCTTGTGCAGATGATCCTAATTAGGCCTTTGTACCACTGAATAATGAATGTCCTAACCTTACACATGGGACTTTGTTTGTAATGAAGATTTGTGTCCATCTTCACTATTTTCTACACATTTTCGGTTTTCTTTTTATGCCCTGTTTGACTAGACATAGGATTATTGCCGAAGGCAGCCTTGTTATTTTCATTTAGTCTTCTCATTCTGCAGTGAAGGAGGAGAAGGAGGAGGATTTACTTTGCTTCACTGTTTTCTCCTTGGGCTTTCTGCTTCTTTTGAAGCATTGTGTAAGACTGAGAAAACCTGCAGGGAAGGGGAAACATATTAGTTCTGCTGGGCTGTGGACTTCTGGATTCCTGCTGCTGCAGATGATTGCCTTGTCTGATGATGTGCTGCCGGAGTGAGACCATCCTGTCAACACAGCGTTCTCCTGGCCATATTTTATATCGCAATGGTCAAAACTGCTCAGTTTGAACATTCCCTTTGCATACTCAGAACTGCATGCAACCTACGAGCACAGGAATGGATGGGAACATGTGCAGCTGAAACAGCAATAGAGTTATAGAATCAAAAACACCAAGCCCCAGTCAGAGCTCTATCTATTGCATTTCGCAAGCGCATTTCAAAGACCTACACTGAGTGCCTTACAGTAACCCAACTATGGCAAAGGTAAATGGTGTGTTTATGTGGTTGCCACCTGAGTGGTCAAAAGACAAAAGTGTTACTTTAGAAATGTTGGAACTGAGCATGCTCTGGGATTGTGCCTTTAGGAGTAGTTTCAAAGTAGGTGCTAGAGTTAGAACTGTATATAAAACCCTCCAGAAATAAAGCCACTTTTTCCTTTCATCTTACTAGTGTAGCCTGCACACCTTATAGTAAGCATGACAAATTACTTAGGAACTGGCACAGCTGACACACCCATTTAAGCTGCTCAAAAGTTCTCTCGGCTGCAGCTGAAAACCTGGGGGCAAAACTGGGTCCAGGTGCACCCCAGAGCTACAAACCAGATTCTTCAAGAGGAATTCAATGCTCTCCAAAACAGGCAACATATGCCAATTCATGGGTCAGCAGTCCTACTGCTCAAAAGCACTTCCACCATGGATGGAATTGTAAAGGAGGAGGCTCACAGTTTTGAGGTACTCCTGGATCTCATTGAGCATTCCTTCTGATTTGATTCCAGGGCAAGTTACACAACAGTTATGGTCCATTCATCCTGATTTGCTTTTCACTTTTCTAACTGCAAAAAGTCTGCCCCCCTCCTGCCACAAGTGGACTTGTTTTACAAGGGCAACAGAGCTCTTTAATCCATGTTAACTGCAGACCTAAAGTTCCAGTACATGCTTGCATTCCTTGGAAGCACCCTCGGGTGGGCTTGACGGCTTGCAGTGCCTTCTATCAGCTTCAGCTGTTTTACCAGTGGCGAGCCTATGTGAGCAGAGATCATCTTGCTACCATTATTCACAGTGTGGTGTCCTAGCTGGATTCCTGCAATTGATCCCAAAACATGAATCCAGAGCCCCAGCTACATTAGTAAAAGAAGAAGTTATAAATGTGTTATAACACTGTGACACCAGCTGGCGCTGTAGACCTGAAATCAGAACTCTATGAAATTTTCCATTGTGAGATTTAAAACGTCTTTTTTTGCAAAGCATTTTTTTATAGCTGTGTAGATGCAGCCCAGGCTATAGCACCATCATCTACTCTGACTTCCAATCAGTTTCTGGGCTCAATTCAAAGTGCTTAATGAAGTGAGGTGGGTGATTACAAGGAAGAGAATCCTTTTGGCATTTATGCCCTCCCTAGAAAGGTTCATCCAGCCCCCATGTTTATGATATTTTAGGTGCTGGACAAAGACTTTTTTTTCTTTCCCAGATCAGCATAGTCATATTATGTTCTTAGATGTTTTGCTTCCCACCTCCCTTTTAAATTTTGGTTAGCTCCTATGCCTGGGTTGTGTTTTAGTTTTTTCTTTTTTGCATTTTGTGTTGTTTATAATTGGTTTTACCATTTTTATTTGTTGCTTAAATGATGGATTGCTTCTGCACTTTTAATAGGTTGTACTGCCCAGAGACCTATGCTGTATGTATAGTAAACAAACACTGTGCCTGGATATTTGTGCACCACATATTTTTAAACTTTCATTGATGGTTTGAAGAACTAAAATATGCTTTTGAAATATTAAATCAAAAGAAATATTCACGACATTTTTCCACATGCAAAATGCTGGTACATGTGCTGCATGATTTTTGTCCCATGACTATGCAACTTTCTAGACCTCTGCAGTTTGTTGACGTGAGAGTTGCGTGTAAACTCTTCATTCCTTCCCTGACTGCTAATATGTGAGATTAAGAGAGAGAGAATTAAGATAAATTAAGATAAATAGGGACGCGGGTGGTGCTGTGGGTAAAACCTCAGCGCCTAGGGCTTGCCGATCGCATGGTCGGCGGTTCGAATCCCCGCGGCAGGGTGAGCTCCCGTCTTTCGGTCCCAGCTCCTGCCCACCTAGCAGTTCGAAAGCACGTAAAAAGTGCAACCCTAGAGTCGGAAACGACTGGCCCGTACGGGCAGGGGTACCTTTACCTTTACCTTTAAGATAAATGGTAGGCAGTTCTGTTACAGGCGGTAAATTCTCCTGAGATCAATTTGTCAGGTATTTTGGAGTTGTAGTGGGAGAAGTCTGCAGCTGTGGCTGCTTTAATATCACAGAGATAAGCTGTACTTTTGAGATTTGTAAGAGGTTAATAAATAAATAGCCCATCAAGGCTGATTTCTTACTTCACTTGTAGCTTGTTACAGACATGGTTGCGTTTCCTTATCTTTTCAGACCAGTACTTTTTTTAAAAAAAATTGTGTCAGGGTTACTTTGTAGGAAGCCCTGTTCTAAACTCTTATGTTCATTTGGGCTGTGATTAATTTGTGATGGGAGAAAATTCACTCTGGATATGCTCAGAATCAAGCCCTGGCACTGATTGTTTTTGGTTCTCAACTTGCAGGTCCTATGGGTGCACCTTGTTCAAATCCACAGCTTCGCTGATCCATAGTTATTCCCACATTACCCAGTGGGTAATATGAGTTTTAATCCAACAAAACTTGTCAAATAATCTCTTGAGCTAATTTAAGACATCAGAAACTGATGCAAGGAATGTGACATTCTATCTCGTTTTTACAAACAACGATTAAAAATGGAAGAGATCTAAGATGATGGGAAGAGGAGCCTGCTGTATCAGGCGACTGGCCCATCAAACTAGAAATTGATATTGCAGTGTGGCAGCGCCTAAACTTTGCAACCCCCTGCCTCCTGACAGGCTAGGATGGTACTTTCTTTGGCGCCTGCTCAAAAAGCAAGCCTACCCTGCTACGTCAATAGTTGATGAAGTGTTTTAATCTGTATGTAGTTTATCACTGATCTTAATTTTTTAAATTTTTTTAAATACTTGTTTTAAAAACATTTTGTTCTTTTTGTAAACTGCTTGGAAATGTGTGTGGTTTTTTTAAACTAACATGCAACGTATACATCTTATTAAATAAATAAAACAAAGTCCTGCATCCTGTACTCACAGCGGCCACACAGATACCTGTGGGAAACTGCGGAAGCAGGGCCCAAGCACAAGAACACGCTCCCCTCCTATGTTTCCAGAAACTGGTGTTCAGAAGCATCACTGTCTCTGATCATTGAGGCAGAACACAGCCATCGTGGACAGAAGCTATTGATAGCCTTATCACAGCTACTTTGTTGTTGTTGTTGTTGTTTAGTCATTTAGTCATGTCCGACTCTTCGTGACCCCATGGACCAGAGCACGCCAGGCACTCCTGTCTTCCACTGCCTCCCGCAGTTTGGTCAGACTCATGTTTGTAGCTTCGAGAACACTGTCCAAGCATCTCGTCCTCTGTTGTCCCCTTCTCCTTGTGCTCTCCATCTTTCCCAGCATCAAGGTCTTTTCCAGGGAGTCTTCTCTTCTCATGAGGTGGCCAAAGTATTGGAGCCTCAGCTTCAGGACCTGTCCTTCCAGTGAGCACTCAGGGCTAATTTCCTTAAGAATGGATGCGTTTGATCTTCTTGCAATTCATGGGACTCTCAGGAGTCTCCTCCAGCACCATAATTCAAAAGCATCAATTCTTCGGCGATCAGCCTTCTTTATGGTCCAGCTCTCGCCCTTTCATGGATCACTGCCTTGCCGTGGCGAAGGGGCTTGAATAACTCAGAGAAGCTATGAGCTATGCCGTGCAGGGCCACCCAAGATGGACAGGTCATAGTGGAGAGTTTTGACCAAACGTGATCCACCTGGAGCAGGAACCGGCAAGCTACTCCAGTATCCCTGCCAAGAAAACTCCATGGACAAAGGCAACAAGCATCACAGCTACTAGCCACTGATATTTGAATGGTTCCTTGCCTTCTTTATGCCCTGTGCTGCTTCCCTAGCTCTTGTACAGCTGCCATGCAGACACGCAGAATTTTTTATCAGGATGGTTTTCCTGAAATGGAAATAAAGTGATGGAACAAACTTGCTAAATTTCTGTGTAGCATAAGAGCCCTGTGAGAAAAACGTTTGAGGTCAGGGTAGGTATTTCTCTCTCTCCCCCACCCCTTTATACAGCATGTGTGCTTTATGGAACCTCTTTGGTTCCATTAGCTGGTGATAATGTGGTAATTATCTGATACAGTCCAGTGTAAAACATTGACTCAGTGTGTGGCTTGGTTGAGAAAGGCAAATGCCATGCGAAGGTTCATTAGGAAAGGGATTAAAAGTATCATAATGGCTTTTATAAATCTATGACGCAGTCGTGTTTGAGAAACGGTGTACACTCTGACCATCTTGAAAAGTAATACTGCAGAGATGAAAGTCTTGTAGAAAAGAGTGGCCAAAATTAGCAAGCCATTGGGAACACCTTTCTAAAGAATGAAGGCTGTCGCTGGAAGAGATTTAGGCTGCAATACTATATGCACTTAATGGGAGTAATTCCCACTGAATTCAATGGGGATTTCACTTTGTAACATGTACTTAAAGAGCTTTACTTTGGCTGAATTAAGCCCACGGGCTGTTTCCCTTTAACAGTGTTTGGTGTGAAGGGTTATTGTTTCCACTATTCACATCTTACATCTATTCCCCGTGTAAGTGATGGAGAATTTCAAACTCAGCAAGTTAATAAACAACAGTGACTGGTATATATTTTGGAGTACTAATTTTGTCAGTGGCTTGTACGCCATTGGTATTTGAATCAAGCCATAAATTATGAGTTTGTGTGAAGTGTCCGGAGTATAGCAGGTAAACACTTACAAATTGCAGGGCAGTTGCTAAGACAATTGACTCTTGGTTCTGAAAAGGAAGAAGATAAATTATGTAAAATAAGTGATGTATATTTAACCCTCCTGCCATGCTATGAATAATCATGATTTCTCTGCCTTCAGAAAGGGCTTCTATGTTCAAGGCGCTTGTCCAGTGTGTCACTTAATAACAAAAGGTCCCCCAACAAATTGTGGGATTTATTATATCCCACAAAGCCAAACCAGATGAACTGTAGATGAAGCTTTTGAATTCAGAAAACGAATTAAACAACAATCATGTCAGCACTGACTTGCATGCTTACATAGCATAGAAACTATATCAAATGAAAAAGGAGAAAAGGGTCCTTCAGCACTTAATTGGAGCAAATGGCAATTTGGGTTTTCCCTTGATTGCCATTTGTTCCGATCTATCGCTAAAGATTGGAAAGGAGTGGGGCAAGGGGGAAACCACTTGGACTTGTGCCTAGATAGCGTGAGTCAAGTGGAAAACCACTTGGACCCATGCTTTCTAAAAATGCTGTTGCAGAAGTGCAGACGAGCCCTAAGTAATCTTATCAAGACAGTAGGAAGGAAATAAATGGAAAATGATGGTCTGAGAGATGTCGTACCTTTAATATTACTATTTAAGCTCCATCTTTTAAATTTTCTCTCTTTCTTTTCACTCCTATCTGATCACCACCTCCCTGTCCCGCCACTCTGCGCAAAGAGAACATCCCTTGTGTGTACTTTTCTGGAGAGGTGACTATGGCAACAGTGAATGGGAGGGACAGTAATTGTGTGCTCTCTTGCTTAAGTGGTTGAGTAGAAGGCCACTTGAAAAGTCCTCACGTAAAAGTGCTCATAAATTCCACTGGCGATTGAGATGGCTTTGCAAGTTTACTTCTGGCCTTTGCTTTTGCCCCATCCCCCTAGAATGTAGGTGCAGGAGGAGGCAGCAAATGGTTCAGCTGTGGCTTAAGGACTCTTGAAACTCACTTTCAGTGGGCAGCCCCATGATGGCCACAAGCATCAGATCAGTCATTAACAGCCATTGTCTCTTGTCAGTGTTTTCTAAAGAGGCCCTTCAAGTATTATAAGCCTCATGCCATTAAATGGTGGTCAGCAGGTCCCATGGGATAGATCTCACTTTCTTGTGCCCCCTGGAGCCAGTCAGTTGTGTATGGTTTAGCCAGCCTTTCTTCACAACCAAGGTGTTCCTTGGTTGTTCACTTGTGCCTATTTATTTATTTGTTTATTTATTTATTTGTTTAATAAATAAATATTCCCTGTTTAGGGAAGTTTTTAATGACTGATGTTTTAATGTATTTTTAATCTCTTGTAGGAAGTGGCTGGGGAAACCCAGCCAGATGGGCGAGGTATAAGTAATAAATTGTTGTTGTTGTTATTCCTGCTCTTCAGCCAAAACCAGCTTGCAGTGTAGCTTAAAAATGTCAGTGGTAAGCCATTCCCCACTCTTAGGCTAACAATCTATAAAGCATGTCACAAAAGGAAAAGGAATTGTGAAGAAGAGGGGGAAAGCAAACTCAGGTGCTGTTTGTCAAAGCAAGGTTTATGAGGGAAAATATCATGGGGGGGGGAGAGGGAAGGTGGAGAAAAGAAGGTGGCAAATGACTCTCCTTATAACATGATTGCAGGCCTGTTGCGAGTGCCTGCGGTGAAAGGAAACTGGCAGCCCTGCTGATGAAATTGTAACCTACTGACAATTAAGGGTGCCAATACCTGGAGGAACCACCTGACTAGCCAAAAAAGAAAGAACAGCTGGAAAAGTGCCCCTTTTCTTGTTTTCTTTGCCAATTTAGGATGTATTTCTTTGTTTTGCTACTTTGCTTTTAACTCCCCTCTCAAAGTCTCAAAGTGATTCACACAGTAAAGAAAAAGTCATACTACACAATTTGAACAAATATAACAATAATAACATTAATATGTAGCAAAAATGCCCTTTTCCCTTTCATCCACAATTATAGATAGATGGAGCCATCAATTTCAGTTCTCTCAGTTTTCCAGTTTCCCAATCTTAAATTCAGTTCTCCACACTTTGCAGCAATTTGTCATTAAAAAAACCCCAAAACAACTCATGAAATTTTTCAGCATTTAAGTATGATTTCTTCTAACATATTTTTATATGCAGTTTTGAGTAATGTACACATTTTTGCAAGCAGTTTTCCCTAACACAATTCATTTTTGTATATTCTTTTCACTAACACCGGTTGTGCGTGCAAGTCTAGGCATAAATCAGATCAAACAGAGGTACAATTACATAGCTGGTCCCACAATACAGCAGTGGCAGCAGCAAAGGGAGTATATTTCTTGGCCTCGATTGCATCCTCAGTGATTCACCCAGCAGAACTGTTTAGAGTGGTAAACTGGCAGGTCCAGACCAGTGTTGTATCATTGACAATGGGCCAGTCAATAGCCAGCTGTGAGAGATTTCCAAATCACTTTGAGGAGAAAATCTCTCGAACCTGTTCTCAACTTGATGCCACAATTGGGTCAGGTTCATTCATCCTAAAGTATGAGCTGGATCATTTTTTGACACCTGGTTCAGGATATACCTAGGTGCAGCGTGGTTCTACTTTCAGAATTATGGAGAACAGCTAATTTGGCACATAGATTGGTCCATACAGATTTGATCCATAGAACTTCCCATCCTCAGGATATCATGGGGCATTTTACCTGTGAATACTGCCCATGTTGCTGATAGTTAAAGAAATTCATAAACCTTGCTGATAACACTAAATATGCTTGGAGTTCATTTGCTAATTGTAATTCAGATCATGTAGCCTATACTGTATTGTCACGTGTGCATGTCCCAACTTGTATGTGAGACATATATATTTGAAACTCAGGATTACTGAGCATAAAAATAAGATTTGCATCCAGATAGTTGAAGCTTCTGTTAGCATGCAGTTCATACAACACTATCATTCCTTGGATGCTTTAAGAATTTTTTCACTGGAACATGAACAGTCAACTCTTTTGAAATGTGTATCTCTAACCGATTTATTGGTTTAGACTCAAGAGAGAAGTGTTTTGGATTCATAAATTAAAGTCTGTGTAACATTGGAATTTGAATGACAAATTAGATTTGTGTGTCTTTCTGTAAATCATCCTTGATATCGAGTCTCCCTCTTAGTCACTGGGCCTTTTCCCAAGAGGTTGTTTAGCATATTGGATTCTTATTTGTACCAATTGCCTGTTATAATATTCTTTCTCTTTCAGCAGTAATAGCTGCTGACTTCGATTTTCTGTATACACACAGTTGTACTCGGTGGCTTTTTATGAACTGCCTATGGTGACCTGCCTTTGAAATCTTAAAGGTAAAGGGACCCCTGACAGCTAAGTCCAGTCGCGGATGTCTCTGGGGTTGCGGCGCTCATCGCTTTACTGGCTAAGGGAGCTGGCGTATAGCTTCCGAGTCATGTGGCCACCATGACTGGCAAACCAAAGCCACGCACGGAAATGCCGTTTACCTTCCTCCCGGCGTGGTACCTGTTTATCTACTTGCAATGTGTGCTTTTGAACTGCTAGGTTGGCAGGAGCAGGGACCAAGCAACGGGAGCTCACCCCGTCGCAGGGATTCGAACTGCCAACCTTCTTATTGGCAAGCCCTAGGATCTGTGGTTTAACCCACAGCGCCACCCACCTCCCTTGAAATCTTAGTGCTAAAGTACTTAGTACTAAAAAGTAATCTTTTTAGAGGCACTATCTCTTTTTGGTTGTTTCTACAGCAGTTTCTTTATTTTTCCATTACAGCAATATGACCTTTTCACTGTATAATTTCAGGGATAATTCTTCCCTTGGATAATTTTTTTTTCCTGATTTGAATTCTGGAGTGCTGCTGGTAAAATCAACAACACTGGTTGTTTTTTTGGCTACAGCTTTCTACTTGTTTGTTAATCATTGGGGGGTTTTTTGTATTGTAAACACAGTAACATCTTGGAGAGAGTCAAGCTTGGTTGCGGTCCAGTAAACTAATGTCTGAAGAAGTAAGGAAATGAAAATACATTCTAGTGTTTACACAATTCAACTGCTATATAGCCTACTATATAGTATTTGGACCATTTATCACTTCATCTATCATTTCATTCAACTGACATACAGTATTTGGACTGTTTCTTACCTCTGTTTATATACAGGTTTTACATTGGTTGCTTATTCCACTGAGATATAGTTTTGTATCCTCTTACCTTACCTTATACAGGGGTACCTCTGGATGCGAACGGGATCCGTTCCAGAGCCCCGTTCGCATCCAGAAGCGAACGCAACCCGCATCCCCGCATCCGCGCATGTGCGGGTCGCGATTCGCCGCTTCTGCTCATGCGTGTGATGTCATTTTGACCGTCTGCGCATGCACGAGCAGTGAAACCCGGAAGTAACACGCTCCGTTACTTCTGGGTCGCCGCAGCTCGCAACCCGAAAATACTAATCCCGAAGCTACTTCAACCTGAGGTATCACTGTATATGATATATGTATCGCAATACTAATTTATTATTCTTACCATTCATTGGTCTGCAACTGGGTTATTTTGCTTGTCTATCACTTAATAGAACCACCCACCATTGCCTAGTTGACAGGTGCGCACAAAGGGATAGAATTCCTGCTGCCACCTATGAGAATACTGTGTTCTTTTGAAGCTAAATCTATGAGAAACTGTCAAATGAATAATCTTGCATTTGGGCTGGGGGCTGGATTTAATATGCACATTGCCATTTTCCTCTTGCTGAGGATGATTTATTTAATTTCTATACTCAGGTGCTTTCCATGGCATGTTATATGTAGGGCTAACTCAAAGACGGGGACACAGGTGGTGCTGTGGTCTAAACTACTGAGCCTCTTGGGCTTGCCGATCAGAAGGTCGGCGGTTTGAATCCCCGCGACGGGGTGAGCTCCCGTTGCTTAGTCCCTGCTCCTGCCAACCTAGCAGTTCAAAAGCACACCAGTGCAAGTAGATAAATAGGTACCGCTCCGGCGGGAAGGTAAACAGCGTTTCCGTGCGCTGCTCTGGTTTTGGTGTTCCGTTGCGCCAGAAGCAGCTTAGTCATGCTGGCCACAGGACCTGGAAAAACTGTCTGCAGGCAAACGCCAGCTCCCTCGGCCTGTAAAGCGAGATGAGCACCGCAACCCCAGAGTTGTCTGCCACTGCACTTAACTGTCAGGGGTCCTTTACCTTTTTAACTCAAAGACAGCTCGGAAACTTCAGTTGGTGCAGAATTTGGTGGCCAGGTTGCTCACTGTGGCAAGATGGTTTGAGCATATTACACTGATCCTGGCCCAACTATATGGGCTACTAAAGTGCTGGTTTTGACCTATAAAGCCTTAAACAGCTCAGAACCACAACACTTCAAGGACTGCCTCTCCCCATGTGAATTGACCTGGACCCTACTATCATCATCCGAGGCCCTTCTTCATGTGCTTCCTCCACAAGAAGTCTGGAGGGTGGCAGTGCAAGAACAGGGCTTTTCTGTGCTGGCTCCCCACTTCTGGAATGCTTTCCCCAGGGTGGCTCGCCTGGTACCTTCATTACATATCTTTAGATATCAGGCTAAAATGTTTCTCTTCAACTAGGCTGATTAACATTCTATGGCTTTTTAAATGTGTTTGTTGGAGGGGGGGTTATTAGTTTGCTTTTGTTTTATTATGTATTATGTATTTTTCTGTTGTGATCTTTGAATGGAGGGAAATGTGTATATTTAATAAATAATGGTGGTTAAAGTAATACTGCCTTTCATCTGAGGATAACAGGGTGCTGTTACAATATAAAAACGCAAAAATACACACCACAGTTAAAAGCCCACAGATTGTTTAATTAGACAAAGGCCTAATGATTCTATGTGTGAGTCTATGCATGCTCCCCACTATGGATAACATGAACTCACACTGTTATGACAAGGAACTGGACAAATGATTCAGAAAAGGCAGCAGGAACACAGCATGTTTTTACAGTAGCCTGCAGTCTGCTAAATCTTTGAGATTATCCATTTGTCATACAGTGTAATTTTTATTCTTGAAAGAACAGTGTGAGAGAACCATTTCAACTCTAGGAGACTTGAAATTGATTTTCTTTTCCACTAAAGTAGGTGCTACACAAACATTTCATTAGAATTGCTGGTGTGTCATTATTATAATCTCTTTGTGAATTATTTAAAATGTAATTGATTTCTCTTCTCGGTTCCTTTTCAGTTTTGATATAGCACTTAGCCTTTAATGAAAAGTGGACACACAAAATGATGAGCACACAATTTTCTCGAAATATTTGCTATGCACATGGCAAAATCATCCAACATTGATGACAGTAAATATTATATATGTATTGTTATAATCATTATAATCCAATCCCTCCGATGCCATTTCTCCCTCCCCATCTTTATTATCCAATCACACAGTGTACCTGGATTGCAAATTCCTATTTTAAGAATGTATAAATTGCTTAATATAAATAAATAAGCCAGGAACAAGAATATATAAAAACATAAGGATTTTTTTAAAACAACAACAACAAAATACTAAAACATAATACAAATCCTTCATTACAGATCACATTGACTGCCAACTAAAATCAACAATTCAGCTAGGAAATACTAGGAGTAAAAATAAATGGCTGGCTAGACCCATTGATGAACATGGCTAAGTTAGATCTATTAATTTCAGTGGGTCTACTCTGAGTAAAACTCAGTTGACTGCCACCCAATAAGCAGGATCCACCTAACAAATTCCAACAGTGAAAGTCCTGCACAAGGGCAATGTTTTTAGGCTGCTTTTCAGAGGAGGCAAATGCCCATTCAAATGGCCCACAATCAAAAACCACAAAAAATAGAAGGAATACACACATTTTAAATGTTAAAAATCCCTACAACTAAATAATTTTCTACACACTTTTTATTTTTTAAAAAAAGCAGAGCTGGAATTAACTTGGTTCCATCAGATCATAACCCAGCTAATAAACGTCTAACCTCAAAGGACAATTGAGAACTAGAGCACTTCATTGTGGTCACTTTTTAAAAAGTGAAAAGTGGGGACTTTGGGGCACAGGTGAATACCACCAAAGTTCAGGGCATTTTATTATTCACACACAGAAAAACAAATAGCTGAGTCATTTGGTTCAGCTCTACTCAGAAGTCAGTTCTGGACATACTATTCCACTATATTTGCAAAAGACAATGTTAAAAACTACACAAAGTATGCCCCTATTTTTATCTGTGAAATGCTGCAGGATATATTAGCCAATGTTTGTTCCTGCTGGTAACAGTCACCATTTGAGTTCTCAAAATGCTTTTAACATGGACATGTCAATGCAATGTCTCACATCCTACAATTGTCGGTCCTTGCCTGACTGCATGTACCAAACAGCCCTTTTAACTGGACTGTTTTGCAGTGAGACGTGCTTTTCCCCCCTTGAGAAATTACAGATCATTTAGATCCCAGTATGGTGCCTGGGATAGTTTGAATTAATGTCCACTTTCCTTGCATCTGTTGACATGTGGATTTATTTGCTGTCGTTTAGTTCAACTCCTCTTATAAATGTTTTCTGTGTGGGTCTACCAGGGCTCAATTTTGCTGTTTTAATACAGATCTTTAGTGCTTCCCATGCTGGAAAGAGAGATTAAAGAACAGTGGGTTTCTACTTTAGCAGCTGTGGCCTTATCGTTTTGAAACGGATAATGTG
This sequence comes from Podarcis melisellensis, assembly GCF_964234715.1. Lineage (NCBI taxonomy): Eukaryota > Metazoa > Chordata > Lepidosauria > Squamata > Lacertidae > Podarcis > Podarcis melisellensis. The sequence goes on from NC_138538.1 coordinate 62,803,796, forward strand.
TGGCAAGCAGTAGCTTTTATCTGCAAGGAGGGGGATCACGAAGGAGAAGACTAACAACGGCTACTAGCCATGGCAACTGTGCTTTGCCACCACAGCTGGAGGCAGAAATGCTTACAAGTACCAGTTGGTGGAGACTCCAGCAGGAGAGAGTGCTTTTGTGCTTGAATGCTGCTTGACGGTTTTTCCCACAGGCAACTGGTTGGCCACTGGGAGAAAAGGATGCTGGACTAGATGGGCCATTGACTGGATCTGGCAGGCTCTTCTCATGCCCTTATGTATGGGATGATGAGAGAACAGGTATGTGATGGTGGTTCAGCCCTCAACATCTAATAGCCCTGCCCCTTGACTAGGACAGTGGCATGTCCATCTCCCACGATAAAACCTATGCAGGAGAAGTTGGTTCCATGTGATTGGGACCCCTGGTCTTTTTCTGGACATGCTGTTGCTTCTCTTCCTCCTTCTCCTGGCAAGGAGATGATCAAACTCATCATATGTTCACATTATTGTATTTCGAACCAGAATGGGAAACACAGTTCATTTTCAATGCCATCCCTGTCACCCCAATTCCCTGCTCTACGAGTATGCCCCAATCTGTAGACATGTAAAAGAAATAGTTGTGGGAATAGTGACCCCCAAGATCTGCTTATGTTTGGGTTTGTCTTCTTCTCAGGAAAGTATGCAAGTTGGATTTGCTTCCTAATCCTACGCATGTTGACTAAGTCATACTGAGTTCCATGGAACGTACAACTGCAGCCATGCAGATACATGACTATCCAGAGTCACTAATAAATTCCACTAAATTCAATGTGACTTATTCCTGGCCAGGTTAGCACTGAGTACTGAGTAGCGGCTGCCTTGAGTAAGAAAAGACTGTGGAATGAACCTTGCTGCACCTGTAGCAAGGTGTGGTCATTTTTTTCAAAGCATATCCTCACATTGCAAGCACTATAAGGCAAGGAAGATGTAGGATTAGACTGGGGATGTCCAGAACCAGTTCCTAAAGGACTAGTCTTGGACCTGGCATGCTTCCCAGAAATTGGTGTGTGCAAGCCTGCTGTTACTATTTGATATAAGCTTGCCAATTCCACACAGTATTGGGCTGTTCTGTCTTGGTTTTACTTTAGGCAGCGATTTGCTGGCAAGCTTTGAGATTATACTATCAATCTCAGTTTTCCAGCTGTAAAATGGGAGTAAAGGTTTATGAGAGTATGAACAGATTTAAAGCTCTAAAACACTGAACAGCTTGCAGCCTGATCCTCTGCAGCATTGGGCATGGCTAAGTTCACATAAATTAGCAGGTTTCAGATCAGAATGTAGACGGCATCCTGTTGTCATACATTTAGGCTGCAATCCTAAATACATTTTCTAGGGAGCAAGTCTCTCTGAAGACTTACTTCTGAGTAAACATGAATAGGATTGTGTTGTTATTCCAGTTCCACATGCTTGAGAGCACCAATGTAAATTGAGCCAAGCATGCTTAACTAAGTGTAGGATTGCAACCTTAAAAGGCCTTTCCAGACAATTCACATTAGGAAATGGAATGCATAGTTGCACAGGATCAAGACAATGTTCTTAAATGTAGTTCTTGCATTGAAGGGGAATCCAAACACTTTTAACCAGGCTTTGGGCATTTGAATAAACACTGTCTTTTGAAAAGGCTTGTGATTGCTGTCCATTATATATATATATATTTTTCAGCTTGCAGAATTAATGTGCAAGTTACTTTTTCCTTACTAGAGCTATTTATATTTAAAACAATCTGGCATTTTAATTTTTTCGGTATGAGTTATTAAGATTTTCAATTTCATCAGTTTGGTTGTTTACAAGACAGTGAAAGGTGTATCCCAGTATATAAAACTAGGGAAACACAGGACTTTGCTATTCTGTTGTTCTTTTAATCATCTTGATAGTAGGCAAGTTTGTTTAAAGTTGTGTGTATTACGGATGGGCAAATCTAGGGCTGCCATATCTCAAAAAGTGAAAATCTGGACACAAAAATTGTTGAACTTTCTGCGGCCAAAGTTGTTGAGCTTATGAGCTATTTTTAAAATGAAATTCACCAAAATCTATACTTCCAACATGGGCTGCAATACATCTGGATTTCCCCAGACATTTCAGTGATTTCCGCTCGGACGCTGTTTACCAGCTATGTCCGGGAAATTTCAGACATATGGCAACCTTGGCAAATCTGTCACCACCCCTAGGAAATCTGTCACTTTCAGTTTCTCACAGTTTCTCTTTTTCCCATTCTTCAGTTCAGGCACCCACATTTCGACATGTTTGCATTAAAAAAAAAAAGTCCTCTTGAAAAATTCATCAGCATTTTGGTGCAAATTTCTCCTAATAGGCACATTTTTGCATCCAGTTTTGCCTAACAGACACATTTTCCCAAAGCAGTGTCTCCTAACAAAAATATTATTATATGTCTCACATTCATGAACATATGCATTTTATGCACACTTCAGCACATATGTATTTTTGCACACATTACTTGGCTAGAGAACTTCACTGCAAAATTGGAGACGTGAATTTCAAAGGATAGTTGTGTTTTGGTTTTTGTATACTTTCAGAAAGTGCAGAGTAGGGGGATTTGTCATTAAATGTGATCTGAATTTAATTTTCCCCACCTCCCTTTTGTGCATATGTATGTATGGGTAGATATACAGTCATACCTCATGTTACGTATGCTTCAGGTTACGTGTTTTCGGGTTACAGACAGTGGGAAACCCGTAAGTACCAGAACAGGTTACTTCTGGGTTTTGCCACTCACGCATGTGCAGAAGTGCCGAATTGCGCTTTGTGCATGCACAGAATCACCGAATCCCGCCAACGCAGCGCTTCAGGATGTGAACGCTTAGGGCTGCGGATGTGCCTCTGTCATGGATTATGTCCACAACCCGAGGTTCCACTGTAGAGCATGTTGTGGCTAAGATGTACATTGAATATGTACTTTAATTTATTGAATCTGTGGCACCAAAAACAATATGTGCACTTTGCACTCCAAAAAAACAAACAAAAACATTTCTTTCTTTTGTGTATTTGACCTGCCTTGATGAAATATCTCTTTAAATATCTTTTAAAAATTAGTATAAACCCAGGTGTTGTTTTTTTAAAAAAAATAGGCAGTTGATAAATTTCCATCCATTAGCATAAATAGGCAGAATGTTCGTCCAGCAATACATCACAGAATCCAGGAACATAAGAAAACATTTCCCCCACCCCTCCTACTTTCTCCCCAAAGGGAGCAACAGGTCAGTCACATGGAGGGGAATTATGAGTGTCTGTCTGCATCAATTGAAGACTGCAGATCAAAGAATAAGTACTTCAGAATCTCAGAATCTGAAAGCTGGAAAGAACATAGAATAAAACATATTGGAGGGAACACAACAAGTTAACCTAGTTATCTGCCTTTGCTGGACGGTCAGAGAGCTGTCATTTCAAGCCTTACAGATCTTGTGAATGTGGAATTGGATTAATAAATATTTGATCTGCTCATGGGATATATGCAAAGGGCCCTCTAATGCCTTAGAGCAGTAAGGAGCAGCTGAGAGGTGAAAGAGTTCAGGTTCTACATCATAGTAGGCTTTTATGCCTTGTTGATATGCAAAAAGGAACCTATGCAATTGGAGACATGCAATTTTGTGGATGCGGTTCAGTTTTAAAGATTGAGGCGTTAAACAGCTGCAAAAGGCAGGGGTTACAGCTCAACATACTTACTTGCATTCTTCTGCTGGTTGCCTTTTGCCCAGCCAGGGTCTTTTTGTCTTTTTGATTACAGATCTTGTAAATAAAAAGGTTGTGGAAAAAATGGAAGGTGAAACTAGGGTGGAGTTACAAAGAATTAAATATATGTCTCTGTTTCCATGGAGGCCGCTTTGCATGTGAGTGTGTTTCTCTGTGCTAAGGGTGTGCTATTCTAACTTAGCCTAGCCCTGCCCACTACTGGAATCCCTCCCTTAGAAGATTGACACAACAATGCCTGAGCTATAATAGATGAAAAGAGTTTGCTACTGTTTGACAGCATTGTTTTTCTGTGCCAGTTTTCAGGGCACAACCTTCCGCAGGTGGCTTGCATGCATAACTAAAACATCTTATTCCAATAAAAACAAACCATTAAAACATCAGTTTAAAAACATTTCACAGCCCAACAGAACACTCAGATTAGAATAATTTAGACAATTTGGAAGAAGCAATTTAAAAAACAGCCACAGTGTAAACCATTAAATAATAATGAAGTCAGCCCAAGCTCTCAGCACAAAACAAATGGGGTTTCACAGCCTATTTAAAAAGCAAAATGAACATATCCAGGTTTATATCCCCTTGGGAGGGGATGCCACAAATATTCCACTGAATATTTGGTTCAGCAGCTGAAGCTCCCTGTATCAGATCTTCTGTTTACCACCGATTAATAGTGCTGTGGACTCACCCCGCCAACTGCCCCCAAATTAATTATAGCACACACACACCTCACTGCAATCCAAATACACCAAGTTTCACAATTTACCATTTATCATGTGGGGGACTTGTGTGAGGGAAAACTTAAGAGTCTCTTAGGAAGAAAAATGATCAAACAAACAAATGATTGAAACAAAAAAAGTTTGTGAAACAAACTGAGTCAGGAAATGTATTCTTTCAGGTAGAAGTTAACTTGTTTACTTTAACCAACCATAAGATGTCTTTATTTTATCAAATAAAATATTATTTGCAAGTTAACTCTTGTATTTCATAGAAGCATCACTTTTTATTTCTTGTGTAACTATGTTCCCTTTCCTCTCGAATATCACTTGCATAGTTGTGTAACTGAGCAGAGCAAGGCTTCAAGCTTCACAAAACAATTTTTAGTAACTGATTTGGATTGCTCCTTAATACAGATGTGACTAAAGCAGATTTCATAGATGTAGAGAAGAGGGATCTGTGTGAGGAACATAGAGTGCCTTCTGAATAATTTGATGATCCCTACTGATTATGAAAATCAAATTAGTAGTAATTGATGTGCATGGCACACCTTTCGCCAGAAGCTGCAGTGCTGCTTCAGCAGACAGAAATAATCATAATGTAAAGGAACAGTGCGCTCATAAGAAACAAAGGCAGAAACTGTTATGTAGTGAAGTTCACACTGGGCCAGCAGGGGGATACTGTAGATAGTTTTCACTCAGGTCCACGTCAGTTATTTTAGGCGGGAAACTCTGGGTTGTTGTTGCTGCTACAATGTTGACAGCCGGCTGCCTATAAAAGCAGGCCGGCTGAGCTGTTTGCTGTTCAGTCTTCTGTTCCAGCTTACAAAATAAAGAGCTGCTTTGGAGAAATCGCTGTGTCGTCTGCCATGTCTACCCACTATTCTACAGAAACTAGGAAAGGTTTTGAGAGCATGGTGGCGCTGAGATCGTAGAGAGCTGAATTTTTTTGGTGGGTGGGGGTGGCGGTTCTTGTGTAAATTATTCCAAATGGCTCTATCCCTTCCAACCCCCCCCCCAAATTCAGATACTCTTAAACTCAAGAATTGGGAATGTAAAATGATTACCTCCATACTAGTAAGCCTCAAGACTAGTGATCCTGATCACAATTACTTAGGATGAGTAATTGCTACTGATATCCATCCACTTAAATGAGGGCCAAACGAGACATGTTGCTGAGATGCATGAATGGTCTTTTCACATTTTTACAAATAGAAGCTGCACTCCTCACGCCCAATCTGAATTAAGACTGTGGTTGCAGGGTGATTAATGCATCTTATCTGTGCTATTCTCCTGATGAAATAGTGCCCCATGCAAACTGCTATTTTTTCCCATCGGGTCTAGATGTAGGATCGAAGTGCCTCTCTGTACACTGATCTGCCCCATATCAAACTGAAAGTAGGATGACAACACTGTGAAGTATGTGGGCTGGTTAGTTACTGCATGTCTGACACAGATATTTCTGCTATCTTACTGTTTTGTGATATAAAGCTCAGAACAGTAAGGAGTACTTGAGTTGCACACTTTAAGTGTATTTACTCTCAGAAGCATGACCCACTCAATACGATGGGACTGAATCCCTAGTGAAATTGTAGCACCCTGCTTGTGGTTAACGCTTAGCTGGAATGAAATATTCAACGCAGCAATAGAGAAATTAAAATAATAATTTGTCAGACAAATAAATAAGAGACACAGTGGTATATGGTTACCAAAGCTCTGCCCACTCCAGCCCTGATGGCCAGCACTTATATTTCCTCAGCCCAGCCCCCTTGCTCCTCCTTTGGCTGCCTCTGTCCAATCAGCCTGGTTGAAATTCCTATTGGCTGTTTGCTAGAACCAATCATAAAAGATACACCCATTTCCTATTACCTTTTATGGGAGACAAAGAGCTATATTTCCTTCTATCTATAAATGGCAAACAAGTAGCCATATATCTTACATTTGCCTCAACAAGGCACCTTAATTACTAGATCACCTCTTGCCCTTCTTGCCCTATTGCCCTCCAAAACAGATGGTTAATGGTTTTAAATTTTTATCTTAAACAGAGATCAGAGATCTTGGGTTCACATTCTCACACATCATCAATGAAATAAGAATCTAACATAAGAATCTAACATTTCTTACTTTCTAAATCCTTTGCATAATTACATTTAAGCCAATATATTTCATACATAACATATATAGATTTTTAGAAGCAAAGGCCTTTTCAAAGTAAAACTTCTTCAGTTTACACCCCCCTTTCCTGGCCAGCTGCTTTTCCCATTAGCTCTTGCCCTTCAACCTTAGGAATATGTGGCTAAAGTCTCTAATGGGAGGCACATGGTATTATATTTTGTTAAACAATGAATCCTACTATTTACCAACTCTTAATTAGTGCTTTTGCAGCTTGATTGTATTCTGTAGGGTCAGTAACCTAGTAACCTTTGCTCTCAGCCTGTAATTCCCTTTTTACAACTTTGAGAATTTTGGCTCCTGCTATAAATCAGGGGGCCCTTGTCCAGGAGGATAAACATCTGCCAAAGCCAGCTGGTCTTCTGCCTGGCATAAAAACATCTTTAAGCTCATTTTTAAAATACAGGCCTTGATCAGATGCCTCAAAATGGCCCTAGATTGCCACTGACAATGTTTTGCAATTCTTCTTTACCTGTGGTTTATATCTCTGAAAATAATTTGAACTGTGATAATCTTTTTGCCTGTTTCAACTTTAACAGCAAATGCTTTTAAAAAGTTTCTCAAAGATCAAAGGATGTAAGTGTGCCATTTTACTACTTTGCAATTCAAAAGCATTGCTATAATTTTGATATACCTGTCTTATACATGTGTTGGTTTTTCAGAGGTTGGTTTTGCAGAGACTTGAATATTAATTCCCTCAGCTGTGGATTCAAGAGCTCTGGGTTTGAATTATAGCCATTGGGTCTGACCTGTAGTCTGTTAATGGCCCTTTTTATTTCTATGTTCAGCATCCTAGCCGCAGTACAGATGTCTTTCCCGGTAAAACTACAACTCTTGTTGCCATTTATATTCATTAAGGATCAGGCTGTTCCAAAGATTTATATTATAAACATTGCCGTAGCTCTCTAATTCAAAGTACTTTTATTATTAGGCATTTCCTAGTAGATGTTGACAGGCTTTTCACTATCTAACTTTGATCATCAAAACATATATCGTCATCTTCTACACTCTTCTTGCAAACCCCCAGAAAAGTACTGCTGTAATATGATTATCTCTCCCTTTTCTGAACATCTGATTACTTGTCCAATATGTTTGATGCTACCCAGCAAACCGAGAAACTACATATTGTAATGAACAAACAGAAAACGTTGTGTGTTTGATTCATTTGTCTTGACAATATTTATACACTGCCTTTCAAAATTAGTTGTCAAGGATCATTATAATAGTCAATCAAGACTAAACTGCAAATCTAGCATTGGATTGCCAACTATTGATGTTTTATTTTATTTGAGGTTTGGATTGAGGTGTCTGTATACCTGAGCAATGGGGCCCACACAAAATGCTCTGCTATGTGAGGCGTACAACTACTATATATACTTATGAGTCTCCTGCCACCAAGCAATACTGTGCAAACATAACACCAGGCCTCCATACTTTGCAACACAATAGAGATTACATTTGTACCATAATTAGGAAATAAGCTACCTGCACAACAGGTAGCTCCTCAAAATGAGCCAAGCCATAGACTACAGGTTCCACATATATTGTCTTTGGTCAAGAAATTAAGCATCTAGAAGAAATCGCTTTGGAAGGAGAACACTGAAGCTGAGGCTAGTCCCAATAATGGTGGATCCATGACCATCGTTCAGCCCAGACACTGAGATCCAGCACTGAGGTCATTCTAAGCAGCTCCCTCACTGTGAGAAGTGAGGTTACAGGGAACCAGGCAGGGGGCCTTCTTGGTAGTGGCGCCTGCCCTGTGGAATGCCCTCCCATCAGATGTCAAGGAAATAAACAAGTATCTGACTTTTAGAAGACATCTGAAGACAGCCCTGTTTAGGAAAGTTTTAAATGTCTGATGTTTTATTGTATGTACTCGTCTTTTAAAGCCATCTATTTGGTGACCATCAACAAAATGCATGCAGCCAAGGTGGTAAGGATGAGGTAGGGGGAAAGCCCTCTATTCTCAAGGAGGGAAGCATACGGAAAATGCAAAGAACTAAGCAGTTTCACTCACTGTCTTGTAACACGCATGCATAAGGAATGCTGTTCTTGACCCAGAGCTGACACAAGACATTGCATTTCCCAATTCACCCCTTGACCCTACTTACTTTTCTCTCCCGCCACCTCCCGCTCGTCCATTGCTTTGTTGCCACTAATGTGGCAGCAGTGCTTCACGTGTCTTGGCCTCCAGCTCCCCCTGTCTTCTGTCTCACTCTGAAGACCCTTCAGAACAAGGCATTTCACTCTGGGTGACCCAGAAGATTGCAGCCACAGTTATTAATTCTTTTTGAAAATAATTAAATTTAGCCACTCTGAACTAAATTTACAAGGATGTGCTGGCAGGTTGGGCCTTGCAGGTCAGGGGAATCACCCTGCTTGCACAAAGCCTCCTGGCTGCTTTGTTGTTTGCCTGATGAAGAGGAGTTCTTCCTCTTTTGCTTAGCTGGGCAGCTGCCCACTGCCTGTCTAAGCTGATGCCTGGTTCCTTTTTGCTACTCATAAGTGTCAGCCAACAGTCAGTGAAGTGGCAGAGGAACCCCTCCTTGCTGCTGCTCTTTTGCCTCCTGACACCTCTAGTAGTCTCTTTGGGTACAGCATGTATGTGCAACAACATTGAATATTTTAATGTATATTGCGTACCCTCCAACATACCCCTCAGTGAAAAACCAGGACACAGTATTCTGGGGCCTCACTGACCTGCACAAGATCATGGCCCTGAAAACAGCATTTGGGGGGGGGGGTGTTGTGAGATTGCGGTGTAAAATTGCAGCACCCAAAATGGCCGCCATGCTCTCATGGGAGAAAACGTGGTGTTCCTTGAGGGGTATGATGCTGCTAATAAAAACATTGCAAATAAATACATTACTGGTGTGTGAGAGAGAAACAGCAATTGTGTGTGTGAGGGGGGAGAAGGCTCAGCTTTTTTCCTCTGCCTGGCAACTTACATCCTGAAAACGAAAAACAACAGCAGCTGGTTGTTCCCCGCTAGCTGCTTGGCAACCCTACCTGTGTATGTCTCAGCCAGTAAGCAGTTTAGAGCTCTGCATGCACAAGGGCTTCTATGTTCTCTTCCATAACCTTGGCGTTGCACTGAGTACAATAGAAGCATACAGAGTTTTTCCCGAGGTTGAGGGCAAAGAAAAGGCTCCTGCATACACCAAACTCTCTGAGCATACATATATTTGTGCTTTGTGGGAATGTACAGGGTGGCAGGAGAGGATATATTGTTTATTAATATCCTTTCTAACTTGCTCTAGCAAGTTCCTTTACTTAGCAGAATCTACATTCCCCTTCTCACACACAGCAGAAATCTGGTTGCAGGCTCGTTAGAACCTCTTACTATTATGCAATTCAGTCTCCCTCAGATTGAATTGTATGTTCCTGGTAAGATCCCTCCTAAAAGAATAAAGACACCACAGTCTTATTCATAAGCAATAAAAAGAAAGTTTACTCATGATCAAGCAGAGCACAGTGTGATACCTGAAGGCAGGCTTTAAAGTTACAAACGTAGACTAACAGGTTTATCCCATAAGGGAGATGACCTGGGGGAATGCTTGGCTGGCAGCCAGCAGTTCATTCCAGGAAGTTCGCAGGACGAAAAGAAGATGGAAAAGAGAGAGTGTGGTAGCATGCCTTGGCCTTTTACCAGGTCTGGAAAGGTCATGCCCACCCACTAGTCAGAAGGAAGGATGCTCCAGGCCAGGAGGAACAGGAAGTTTCGACTGGCTGGACCAAACATTCCCTTGTATGTAACAAGAAATGTTGTATTTGACTGCTCCCAGTGGATTACATCCCACAATATTGATGTTCTTGAGAAGTTTGGGCATGAACTATATGCATCTTCTGAAAAGTTGTACAATAGTTGTAAAATCTAATGTCCCAATAAATGGGTAAAGTTCTGTTCCCAAAGGTGTGCAGAAGCAGATATTAGAATTCTATATAGATGCTTCCAAAGCCATGTGCCAATACATTTTTGAGATGCTCATTTTTACTAGCCACTGGCTGCTCTATCATTTAAAGAGCACACTTTTTAGCGTGCTTTTGCAGTTTATTGCAACACATACTAGATACTGAGCTTCTGGGATAAAATAAAATCCCTGAATCATTTTACGTGCAGTAATGAAAACTGCACAGAATTAGCCAGGAGCTTCGCTTTGGATGGCATTATACATAATTACTTGGCACATTTGGTTTATGACGGCTTATCGGGTAATTGCTAGATTATAAAGAGGCATGTCAGGTGGATTTGATTTGAATATGGTCTTCTAGCTCCACAGTCTCCTGCCTTCAACTGACCCCTCCCCCAAAAACCCCCCCACAGTAGGTGGTAATCAGTGAGTGATGAAGTATGTTACTAACACCTTAATCTACAATCTTTTAATGAATGTACAGATTTTAATGTAGCCTATGTGTAGAACACTTGCAGTATTAGTGGGAGCCTGTCCTGGGGGGGGGGGAATGGCTGGCACATTGAAAACTCCATGATTCATGGGGAAATATACTCAGCTGTAACCCCAATTGAAGAAAAAACAGGTAAGTGTGGCAACCCCAGCTTTACTGAGCTTTGGCTCTTGGTATAGGCAAGGTCCCAAGTCTCACACTCCCTTCCCATGGAGTGGTCCCAATCTGACCCTGGATGACCCAAGCTTGATCTGATCCAGATCTGGGGGCCCCTGTGATGTGATTTGGTGATGGTGGTGGAAGAAGGAGCTACACATATATCCTGCCTGTGCATCCCTCTTCCCTTCCTCATTTCCAGGCGGTCCATCACTGACACCACCAATTGCCCTGAATGGACCCTATCCAACCTGGGGTCATTCAGGGCCGACACAACCTAATCTGGCTGAATCCTGGATCAACTTGAAATGGCCTGATTCGGTTCAGGATCCAGCCAGATCCACTGCACAACCCTGGTGGAAACTTCTGTTCTCTTCAGTGTTGTGTCAGATGAGGAAGAGGAAATATATGACTCCAAGCTTTGTTGAAACTTGGACTCATAATGCTAAACCATGCTTTAGTGCTCTGTCCAAATGCAGCCATTATTGTGAGGGTCTCGATGAGTTGCCAGCATTGATATTGATATCGTCTGTCAATATTGCCTTAGAAGTTGCTTGACCTGAGAGCTGTGCTATGCATTAAGAGACTGAAATGTCATGCCTTTTAGTATTTGCTCATTTTGCATCACACAGTGCTGAGAGAGACAGCTTGGAGCAACATTTTCAGTTTTCTATTGATGCAAGCACATTAGTGGACTCAATAGCTAGAGTTAATGGAAATGCTTGCTGGCTAGTGGCCTTTTCTCATGATTTCTTCTAAAGGCTACATGTGAGTAATCCCATACTCACATAATTTGCCCTAATTTTTCGTAGTGGTAATATAAAAATGTAAAAAATATGACTTTCCACTATAGAACAAAGGGTCTGATCCACAGCAGATGTTGTCTTGCATCATATTAAAATATCCTGGGAAAACACTGGTTGACAAAAACATGGTTGATGTTGGTTGATGGCTCGTTTTTGTTTTTGTTTTAGTCCTCTACCAGTCATTTGATGGCACCAAGCAGGTTACAATTGCCTGTCATTTCAGTGCTCTGACTAAATAAAATGTGAGATGATACCACTCTGAAAAGAATAATTTTCATCAGCCAGAACATCATCACCGCTCATCAAAGTAGCAAACACAAACTCATCATAACAGCAAACCCAAATGCTGAGTGACGACAGGATTGATGCTGAGAAACAAGAAAGAGATCAACATGCTTGGTCCCTTTACTCACAGGAATCTCAGGTGGTGGTGGGTGGAAGACTCAAGAAACTCAATTTGCTTGAAAAAATGGAAAGAAGCATATTATGTAGCAACCTTTCTTAATAATTCCTTGATGGTCTGAAACCTCACACCGTTACAACTCTACTTCTCCTGGGGAACTCAACTATGATTTCAAATTGTGTAGATTTTGTGTGTGCCTAGCTTGAGGGAACATCCTTCTCCTCTGCCCTCTGCCCTATTCCAGAGCACTCTATACTGAACCACAGGAGTGGGAAACAGATGAAGGAGGACCAACAGGATTCATATGGGGACAAACACTTCACATGTGGCCAGTATGTTTTCCCCAACCTATTTATGTCTGTGCCTTTTACGTACCGTAAGTGGAATGAGAGGAAAAAGAAGAAAAGGAGAACTTCTGTCACAACTATTGCTGCCGCCTTGTCATAATAACCTTTGATAAGGTTTAAATGTTCGGTCAGGACAATTAAAATTAAAATAAAAGCCTCCCGCAATGATGATTATTAGCCTATTTTGGCAATGTACTTTGTTCAATGCTTTGTGATTTCCAGAACAGCTATGTATAGATTTTTATGTGTTTTCCCATACATCAAAATTAACTTATTATGGGAATAGGAATGAAATAGTCATGCTATGTGAAGTCATGTTTCCCGATAAGATTTCTAGCAGCTAAGCATATGTCCTCTTTTTCTAGGACAACTCCTCTTTTTCACGATGAGAGTCACCGTAGACATCCATACTAATAATAATAATAATAATAATAATAATAATAATATCTTTATTGTCATTGCCCCCTCTCAGGGACAACGAAATTACTTAGTTAAAATTAGTTAAAAGTTGAAGTAGGAAAATCCTCCTTTTTGCTTTTCAAAATATGGCAACCCTGGACTCTGGCATATCCCCTCCCTGCCTTGGTCAATGTATCAATGTGAAAGGGAACTTATTCCATGCCTGTAATTAAAATTTCATTTCTAAGAAAATGTAGCCAGAATTTCAAGATTATGAAGCAATAAGGCTATAAATTTTTTATTGTTAATGAAAAGACAATTAATTAGGTTCAGCTATGTAATGTTGGAGATATTTAATAATATTGCCCAGTTCTGTATGAATGTTGGGGGGGGGGGGGAGAAAATAGAAAGAGGCTCCCAGAAGGCTCACTCATTAAGAAAGGAGGACACAGAATAAATGAGAGAATGACAAGAAGAAAAAAATCAGAGTAAGCCAGAAATAATAACAAGTGATTGAGTGGTACCTTGAAAGATGAAAATGAAGATTTTTCTGAGTTTATGGTCCATTGTCTCTTCAGAGGGAGGATGGAATGTTTCAGGGCAATGAGTGACTTACTGTATGAGAGTTTGAAAGAATGGCAGGTTCCCCTTCCATTCCTGTTGATGTCCTCATAATTATGAGCCTTCTGAGATGATATCTGCATTTAAAAAAACCAAATCCAAATCTGCACATTAATTGAAAAAACTGCAAGCTAACTTGCCAAGAGCCAGTGTGGTGTGGTGGTTAGACTGTCGGATCAGGAGCCAAGAGACCTGGGTTTAAATCCTCACTCAGCCTTGACGCTCACTGGGTGACCTTGGGCCAGTAACGGCCTCTCAGCTTAACTTTCCTCACAGGTTGTAGTGGGGATTGAACAGAGAGGACCATGTACACCACCTTCAGCTTCTAGGAGAAAAAGGTGGGATAGAAATGCAATAAATATTAGCTACCTGTTGGATGAGATTGTGTCCTATAGAAGTTACTGGAATAGAAGGATGCAGATGACCTGGATAGGTCAACCCTGCTGATATGACAGAATAACTCCATTTAAAGCTGGCTCTGAAAGGGGTTGTAGTCCAAAACATCTGGAAATTACCAGGTTGGCAAAGGTTGCCTTCAAGACTCCAGGACGCTCTTACATCCAAAGGAAACAAAACTCAGCAGAGATGTCCCTGGAAATTCTCACTGCTCAGGGAAGCAGCAAACACCTAACAATATGTATTCCATCCACAAAGTCTGGCGTGCTATTATTCCATAATGGGACTTGTGCATGTGTTAGAGATAATATAATAAAATCATCTTGTTTAAAGACGATTTGGACCCTTCCAGGCGATGGAGCCTTTGATGAATCTTTAATGTTTATGTCATGGCAGCTAATACTGGGAACTGTTAACTATATTCTGTTTGGATTACAACCAGCAACAGGCCACAATGAAACTGTGTGTATGAGTAACCCAGAGCCTATGAAATATTGAGAGCATGCTCATTTCTATCCACTTGTGAAATATCCTGAGTAGCCTCTCTAAATTTATGGTGCTTACTTTGACTCATAGGAATAGCATTTTGTTCTGATTTATTAGATTCTCCTTTTTAAAAAAGCCTTCACACTTAGCACTTTGAAATAGGCTTCTGCATTCATGGTGTTTAATCTCAAATAAGCAAAATGTTTGAGGCATAGCCTCAAAAACATACAAACACCTAAGCCCACATGAAAATGATAGCAGCATACATTATTTTGCTTTCGGACTGCTTTTTGGAAACAGAGGTAATGTTTCCTGGTTGTGTGAACTGAGCCGATAACAAGGTCAAATTATTTTAGTAGAAGTTTTTCAATTCTTTTTTTTTAAAAAAAGAGGTTTGTTTTATTACTGTTGTATAGAATGCTATTTTTCTAGAAAAAGAGGTGCCAGGACTCACCAAGAACACGTCCCTTGTGCTCTTATAATGTAATAGTCAGCATAAATATGTAGCACACCTTACAAGATTTCCCAAACAAACAAGTTAGCTAACTAACAGTGTATACAAGGATGACATACATAAGAAAAGAATGGTAAAAACATAAGGACATTCTGTTCTTTTTGCCAACTAAATTCACCAATAAGTAAACTAAAAAAGCCATTTAAGGTGAAAAATGGTAAATAAGGAAAGAAATGTTTGATAAAATCTACCCAACTTAAATTGCTCTTAGATAACATACAGGTGGACTGCATCTTGTACTTTATCTTTCCAATAATGAATAAATAAACCCCAACAACCATATTGTTATTCCCCTTTAATTTTTATGAAGTTAGTCCATTTGATATTGTAGGCCAGTTTCTAGAACCTTAAAACTAGTCCCCAGTAAAGGGCAGGTTAATCTTCTTCCATTTATAACTGATAAATATCTGGGCTGCGATCATTTCCCTGTGGTCAGGAAATAGCACTTAATAATAATAATAATAAATAATATAATAAATGTTTATTGTCACTACACCACTTGTGTGCAGTGAAATTAAATGAGACCCCCCCCCCACCATACACTCAGTCTTGTTCGCACTCTGTGTGCTTATCAGAAGTCAATTATACCACTATTTTTTTCCATTCAGCAGCCCATCAGCCCATGGATAAAAACTGTTCTTTAACCTGTCGGTGCGGCTGACTATACTTCTGTATCTCCTGCCCGAAGGTAGGAGATTAAAGAGGTGCTGGCCAGGGTGTGAGTCGTCCCTAAGAATTTTCCTCGCTCTTCTGAGGCAGCGGTCTCCTGTTATGTCATCTAGCGAACTCCGGGGACAGCGCATGATGTCATGTGCTGTATTCGCCACCCTCTGTAGGGACTTCCTGTCCGTGGCTGTCAAACCTGCATACCACACTGTAATACAGTATGAAAGGACACTTTCCATTGTGGCACTTCTTATACATAACCAAAAGAGAATTATTAAAGGGCCCACCAATAGCTCATAACCAGTTATTTTGATTTCATTTACTATGCTGAAACAGAAATCCTCAACTTTAGGGCATGTGCAGAATATATCAGACATAATGTCATTCCTCCAACATTTATCTGTCATGGCCATAAATATTTGTGGTGCTAGATACTATCTGAAAACCAGTTTCTTTTCTTTTCTTTACGATACATACAAGCCGTAAACTGTGGAGTGCTTCCACATTTACTTCCATATTATCTGTGAGATATTTATATGTAAGTCATTTCTCCATTCATTTTGGTAGGAGTGTGTAATGGTGGCTGTGGAGATTTTATAAAAGTCAATCAAGTTTCATTTAGCTGGCTGCTTAGTGAACATCATTTAAAAATGTTGATGGTCTCTAAGTGAAACATGCCGTACAATACTAGAATTTACTATATGTTTAATTTGTAAATATTGGAATATTGGGATGCAAGAAGTACCTATCTTATTAATAATTATCTGTCTATCAAGCCATTATATTGCAGACTCCTGATCGGAATTAAATTATGATCTTCCCAGATATTTCCCAATAGCATTTATCTAGCAGATGTTTCTCATATTAAACTGCTTTGCAGGGTAGTATGCTGGGACTTAGCTTACTTGTATCCATATGGAAGATTTTAATAAATCATTGAGGCAAAGGTTGCACTGAAAAGGAGCAATGTCCTCGTTGGTCCAATATCAGAGAAAATATTTGAGATCAACAGATAGCGTTGTGTTTCTCTATTTTAAAGGCTTTATCTAGACCATGAAGTAAGATGGTTCAATATAGCCACCTAACTTTAGGAAGCTAAGAAAAGCTATACCCTGATTCCCAATTGGTTGAAATAAAGTTTTATCTTTAATTTTTGCTCCCCACCCTGGACCATAAGAAGTTGTCTTGTTCTCACAAGGTTCTCAAGTTTTGTTCTTGTTCTCAAGTTTTGTTTCCTCTTTTCCTTGTTTGGGAATAAGTATAATTTTTGCCATTTCTTATCTTTGGTGGAAATTACAGGTTTGTAGTACTTCAGTTAAAGTGTTTAATAAAGAGATAGTGCTGTGGTTAGGATTAGTTTAGAGCAGCAGACATCTGAACGTTGACTCTTATTTCTGGCACGTTACGCAGAGCTGGTAAAAAAATAAGTCCTACTTTGCCTTTCGAGGCAAAACTCTGTTTTCGAGGTTACCAGCATGAGTTTGTCCAAACTGCGGGAGGCAGTGGAGGACAGAGGTGCCTGGCGTTCTCTGGTCCATGGGGTCACGAAGAGTCGGACACGACTAAACGACTAAACAACAACAACACTTTGCCTTTCAAATAACCAAGTTTCATTTTCTCTGGCCTCTGTGGCTCGTACCCGTCTATGTGGGTAGGGTTAGGGAATGGTTGCTTAGTTCTCACAAATAGTAGATGAAGTGGAAAGCAAGTCTGACTCAGTATTTCTTATGTATAAACAGATCCATGGCACATAGAAACCTAGCAGGTCAGCGAGAAGGGCTTTACACTTCTCACTATGTCTACCATGATTTTGTGCACGTTTTCTCTGGACATTTGTATCAGCCATACATGAACTTGAAATTATTAGCATCTAACCGCTCTTCCACCAATCTGTCTCACGCAGCAATATTGTTAGTTCTCGAGTTGTTATTCAGTGTTCTTATACCTCAGCCTGCAATATAATGATCCATTGGAAGGCCAGCTGGGGCTGCCTCTTCCCTCTGCATCACATTAGGCATGTGGAGTGTTTAGGATGCGACATATTTGGAGACAGCAGTAAGCTGTAAATCTCTGGAAGCTGAGATATATGATGTGTATCTTGGCAGTCTCCTTATGAGAACATAACCTGGCTTGCTCCCAGTGTGAAGAAGAAGAAGAAAACATTGCAAATGTTTCAACAACTCTGTGCTTCACTGAGTTCTAGTACATGTTTTGTGTGCAATGCACCCAGACGAGTTATTTTGCTCCTGCAGTTTATTTTTAAAAGTCTCTTCTGTGTTTCAGCTTGTAGAAACTCTGCTGAATCATAGCTTGGGAAGTCTCTCTTTTCAGTCTAGTTCTTTCCACTTCTCTGTAAACCAAATAAATAGGTGACCATTCTTTGAAAAAATCGTAGGTTCTCACACATAATGTCTTTGTATCCTAGGACAGGAATGGGAAATCTCAAGTTGGGAATAAAAGTGGCCTTCCAGGTATCTCTCTGTGGTCCTTGGGACATTTTCCAGGTCTCATTCCCTCTCTAGCTCTCTCTTTCTCCAGGCCAACCCCCTTACCAATTATGTTTTTCATTCTCCTTGAGTGTTTTTGAACTCTGGTCGTGTTTCTTGCTTGTCTGGATGGGGGGCAGAAGACATATGCCTGCCCCAAAGGGAATATAGGCCTTGGTTGGAAAAAAAAAGTTCCCTACCCCTGTTCTACAATGGCAAAGCTTGTGTCATGTCAGCTGCAAAGAGACTCAGACTAACAAAACAGAAGTTTTATCATGTCTTCTTTTCTTCTTAGCCCGTGCAAGCTGCCTCCAGCTTTGTGGGAGCCCTGGGGGGGGGGGAATGTGGTTTGTCAATAGCTCGGTCCCCCTTTGAAGATCTCATAATGCCCCCGAGCTGCACCAAATCAAGAACAATGCAGGGAATTAAATAGCTGGCTAGATTTAGCTGCTTGACCATGCCAGGCCTCCGGAAAGCAATTTAAGGGGGTGCAGGACAGGGCTCATCAGGGGGCCCTGCCAGGATGTTGAGGCTTTGGCAGCTGCCAAGGATGTTAGGTGTTGATGCCAACCCTTTCCCATTACTCTCCTTGAGGTAGCAAGAGGGGACAGAAGGGATGTCACAATGCAAGGAACACGGAGTACTATGTTATACAAAATCAGACTATTTTGTTTGTCTACTATGATTGACAGCATCTTTACAGGGTCTCAGGCTGTCAAATCTCTTCTCCATCACCTGTTCCTTGACACTTTTATTAGAGGATTGAACTTGGGACCTCCTCTATGCAACGCATCTGCTCTGCTAGTAAGTCATGGTTCTTTCCGTAAAGTGCTGGATGCAAAGGGATATGATTAACCTGATGCTTTCATAGTCACTCCATTGGGAAAGAGAGTTACTGACTGCCAACAGCTTTTTCTCTTTCATCATGTAAGTTCAGTGTTTCTGTATCCTTCCGTAGAAAAGTGCAGCCGGAGGTAGGATTAATATTTCTAGAATACATCACTGAGCTAATCTGGAAGTCCCTTCCAGTTCTCTAATTCTGTGTGTGGTGGTAGGGCAGCATCCCTATATAAAGCAAACACAAATGTTTCAGGAGCTGAGATTAATAAGGCCCTTTTACACTTTGTGAATCAGATATTATTCACTGAGCTTGGGAAATAAAATGGAGCACTTGTTTTGCTGTGGAGCTGAGCTGCCTGGTTTACAGTTCCATCATCCATAATGCACAATATCTTGCCCAACACATTTTTATGGTGCTGTTAAGAGAGCTTTTAAGAGTATTGTAGCAAAGCTGTCAGACAAAGTCTGAGCAGTGCACACTTTGGCAAAAGAGTACAAACAATAATTATTAATTTTAATTGCTTTGTCCATCCTGAAATGTTTACTTTGTAGATCACTCCAGTGTCTCTGCAAGCCTCTGGAGGAAAGGATCTTATGGCAGTCTTTTTTATGATATGGACTGAACATTGATAATGATACTGGTAGTACTTTATTTTGCTTGTAATAGTTCCCCCACTGCTTATCTGCCAGATCTCGGAATCTTTCCCATCTCTCTTCCTATGAACAACTATCTATTCTGTACTTAGTGTCCAAGATTTGACAATGAATATGGGAAACCTATACCAAAGGAGACGATGGAAACAGAAATATAATAATGCTACTAGAACTTTCAAAATCCATTCACATTTGTTTTCTTAAGGCTTCAAGCTTTCTATATGTATTTGGGAAACACGGTCCTTTTATTTGACCCTTGGGCCCACCTCAATTTTCTTAACAAAGCTATTAAGATAAGCAACAGCTTTTGAGGTTTCCTGTATGGTTCTTATGACTCTGGCAAAATTGGCAAACATGACTACTATACATGATGAAATATTTCATAGAACAATTGGAAGCTACTTCTTTTTACTTCGCTTGAAAATCAATATAAAATTCAAATGGTACTATAAGCGCATCAGTTTGTGCAGGCGTAGGCTTTTTTTAAACTGTCAGACTCTTAAATAACATTAACCAATTAACGACCAAACATAAAAGTCTCATTAGCATTGGCAACATGACATCACTGCTCATCATTCTCTTGGTAGGCAATTCCTGGAATATGAAAGGGTTTTTTCAGGTTGTTTTTTTTTTTTTTGCCATGGCCGTACTTAGATTGATGGAATGATTTAATGCATCCCAGGAGCCATTTGACAACACAACATGTCCTTTTTAGATTTTCCTTTGAGCTTGTTGGTCCGAATCGAAAAAGAACAAAAGGTGAGGACAAAACAAGGGAGTCGTGTTTTATTTTTTGTCCAGGGAATAATAAGATGGACAGAGTTTCTCTCCCCACTCCCCTTTAATGATGCTTGGTGTCTCCCTGCTCAACACTTAGTTATATATATGGGCTGTTAAGTGAAAAAGAAATTGAGAAGAATAGCAATTCCTGTAGCTCTGATCTCCCTGTGGGCCAACGATAGTCAGGATGCTCAAATGACCCTGGTGGGTGGCAACTGATCTCTCTCCAGTCCTTTGACAGGGAAAGCAAGCTCTTCATTGCTCCGGGCTTTGTTGTTGCTCTCTGGAATGGCATGGGACATGAGAAAGAAGGGAAGGGAATATACAGGTCCAGATTAATGTCACTTTGCCATACTATATAACTGAAAAACTATGGCATAATTAAAAGCAAGGAGCTGCAGCAGACTCCCTGCAATCCACCCAAAGAATGATTCAGCAACTGCCAGAGAAAAACAGCTCCGAATGGCTGCATTTTGGAGTTGAAACTCTGTTGTTAATGCTGTGTCACAGGACTACGCAAAAGCTTCACTTAATCATGATCTGCACATGCACAGTTCTGTGTGATGTGGGCCTCTTGGCAGGGCTGTTACCTCTAACATCTTGAGAATGTCTTTAAGCAGACACACGTTTATCTCTGTAAGCAGCGAGTCATCCTTGGGAGAAACAAGCTTTTCATTTTTTCTTTTTTAAAAAAAGATTCATATAGCAGTCACTTTCTGCAGGATGGTTTGAAATGGCATCTCTTTTTTTACATTTTAATTAATTAAGAGTGCTTCTGTGTTTGTACCCTTCAGTTCCATTTTCTGAGGGTTTGAACTTTCTCACAAACTGTTTGGCTTCTGATGGGTGTATGGGCTCTCTGAGGTACCTGAGAGGAAAAGAACGTCAGCAATGTTCTTTCTCTCTGATAGAAAATGGGCACAGGGTAGATCTGGCCAAGTATGTGCTCCAATGTTCCCCTGAGTTGAAAAATGTATTTATTGTAAATATTTTTAAACCATCCTTCAGTCACATTCTCCACTGCATAGCAGGCCTTGCTTTGCCCATTTTGCATACCTCGTCTGTATGGACAATGCTAGGTTTTTTTTACTAGTGCAACCGCAATCCACAAGAAGTATAGACACTGAGCAGACAACTATAACATCCATTTTACTGAGCTTCCATCTCCCACCCCTCTCTGTCTTGGGGAGATTTGTCACTTTGATGTCAATGGCATTTATGACATGGCAGTGAAATGAAATCTGTAGTTATGTTTCAAAGCACCACACAACCTTCACGAGATAAAACAGCAAAGAGCCCATCCTCTTTCGGCATTTCCTTGCCTATTCCCCCTCCTGATTGCCAGACTTTACTATTACACAGTGAAACTCAAATGTAACTATATATTTTGAGTTAGATTAGATCCTTCAGAGCTTCTCAGTGAGAGTGGAAATGCAGACACATAATTTAGTGCAACCAGCCAGCTGGCCTTTGGGATTACACAGGTTACCTGAAGAAATCTCCCTTTCCACATGAGACTTATGGTTTTGCTATATTGTCTGTTGAAATGAATGTATATTAGGAGAATAAAATAATAAAGGCAAAAGGGGAAAAAAAGGTTCCTCAGAGCCCCAGGTTGACTCTTAGCACCAGAGACTGCCTGGTGGGAACACTTACAACTTGGGCTTAGAACAATATCCCTTTCCTATTTTTATTTCCTTAGTGTAGAGCTACTAGCCATGATGGGTATGTTCTACCGCCATAGTCAGAGGCAGTTTGCATCTGAATACCAGTTGTTTTTTTAATCATAGGTAAGCAGAGTGCTGCTGCTGCACTCAGGTCCTGCTTTTGGTATTCCCATAGGTACCTGGTTGGCCACTGTGCCTATAGGATGCTGAACTGGACTGGCCTTCGGCCTGATCCAGCAGGCTCTTTTTATGTTCTTAAACCATACATGTGACTTCAAAATACTATTGGTTCTTTGATAACTGTCATCAATCATGTAACACAAGAAACTGCTCACTTTCTGCACAGAATCCCCCCTAAAAGCAAATGCATACAGCTTTGAAATGCTGACTTCATTATGCAGTGAGTTTGCTTCAGTGCAAGCACCAGTCTGAGTTCTCTTTGCTGTTACAGCAGAGACTATTGTAAAGTCCAAGAAATGATGCCTAAAGCATTACAAATGCTTCAGAAGGCAGGAACTAATTCGCACATGGATTCATTTTGTTGCATTGCTGTACAGCTTGCTGTGCAATGTTATAGAAGACTGAGAGGGGTTTAGGTTTTTATGTCTTTTTACAGCTCTGACATTCTTTGGTTGTACCTATTTCTTGCATGCATTCGTAAGCTGGCAGGCTTCGGTAAGGCGGCTGGGTTTGTATCATAAATGTTATAGTGTGGCAGGCTGTAAAC
Organism: Podarcis melisellensis; assembly: GCF_964234715.1. Taxonomy (NCBI): domain Eukaryota; kingdom Metazoa; phylum Chordata; class Lepidosauria; order Squamata; family Lacertidae; genus Podarcis; species Podarcis melisellensis. The sequence goes on from NC_138538.1 coordinate 62,826,774, forward strand.
CAAGGCTACAAGTTAAAATTGAAAGTTATTGTGTAACTTACATTATGGAACAACCTCTCCTAGGAGGTTTTTGCCAGTAGTTAAAGTCATCCTTGTTTACCCTAACATTGCTGGACTCTTGAGCAACCGGCTCATTTTCTTATTTACTGTGTGATGGTTTACTGTATGACATATATATTTCTTGTGCAGTTTAATTGGTTGACATTGTTGTACACCACTTTGATACATTTTGAGAAAAGCAGTACTGTACATAAACCAATAATAATAATAATAATAATAATAATAATAATAAGTTTATTTCTGCTGGATTGATCAAGAGACAGGAAACTGGAAGCTGCTTTGTGCCAGATTAGGCTACTTGTCCATCTGTCCTAGTATTGATTATTCTGACCAGTAATGGTTTTCTAGGGCATTTTTCACATCACCTGATCCTTTTAATGTTTCTTTATAAAGTGGCAATTCCAGCCTGAGCTCTATCCCTGACTTCTGGTCCCTCTCCAGTCGTAGGGATTTGTCTCATTGTATTTGCTCAAAAATTCTTACCACAGGGAAGTTAGATTGATAGACAGATATTTGAATAAGGCTTCATAGCAGAGCAAAGCCATCTCAGCCCAAGCTCGTTATTCTGCCCACTAGACAAGGTTGGGACCAGTTTACTTGCAATATCTCCTTAAATCAGGCAAAGTTGCTAAGACCTCCAGACACATAGGCAGGTCAGATTTATAGATTTCCTATGATGTACAGAGATCCCGTGTCTTTTACAGTATGATTATTATCTAAAGCTGTAACCATTCACAGTGGGTTTGCATGGTCTTTCTGGACCCATTATGAGATGCTGACATCTATTTTGGGCATTGCCTGGAAGCACTAGAAAGTGCATAGATGGTTCATTCATATGCTATCCCAACTTCCAGGTAACAAGTACCAGTAAATGGTAAAACTACTCAACTTTGTAATGTGAAGACTGATAACATAGGCGAAGTCTGATTTAGCCAATGTAATGTCTAGGTACGTTTAGTGGTACTTAGCTCTTATGTAAGCCTCTTTGGGCATTGGAAGTGGCCTATAAATTCTTACAATAAGCAATTAAATAAATGAGCCATTCTGAGAAGTAAATAGAAGCTCTGAGCCACAAGATGGGTCCCTTATCAGAGACTTTCTTCGTTGTGAGTCCCAACAAGCTTCCAGTCCGTTGGCTTCAGAGGTGCCACAAAACTGATAGGAGCCCAGCAGATTTGCTACTCTTGGCTTTGGAAACCAGCTTGAATTATGAGGATTCCATTTCATGTCATTTTCAGTGGTGTTAATGTCCCTAGTAATTAAATGTGCAATATGTTTCTGTGCTGCTTCAAGCTTACAATTAGTCCTAATGTAATTTCAGCTGAAGAAGACGAAAACGTACTTTTTATCTTAGAGAAGACAAACTGTTCCAAATGAAACCAATGAAAGATTTTACACTGCCAACATGTTTGTTTGCTCATTTATTTTGCTGCTTATTTTGTGAAGGTCATTGGTCCTATGTTCCACCACTGTGGCACCAAATGTGAAAGATGGCTGTTCTAATCCCTCTAAACTGTTAAGGATCTGATTTACCAATCCTTCTCCAAATGCCCTATAAATATACTTTAGTTCCTTTCCCTTATAATTCCACTGACACCATAAAAATGCTAATTAAATTCTCCAGCTTCTTGGGACAAGCACATTCTTCATCTTCCCCTGTAGTCTTCTTTCTGGTTAGAGATTTTATAATTAGGATCCAGCCAAGAGGATGGCACACACTTGCCTCCTCTAAAGTCTTCCTGCTTCCTGAGGTCAATTGCTTACTGCTGTCAGTCTGCCAGAAGCTATATTGGAGAAGTCTGCTCACCCTTTCGGTAAAGGTATATAGGATTGCCTCCAGATTAAACCTCTGAAATAATTTATATATAATTGGTGAACAGAGAGCGAACAACTCAAGGATATAGCTTGCCCAAAATCTTAACGAAAGAAACCTTGTGATTTTTTAAATTGCCATATTTTTAAGTCTGAAAAAAAATCGAATCTTAAATAAATATAAATACGAAACATAATCGCTTACAGCATATGAGGAAAAGCGGTGGACTCGTAATCTGGTGAACCGGGTTCGCGTCTCTGCTCCTCCTCATGCAGCTGCTGGGTGACCTTGGGCCAGTCACAATTCTCTGAAGTCTCTCAGCCTCACTCACCTCGCAGAGTGTTTGTTGTGGGGGAGGAAGGGAAAGGAGATAGTTAGCCGCTTTGAGACTCCTTAGGGTAGTGATAAAGTGGGATATCAAATCCAAACTCTTCTTGAGTTGATTCCTTCTTTGTTGCCAATTCCTTGCCTCATGTGATATGATCTCATCACCCAGTGAATGCGAAAAAGTTTCTACTGTGTCATATAATCAAAATCCAGGGCTCCCCCCCCCAGCTGGAACTCACCAGAACTCACATCTGGCATCTCTCAGGTGGGCGCCACTGCCATTATAAGAGAACCAGGGAGGGGTTCTTGGTGAGTTCCAGCACCTCGTGTCCTGGAAAAATAGCACTGTCAAAATCTATATGGATGTCTGAAGCTGGTTTCTTTCTGAAATGTCAAGTAGCTGTGAAGGTTGGCTGGAGGTCGAGGTAACTGTAAGGACAGCCAGTTAGATTACTCTGGTAATGTACTTGATAAGAAAAGCTAAATAAATATTTGTGCACAAGTACCTTGTTAAACACCTTTAGGTCAGAGATGGCTATAATACCATGCAAAAATCTGAAATAGCAATTCAGTGACAACATTAATTTGAGAGAGACTTTTGTTGTCTTTTATCTTTATATGCACCTATGTTTGCCTACACTAGATTCTAATGAATGAGCAAAAATGAATGGTCATCTATATATTCCACCTATAGTGAAACCCTACCTTGCGTTCAAGATAAACTGCAATCCCAACCTGTGCACACACCGTACATTTAAAATATATTTAAAGAACATTTTCCCCTCCCAAGGATCCTGTGAATAGTTTACCCCTACAATTCCTAGTTCACTTACAAAACCCGCAAAACAATACCCCAAGCAGCCTCAGCTTTTGTAGCTGGAGTCAGTCAGGGCATGAAAATGAAGTCATGAATCATTCAGAATGTACTCTATTTATCTCAGAAAGGCAGAGATCTGCTGTTATGCTCACTGATAAGCCATACAACTGCTGCATCCATGCTGCAGGCACAGAATTAGAAAATATATTGGGCCTTATGGGTCAGTCACCAGATTCTGTTCTGGAAATGTTACAAAGAATTCAGGAAGGAGTCCTTTGAAAACTCTAGCCAAAAGAACATTGACTTCCTATTCCAAGAATCTAGAAAGTCAAACACTCCCCCTCCCCCACTCTCCCAGATTACAGTAACTTCCCGGCAACTTTTTAAATCCCAGAAAAGATATATATATATATATATATATATATATATATATACACACATATATATATATATAAAACTTGTGAGGAAAAATGTTTTTAATCACTGATCTTTTGAAGAATATTTTTCATATCCAACATCTGTGAGGTTTTTTCTCTTTTGAGAAGTCCTGTACTGGATCCATTCCACATACCATGGCACTCTGATTACTGCAGCTGACAGCCAGATATGATGCAGAAAGGCCTTTTCTGTTTCCTGCATTTCACCTCCAAGGCAACTCTGCAAGAACAGCAGACACATTGGCTGGGGACCATTCTGTAATGTGGACGGTGGTGAGAGTGATTCAAATATGCCATTAAGAAGCAAATAAGTGTGTTGCCCTTTTCAGCTGTATACTGAACATTCACCGGATGAAGGTGTTGTTTGAAGAAGCCAGTGGAGGAAAGTTGTTCCATTCTGTATTCCTCAGTAGCATCTTGCTACAGTTTCCTGTCTCGTCACATCTTGTTTGGACTACAGTGATACGTCAGGTTACATATGCTTCAGGTTACAGACTCCGCTAACCCAGAAATAGTACCTCGGGTTAAGAACTTTGCTTCAGGATGAGAACAGAAATCGCATGGCGGCGGCACGGAAGCAGCAGGAGGCCCCATTAGCTAAAGTAGTGCTTCAGGTTAAGAACAGACCTCTGGAACGAATTAAGTACGTAACCAGAGGTACTACTGTATTGCATTGCGATGCTATCTTATTCTGGCTGCCCTCAGAAGTCTCCAAAAGTTCCAGTTGATGCAAAAAGCAATGGAGAGACCGCTGACAGGAGCTTGGGTCTTTGATCATATTAGCATATAATGGATAGGATTTTGGTGGTTAATGTGGCAGCCACATTTCTTCTCTATGAAATTCACTTTTATGCAGAAGGGAAACCAGCACCTAAAATATTGTGCTGTTCCCTTTATATATCAATATATTTACTTGTACTGTGGAGAAAACTAAAATATGTGGAGAATTAATGGGAGAACACAAATACCGGTACTCTGTTGTAGACTGATGAATGGTATTTTGGTATCAGTAGGCTCTTATTTCTCCTCCAGAAGTGTTGTGAATAATTTGATTTCCTCCCATGGAAGTCCAATTCCCAGCATCTTTTGGGGAGCCATGTGTTTTAAAATGTGCATTGAATGTGATTTAAATGTATGGTGCGGATCTGCCCTTTGTTGAAGGGGCCAGAAACAGATCACCAAGTGCACAATGGAGCCAGCCTCCTTGGGTAGGTTTCTGTGCAATAATGGAGAAATTCAACCGGAGCTGTTTTTCAACCTGCTGCTGATTTAGCTGGACTATAACACCCATATTCACATTGACAGCAAGAGAAAACATATATTGGGAGACTGTATTGAAGGGAAGAATTAGATTCTGAGCAGGCAAACTCTATCTGGCATATAATTTGTTGTTCTTAAACATATTGACTGAGTGTAGGCATCATGAATTTCAGTAAGGTTTGCCATCCTAGTAAATGCTTTTAAGATTTCAGCCTTAATTAAAATTCTGATTATGTTTCTATTCATTTTTAGCCTCTGGTGCTGCTAAAAATTCAAGTCTTTTTTTTTCTTAATAGGGAATACTAATATGAAGCCTTCTCAATCTGTCTTGTGCAGGGAAAAAATGTTTTTAACAGCATCACAGCACAGTTCAACAGGAAATGTGTTTTTCAGCATGGAGGGACATTAAACTGTGGGAGGCAGTGGAAGACAGGAGTGCCTGGCGTGCTCTGGTCCATGAGGTCACGAAGAGTCGGACACAACTAAACAACTAAACAACAAGAAGAAAGCCTTCAGGTGCTGCTGGACTACAAATCCCATCAGCTCTGACCACGCTGGCTGGGGCTGATGGGAGTTGGAGTCCAGCAACATGGAGGACCACAGGTTAGTCATCTTTGTGGTAATGTTCACTATCTGCCTGATAAAGAAGCAGGAGCCCATCAACCCTTTTGGAGATTCTGCATTGTCTTGGAGAGTGAAAGCTCCTCCAGTCCACAGCATTCTAGCCTAGTCAGGAGGCTGCTGAAGAAGGAACAAGAGGGAATCTTGAACTGTAGCCTCAACAAGGGCAAGAGTCCCTTAATCTCTTTCTGCAGTATAATTACATTGGCAGCAGCCAGGTTGCCAGCTGTCATTTTAACAGAAGTTTGATCTGCCACAATTAGTAGGTGATAAATGTTTGCCTCCATGGCCTGAAAAGATTTACCAGCTTATTTATGCATATCAAACCTGTTAAACAGACAGGCCAGGCCAGAATAGGGTTGTTGTTGTTTTTTCCTTGGCCACTTAGCAGTTACTGAAATGTTCTCTCCCAAATCTCTTTGCTGTTGCTTGAAGCTCAACCATTCAGCCTTCCTTCCTCCTGTCCTTTCCTCTCCTAAGTCAGAACACATCACCAGGCAGTTTAGTTACGCGCCCTTTTGCTGATATGCCACATAGGACCTTCTGCCTATATCCTGGCAGTGCCAGGAAGGGGCCATCTTGACTGGGTGAAAATGGAAACACTTGGGTCACTTGGTCACAAACCATTTAGTAAATTCATAAGCTCTCGTCAGCGGCAAAGACAAGGGATGTAGTTGAAAATGAACCTTCCCCAACAAATATTACATGCCATCATGCTGGGATTGCCAAAGTAGTTCCAGTGGGTGTGTATGCACCCACAGAGGCCTTTTCTGGAGCTTGCAGGGACCCCTTCTCACAATGAATTTAGGTTTGAAAGAAGCATTCTGTTATGTACTGAATTCAATAGGATCCAAAATGCTGCAGTCTGATTGGTCCTAGAACAATGCAGCAGTATGATTGGTCCGCAGGAGCCACCCAATCCAGCTCCAGGTGGAAGTGAATCCACAGGAGAATCCTGGAATTAGCCAATCACGTGTAGCCCATTGTGTAAATAATGTATATAAAGCAGATATTGTGGGGGAACTTCCATTTCCTCCTCACCACTATGAACTGAATAAAGAGCATGAAATCCACTCTCGACTCCAAGTATATTTCACATTCTGTTGTAGGTGATAGGCTATTAATTCCTCTTGTTTGCAAATATGCCCAGGAGCTTTGTGACTCCTTCCACAGCTGTGCGTATGTTACTGCTTCAGCTGTGTTGGCTACTGCTGCTAGATAGAATCAAGGTGTTAATGGCTATGGCCTGGGTCAAAGCCGCGAGTCATAATATACCCAAATTAATAATTAACAGTAATCAAGAAGAAAAATGGGAGGGAAAAGATGTTTGCTTTACAAACAAGGAGCTACTGAACAGGGAATTATTTCTGGTTCTTGCATATTGCCAAGGTCACACACACACACACACACACTCCACAGATCGGTTCTCTCCCTTTCTCCTCCAGTACTGCCACACTCTCGCAAGACCTTGAACATCTTGTCGATAATTGTTTCCATATTTGCTTGTAAAACAGACAGCCTTGGTGTACATAGCACTTTGCACAATATGCGCAGGCCAGATGGAGCTAACATAGTAATTGTCCAAGTGGGCAATCCGTCCCTTATGCTAGGATTCTCTGTACAGTGGTGTTTTGATGCGTGTGAGCAGATGCCTAAGCATCTGAAGTGAGCAGCAGCTAGACAGAGGGTCAAATGCCACTGGAGGCGCAAATGAGTGCGTCAACATGTTGCTTCGTAGTTGGCGTGTTTATAGCCTCCCGTGTGATGAGAGGGAGACAGTAATGGTGGTGCTCATCTATTCATATCTAGCAGGAACAGAATCAGAAGAAGCCTTCATTGTAACTGAGAGGAAAGAGAAAAGCTACCTGCAAGCTAAACAAATTTCTTCTGTCATTTTGTTGCATTTCATAATTAGTTAATTAACGTATGGATAAAGATACAAAGAGTTGCTCAGACAGAAACCTTTGCATACCCTCCAACATTTCTCCAATGAAAATAGGGATGTTCTACTCCATAATGATGATGATGATTCTCTGGGTGGCTTCCGACACATATAAAAACATAATAAAACTATATAAGGCTGCCTTCAGGTGTCTTCTAAAGATTGTATAGTTACTTATCTCCTTGGCTCTGTGGGTCACATAACCCCACACCCTTCAGCATTTCTCTGATGAAAATAGGGATGTCCTAAGGAAAAGTGGAAGCTTCTGGGATCAAATCAAAAACTGGGACGGCTTCTGCAAATTTGGAATGTTCCTGAAAAATAGACCACACTTGGAGGGTCTGCCTTTGCAGAGAAGTTAGTCCGGGTTCCATCTGGCTAACAGTCTTCTTTGGCGATCACTTGTAGCTGAGTAAGATTGTCTACCATAAACACGGTTTTAACAATGAGTGCATTAGTGACTGTGGAGGCCAATTCTGGATCCACGTCCTTCCACAGTGGGGACATTGCTTTCCAGGTGGGAGTTGATCATGGTGTGGATTTGCCAAGTGTGCCTTCCCCTTAGCACGTTTCTCCCTTGTGTCCTGAGTTCAAGTGTCTTCAAAGCCCATGACACCTTTGGTAAAGACTGTTCTCCAGTTGGATGGTGTTTATACTAATTTTTTTTTAAAAAAAAATGCCTTGAGACAGTCTTTAAACCTCTTTTGTTGACCACCAGTATTACGCTTTCCATTTTTAAGTTTGGAATAGAATAGTTGCTTTGGAAGACGATAATCAGGCATCCGTACAACATGTTATGTTAATTCATTTCTCTTTTGGCTCTTTTGACCTGGAAGACCTCATCCCCAGGTGGGTTTTTATTTTCAAAAGTAAAAATAACGATAGGCTGGACTCAAGGTATGTAGGCATAAACTCTTCACAGTTTTCTTCGGGAAATCACTTGTACTCTGATCTAAAAAGGATGTTGATGTTTACTAGATTCAGAGCAGATAAAATAAAGTACATCTTCAAGCAACACATAATTAACTTATAGAATTCATTGCTGTAAGAAGGTGATGGATTTTGTAAATTAAGGTAGTTCTAAAAGATTCAGATAGTTCTGGAAGAACATTAACTGAATTCATGCTTATTAGAGATTTTTATTTTAAGTGTAAGAGGGATCTTATTAGCTAAATGAAATGGTTGTTGCCTTTATACCATGCCTCTGGGAAACAAGACACTGGACTAGAAAGAATCTTGATTGGATTCAGCAGGGCTCTTTCCATGTTCATTCCTAGTGGACACTTTTTTCCATTTTAGGGATCATTACAAAAGGATTTGCACAAATCTATGGTACAAGCACACTTGGAATACTGTATAGAGTTCTGACTGCAGATGTTCAAAAAGACAAAATTGTAGAGCTGGGTGTGTGCAAAAAAGGGAAAACAAAATGCTAAATGTGCTACAGCAGCTTTTTATTTTTAACCTGAGAATGTTTGAGTATATTGAAAAAAAGCAGGTGCTTGATCCAAGAGGTGTTCCATTGCGAACAAAACTTGATTGTGCCAGAACCACCAAATTCCATGTATAAAAGAATTGGAAACAGAGCCCTCCTCCATCCCTAGTTGTACACACTCTTGTGTACAACTCAATGCCCTCCCACTGCTGGTTTAGGAAATGGTGTACACACTACCTTAGCCACAATCTGTTATCTAGTCTGTATCTTTCCCGCTGTTTCTTTTGGGATATTGTGTTTTGGTGCATTTGTTCCCAAACCAGCTTCAATCCAAATTGCTAAAAAGAAGGACTTGGTTGTGCTTCAACCCAGTAATGTGTATACACAGCCGTCGTATACACGTAAGAAGTTTCTTGGTGTACAAATGACTTTGAAAAGGGCCATTTCCCAAAACACCAAAACTGTGGTAGCAGGCTTTTGGTCAGATTAGTAGAACTATTCGAGACAGACTTTTCATATAGAGCAGAAGGGTTCTGAATAATTCAGAAATGATGACAAAATAAACAATTCTGGAAATGAAAACATTTCTGAGTAACTCTTGCCTGCAGAGGGCACTGGGACGCTTCCTCTGTAATTCAAGGTCTAAGAGTCATCTTTTGACTGGCCATGTAATTATGATCTAATGACATATAAACATTATTGTGCTGTAACTATAAAACCGGTAGACTCTGGCCACAGGGTTTGCTCGTTTTCCATCCAGATGCAAATTACATTTCAGATAAATAAATCACATTGATAGATATGATTTCTCATCAAGTCGGTTGTTTTATGACTTTCTGATTTTGATGATTGGATGATAAATCAATCCTTTCTGTTTCTATGAATGAGGGAAGTGCTAATGTCCTTCTTGAAATGCCCCCCTGGCAATGATGAGGCTGCCTAGAGTCAGTTGGCATATTAAGATGTGGCCAGACAGATGTTATTAAATTATATTCAAACTCTGATAAGTTAACTCCACTTTTGCACAACATGTACTGCTGTGCTTTGAAATGTTATAGAAACAGAGCTCCTTTGCACCATGCTGAGCCATTGGCGATCTCTTTTGCCAGTAACCTCCCTCAGATATTAGTCATGCTCCAAACAGTTCTCTCCATCTGCAGCCATTTACCAGTTGTGCTTGCCTTAAGCTAATGTGGTATAGGGTACATAATGAAATGACAAATAATATTATGTTTAATTATATCACACCTTTTTCTCTGACGAGGTAGGAAAGTGGCTTACAGCTAAACAATAACGAAGCAATTGGGGAAGCAATAATGAAAAAAACAATTAAGCATGAATGCTATATCCTGTACTTTTCCATGTATAAGATGCCCCCATGTATAAGACATTCCCCTAGTTTTGGGGATTCAAATTTAAGAAAATGGGGGGAGATGGCACAAAGTTGTTGAGTTTTTCTTGGGGGGGGGGTTGCCAAGGGTTTTTAAGCTTTTTTTTAGGGGGGAATGCTGAAAATCGCTCACCCGCATGCACCACAAAATCTGCCTCTCATCTGTCCTCTCGTCGGCAGAAGCTGAAAAACACCCGCCGGATTGCCGCAGCGTTGGCAAATCAACACCACCCATTGACCCAGCAACAAATAAAATGCACAATAGCCGCTGACAGCCACGGCAGCAACCAATCAAACGTCCACCCTCTGCACTACCCCCACTTTTTAGCATGACTTTAAAGGGAAAAAAACCTAATCTTATACATGGAAAAGTGTTGTTCATATATATACATTAATGTTATATATACATGGGTTTCAAGCCCCATGTTGGGCAAAAAGATTCCTGCATTTCAGGGGATTGGACTAGATGACCCTTGTGGTCCCTTCCAGCCCTATGATTCTGTGATTCTGTCTGTGATCCATTAAAACATACAGATCATTACAATAAAAACATCACAGGCTCCGTCAGTTCCCAAAAGTCTGTAGGAACAAGATAGTTTTCCCTTGCCTGTGGAAGGACAGCAAGGAGGGAGCCATTCTAATTTCTCTAGGAAGGGAGGTCCAAAGTCTGAGAGCAGCTACTAAGAAGGCCCTTTACCACATCCCTACTAAGCATATCTGTGACAGTGGAAGAGCCTCCCTCAAAGATCTCAGAGCCTGAGCAGGTTCTTAGAAGGGAACCTTTCTTTCAGAGAGCCTGGACCTAAACTATACAGGGCTTTCTAAGTCATAACCACTACTTTGAACTGTGCCCGGAAACTGACCAGTAGCCAGTGATGCTCTTGTAACAAACTCACTATAACCAGCCCCGTTCAACCATCTGGCTGCAGCTCTTTGAGCCACTTGGAAGTTTCTGAGCCACTTGGAAGTTTCTTTTCAAAGGCAGCGGCATGTAGAATGTACTACAGTAATCCAGACAGGATGTAAAGCTAAAGTTAAAGGTACCCCTGACCATTAGGTCCAGTTGCAGATGACTCTGGGGTTGTGTGTTCATCTCACTCTATAGGCCGAGGGAACTGGCATTTGCCTGCAGACAGCTTCCGGATCATGTGGCCAGCATGACAAAGCCGCTTCTGGCGAACCAGAGCAGCACAAGGAAATGCCATTTACCTTCCCGCCGGAGCGGTACCTATTTATCTACTTGCACTTTGACATGCTTTCGAACTGCTAGGTTGGCAGGAGCAGGGACTGAGCAACGGGAGCTCACCCCGTCGCGGAGATTTGAACTGCTGACCTTCCGATCGGCAAGCCCTAGGCTCTGTGGCTTAGACCAACAGTGCCACCCGCATCCCTGGACAGGATGTTACTGTGACCAAACCAGGCGTCTCAAGGAATGGGTGCAGCTGGCACATAACCTTTAATTGTGCACTCTGAGCCATCACAGAGACCTGGGCATCCCTGCTCAGGTGTGGGTCCAGCAGCACACCAAAACTATGAACCTGTGTCTTCAGGGGGAGTTTTACCACATCTATCACAGACCGAACCCCTATTTCCTGTTCTGCCTTCTGACTGACCAACAGCACCTCTGTGTTGTCTGGATTAAGCTTCACTTTGTTCATCTTCATCCAGTCCCTTACTGATGACAGACACCAGGTTAGAACCAAGACAGCTTTATTGGATATATGTGGACAGGAGATATGGAGTGTCATTGGCATATTGGTGACACCAAACCACAAAATGCTGGACAACCTCTCCCAGTGGTTTCACGTAAATGTAAAATAACATAAATAACATGGGGGGATGGAGCAGAACCCTGGGGTATTGCTCTGGAGCTTCTGACAGCGCAGTATTGTGTGGTTAGAATGTTGGACTAGGACCTGGGAGAACAGGGTTCAAATGCCCACTTGGCCATGAAATTGGCTGGGTGTCCTTGGGCCAGTCACTGACTCTCAACCTAACCTATCTCAAAAGGCTATTTTGAGGATAATATGGAGAAGGGGACAGCCGTGTCTTCCACCTTGAGCTCCTTGGAAGAAAGGAGGGAGATATGTGCAATAAATAAATAAAATCTTTCTGGCCAGGACTAGGCCTGCTATATTGCCAGGTGAGTTGACCTGTTTCAGGTGGTACCAAAATGAGGAGGAATAAAAGGGGTTGTATAAGCTGAACTTTTAAATACTTTTAAAAGCAGATTGGCTTCTGTACTTTCATTATTATTTCTACATTATCACACAAATAAAATGTGTGCTTGTTACATTATGGTAATGATCTTATTGTGAGATAACAAATAATATGCTGCTGGAAATTGTTTTCTGAAAATCTCATTTCTACAGACATATGGCTGGCATCCTAAATGACAAATCTCTTCTCGGCATCAGTGTGTGATTATCATCCAGCCCAACATGTCAAACTTGGTGAATGATGGCTTTCTTCCGAGGACTGACCCTAACCCTCAGGCTCTAAAAACCTTCTTTCTATTAGCTCCAGGGACTGAGTCTGTGCCAAAATACCTTTCTAGGATGAGTTATTATGAAATGAAATGTTGTTTATTTCTTCAACTTGTTTGTTCTTCATACTGTGACACCTGCAGCTGTGGGACTGAACATCTTTATGTTTCTGCTAGAATGAAGGTAAATAAAATCTTATCCAAAAATATCAGTCATAGCAATATTTTTGGCCACTGTTCTTTGCATAATAGTGATTCTTACTCTAAAGCAAAGGTCGCCAATTTGTGTCCCTCCAGATTATAATTATTACACTTTATTAATTACTTTCTAAACCACAATTTCAAGGCAATTTACACACAAAATAGTTAAACAGTTAAAAAGTCATCTATCTATCATCTATCTATCACAAGACTAGAACCTTAACAAATGGACTCTTGTGATGAAGGACTCATTTATGCAACTGGGAAAACTTGTTGGAACAAAAATGTCTTCAGTTATTTCCAGAAAGTGCAGTGCCTGTTATATATTGACAGGAATGCTATTCCAACAGAACAGGGGCAACCACACTAAAAGCCCTGCTCTGAGTTAACTGCAGAGCAAGCTTCTGAAATTTTGCAGGCCACAGTGAACTACTGTGTGTATCATGCAGTCTCTTAACTAACCTGGTCCCAAGCTATATAAGGACATACATTTTAGTACCAATGCCTTGAACTCGGCCTGGTAGCCAGCTGGCAGCCAGTGCACATCCCACAAACAATGTGTTATATATTGGGTGTGCTCATACAAGCTGCAGCCTCCAGGTCAACTTCAAGGGGAGGCCCAGAAAGAGCACATTGCATAATCCAACTGTGAGGTTACTAATGCATGGACAACTGTGGTCAATCTACAACTCCATCAGCTCCCGTCAGCATTAACACTCTAGCATTGCTTAGTGCCAGCAGTGAAGCAATAAGCATGCAGCAGATTGGCAGGGGTGGGGCTGATGTGTGTCAGAAGCTCGTCCTACATACGAGTAGGACCCTGGCAGAGACACATGCCCGACTGGCATGTTCTCTCCTTCCTGGTCGATCGTTCAGGAACTTCGTAAGCTTTCTTCAGCCCGAACATCACAACGACCAATGCCAACAGATATCGGCACACTTAGGGATCTGCAGAGTCTTCGCAGCTTGCGTGACAGACCTTAGCAACTCACCATTTTGGCTAATCTACTTTATTTGCATATAAACACACACGGAGCACTGCAGCATGGCTCCCTCTCTCTCTAGCATCAGACAGCAAAGAGAGAGTACCAGGGGCGCCGACTTATAAAAAATATTGGGGGGGGCCATACCGGGGTCCTGCCCCGGGAAGTTTTCTAAATTTTAGATGAAAATTAGTGAGTTTTAAAGTTTTTTAAAAGTATTTTAGAGTCATATGATCAACATTAGAACCCCGAAAACTCGACTCTCTATAACTCCACACTCCGGGAAACTCGACAAGCCTGAAACACTTTTTGGCTTTGAAAAAAGAAACAAAACATAAACACGCACGGTATTTTCGTAAAAAGCTAATTTAATTTACAGTAACAATTATGCTTATAGACTATTACAGAGCAGTGAATATATAGCTCTGAAAAGACTGAAATGATATTTAAATAAATCCTAAACTATCATTAAAAGAATAAAACATAAAATATTGCTGTCGCACGGTAATAGCACTTTGATTAATAAGTGAAATAGCTAATTTAAGCTTACTTTGAATAAGGCTGAGGGTTCATTAAATAAAAATAATATCTCAAAGTTAATGCTTTAATACAGTTAATAAAGTTAATACAGTATGCCTAATACTGTATGTAAATACTGTAATACTGTATGTAAATAACGGGCTTTAATTGGGTCTTACACCCTAAAAATATTTAAGTATTTGAAAATAACTAATACAGTACTATTGTAATATAGAAATACAGTACTAAACTAGTACTAATATTTTGAAACTGAAAATTTAACATTCTGTATGTATTTAATTCTCTATTTTATAAAGATTTTTAATATCTGACAGTGAGTTTGGAGTAGCCCAATGCAAAAATCCTGAGGATCCATGTGGATCCACGCTTTGTAACCACGTTTTTGCACCACTGTGACCCTAGGCAACAGTGGGTGCGTGATTTTTTTGGTGCAAGATGTAGCCATGGACATGCTATGTGATCTGATGGTGAATTTGGGGTGACCCAATGCAAAAATCCTGAGGATCCATGTGGATCCGTGCTTTGTAACCACGTTTTTGCACCACTGTGACCCTAGGCAACAGTGGGTGTGTGATTTTTTTGGTGCAAGATGTAGCCATGAACATGCTATGTGATCTGATGGTGAATTTGGGGTGACCCAATGCAAAAATCCTGAGGATCCATGTGGATCCGTGCTTTGTAACCACGTTTTTGCACCACTGTGACCCTAGGCAACAGTGGGTGCATGATTTTTTTGGTGCAGGCTGTAGCCATGGACATGCTATGTTATCTGATGGTGAATTTGGGGTGACCCAGTGCAAAGATCCTGTGGATCCATGTGGATCCGTGCTTTGTCACCACTTTTTAAATGGGGAGGGAAGGAAAAACACAGAAGGGACAAGAAGCACAAGAGGGGTGTGCGGAGAAGCAGCTGGCTAAGAATGCAGGCGAGGAGTTTAACGGGGTGGAGGGGAGGAAAGGAAGGCAAAAGTCCCCCCCCCCAAGCCAGCCCTCTCTCTCTCTCTCCCACCTGGAGCCTGCACGCAGTGTGACTAGGAAAGAATTAGAAGGAAGGACTCGATCCTTTCCTTAACCCTCTGCTTGCCAGGAGGGCAGGGGATTCCCTGCTCTTTGTTGAGTTTGAGCAAACGCAGCAACAGAAGCGGGTGGGCAGTAAGACCCTGAGGCAGAATGCAGGAAAGCCCCTGCGCTCCAGCGAGTCAGCTCTAGGGACCACACATTCGCTCAATAACACGCACAGAGCGAAATTTACGGTAATAGTTTTTGTTAAATTATTGGGGGGGCAGAGCCCCCCCAAACGAATTTTTGAGGGGGCTCGGGCCCCCTCAGGCCCCATGGAGTCGGCGCCTATGGAGAGTACAAAGGACAATAGTCCCACTTCACAGAACACAGTAACACAAACATCCTGTCTCCGTCACTTCCCACTCTGTGGAGTCAAAACATACTGTATACCGTCATGTGATAGACAAAAATCCCATGACTGCAATCATGGAGCAGGAATTCTAACAATGTGGTCATGGGAAGTACCATTAGAATATTGTAAAGGAAGGGGCTGCCTAATGCTCCATTGCATGAGGAAGTGATAAGCAGACAATGATGCCAGCAGACTGTAATAGGCGCTGTTACTGCAACCTTTCTTCTGTGGCTCCTGCCTGGACCGTGAAGCATACAGCATCCGCCGTGAAGCATACAGCCCTCTTTTGGGCTGCTGCTTATCGCTGGTGGCTGAGCAATGCTGCCTGCCTCTGGCATGCACCACTGCTGCTAATATAAGGGAAAACCTCTCTAACAGCTTATCAGATCCCAGGGCTTACGCAGGTATTATATGGGGCGTGAAAACAGCAGTCATTTTCTCACGTGTAGAATGCTGTGGAAGTCAGGTGTCTTATTTTCACTGCGGCCCTAAGGGAAATTTTGAGCATTTGACTCCATCTCTTCTTATATAAAAAAATCAACCAGGCTCCCTACAGGTAGGGAGGTGTGTGCTTAGATAGCACAGGCGATTACAGCTTAACAACTTCAAGTCGGGGCAGTAAATCAATGTTGTATGCTGTAGGTTTTTACGTTGATGCAGTTATCACCTGCCTCACAGGACTGACAAATCAAAAGAGAAGCAGATCAATAACACATGTAACTTGCTATAAATGGGATGTGACTTCTCAAAAGCTCTGTTTCTTTGGCAAAGCTTTTTGCTGGGACTTCTGACCAGATTCGAAATCTGGGTGTGCAACAATTTATGTGAAAAGTCTGGCCGGCTCACCAGAAATGGAAATGCTTTTATTGAATCCACTGTCCTCCTCATCCATAAGAGTCCATGCTTTCATTCTACAGTAATAGGACATTCTGTATACACTGCAGTGTTGTACACAGTGCAGTGCTAAGTAGCTATCACATCAGCACAAGGACTGCATCTTGCACAGTGGGGCTTTCTCGCTTCTCCCCTGTGTTTCGCAGGGGAGATTTGGGGAGAGAGTGGGGTGCACATGGCAGGAGGAGGTGGGGAAGTCCCATTGCACAAGCAGAAACCCTTCTTCTTTGCCAAACCTCTATTAGCCATTACAAATATAGGCTATCATAAAACATCCATATATGAAATTTTAAAATATATACAAATACTGTAAACAGCAATGTAAAAATATGTAATACCAAGGCTTTTCATTGCAAATGAAATCCTTGCTTGATGGGATGATTACTTAGCACTACATTCGATACAATCCAATATTTCATGCTAAACCGTTGCCTGTGCTCTCATTATATCTCATGCTGTAGTTTCAGTCTATTCAAATACACAAACTGTTGTTGCACTCATGTATTTGCAAGTTGCAACTGCAACTCAACAGGGAAAATATCCACCCTGCTGTGAATAGACACATCCTACAGGATGGGAAAGGAGTGATCCTGATGCTCAACAAATCATGATGTTATAATCTGTGGCATTTTATGTCGTCTGTTTTTTTTCCTGATGTTGTCTTGATTGTTTCTAATTTAATGATTCATCGCAACTGTCATTTGCTGATAGTTTGTAGATGTTATCATATATTATATGTGAAATGGATTCTTGAATTTTGTTGATTATTTTTGTTATAATTTGAATTGTTGCAAAATGACAATGCGTGCATACTTTATTTTTCTACGGGTTGAAAGCTGCATTGACTACAATGATGCAGAAAGGCAGTATGCAAATTTTAAAAATACTACTCATTCATTTATTTCATAAGATCCACACATGACTGGATTGTAGATAACCTCAAAGCCGTTTACAAAAGATAAAGGAAAATCAAGAAAAATTCACAACCCTGTTTTAAAACATACAAAATTTAAAATACTAAAACAGATTAAAATTACCTCAACTTTCCAAGCCACTGGGTATGCTTATGTAAACAAGAATGTTTTTAACAGGCGCCTAAAATAGCACAGTGAAGGCACCTGCTTGATCGCAATAGGCAGGGATTTGCAAAGTGCAAGTGCTGCCACACTAAACGACTGAGGCCCCTGTAGTAGCGCCAGTTCTGCTGATCAAAGCAGTCAAATGGGCACATGTGGGGTAAAGGTGATCTCATCGGTAAACTGGTCCCAAGTTCTGAGTGGTTTCCCAGAGCAAGAGGTAATGTGTGGACAGCACACACATAGGTACGTATATCTTTAAAAACTCCTTATATGTGCCTGGGAAACATGGCAGGTCCATAAATTTGCTTTGGTGAAAGAGCAATTCAACTCATTAAACTAATAAATAAATAAACTTGAAATATCACCAGCTATCATCCCTAGAGTCAGTTCTATCTATATTTCAAACCTCCTGGCTTCAGACAGCATCACTTCCCGTACACTTAGCTGAAAGTCCCGTGGAGTGCACTTTGCAATTTATGAAAGGGCTTCCCTTCCCTTTTTGTTTTATGGAGGTTGCCTTCTTTATTTTGCTTACAGTCAGCAAATGCAAATGCTACTCCATGCTGCCAAGGAAATTCATCTACAGACTGTTTTGTGCTGGAGCCAAATAGATGGAAGCCCAGGGATGGAGACTCAAAGCAACTTCAGAAGTTCTGGCTGGCAATAGCATTAGCTTCAAATTGGACACTTGGAAGAAAACAATGGAAAAATGAATACTCATATGCATCTGCTTTCTTCACTGCTAATTCATTCAAGCCTTCATTGGTTCAATTTAAGACCATTTTTTGCTGTCCATGTTGAATATCTATTTATTTATTTCATTAAATTTATTTTAAGCGCATGTCTCCATTGCTCTGCAAAATGTGCTTCTTTGGGAAATTATGCTATCTGGCAACCACATCTACTTTTCTTTTGTTTTATACCTATATCATCTTGGCTTCACAAATTCAGCCTTATCAAATTTTAGCTCTTTCTTTCTTTCTTTCTTTCTTTCTTTCTTTCTTTCTTTCTTTCTTTCTTTCTTTCGCACTCACTACCACATTTTGGATACAGCCATTGCAACAGGAAATTATAACAGAAAGAATTGAGAAATTATGGTAAATATGCTATATCCATACTCAAAAGGTATCTAAATATAGCCTTTCACAGGGACCAACACTGGTGCCAGCAATCAGGTTGGCTGATTCAGGATACATACCCAATGCCTGTACCAAATCCTATCTACATCTGTAATCTCACAGTTGTGAACATTTCGATCCCAAGCAGGTGCCATGTCTTTCTTATTGTCTTCACACTGTTAATTCCCCTATCCCATCCCTCCGTAATCACTGGCCCGCAGCGCTGTGGCCAGCAATGCACACTTCTGCCCAGCTGGTAAATTTGTATTAGATCCTGAAATATGATATAGAAATTATATTCTGGCTTCAGACTTCTCAAGTATGCATTAAAGGTGGCCTGGCCACATTTCATTTCGTTTTGCCAAAGAAATAAAAATTTATTATCTTTTCTCCTGCCTAGTTTTCTTCATCCTACCGTATTTTTCGCTCTATAAGATGCACCAGACCACAAGACGCACCTAGTTTTTGGAGGAGGAAAACAAGAAAAAAAATATTCTGAATCTCAGAAGCCAGAACAGCAAGAGGGATCACTGCGCAGTGAAAGCAGCAATCCCTCTTGCTGTTCTGGCTTCTGGGATAGCTGTGCAGTCTGCATTCGCTCCATAAGATGCACACACATTTCCCCTTACTTTTTAGGAGAGGAAAAGTGAGTCTTATAGAGCAAAAAATACGGTAAGTGAGAACAGTTTGATGTAAGCCAAAATTTAAAATGGGGCTCTGTGTTTGTTCATTTTTAAAGCCAGACTTTGAAAAGGGGGCCATTTGACCTGGAACACGGTGGAGAATCTTTTAAAGTATGATTTATTAGGTACATCATATGCAGATAATAAAGACTATTTTTTCTTCTTCAAAAAATACAGATGATCTTATTATCCCCAGCCTTGTGCTTTAGTGCAGTTGGTTTGGGTCTTTTCTTTTGTCCAGCATTGTTACAGTCACTACAGCTAACTGCTGCCTTCACATGAACTTCTAGATCGCTTTAAAAATAATAATTTAGAAATGAGTTTTTGAGCATTGGGATGATGGTGTCACCTCAACCAAGATTAGCTGAAATGGGATTTGTTATTCCGGTCTCAGGAACTGCATTAGGGGGGCATTTCAACCATTAAACTCTAACTGTTTTATGGATTCACATGTCTGTTGCTAATAGTTCCAGCTCTACTTTAGCCATGTTCTGGTTGCTGAAATACTGCAATGACAAGCTAGACATTTGTAGCTCAAAATATATGTTTGCCTTTAATCAAGCGATGAAAGATGTTATACCTCTGAAAAATCAGTGTCTCAGAATGGCCTTGCAGCAGCAACATTATATGGTATTTGTTGGCAAATTCATAGCTATTTAGTTCAGCAACATTTGTTGCGTAATGGATTTTCTTATGCTATCAGTTTCCCACCCACTCCTTTTTGAATGTAGACATTCCAGGGATGTTTCCAAAAGCTTAATATGCAGTATGACTATAAAGGCGTCACACAACCGAAACAAATAATTAATAAATATGAACTCGGCTGAAGAAATATCCTCATGTGAAATGCCATATTTAGGAATAAAATGTTGCTGCTGCAACAACAACAACACCTTTGGCTCTCTGTTAGCTAAAGTTTCTCTGTTAGCTGAAACAAGAAACTTGTGTCTGGTAAAATTAGTATTAGACCAATCAGCTCCTGATCACATACGGCAAATTAAGCATAATTATCTGTCCCTTAAAGAGACCAGTTTTGGAGTCCTACTGCTAGGTTGGTGCTGCCTCCAAATCAAGTAATCAGTATTGATATCATTATGTGCACTGACTTGAAACTGAGAATTCTTGCCATGCTGGAAGACAGGTGGTAAAGCTCTGGCAGAACCTTTCAGTTATGATGCTTCTGTGATTTTAAGTTTATGTCAGGGATGAGGAACCTGAGGGTGAGGCCCTCATATGTTCTAACACCCATCAGACCTGGCCAGTGGTCATGAATTAGGAGAGTTGTACTCCAGCAACATCTGGAAGGCTACAGGGTCTGTCCATCCCCACCTCTGGTTTATGACACGAGGTAACACTTTCCTATAATAATGTTCTGATTTATTGCAATGCTGTGTTCAAAACATCTTTTTCAGTGTTTTCGTTTTACTCACTCAGATGGCATAATGCATCACACAGGCTAATGTGCTTAATGATATGGGTGCCATTGTATTTATCTAAGACACTGGATTTAAAGCACTGGAGTAATTGAAATGTCATGCTGATATACAGGGCAAACTGTGCCACTATTTGCATAAAGTATATTCTGCTGCCTCTGTCTAGACATTCCTTTTATGCCGTTTGATAAAAGTTGGTGGTACTGTAAAGAGAGAATGAGTTTGATTTCATTATAAGTGGAAAACATACCTGCTTTTAAGAAGTGTTTAGCTCTACATTTCCCCCATGTTATTTATTTTCAACATTAGGTGTAAAGCAAAATAAAGCTGGGCAGAGGAAGATTCAAACCAAGCTATGAAAAGATATGCAAAGTAAAAGAAATATCGAATAGTCTTCGGAAATAAGGGACTCATCTGCATGCAGTTTTTGTGTATTTCTTGTTTGGTGCTGGACTGCTTATTAAAAGCGAGTATAAGGCAGAGTGAGAGAATACCTTTCCATTAAACCATGCAAACTGCATAGAAAGCTGGTCTTCATCTGATGGCTTATGACATTTAAGTAATTTGTTAAGGAAGGTCTCACTAGTGTCATCCCATTCTCTTTCTTTCATTCCTTCATTTTTAAGGAGAAAAGAAAGCTATGGAAAGTAGGAAAGGAGAAGAAACATAGGAGAGGAAACAAATGTTGTCCAGTATTTAAATCATGCAAAACTACAGTCTCAATGAGCTGTGGTGCAGCATTTACATGAGATTCTCTACTAAATTGTACTTGCATATTCTAGAAATCAGGTAAAGGTAAAAAGGACCCCTGGACAGTAAAGTCCAGTCAAAGGCAACTATGGGGTTGCGGTGCTCATCTCGCTTTCAGACCGAGGGAGCCAGCGTTCGTCCACAGACAGTTTTCTGGGTCATGTGGCCAGCATGACTAAACCACTTCTGGCACAACGGGACACAGTGACGAGTGCCAAAGCGCACAGAAATGCCGTTTACCTTCCCGCCACAGCAGTACCTATTTATCTACTTGCACTGTATGCTTTCGAACTGCTAGGTTGGCAGAAGATAGGACAGAGCAATGGGAATTCACCCTGTCACAAGGATTTGAACCACCGACCTCCTGATTGGCAAGCCCAAGAGGCTCAGTGGTTTAGACCACAGCACCACCCGCATCCCGCCTAGCCATCAAACCAAACCCAAAACATATGAATGGGAAGATCCTGTGCAGCCCCTTATTTTCTAGGACCACTCCCTTTTTTATTTTGCATTTTCTCAACTAGTATTGGCTGATGTAATTGACTTGTGACTGAAAAAAACTAGGATTTGATTCATCCAGAAATGGGATGAACACTGTTTAACATCTGGCTGGTGTTCAACTGCTTGGAAACACCTCTACATGAGTTCAATGAAAGACAGCATACATATGTTCTAAATGAATGAAGATAATAATAAATATATTAAAGATTTGTTAAGCAGACCTTCCTCCTTTTTAAAGCAGTCATTGCAATGTTGACTTCGTGAACAGCTACATAAATACTATAAATATTCCACCCAGCAATGGAAATCCTAGCTGTGAGGCGGCAGAAGGGTTAGTATTGCTCAATAAAAGAAAATAGATTTCATATAAATGAAACTAACAAGCTTGTGCATCCTGAGAATGTTGTTGTAAAGTTTAAACAAATACAGTGGTACCTCGGGTTAAGAACTTAATTCGTTCCGGAGGTCTGTTCTTAACCTGAAAGTATTCTTAATCTGAAGCACCACTTTAATTAATGGAGCCTCCCGCTGCTGCCGCGCTACCGGAGCACGATTTCTGTTCTCATCCTGAAGCAAAGCTCTTAACCCAAGGTACTATTTCTGGATTAGCCGAGTCTGTAACCTGAAGCGTCTGTAACCTGAAGCGTCTGTAACCCGAGGTACCACTGTATAGGCTATTCTATGTCACCACTCAGTCAAGCTGAAATGTTTGCAGGTATCAGTGAAAGAGCTGAAGCGCAAACTTCCCCACTTGGGAGACTTTCTCCCTTGCTGTACTTCTGCAGCAGCACAATATGCGTCTCAGTTTCTTGATTCCTGCTGAACTATTGGTCCCATGAGGACACTTCCCCAGATTGGCTTTGAAACAAGCTTTTAAGTAAGATCCTATGCGTAGGAGAGCTACATTCCTAATATAATGACACTTCTGCCCCAAGCTTATTTATTCTGCCAGGCTCTGCACCAATTTGATATGTGTTTCACTAATACAGGAAACTAATAAAATCAAATGGAGTGAAGCGGGAAAATCAAAGAGCATAGCCCCTTATCATAGGGGGCTTGTAAAAACTCAGCACGTCTTTTTCAACTGAAAATACAGGTCTGTAAATTGTTTTAACTTGTGCACTTTCTGCTGACTGTGTTCTCAAAGACAAGCCTTCATTGAAAGGGACAGGTTTTAGGATTTGTTTGTTTGTTTTTTTCAATTCAGGCCAAAAATCAGTAACTTAACCCATTAGCACACACAACAATTAGGCTATTAGAATTTCTAGTAATTATGGGTCAAACTATACATGACACTTAAGGCATGGTGTACAGCTATGACTTCTCCACCCCCCCCACTTGAGTTGATTTTGATTATTTAATTTCTATACTGCTTAATATATTATTGCATGGTACCCCCAACCTCTGAACGGTGTGAGATTCCACACCGGGTTCCAAGAGCCTACTCAGGCTTCATGTTTCCCTGTGGGAATGAGACAGTGGGGACTGTGGTGTCTTTATGATATATTGTATATTTACACACACACACACACACACACACATATATATATACCACTTGAGCCCTATGATGGGTGTGTGTATCAGTACCCCAAAAGTGTCTTTGTTTCTCCCATAGCCACAGCCTTGGATTCAAGCAGAGATCTGGCATGGCTCGCTCTGTCTCTGTTTGCTGCTTTGCTTCTAGGCCACATCATTGTTCCCAACTCTCTAAACTCTGATGAGGGAGAGGCCGTCACCCATTTGCCGTCTTGCACCAAGCCCCTTAATTCTCCCTTAATGACTCATCACCCAGGTTTGTCACCTCACTGGAAGCCAACCTATTCCAAGAATTAGAAGCCTTGATTAAATTCTAAGACTTGCCTGATCCAGGGATTAGGGGGATCTGGCAGCCAGTTAAACACCCGAAACTCACAGCAATATTTAAAACACCTCTAAGCTGTGTACATGAAGCTGAAGCAACAGCAGGCAACTTAAACAACATACTAAGAAATACACAGTTACCTATAAAAATGTTACATTGATAGAAAGTTACTAATATGTAAAAAAAAAATCAATATCAATTCATTTTCCTTCCGACACACTTTACCTCTCAACCTCTGGGTTCTCAACCAGGGTCCAAATAAACTTACAGCTCACCCACAAAAGTCTCAGGCTGCCCACAATTGTCTCATTTAGCTGCAGTCATTTCCAGGTACGGCAGGTTTGTTGAGTTTCCCGGGGAGTTCAAAGGATGAGGAAAGGGCCCCCTCTCAACTCACAGCTCTTTCTTCACCCTCTGTCATCACCTCCTTCAGCTGTTACTTACATGTTGTGGTGGAAGGCTGATTATCATTGAGACTGCAGTGCAATGTAGAGACAAGGTGTTTTTTTAAAAAAAATTCCTCCCCCTTCCCAATTCTAGTTGTTTTCTTTTCTTTTTTTTACTTATGCCCTGTTTCCACAATCAAAACACAGAGGAGAATGAGCACCCCTCACCCAATTTGCTGTGTGGTTTGAGTGGCCCCAGGAAATAATTCACTGTTGTTTGTTGTTCAAGAGTGGCAAATCCACTTTATTGTGCAACCTGATTTTGCCAATATGTAACTGAATCCCACCTGCAAAATAGTACCGCAGAATTGAATTGTATCTGTGCATCAAAGCAATGTATGGCTCATGGCTGCAGTAGCTACATTCTGTACGTCCAGAAGGCTGCAACATAAATCTACATGGAAATCTGGAGCAGAGCATCTATATTTTTCATCTGGCATCTTCCAAAACTATTTCCTTTCATAGCTGTCAGCAGAAGAACAGGTTTTTTTTAAAGCACTCTCTCTATTAGAATAATCTACAGTCAGTATAATTTCCAGGAAGCTATTCTCACATTTGATGTCTCCCTGCCCCCACTTTTCATTGTCTCCTATATTTCATCTAGGACATTACTTGCTGCTGTAATGCCACAAGGGAATATATTGCCTGGAGCACTTATTTCTTGCACTTTATCTCTAGAATATAAAGCAGTGATACATCCACCTGCAGGCATTTAAGAAAATCACTTTGAAAGCTGGCTGTGGTTCATGACAATGGAAGTGGTGAACATCTCAGCCATGATCCAGCAATGGAAAGAAAAGGCGCTACCTTTTAGCTATAAGTTGCTGAGCAATGCTTTTAGGTGTCGTTGGTCACTGACAATAACAGAAAGAATTTTAGTCTAGTTGATGGCACTTACAGCATATAAACTAGGGCTTGAGGGAAACTGAAGGCTTGCAGAAGTGCTAAGAAACATTAGGGGGAAACAAACAAACAAACAAACAAACAAACAAACCACTAAGGGGTGGGGTAACCCTCGTGCCCTCAAAAACAGCCCAATGAAGACCAAGTATGGCCAGTGGGCACTGAATACTGACCGGTTTTCAAGGGCAGAGGAACCTGGAAGATGGAAAATGGGATGGTTTTTATTCAGAGAATTTGCCAAGAGCAGCTTTTTTGGATTGCCCTTTTCAAAGATTATTTCACGCATACAGTACATGGTGAGATCAGATCAGGGTTCTGATATGTAATTGCTGTTGAACAAATATGGGCAAACCTCAGGAAAATAAAAGAAAAGAAAAACAAATAAAACAGTCAATAGTTGTTTCAGAAACCCCAATTGGCTTCAGCTAGAAACTCGGGGATTTAGTGTCACTGGTCCACATTGCTATCTTGAAGATTCCTTGTGCTGAAAGGCCTATTCAGTGGTTTAAATTTTCTTAAGATGAGCCAGTCATTTTAATCATTATTCTGTATATTTTTTTCATGGTTCCTTTCTGTTTTATTGTATACATTGCTTCACACTAGCTTGGTATTTTATATAGATAGATAGCTCATCCATATGTTTTTAATAAATAAATAGAACATAGCACCAGGTTACTCTCAAATAACAAGTATATACATGAGTAAGTTGGGAGGCAGAAAGAAACAATTCAGTAACCTCTGATGCCATCAGGGTGGGGCTGGAATCAAGGCTGAGATGAACTAGCCCTTCCAGAAAGACTCCTGTGTCTCAGAAGACGACTGCTGTCAACAGTTTCTGTTAAACTGCACAATGGCTTTTAATGCTACCTTAACGTGAATCCGATTTTGTTTTGGAATCATTTTCTGTAGGAAGAGGCAAGGAGGAGCAACCACAGTGATTGTGGTCCCTGTGGCCATATATAAAGGTAAAGGTAAAGGTACCCCTGCCCGTACGGGCCAGTCTTGACAGACTCTGGGGTTGTGCGCCCATCTCACTTAAGAGGCCAGGGGCCAGCGCTGTCCGGAGACACTTCCGGGTCACATGGCCAGTGTGACATCGCTGCTCTGGCGAGCCAGAGCTGCACACGGAAACGCCGTTTACCTTCCCGCTGGTAAGCGGTCCCTATTTATCTACTTGCACCCAGAGGTGCTTTCGAACTGCTAGGTTGGCAGGCGCTGGGACCGAGCAGCGGGAGCGCACCCCGCCGCAGGGATTCGAACCGCCGACCTTTCGATCGGCAAGTCCTAGGCGCTGAGGCTTTAACCCACAGCGCCACCTGTGGCCATATATAGCAATCAATTAATTCATGTCATGGGTTGTACATACAATATTTGCCCATTGCCTACTGTTCTTTCAGATCAAAGTGATTCAGTTCCAATCTGTGCAATGAGGTGTACCATTTTTTACAAGTCGACTTCCACAGTCACTTCAGCAGGAAAATGTGTCAGCATTATGAGCCCTGCACTTCCATTTCCATTACAATTAAATTGAATGCTTTAAAGAACTCAGTGTCTCATAAACCCATACATTTATTGAAGGATCAATATTTCCTTGGAGAAGACACTATATCCACATTTTTCTGTTAGGTAATTCTACTACCATTAACAACCACACCCAACCATTGCTCTAAATTACTTGAGTATTTTAAATTCTATACTACTTAGCTAAGTATTAGCTTATTCATTTATTCACTTATGTTATATCCTGTCCTTCTCCCAAAGGAGCCTAGGATGGCAAATGCATAACAAATAAACAAATGCAAATGCAAAACAAAAACATTCTGAAAACAGTTTTACAGGACATATCCCTTGCTAGGAGCAGTAAAAGAAGAAGAAGATTTGCATTTGGAGGAGCTACATAGATATCCCCATCAAGAATAACAACCCAAGGTGTTATGAACCAAAAAGCTCTGACAACATAAAAATAAGCAGATCCATTGCCCACACCATACATTTTAAGCACATCCAATGCATATTTGAAGCAAGCATATGAAATCCCTCTGAAGAAACATGGGAACTGTTAAGTTGTGGGTGAACATATCAGACGACACAGCAATTCTTCAAACAGCTCTTGTTTATTCACAGGCCAGAACAGAACTGAACTGAAGGGTTCAGCCAGCCTGCTACAGCCAGCTCCACTACATCGCAACAGTAACCACTTTCTGTAACTATCCAATCACTGAACGTCACTTTCAATCCCTGAGTGAAAACTATCTACAGTATCCCCCTGCTGGCCCAGGGTGAAAACTTCAGTACATAACAGGAACTGTAGTTTCTTATTTACAGAGCTACGGTAATTCATGGTACCCTTAACAAACTGCAGCTCCCAGGATTCTTTGGGGGAAGTCATGTGCTTTAAATGTATAATTTGAATCTGCCCCTTATCCACACACAGTATTTTTTCCATCGCATCAGCAGATCATTCTTCTGCTCATAGGAGAGAATGGAAAACAAAAACCAAAACCATTGCACCCAAGGAGTTCCATGAGTGCTGCTGTTGCTCAGCTGATATTCCTCTCCTGCTGTTATCTGCATTGTGGATCACAGTAGTGATGACACAGTAATATGAAAATTTAAACTATAAGGGGAGTCTCACTTCCCCACTTCACATCAGAAGAGAATGGAAACTATTTGCATGCACAGTTATCTCAATTATGCCAGTTATAGATCACAGTAACATTACAAATTAAAACTACTTGCTTTATGAGCGTATACACATGGGCCCCAGGAGCATGTCTACACCATAGAATCAGAGCACTTTAATTGCCATGGATTCCTCCCCTGGAGGCCCCAAGAGTTGCACTTAGCCTTTATAGTGTGTGGGTGGGAGCCAGGCATCTCTAAAAGGGAGAATGCTTCGCTGCAGTACATTTCTTATAGTTCTCTTGGGGGGAAATCATTGCAGGTGAATTACTTCTTAACTGAGGTCATTAAAGTTGTCCCACTGCAAACCACACAACTCAGGTTAAGATTGTGAATTTGAATACTCTTTGTATCTTCCCATCCCTCTGGTTTTCAGACCACAGTGTACTGGTAGACACAAGAACTCAGTATTTAGGTTTTACAGATCACGGGGTACATGTGTCCTAACCTAATAGGGCTGTCATACATTACGGAGATTTCAAATGGTGTCCAAAATGTGGCGTCTTGTCCTGGATCTCAGGCAAGTCAATCAAAATTGTGGGTTTTTTGTGTGTATTTTCAACAACTCTGGGGTTTTCCATAATAAACTGAATAATTTAGGGGGGTTCCTTAAAAAAATGCTCAAGAATTTTGGGGGGGTCTTCCTAAAAAACGTTTGGGGTGTCCTGGTTTTTACTTTTTGAAATATGGCAACACTACATAGCATATACATTGGACAGATGAATTGTATGGCTGGGGCCTGCAAAGATTCTGTACCTGATTGTGGATGGGTGCAGGGGCAGTTCTTAAACCTACACAATGGAGCCTTGCCTCTGATCTCAGTCCTATTTCTGACTTCCTAGACATGCTTTCTGCTGCCTCTGTGACATGCGTTATAATGAAGACCTCTTCTGTTTCTCATTTATCTTCAGCTGAACAGCTTGAACCCTCAAAGTTATCATGATAAGTCATTATGAACTTGGGCAGTAAAATCGACATACAATTTTCTGTCAAGTACGAGTGGGTGTAGCAATGTAGAATACAATTAAGGCTTAAACCTCAGTGTTTGTATTCTTTTGAAGAGAAGCTCTTCTCCCTGAGTCTGTTTTCAGTGCTATTATCTATCAAGAGGCCAGTAAAAGTGTGTGTGTGTGTGTGTGTGTGTGTGTGTGTGTGTTTGATAGAAGAAAGTGATTGTGAGCACTCTTCTTTTTTATGAATGCTAATGTAGCAATTTGAAAGTACGTCAAAGTGCAAGTAGATAAATAGGTACCGCTCTGGCGGAAGGGTAAATGGCGTTTCCGTGCGCTGCTCTGGTTTCGCCAGAAGCGGCTTAGTCATGCTGGCCACATGACCCAGAAGCTGTCTGCGGACAAACGCCGGCTCCCTCGGCCAGTAAAGCGAGATGAGCGCCGCAACCCCAGAATCGTCTGTGGCTGGACTTAACGGTCAGGGATCCCTTTACCTAATGTAGCAATAGACAGAGTAAGAGCAATTTGTTGCTCAACCTCTTACATGATGTGTGAAGGGAAATTAAGCCGTCAGAGGCTGTAGTCCTATTCCTACTTACTTAGCAGCAATCATAATTGAAAACAATGGGGCTTAACTCCTGAGCAGACATGTATAGGACTATCCTGTAAAAATTGATACTGGAGTGGGGAGTGCGGCTCCCCCTATATTTTTAATTTTCTTACCTTAATGATCTTTCAAAACATCCATTTCATGCCTCTCTTTTATCTTCTGCTTGGGGACCTTTAGATGAACTGTACACAGTGCATTTGTCAATGCAAAGCATTTTAAAACGGAACAACTAATGAATGAACAAATTTCATTGGAATTCTCATTCATTTTTTTCATTCAAAAACAAGTGGCAGCACAGGGGCTTATTTCTTCCTTTCCTTTCCAAAGCAAATTCAGACTTATATTTTGTTCAACTGGGAGGGGTAGATGCTCAGCAGGGGGGAAAAAACCTTGTTCTGTAGACTTGTACCACATTTCTTAAAGAAAAAAGAAATAAAAAAATATATATGTGGTGATGCAGTATTGTTCTGGTGTCAATTGACCCATACTTCATTTTTCTCAGGAAAAGGCATGAAGAGTAATGGTGGCTTGATTAGATGGCTTCCCTTTCCCCCCACTTACAAATGGCTTTTATGTGATATAGAAGGCAGAGAACGGAGGGACTGATATCTAATCACAGCAGTAACAATGGGTGGGAGGACCTCAGGCCAGACAACAACTCTTGAGATTTCTCCCTGAGATTCTTCTGTGATTATCCTGCCTTGTGCTTGACACAGGTAAGTCAAAGAACAATTTGTACAAAGCAGGCAAGATTGTGCTCCAGCATTCAATTGAAATTGTCCGGGGACCAAAAAGGGAGATGCTCCCCTTTCTTCTTTGTCATGGGATCAAAAGAGCAGAGTGTAATTGTTCCTGCATCAGACCTTCTTATTAGCCTCTGCTCCATGTGAAACCTTTGCAAGGAACAATATGCTGGTCTGTGTGATTAAAAGTGGAATCCGCAACAAAACCCTGCAGTGTGCAGAGTTCCGCTATAAGGTTCCAGCCACCTACCTA
Source organism: Podarcis melisellensis (assembly GCF_964234715.1). Classification (NCBI taxonomy): domain Eukaryota; kingdom Metazoa; phylum Chordata; class Lepidosauria; order Squamata; family Lacertidae; genus Podarcis; species Podarcis melisellensis. The sequence goes on from NC_138538.1 coordinate 62,857,405, forward strand.
CTCCTTCAAGAGTACTCCATTGCATCCCCATCCTGCACTCTTCTATTGCTTCCCCATAGCATTCTGTGGTCATGGTGCATGCTTAGTTCTCATTGGGGTGGGTAGCGTTCTTTCCTTCTTAATTTTTTTCTGCCCTAAAGTTCTTTGTTCCCCTATGCCAGGCACCCCCAGACTCGGCCCTCCAGATGTTTTGGGACTACAATTCCCATCATCCCTGACCACTGGTCCTATTAGCTAGGGATGATGGGAGTTGTAGTCCCAAAACAGCTGGAGGGCCAGGTTTGGGGGTGCTTGTCCTATGCCTATTAATACTGCCCTCTTGTGCATGGGTGGTAACAAAAACGACGTTTGCTCTCCTCAGTTTTAGTTTCCATGTTCCAAGGAGAAGTGCTTGATCAGGGCATAATGGTGTTGACATATTCTAAGTCCTGTATTTGTTTCATGACTTCCTGCCCTGCCCTGAGGAAGACCTCAGGGAAAAAGATATACAGCAAAATAGAAAGTTTTGACCTTCAAAGTGTTGTCAGACTACAACTTACCGGTACCCTTACGCTGCCCATTGACCATGTTGGCTGTGGATGATTGGAGTCCAGCACCATCTAGACAAGACCATATTGACTACCCTTGTCTTTTGAGGAAAGATCTGGCTGGTGTGCCAGATAATTATCTCCTCCATCCTTTGTGGCCAAGTTCTGATGTCTGGGTGGGTGGGATGCCAAAGACCATGTGAATTGCATATTGAACTGTAGATTGAACTGGAACATAACTATTTCCTTTTTGGAGGAGGTGAACTGGAACTAATTCCTTTTAAAAATGAACTTTCCAAACACTGAGCAAAACCATTGTTCTTCATATTTGTTATGGTAGTTGATGAAATCAAATTACTTTCCAACCCTATGGTTTCTTGAACTGAATGCAAGAGTTTAATAGCAGACCTGTTGGAATTTGTTATGGGATGTGGGTTTTACCTTGGAGAAAACAATATGAATGAAAGACACAGTTAAATGGCAAACAGTGTTTGAAAAGAAGTATTTTAGTTTGGCTGTCCTTGTATGGCATTGGCAAAGAGCTTCAGCCCCAGGAACTGAATTAAGTTATTAGGGGAATGACTATATATTTAAACTGAAAAATATATTTCACTGTGCAGTCCTGTAAGCCTGACTGAGTTCAATGAGGCTTACACCCAGGTAAATGAGCATAGAATTGCAGGCTTATGCTTTTTTTTTAAAGCAACAATACATAAATTCTTGGTAACATTTTAAAGAGAATAATGAACAAAATGTGCAATTTTGCTTAACATCTTATTCATCACAACTCAAAGAGCTTCTAGGCAATGAGTTAAAGCTATCATATGAATAACACAATTGTAGTGGTAGGACATTTAGCTATTATATATCTCAATACCTGCTATCAGGCAGCGGTGAATATATTCAGACAAAATATAGGGGCCATGACATTTTTTAAAAGTTAGGCATATTTTAAAGTTTGATTAGTATAAATGCTATGAAAGCTTTATTTCTCCCTGTAAATGGATGACTGGTTTGTTGAATAGTCCCAAATAGGAATTCCACTGGGTTTGGGATTCTGAACCAAATGGATATAAGCTGCAGATCTCAGAACATTTTCTCTTGAGAAGGTGTGGCAGCACAGGCTGCAACCTGCATCTTGAGAGACAAAGGAAGAAGTGAACCACTAAGCCAGCCCCTCCTTCCTTCATCTGGCACTGCACTAAGCAGAGATATTTTTTCCTTGGTTGTCTTCACTAAACAGACCCGTAGCCTCTGGAAGATGTGTACTTGTTGATCCTCCTCTCAGCTTTGGGTGGTGTATTATATTATATTACTACTACTACTACTATTATTATTATTATTATTATTATTATTATTATTATTTTATTTATACCTCACCCATCTGGCTGGGTTTCCTCAGCCACTCTGGGCGGCTCCCAACAGAATGTTAAAAACACAATGAAACATCAAACATTAAAAGCTTCCCTAAACAGGGTGACCTTAAGATGTCTTCTAAAAGTAAGATAGTTGCTTATTGCCTTGACATCTGATGGGAGGGCATTCCACAGGGCAGGCACCACTACTGAGAAGGCCCTCTGCCTGGTTCCCTGTAACATCACTTCTCACAGTGAGGGAGCTGCTAGAAGGCCTTCGGCACTGGACCTCAGTGTCTGGACTGAACAATGGTCATGGATTTCTTCTAGATGCTTAATTTCTTGACCAAAGACAGTATATGTGGAACCTGACCTGTAGTCTTTGAATTGTGCTCGGAAATGTACTGGGAGCCAATGCAGATCTCTCAGGACCGGTGTTATATGGTCTCAGCAGCCACTCCCAGTCACCAGTCTAGCTGCCACATTCTGGATTCATTGTAGTTCCCAGGTCACCTTCAAAGGTAGCCCCTTTATTAAGGCAATTAAGCAAACAATCATACCTCAATACAATTTCTAATCAATGTTTGGTCATCATTTGCAGTTCCACATTCCAAAACCCTAAGCATATGACCAGAAGAGGAGTTCTGCTGGATCAAGCCAAAGGCACAGTGTAATTAACCATCCTGTTCTCACAGTGGCTAGCCTATGGGAAGTCCCTAGCAGAACCTAAGTGCAGCAACTGATTCCCAGCAACTGATTTTCAGAGGCATACTGCCTCCTACACTCAAGGCAGAACTTAAGACTATAGAAGAAATGAAACATCAGCCTCTGAAATGTAGTGATGGGAGAAGAATGTACAGTAAAATGTAAAGCAGGTGGGGGAAGTAATAAAGAATTATTAGCTAGGAGTGGAGAAACACAGAGTATTTATTAATTCATTTAACACATTTTTTTCTTTTAATTTTCCAATCAAGGAAACCATGTTTTGGGTGGTCCCATTTCACTGTCAAACAGGAACAAGTTCACTATTAGAGGGAATAATGAATTACCTTTTGATTGACAAATGCCGTCTTTCTTTCAATTTATTTCCTTTTCTTCAATTTATCTGGAGTATCTCCCACCACTATGTAATATTTTTAATGAAATTTGCTTCTGCAATCTTATTTGCACTTTTTTTTAAAGGAACAAGTCTTCTCTCTGAGGAAACATATGTCGGACTGGACTGTCTCTCAGTCCGCCTCATATCCAGTGCTGGGAACAACAGCTGCATTCATTTTCAATATCACAAGGACAACAGTAAGGGAGAGAAATTTATATGATGGGTAGATAGTTAGACCCATTACACCTAGAAAGTACTAGCAAGTTGATAAAGCTTGGTGACCAAATGGTTACACCTTTATTACTTAAATAATGCAAAGCACCTGTTTATTCCTAGAGGTTGTAGCTAGCAGTAGATGATTCTGTACACCTCTTTCCCCCCTTTTAGCAGCAGTTTTAGGGCATCATAAAAGGAGCACCTGCTCCTTAGTTCCCATAAATAAAAAGGGAAAGATAATAATGCATGCCAAAGTTACCAGGGAGGTCATGAAAATATATATATATATTATGGCATGCTTACAATTTTTTTCTAGGCATAAGTGTGCAATGAGGGCTTTGGGACTATGTAAATATCATTAAAACTGTAGCTTGTTAAAATGTTAAGCAGCATTTTTTCCTACTTCATTTCAACAGGTCTGCTTTAAAATTCTTGCATTCAGTTCAAGAAACCATGGGATTGGAAAATAAATTGATTTCATCAACACCTTGGCTACCCAAATCTATGTGTGCAGTCCAGGCATAATGCAATAATTTATGCCATGAAGTTAACAAAGGCCACACTTTGACAGTGTGATCTGAGGATTTGTATACATGTGAGGGTTTAATGATGTCAATGCAACCAAAATAGCACAGCTTCCATTCATGTTGGAATCCGATGCCCATAGGTATTAGGAACAATGGCATTTGAAATATTTTATCCAGAATAGGGCACAATGATGCAACTGCTGTAATAATTCAAAACCCAACTGTGCAATTGCCTTAGTTATTGAGAAAGCCATTAAGCATCTATTATTACAGATCTACTTATTACACATAATGAGCAACCTGTGCCAGAAGTCAGCAGAATGTTGGTGTTCTAATCAGGGTCAGACCAAGACATTTTCCCACTTCAAGTGGCTCATCCCAAGGTCCAATAGTTGAGCCTTATCTTCTTCAGCGGCAGCTAAACTGGTGACTGGGAGTGGCTGCCGAGACCATATAACACCGGTCTTGAAAGACCTACATTGGCTTCCAGTACGTTTCCAAGCACAATTCGAAGTGTTGGTGCTGACCTTTAAAGCCCTAAACGGCCTCTGCCCAGTATACCTGAAGGAGCGTCTCCTCCCCCATCGTTCAGCCCAGACACTGAGGTCCAGCTCCAAGAGCCTTCTGGCAGTTCCCTCACTGCAAGAAGGGAGGTTGCAGGGGACCAGGCAGAGGGCCTTCTTGGTAGTGGCGCCTGCCCTGTGGAACGCCCTCCCACCAGATGTCAAGGAAATAAGCAACAGTTTAGAGAGAATAAATAACTTCCTTCACCCGGAAAACTTGGTTTTGCTTCATGAAATTGTACTTACTTTGGACAGATTTACACAGCTTAAAAAATACAGCTTTTCATTGTATTTTGATGCATTGAGCTGAACCTTTGAAAGTGTCAGCAAAATGCTTGTTGTTGTAGTCCGGCCATTGCCAACCTGGTGCTCTCCATATGTTTTGGACTACAACTCCCATCAGTCCCGGCCACATTCTGGCCAGGACTGATGGGAGCTGAGGTCCAAAACATATGGAGAGCGCCAGGTTGGCAAAGGTTGTTGAAGGCTGTGGCTTAAGTCAACATGCACACACACACACAAACACACACACACACACTTCAATGAATGTTGTATTTAATGTCACAGTACCCTTTAATGAAGATGTACTTCGTTGTGCCGAATTATAGTGCAGAAATTTTACTAATGTACCCACAAGACTGGTGTGCTATGCTAAAATACACATACAATAACATCTTGCTGACCAGATATTTGTGTATAATCAGTACATGGACAGTGAGGGAGGGATTGCCTCTGCTACTCATTCCCTGCACACATGGATACAAGCCTGTGGCCTGTGCATGTCCTCCTTGTATGCACCTTGAACACACAAGGGCACTGTCCAGGGGTTGGAATAAACTGTGGATGTTGTGGGTACAGCCAATAGGTGCGATTCCACTTTCCTTGGTCCATGTGTACACAGGGCTTAGGGCAATACAGGATGGCTTTGACTTGGTTTATATTTTGACAGTGAGGCTTGAATTTTTTAAAAAGAGGCTTTTTTCCATTCCACAGGCATTTTAAATACAAAGTAAAGAAAAAAGAAAAAAAGATTTTGTCTGTGCTTCTAGCTTGCCAGTGTTTCCTTCCCCCCCATCAGAGCAGAATGTTTTATTACCAGAGCTGACCTTACGATAAAGTAACAGGGCACAATTCTGCCATTAGGCAAAACTAGGCTGTTGCCTCAGGCAGCTGATATTGCATGTCACGGAAGTGCAGTATGCATTAACTAATTAATTCTACTGCCAAGGAGTGGGTAAGTTGGGATGGGTCATGCAAGAGGTCCCTGCTTCGATCCTTGGTGTCTCCAGGTAGGGTTGCGAAGGATTTGTGCCTGATGCTCTGCAGAGCAGCTATTGGCAATCAATGTTACTGAGCAAGATGCATAAAGGATCTGACTTTGTCTGGGACAGTTTCCTATGCTCCACCTGTGGGGTTTTCTGCCCAAGGTGCCAGGATAACTTGAGCAGCCTTAAGTTCTCTTCTCCTTGACTTAAGCAGGTATTTCATCTCAGGTAACAAAATGACCTGAAGCTGTGCCTGCTATAATATATAGCATTCCATTTTGTGGTAGTCAGTTCTAGGGGTGAAGACATGTTCCTTCTTCCATTATTCATCTCTGCATGACCTTGAACAGAAGGAGCTTTACTCTATAGCAGGGGCAATTATCGTACCATGTTTAAGTTTCGTTCACGATACAAAACGGCTAAGCTATTATTGTTCTAAGATTCCTTTATAATCCTTTCCCTCCCTTGTGTTTTTTTATGGACTGAATAATGACAGTTCTTTATTGTCTCTGCAAACTAAACTCAGAAGCACGTCAGTCTGGAAGACAAGACTCGTTCAAAAAAGAAAAGGGAAAAAAAGCAGTTCACGAAATGTCAAAGTGCCTTTGGTGGTTATTTGCACTTTCACTTAAATTAACAATATGATTGCCAGAACAATGAGGTTACGTATTCACTGTAAAAACTTTGATGGTTAAGTTTGCCGCTGACTTCATATCTATTGGGTTTTCTCCTTCCTCGCTCACATAATGATGCTTAGGGACCTTAAAGCACAACTCTATTTGTAATAAAGCTCCTCTGTGTTCGGTGGAACTTACCCAATACCCATCTACTGTGTTTATTTTTGTGGTCTACCCAGCACCAGGCTGCGAACATCATGCGCCTGCGACAACTATTAACACACACATATATATTAAATTCAGAATCAAGAAAGGGATATCAAACTTTCCTCTAGCCCAGCGGTTCTCAACCTGTGGGTCCCCATATGTTGGACTACAACTCCCATCATCCCCTTGCTAGCTAGGGGTGATGGGAGTTGTAGGACCCACAGGTTGAGAAAGGCTGCTCTAGCCCATAGGAGAAAGGATGGGTAACCTGTTGCCATCCAGATATTACTGTAGTACAACTCCTATAACCCATGCCCATTGACCATGCTAGCTAGGGCTGTTGAGAAAAGAAGTCCAACATCTTCTGCAGGGCTACAGGTCCTCTCTACCTGCTTTAGGGGATGCAGGCTCACTCAGCTGTATCTTTTTTATACTGAACTTTCTTCACCCCAGTCTAAAGGTTTTCTATAATGTAGCATCTATGTCAAAAAGCAAAAGAAAAGTCTTTCTTGGCTCAGATTCCAAATATTTACTCATAATGATTCATGAAGTAGATGCTGAATGACATCAGTATATCCAAATCTCATTTGAAAAGTGTGTTGTTGTTTTTTTTTGTCTTTTCATGGTGCAGCTGCTTTTCAATTACTGTTAAAGTAAGTAGAAAAAACATACTATTTAAAAGCAATTTATTTTCAGGAAGACTATCTTCCCCTCATGGTAGATGAAGCAGCTCAAACACGTATAAAATGGGAGAGAACATTGCTAAAGCAATTTTAAAGATACATGCTAATGTGACTTTAAAATAATACCAAAAAATACCTGAATAAAATAAAACAAACTGCCCATGTTTGACATTCCCATGATACTTACTTCACACTGAGTAGGTTATTTTCAACACAGAGTTAACATGAGAGTGCAGAGAGCAGTTTCCACTCATTTCTCTCTTTTACAAGAAAAGTAGTTGAGAGAAGGACTAGCTAGATACAAGGCTTTTCATCAAAAGTCAGAAATGAAGCTAGAAATACACTGAACAGGAGGCAGTTAGAGGTAGAAGCTGCAAGGAGGAATCTTCTAATTAAAGTTGCAGGTGGTCTTTCCTAAACAGGACATTTTTCTATTATGTTTACGCAGAAGTAAACCCTGGGCTCCTTTGGAGGAAGGTGTGAGGTATAAATCTAATACATCATCATAATCTTAACTATTACTTAGAAGAGGTATAACATAGAGTATTTATGATAATCTCTAAAGGGGGTAATTAACTGTATAATATAGAATTATATTAAGTGACTTGTGGAACCGCTATTTTATTTCTGCTTCTAATAGATTGAAGAAAAGCACTGCCTTTCCAGGGCCAAGAATCCTAATATAGAAGCAACAATTTTTTTCAGAGGCAAAATGCTGTAGTTTGAATATTAGGACAATGTGCTTTCTCCAGAACATAAATTCTTCACTGAGAGTAGACACATGGATTCTCTGCAGCAGCAAATAACAAGGGCAACTTGCATAAACAAGTGAAAATATACAACAGGTAACAAACTATCATTTGAAAAAGACCTTTAGTGTTTATTGAAAATGAGTAATTAGTGTGGTGACTCCATGCATTTGACAGGCCTCTTGCTACTTTCCCAACTTTAAGGAAAGGACACAAGCCATTAACACCCACACCATAGAATTTTTGATTCCTCAACTCCCACCCAATCCCTCACTTCTGGAATCAGCATGAAAAAGGATCATCCTTCCTTTTCGGTTAAATCGGTAAGTCAAAAAGAAGACCGGAAACAAAGGAAATTTCTGACAATAATGTTAGAGTCAAACAAATGTAGAGTCTTCAATAACTTAATTGCCACTGAATATACAGTCAAAGTTCTGATTTTTAAATGGCAGGTTCTTCTCCCATGCAGTAGGAAAAATCCCTGCGATGTCTTTGGACGTACACAAAAAGCTGCACTCTTAGCTATGGATTTCAAAAGACAGGCAGGTTTCTTAGTTATATCATTATAAGTTAACAATTTCTGGCAGACACTGAAAATACTAGTCCATGGAATATATTATGTCCTTGCAATTCAGTTACAGAGGGAAACGGACAGAACGTGGATGCCCATATTCACAGTAAGGTGGCGGTGCAAGGTAAGTTGTTGGCATGCAACCTGCTTCATGGTGTGCGCCTGATTTTGTCTGACAACATGATGTGCCGCCCCTTCCATCCCTCCTGGGAGCGGCAGGAGATGGCACTTGCCAACTGGCAAAACTTTCGCAGGAGGATCTTCCTAAGCAGCAGGTAAACCCAGGGGTCCAAGATCTGATTCAGTGAGGCCAAGCGGATAGCGGTCAAGAAGAAATTGCACTCTGTCTGCAGTTCTGTGCTTCGGGTGGAGTTGCAGGATTCTCTGCAATGATCCATAGAGGTGTGGTTGAACGTCACTTTCAGCATCATAATCTAAGGGAACAAGAGGTGCAGTAGAGTCAGAGTCAATGATTTAAAGGCATTCTTTGATGTGGAACAATAGTCCATATTAAGGCAACTTGACGGCATTCCCTGAAACCACTGCAGCCTATCAGATCAAAGACAGTCATGAGACCGTAGCACTACCTGCTTCAATTAGTTCTTACATGCCAATCCCCATTCCAGAAGGCTGCATTTATGGATGCCAAAATGTGACCTGGGCCATTTAATTTGATTTATGTCTCCCAAAGGAAGATAAGAGTTTGCCTCACAATTTCTAAGGCTTGAGGTAGACCATGTTTTTTAAGAGAGTTGAAGGGGCTGTGATAGAGGCATTGCTGTGATAGAGGCATGCATGCCTTTTTTCCTATTGTCCTCTCAGTTGGACGCTCAGCTCTATGTGTTTGAAGTTTTTGCAGGTTTTTTTCAGCACTGCAAAACCTGTAAACGTAAGGCAGCCATTTTGCATTTATAAGAATATTTGTATACCAGTATTCATTAAACAAACAAACAAAAATCAAAGCAGTTTATAACAGTCATACACATATACAATAAAAAATGGGGAAATAAAAAATCTGGGATCCCCCCCCCCATCATTTTGCCCCCGGCAAAATATGTATTCTTAATTGCCTGCATAAGCTTGAAAGTACAGAAATTTTTTCACAGGTCAAAACAGAAGGTGCCTACTGAGTCTCTATTAGAAAAGCATTCCATAGGACTGAGCTGATGACACCAAGTTCACATCACCAACTTGGGAGATGACCTGTAGATGATGGCAATGATTGAGCTGAGATATAAGGGTATAAGGTATGATAAGTCATGGACTGAGTGTGCACACCATTCCTCTATCACACTCCCTTCAACAAACACTCCAGCATGAATCAAAACAAGACTTCCTCGGGGGGCTTTTTGGTGAGCTGGCAGTCCTATCCTTGAAGTCAAGCTCAATTAATGAGCAACAACTATGTTGTATATCTGGGATTGTATCCAATAAGTTTTACTCGGAGCAGAACCAGTGAAATTAATGGGCCCAAAGTTGCCCAGGCCCACCAGTTTCAATGGGTCTACTTTGAGTAGGACTAATCTTGGACATAACTCCTGGAATTTTCCATCACTTCCAAATTAATAAGGGACAGAAGGAGGAATGAAAGCACCATTCTGTGCCTATGTTGTAAGTCCATTTCCCTCATGTAATAACCATAAAATGTTATCAGCATTTACAACAACTCTGCAATCCAACTTTTATTTTATACAACACAGACAAACATGGGGTACCTTCTGATGAAAGGCAAAGAGGTATTTATTTTTCCATGGATTAGTTGGCATTCTTTCTTCTATTTTCCCTTCACTAAGCTCTGCCTATAAAAACACAGCTGCCATATATTTTAGTGCCTTTTAAAAGGTACTTGATCAGCTTCACCCATTTTAAGGTCCACCGGGTTCTCTGGCAAAATATTTCCCATACTTAAATAGTAAGAAATTAATCCAAAAGCCCGTGTGGAGTATTCTAAAGTGCACCTGTGGTTCATTTACTATGCCCCAAACGCAGTATATTTTACAATGGCAATAATGAAAACCGAATTAGCATTTTAATGAACATAAAGGAAAATCAATTATATTGCCTGGGTTCACTAATTGGCTTGGCCATTCTGCAGAAAAGAAAGCATTTGGGCTGAAAATTCTGAATGGTACTTTTATTAAAAGGGCTCTTTAGAGACTCGACTGATATCACCCACATTATTTGGCTGTTCTGCTGCACATTATTCACACCGCATGCAGGGGGAGAGCAGGACTGTGCCCACTACCATGACCCCACTGGCCCCCATCCCAGTGCGAATCCATCAGAGGAAGGTCTGAAGAGGGGGAGGATGCTCTATATGTGTTAAGTTGTGGGTGAACATATCAGACGACACAGCGATTCTTCAAACAGCTCTTGTTTATTCACAGGCCAGAACAGAACTGAACTGAAGGGTTCAGCCAGCCTGCTTATATAGAGCTCCACTACATCTCAACAGTAACCACTTTCTGTAACTATCCAATCAATGAACGTCACTTTCAATCCCTTATTTGCATATGTGGACCTGAGTGAAAACTATCTACAGTATCCCTCTGCTGGCCCAGGGTGAGAACTTCAGTACATAACAATATGAACCATGATTAACCAGAAGGCAAATTTCACAGCCAGCCCACAATGCTGGGAAGGCTGCACAACTTTTGTTATGAAAACAGAGGGTTGGATCCAGAGTTAACTGCATGTAATGTAGCTAGCACAGCTACCATTTACCCTGGAAGTAGGCAAGGAAGCAGTACTGCCACACTGCCAGAATATCCTAAGAACATAAGAAGAGCCTGCTGGATCAAGCCAATGGCTCCATCTAGTCCAGAATCCTGTTCTCACAGTGGCCAAACAGGAGGGTTGCCATAATTCCCGACACCCGCAAAGTTGCTGAGCTTAGAAACGCACCAAAATTGTTTAGCTTTTTTTTTTGAGAACAAACCCAAATTGTTGAGCTTTGGGTGGGGGTACCTCCCCCCCCAAAATAGTGATTTTTAAGTCTTTGGAGTTGTTTCTCCAACTTTTTGGAGGGCCTTCTTGGTAGTGGCTCCCACCCTGTGGAATGTCCTCCCATCAGATGTCAAAGGAATAAACAACTATCTGACGTTTAGAAGGCATCTGAAGGCAGCCCTGTTTAGGGAAGCTTTTGAATGACTGATGTTTTAATGTATTTTTAATCTGTTGGAAGCTGCCCAGATGGGCGGGGTATAAGTAAATAATAATAATAATAATAATAATAATAATAATAATAATAATTTCTTATGCATTTTCCATTGTGTTGCCATGTATACTGCCCCCCCAACACCATTTTTACAGCCGAAAACCAGGATATGTCAGGAGCTTTCTTGACATATGGCAAGCCTACCAAACAGATGCCTGTGCTCAAAAGCACTCTCTTCTCCTATGGTTTCCATTACTGCCTCCAAGCAGCGTTCGAAATTAGCAAGGCGCTAGGTGCATTTCGCGACTAAGAAATCCCTGATTGTGAACACTTCCAAAAGCACAGTACAGTGGTACTTCGGGTTAAGAACTTAATTCGTTCTGGAGGTCCTTTCTTAACCTGAAACTGTTCTTAACCTGAAGCACCACTTTAGTTAATGGGGCTTGCCACTACCGCGCAATTTCTGTTCTCATCCTTAAGCAAAGTTCTTAACCCGAAGTACTATTTCTGGGTTAGCGGAGTCTGTAACCTGAAGCGTCTGTAACCCGAGGTACCACTGTAGTGGTATTTGGCGCCTGGCTGAGACTCAAGATGAAATTTAAAAATGCTGTCGCTGGCCATTGCCTCTCCGCAGGCAACGCAACTTATATGGCTTTCTACTGCAAATGCATACAGCTTTTTCACTCTGCTCAATCTCTAATCTCTTGCTTATATATAGAAGCAATATTAATATTGTTCTGTCTAAATAAAACCACCAGAAAGAATGTTCTTTTTAATATGTGTGTGATGCATTTAATCTTAGCACACACACACACACAGCATTTCCTGAAACCCTTCTTAAAAAAAAGCATCACCTCCATTCTGAAGAAGCTTCAATGATTGATCAGAATTCCTGTGTTCCATTTCCAAAAGACAAGATAAATTTGAACACTGTGTAGTATAAAAACTCAAACCCTTTAAAATCACTGTATGTTGCTTCTGAGTTTTGAGCAGACTAGTACCACTGGTTTTATGTTCTGCATAACATAGTTAACATACAGTAGATTAGTCAGAGACAGACCATTTCTAAATGTGCCAACAATGTACATCTTAGATTAACAGAAAATGCAGCAAGGGAAAGGGAAATAAGCATAGCAAGAGATAATGTTGATATTAGATGCACTTGGGAATAGCAACAGACTTATTAATGTCTTATTATTTTTAGTAAATTGAGCTCAGGGGCAAGAGGCAGGAAGAGAGACTGAGGTTGAGTAAATTTATTATAACTGGGGTTGCTTAATCAAATGAATCTTTTAGGTCCACATGCATGTTGGTATTCCTGAGCTGAATCCAGGAAAGGTACAAAGTCCTTCTCCTCCCTTTAGATGCTTATTGGAATTCTGTGACCAAGCAGTGCTCAGGCCAGGTGAATGCATTCAATCTACTCTGAGAGAAGGAAAGCTTCTGTTCAATCACAGAGTACCTCCCCCTTTAAAATTTAAAGAAGACAGGGTTTGTTTGTTTTTTACACATTATAAATCTGGTGCAAAAAATCTCAGGTTGAATCGGTGTAATTTGGAAAGGGGTGAGAAGAGTAAGTGCAGGGAAATAACCAGAAGGGCTGCATATGGATATGTGTCAAGGTGGCAAAAAGACAGCTATGGCAGCTTGCTCATCATGTGGATCATGCGGTTCAAGCAGTGACTACCACAAGTGAAGCATGAGTATACGCTCATTCCAGTTTAAAGGAATTGTTCTCTTTCCTATATTTTAAAAAGGTAAAGGTGCCCCTGACCATTAGGTCCAGTTGCAGAAAACTCTGGGGTTGTGCGCTCATCTCACTCTATAGCCCGAGGGAGCTGGCGTTTGTCCGCAGACAGCTTCCGGGTCATGTGGCCAGCATGACTAAGCCACTTCTGGCGAACCATAGCGGCTCACGGAAACGCCGTTTACCTTCCTGCCGGAGCAGTACCTATTTATCTACTTGCACTTTTGGGCTAGGTGGGCAGGAGCTGGGACTGAACAATGGGAGCTCACCCCATTGTGGGGATTCGAACCGCCAACCTTCTGATCGGCAAGTCCTAGGCTCTGTGGTTTAGACCACAGCACCACCCGCATCCCTTCCTATATTTTACCAGTGCTCAATTTAGAGGCGGCACTTTACTTTCTATGATTGCTTCCTTGGCTCTTGCTTTCAGAAAGCTATGGGTGACATAATTTGGCTAGGACTGTAGCTAGGCAGTGGTGTAGCTAGCCACTTGGGTGCCCGGGGTGGTGCTCACGCCCTGCAGCCAGGGTCAGAGCGAGCCAAGGCAGGGCGCACTGCATGGAGCTTCTCTGCAGCATCCCCCTCAGCTGTAGGGTGGCTGAGGCGGTGGGCAGACGCAAGCCCCATGCTGCTTGAAGGAAGAGAGCTGTCGAAGGCTACTAGCTGTGCTCTGCCTGCAAGATTGGAGGCAGCAAACTTCTGGTTTCTGTTAATCACTGCAATAGCGTAGGAAGGGGTGTGCGATGGATACAGGAGTTATTTTTTCAAAAACACATATTTTTGCCATTTTGTCACCCCCCTCAGTGATGACACCCGGGGCGGCCCACACCCACCACACACCCCTTCCTACGCCACAGGATTCAGGGGTAGGAAATCTCTTTCAAATCTTCCTTAAGTGCAAGCCCCAACATGTTGCCTTTCTCAAGACTGTTCAATGGAACTGGAGTAACACAACTGGGCCTCGTACGGATCTGAGAAGCAGCTATGCAAAAGCAACAGTCACAAGTGGACTCCTGTGTTTAGAAAGAGTGGAGTACTATCCTGGCACAGACATAAAGCAACAAGTCACAAACCCTGCCCCATGTTAGTCTTAGATTTCTCTAGACTGGACACTTAGGCTCTCTGGAAATTTTACACCCCATCGAAACAAAAGGGATTTTAATCTTGTCCCCAGTAATTTCAGTACTAGAATTAATGGTACAGTGGTACCTTGGTTTAAGAACAGTCCAGTTTAAAAATGATTTGGTTTACAAACTCCGCCAAACCGGAAATAGTGTCTTGGTTTCAGAACTTTACCTCAGTCTAAGAACGGAATCTGAACACTGGAAGGGCACCAGCGGAGGGAGGCCTCATTAGGGAAAGCACACCTTGGTTTAAGAACAGTTTTGGTTTAAGAACGGACTTAACGGATTACGTTCGTAAACCAAGGTACCATTATACTTTGGTTTCCATTTTCCTAGTCTCCCTCCTTTCATCTCATGTTGAACCCCATTATGTGGCAATAACTCCCATTTATTCCCCTGGGTTGGGTTTGGCAAAAGCTTTCAGGAATCATGGTTTTTCAATATGTGAACACATTAGATTCAGGTTTGATTGGGCATTAAAAAATGGTTTTATACGGAAAAAAAATAGGAAATAGAAAATGGTTGTTTCTATCTAGAGCCTGAAGGCACTAGAGAAACAGGCAGGAGTGTGTCATTTGCTACTGTGCTAAGTTCAAGTTATTATGTGAATTTCCACTCATGAGACACCTGGGTTGCTTTTGTCACACTATCAGAAAAAGAGCTTTCTCTCTCTCTCTCTCTTTTGTTGTCTTGTTGATATTCACCTTGAAGAGCTTTCATCCAGCTGTTGGCTGAGTGTGGTTGTGACAAGCACAGAAAGCAACTGTTAACACAAAGGCCCAGTGAACAGCAATTATGAGCAATGAACAAAGGGTAATTAAAAATGAGGGGGTTTATCCACATTGCATCTGTTTGCATAACTCCCTCAGAGCTGCGAATTCACCCAAGTGTGTGTAAAGCAGGGGTCAGCAAACTTTTTCAACAGGGGGCCAATCCACTGTCCCTCAGACCTTGTGGGGGGCTGGACTATATTCTGAAGGAAAAAAATGAAGAAATTCCTATGCCTCACAAATAACCCAGAGATGCATTTTAAATAAAAGCACACATTCTACTCATGTAAAAACACACTGATTCTCGGACAGTCCGCGGGCCAGATCTGGCCCCTTGCCCCTAGTTTGCCTACCCATGGTGTAAAGCAATTTCCAGAATGGAAGAAAATAGTCACAGCAAAATTAAAAGATCTAAAGCTGTGGGTCTAGAGCCCTGAACCTCATAGGAAACCCCCTGTTGCTAGCTAGGGACAGGCAAAATGACATTCCCCACACTTCAAAATGCCTTGCTGCATAGTTCAGACACCAGTTCCTACATTCCCTAATTACACCCCTTCTTCCCCTGGCTTTGGTCATTTCACCCTGCTTGCATGGCAGGGCCATGGCGAGATGTATCTGACACATTCTCACTAAAGTCCAAGGACTTTTGATGGCTTCTGCATGTTTGAAGTCATGAAATCCCTCCATTGCCCTGAAGAGCTTCAAGACTATGGTTTCCATTCTCTCATTCAAATGCTCATACCGACACAGCATCTCAAAAGCATAGATTTGTAGAGTTGGAAGGGAACTGACATAGCTCAGTAGTACAGCATCCACTTTGCATTCTGAAGGCCGTAAATTCAATCCCTGGCATCTCCACATAGTGCTAGGAGAGCCCCCACTAATCAATGTAGAAAATCCTCAGCTAGGTGGGCCAGTGGTTTGACTCAGCTTCCTATGGTTCCCAGAGCTTATGCTGAGAGAGAGAGAGATGCGCCTGTTCTGATGCTCTCTTGGTGCTAAATGATGTTGGAATTCTCATGTTCAGGAAAACAATAGTGGGGAATGATTTATTTTTTTAAATTATCCATTCCACATCTATTTGGCATTTTGTACACAATAGTTTATACAAAAAAATTCTATAGATGACAATCTATTCTCATCTACTATTGCAGGGAGTTCATTGTACAGGGTGGGCCACTGAGCTGATTGTACAAACTCATTTTTCTTACTCTTATGTAGAGATTACTGTCTTATTATTATTATCTTCTATGGAATAACAAAAAGACAGTAATCTCTAAATAATAATAATAATAATAATAATAATAATAATAATAATAATTTATACCCTGCTCATCTGGCTGAGTTTCCCCAGCCACTAAGATAAGGTTAGGATAGTCTTAGCAATTTGATTAAATCTAAGTTTCCTTTTCTGTGAAATAAATCAAATGATCAGATCTTATAGACCACATAGAGGACAAGATAAATCAATGTTTCCCAACCAAGCTGTGGACTTCAGACAGTTTTTAGACTAGATTTCTTCCAACCTTATGCTGTATCTACTGTACAGGCAATATTGACAAAACAAAATAGACTTCATGCTTGGACATTTGCTAAACATTTGAAATAATATTTTGAAAATATTAATCAGTAACATGACATTTTGATCTATTATTATACGTAAGGGAGGTCAGATCTCTTTTAAATTAATTGTCATCATTCATCATGATTCACTAGTATTCATTTTCTGAAACTCATTTTTTAATTTAAAATAAGCATGTTAATTATGTTAGAGCACCTTTTCACACACCCCTACTGAAATTAAATACGTGTTCTCTAAACAACTACCTCTTCCAAAAGATTAACAAACATCTACAGTATTGCAATTTCTGGTCCTCCCTGTGATGGGTGAAGACATAGTTTTAACCAAGTAAAACCACAGCATCTGATACTTTGAACTATAATTGAGTCAAGGACAAGTGACCCAATACTTTAGCTTTTTCTGTTTACCAGTCTATGAAGTTACACTTGATTCAGCAGATGGCAAACTGGGCCATCATATGATCGTGTTAGCTGGAGGAGAAATACAGCACTGTAGCCTAGGGCTCACCAACATTTTAGGACCCAAGAGCTGGAGAAACATTCACTCCATGTCCTGATTGAGAGGGAAATTCTGGTTGTTAAATGTCTTTTTATATCTATTTAAATGCATTTCACAATGTAATGATCTCATCCACATGGGGCTTCCTGGGTTATTTACTTACACATTCTTTGTGAATGGGTTACTGTTGACATTTATACCTTCTACACCTCATTTGTATCTGACCTCACTTTACAAAGTACTCATTCACCCAGGAATCTCTGAAGGCCACTCTAGATGGGAGTTTTAAATGCTCACTCTCTCCATTTAACTTGCTTGAGGTTGCTTTTAAAACTATGTAAATAGAATCTGTTTGGTATGGGGGAAGGGTGTGAATCTGGATGTGGGTGGAAAACTAAGCCCTCTCCTTATCTGCTGTGGTCTTGATGAAAATCTCTCCCTCTCAAGTTGAGAGTTTGCTTCTAATGCAAACAGCTTCTTTTAGAAGAGGGGTTTTCCGTAGGACTGCAGTAGGGGAAGAAAGGGTTAAATCCTCCATCACACAATTACCAGCCCCTCTTTAGCTGATACGGTTTCCTGTTAAATGCACTGATGTATTTAACATAGCATGTTGTTTGGCCAGCCACAAGCTCTTGATTCATTCGGTCCCACTTCACAGGTGCCCAAAGGTACAATCTATTCTCTATCCTCAGCAAAATTCTAACCTTTTTGCAAGCTTCCTTCCCAATGCAGTAACCACAAGATCTTCCCTGCCCAGGAACTCCTTGGTAAATCCTGAGGAATCCTTTATCACCTCAGATGAGCAATTGGACAAAGGCAAACTATCGCTGCAATCAAATATCTCTCAGGGCTGTGCATATGTAGCCTTGCGGGATATTCACAATTGGTCTGCTCAGGAAGGGAAACGAAGGGCCTGGATTTTGCCACTCCCTACCATTCTCTTCCTTGACAAACATCTGGTTGCTGCAAGTGCCGCTTGTCTGGGAGGCTTATGCAAGAGCAGTGCTTTGGGTAGCTCATCACTGATCTCAATTACAGCCCAATGATGATATACTCACCATTGCTCTTAATCACAGCCTAAAATGCATGCCCAGCTCTCTCTATAAGCTTTTGTGCACAATAATAATGTATTACTTATATCCCACCCATTTGACTGGGTTGCCCCAGCCGCTCTAGGAAAGGGAACCAGTGTAATGTAGCACTGAGATACCAGACTTCAACAAGGCAAACATGGCCTCACCCAAGCAGTTCACTGGGTGACCTTGGCTCCAGCACTCTCTCTTAACCCAGGTTGGGAAACCTGTGGCTTAAGCTCCCATCATCTCCATCCACTGACCATTCTGCCTGGGGGTTGAAGTCCAACAAGACCTGAGATGCCACAGGTTCCTGGTCTCCACCTAACCTCACTTATTTCTATTTACTTGTTTGTTTTCTTACATTGACATCCGACCTACTTTGCTACAGCAGCATTTTAAAGCTGAAAGGGAGAAAGAACCACGGCTGCATGTCAGGACAGAAACATAAGAAATGCATGAAACTAAATGCAACATGCACTACTAGTTGCAAGTGGCAAGGGAATCGCAAGAGGGACATTTTGTTCTCCCTGATCATCTAAACATCCCACAACAGTTATTTTTCTTTTTCTCCTGTCATGGGTGGCAACAGCTTCTCTGGAGTTTCATAAGCAGAGGAAATTCAGTCCTCTCTTTGCGTTGGACTAGTGAAACTGGGGGGTGGAACATGTTTAGCTTAACGGTGATGAAGTTTGCCGAGCTGTATAAATAGGGCCTAGGAAAAGACTTCAAAGATCAAACATCCCTTTTGCTAGATCAGCCTGATATAGAACTACAGCACAGTCAAACTAAACACGATTATGACAGACCCACATGTCAGGAGCAGGAAGTTCGCTACTGACTTCTAAGAGAGAGCACAACTTAAAATGATGCATGAGCAAGATACCCGTTTGCCTCAGCTGTTTTTCTCCTGGTGAGGCTGAGAGAACCCAAAAATAACCCCTGCTGGGGACAAAATGAAGAGCAAGAGGATTAAGCAGCTTCTACTTGCTTATTATTTGTCAAGTTTATAGCTTGCCTTTCCACCAACGTAGCTTAATGGCAAGAGGATGCAAAGTAAAATGCGAGAGAGCAATCAGAACCGCGAAAACAAGAGTAGATAAAATGTACCCATAAACTCCAATAAAGCTGAGAGTTGCAGCAATTTTTATGAAAGCCTATGATGTAGCAAGTCCAAAGACCAGTCTGAATTGAAGGTCTGTGGTGTCTTGGTGGGACATGGTGACAGGAGAAATGTTCAGTAAACCCCCCCCCCCATGCTTGGAGCTTTTAAATTGCTCCGCCCATCTTACATAGGGAAATAG
This sequence comes from Podarcis melisellensis, assembly GCF_964234715.1. Classification (NCBI taxonomy): domain Eukaryota; kingdom Metazoa; phylum Chordata; class Lepidosauria; order Squamata; family Lacertidae; genus Podarcis; species Podarcis melisellensis. Next base: position 62,877,039 of record NC_138538.1, read on the forward strand.
CTGCATTTTGGCACATAAAACATGTGTTTTCTTTCTTTCTTTCACAGAAAAGCATGGCAACCGGTTTGTGTCACCAACTGGTGCCCACACGCTTCCCCAAGTTATTCTCTAATTTATTTTAAAAGGTTACAAGTCAACCTGGTACTCAAATATCAATTGGAGCTCTCGTTTCTTATACTTGTGTGGCTTAAAATGTTGCAACCATTTCTAAAATAGCTAGAGTAAGTCCAGTAATTTTTATGCCTCGTCCTCTTTTTAAAGACTGTTAAGCGGGGGGGGGGGGGAGATGATCAATACTGTTTTTACAGGGTGCTGAAGGCAGTCCATAGCTCAGTGGCAGAAGACATGTTCTGCATGCAGAAGGCACAGAGTTCAATCCCTGGCATTTCCAGTTAAAAAGGCACAGGTAGCAACTTGATGGGAGAGATCTTGGAGATCTGCCCACCAATACTGAGCTAGATGAACAGCTGGTTTAAAGCAGCTTTGCTTCCTACTTTCCCATATGAGAGAAGAAGATGCTTCAGGTGTGTACATTCACCCTACTTTAACTTCTAGTGAAAAACCTCTTCACACTGCTTCAAATGTTTGCAAAACCTGTTGGGCTGGAAGCACCAGAGCGGCAAAAGAAATGAGCAGAGGGCAGGAAGGACATGGGAAGCAAGCTCTCTCAACCCTTTCATCTTTCCTTAAAACTATAGTTCAACTCTAGCCTGATGCAGCCAAGAGTGTGCACAACTCTTCAAAGAACATTTAAGACGTCTAAAGAAACTGGAAGGCAGGAAATAAGTTTTCCAAATAATATACCTGCACAAAGTGCTTAGCATAACATCCAATAATAGGCTCCCTTGCATCGCCAACTCCCTCTCTCCTGCTAAATCACTTTCTAGCATTGTGATCTTAAGAAGCGTGCATGCACACAAAAGCTTATACCAAAAACAAACTTAGTTGGTCTCTAAGGTGCTACTGGACAATTTTTTAGTATATTTTGACTGTGTCAGACCAATACGGCTACCTACCTGTTTCTAGCATTATGGTAAAACTTGGGAAGTTTTGCAGAAGTTATTTGCTGTCCTCATCAGAGGGCTAAAAGCAGAAGCTATGCTTTTTAATTTTGCTCATGACTTTTTTTGTGTGCTCAGGTATTCAAGCCCTCCAAATGGGCAATGCAAACTATAAAGTTTCGTGTTGAATTTGTCCAAAAAAAGGAATGATTCACATATATTTTATTCTGAGCACAGGTTTTCCCCCCTATTGTTATTTTCCAAGGGAGTGGTGGATAGCCAGCTATTCTACGGTGAAGTCCGCCACACACACACACAAACACAAGAGACAGGTTGTCCACCTACCAAGAGCGGCGACCAGCAGGCAAAGAGGACACACATGATGCCCAGCAGCTGGATCAAGGTTTCCATGGTGATTCTGCCCCACTGCCTCCTGGACTGAGACGCGGAGTTTTTGGAGCGGCAGCGGCACACCAGGGCGACGATGGTGGCCAAGTTGCAGGCCACGGTGACGGCGAGCGAGAAGAGGCCCAGGAAGGCGAAGGTGGAGGCGAAGATGACGTTGCCCACGTGGGGACCCCCCTGATCCCCGGCGCTGATGAAGCACCACGTGCCGGGCCACTGGAGGGCGTAGCGCCCGACGCCCACCACGGGCAAGCAGGCGAAGGCCAGCACGGCCCCCCAGACGCTGAGCAGCACGGCCTTGGTGACGCGCGTCTTCATGTGGGCCGAGTACCAGTGGGGCGCGCGGATGGCCAAGGTCCTCTCGACGGCCATGGCGCTGGCGATGAAGAGCGGGCACAGCCCGAAGACGGTCATGCTGAGGCCGAAGAAGGTGCACAGGCGCAGGGAAGGGTCCACCGCCCGCCAGTCGCGGCCGGCCCGGTAGACGGCGATGACGATGGGGCTGGTGAGGAGCTGCCCGGTCAGGTCGGTCAGGGCCAGGGAGCCGATGCAGAGCAGGAAGGACTTTTTGCGCGCGTTCTGCTTCTTGTGGTAGGCGCGGTACACCAGCAGCAGCGCCAGCCCGTTGCCCACCAGGCCCGTGGTCATCATGGTCAGGGCGAAGACCACCGACACCGAGCCGCACACCTCCGGGCTGGTGGCGTTGCCCTTCTCCCGCCCCGCCGCCGCGGCGCTCAGCAGCGCCATGGGCGTGCAGTTGAAGCGCCCCTCGTAGGGCCCGTAGGAAGTCATGTTGCTGCTGGTCGGGAGGGCGGCGGCAGCGGCCGGGGCAGCGGGACGGGGCGGGCAGCGGGGCAGGCCCATCCCATGGTGGGGCGCCCGCGAGAAGGCAGCTGGTGCGCGCGCTAGACGGCCGCAAGCCAGACGGGCTAAAGGAGCAGAGCGAGCCGCGGCTGCCTTTTAAAGGCAGGCGCGGGGGGCGGAGCCCCGACGGCGGAGCGGCTCCATTGATCTGGGTCTGGCCGCGGGGCGGGGGCGGGCGGCCTTCCCGCAGCGCCAAAGGGGGACGACATCAGCTTTCTTGCACCTGCCCGGCGCGGTCTTCCGTCCGCCAGCGAAAGCGTTCAGCAGACCTTGTTGTGAACTCGAGGACCGATGTCAGGGAAGCCGCCGTCGGAAGTCAACCCCGGCGCCCATACCCGCCGCTTCGAGACTTACTAGGCTGCCAAGCGCGGGTGCTCTGTCGAGGATTTCTCGCCCTTAGAAAGCGCTCGGGACAGCTTAAGTTGCCCTTCTGCGGCTCCTTTACACACCTAGCCGCTGTTTGGCCTCCATCGGAGAGTGGTTGGTCGAATCGCTCGTGAAGCGCGGTTGCTAACCGCAGCTACAAAACAGGAAAATGAACTTGACAATCGCGGCGAATCCCAGGGAAAAAACCAAAAAAATCATATAGAAGTATAGAGAGGTGCTGATGCCATCTAGCGGGAAGGAACTCCCGTCGATTTCCTACTCAACCAAGATAGTGGCACATGCGGATTTAGGGGTTTATTCCATGTAAATAGCGGATAGGCGCCCGGCTCCCAACGTGCTGAATTTTTATAGTTGCGAAAACGTCAGTGGTCCAAGGAAACGCAATATGCAGCAGACACCGCTATGTCACTTGCATGAACAGCGTGATCTGGGATTTCAGAGTTGCCTTCACTTACAAGACGTCTAGCGCTTTGCAGAGTACATATTTGAAGGCATACACATAATAAAAAGGCCTATACCGCTTTCAGTTTTGGCAACTAGAGAGACACAGCGTTTATTTCTCTCAGTTACTATTTGACCCATATTCTCATGCTAAATTAACTTTATTGGTAACTCAAATGTGGAGACAGGCAGCCTTGTGTTTGTAGAACCAATGGGTTGAATGTGGGATATGTACATTAGATCACCTGATAAGCTCAAATGCAATGCTTTTGTCATTTCCTATTTTACAACCTGAAATCAGTTACTGGTGAGTGCCAAATGACAGTACTGTATCTTCAGTCACATCACTTGTTGACATCAGTTTATGGACCATCTGCTTTGAGTCCTGCAGCAGCTTCCAGATTGTTGGAGGGTATTGGTGGATCCTTACAAGAGGCCAAACTCTTGTTTACAAATGCTTAATGTATCTATGTACAGTGAGGGGGGGAAAGTATTTGATCCCCTGCTAAATTTGCCTGTTTGCCCTCTGATGAAGAAATGACCAGTCGACATACAGGAACTTAGGGAGGTGTGGAACAGGGGATTCGAATACAGCCTAAACAATGGGAAATTGCTTTAGAATATAAACAAGAGTGTTTATTTAGATTTGGTTATTTAGATTGGTTAAGTTCGATCCAGCAAAAACACTATTTTTGGTATAGGAAGCCACAGGCCAATGCAGATGTGGGAGGTGTAATGTTGAAAATGCCTCCTTGAAGCATATTGTGTGGTCCAGCGATATTTACTTTCTGGTCTGAAGTTGTGTTGTGTGTATCAGTTGTGTAATGGTGAAATCTTTTATGTACTACAATTTTTCTTTTTGTACTATGGGGATTAATGACAGGACAACAAAAGTGGATTTTGTGAGTGCTTATGGTTGCTAAGATGCTTTGAGACCTGATGGATAAATACCCACGCAATGGTCTGAAGACCTCACTGCTTTGGCTATATTTGAACATATTTCATATAGACATCAGTTTCTTGAGGATACATGGTTGAATCTGGAAGGCTTATACAGGAGGAGTCTTTTAAAAGAGGCCCCGTGGAACATGTGTACTCTTATCCACGGGGCCTCTTTTAAAGGACTCACCCTGTATTATATATTATATTATGCTTTTTAAAGGTTTATTTTATTCTTCCGAGCATTTGAGTATGTGTAATTGGAATTGCTGTTGTTCTGGATTTACTATTTATGGTTTCTGCTTTTTATTTTTTATGTTTTATGTGAGCAGTTTTGTAAGCTTTACAACACCTGAGCCACACAGGTAAAATAAAAAGCATCGCCCAAATGCTAACATTCTGCTTCTTATTGAAAAGAGCAAATGGTTTTGAGCAGGAATAAAAGAGTTACCTCAACCTTTTGCTGTTTTGCCTTTACTAACACCCTGATCTTTGTATTGGGGAAAAAAATCTTCCATTTTAATGTATAAGGATTACACCATTGGCACAGAAGTATATGCTATCAGTAAAACAACTGCACCATCTAGTGATCTGTTGGATATGACTGTGGTTAATTAACTTTTTTCAACCCACTTGACAGTTAGTAAACTCATACATGAGAAGCTGCATCATCTTGTTAAAACTGAAACAGTTTTAAGGAATTCAAATGCCAGGGTCCCAATACAGCTATCAAATTAAAATGAGCAAACAATACCGGTAATATTATTTCAAAAATATTTTATCTCAGCTTAACTTTACATGAGCTTCAGAGGTATATGTAAAATACTGCTCTCATGGCTTCACTGAATGATGCTTTAAATAGATCCTACCATTTCAAAGAAAAGGTTGGAAAAACTGTTAGATCCACATCAATACAAGAGAAAATACAAACTGCTTCTCTCCAGTGAAAAAAACTGGAAATTTCTAAGGATTTTGCTTTCCAGAATAGGGCGGGGGCTATAAAACACAAATTTCAAGATTTAACTTAGGCTGCCTTGGCTAATCTTGTTGCAGCCAAACTTCAGGAACCATTTTGCTTTTCCATTCCCTGCCCGGTGACAAGAGTAGTGGGCTAAAACTACTTTTAAAGTGGCTCTGGACCTTACAAAAGAAGTTCCCACAAGCTGAAGTCATGAGTGACTGAATCTCTGGATACGGATACTTCTTTACAATGTCCAAAGCTGCCGTTATTACATACCGATACTATTGGTATGCAATAGTGATACAGAGTATATATGTGTAAGACTTAACATCTGCCATGATTTTAAAAAACAAGATTTTTATAACTGTAAATGAGGAAAAGATAAAATTACAGCAGAAACCATCTATCACTTTTAACATACACTATCCATAAAATCAAATTGGAAGCTTAAATTTATAGAAGGGTTAAAAAGCTACCTAAGAGGAAACATCTATAACGATAAGCTGTAAAAACTGTCTGAGGAATCTTATTCCAGTAACACCAATGCTGCCCTAGAGGGCATCTGTCCCCGCAGGGAAATTAAATGATACATTTCTATTGCTCAGCTGCTTTTCTGTTACTGGAAACATCCCATTTCATTTTATGATTGTGCTTTAAAAAGACCCAATAATTTATAATACTTATCAATGGTATCTACATACTTTCAACATTCTCTCCCAAATAGCAATAAAACAATTCTGAGTAGCAGGTCAATGCCAAAAGTCAACACATAAACTTTATGCAAACAGTACTGAACTAGGCATTTAAGAGACAAGTTACTTTAAGTATAAATATGAATGCATATTCATAAAAACATTAAACCAAACAAGATTTTGCAAGCTTTTTAAACTCTCTAAACCTACTTGTCACCCTCTTCAGATTAAAAAACAAACAAACAACTTCAGCAGAATTTCATCTTTGTGAGCAGGAATAAAACAGCTACCTCACCTTTTGCTGTTTTGCCTTTACTAACGGAGGAGAGGGTAATAATTCCCAACTCAATTTCCCTAGCACAGACTGATGTTGGTGCCTCTTCCACCTTAATGAACCCTGTATGGGGAAAACACAGAGAGCAGCAACAAACTTGGGTCTCCAGCTGTTGTTGGATTATAATTCCCATCATCCCTAGCAAGCAGGACCAGTGGGCCAAGGATGATGGGAACTGTAGTCCAAAAACGGCTGGAGACCCAAATTTGGGAAAACCTGTTCTAGGACTTCCAAAGCGTTGAAGCCTTTATATTTATGCAGTACTTGTGCCCTTTTTAGATTATACATCATGGGTTCTTTAGAACATCCCCGTGCCCGGGGAAATGTGAAAGCTGCTCTTATATACAAACACACACATCTAGCCACTCTCATACACACAGGTACACATCACACTATCTATTTACACACCTGCATCCACAACAGGTCTGGACATAAACTAGTCTCTCACCCACACGACAATAGACTATTAGATTTTTTTCCCCTTGAAGTGTGCAATTTCATAGAATGTTTATGTTATGAGGATGGGGTGTGTGAGAGAATGAATTGGCCTGATCAAGCTGGCTGCAGTCTAATACGTATCTCAGCAATAGGGATAAAGCTTTAAGGGAATACATACTATGGGGGTTGAAACTCCTCCCTTTGCTATGTGAAACATTTCCCCTTCCCCACTCCTCAGAAATCTCATCCAAATATCTAAGTAACAAAATGCATATACTGCTTATTCAAAGAAAATACCTTTGAATAAAGCCTTCTGGTTTAGAGATGACAACCCTTTTGTGCTATAATAGCAAAACAAAGAAAAAAATTATGTGTGAGTGAGCAAGCGAGCACGTGTGTAGTTTTAATTTTTCCCTCCCTCTCCCCATAAACTCCAGATCACTTCTACAACACACCTGATACAATGCAGATGCAGCTCTGAAAATGAATACCCATCAGAAATGTATTTTGGAAAACATTTTTACAGCCTTACAACCTGTACCTAGCAACAAACAGCTGCCCTTTGGGCCAGAAGGATCCCCAAATAAGAACAGTGAAGTTACGAAAGCTGGCTATTGATTTCAATGCCGCATTAATTTGTTCTAGATCAGATTTTTAAATACTAGGTTTACTTAATATTTAGTATGTATTTCTTGTATCTTATGTGGTGTTTAACTGCCATGGTCTCTGGCGAAGGTGACTTGTTCAATTACTCATTAACTATTTTAGCACTCAACCCTTTCTACAATAGGATAGTTGTTTGTGTTCTTTTATTTTCAGTTCAATTAACCAACTGAACAGTAAGTGCTTGAGAAGAGCATGCTGTGAATTTTCTTATAGCAAAGGGGGGAATTATAGTGATATTGCAGCACGTAAGAAACTACACTTTCAAAAAACCACTAAGTAATTTTTTTTAAGTCTTAACAATAGAAGGCAAGCATTTCTAAATGATAACACCATGCAGCATAGGTTAAGAACTCTGCTATTGCTGGTGGTTACTATGATGCAATCTCTTACAGACCTCTTTCAGTTTTGGAAGATGAGCTTTGCTGAAAGTTAGCTAGTTAATCCACTGTAGAGGCACAGGAGGCAAGGCAAGGAGTGTAAATAACACATCTCTCTGATCTTAACCAACTAAATAAATACTCAGAATAGACCCATATGAATGCAAAATGGAACTAACCTGCAGAATATTCAATATTTTTGAAATTATTCAGACAGGTGTTACTTAAAACTCAAGTATATGCACACTTCATCTTTGATTGACATGCTTTATTTACATATGTCTACAGAATTGTATCGTCATAGAACAAACCAGTACATTTTAATCCAAGCCAAATGAAACCCATAATTTTCCCAGTCATCTCTAACCTATAATTTGCTGAGTTTAAGAACTTGTTAGGTACAATACTTCAGAATACAAAGCACAAGAATAACTAAATTAACATGTAGTATCTAGCAAATCTGATTTTCACACTTTTAGACAGACTTTCAAGAAGTCAGAGGCACAGTTACAAAGACTATTTGTTCTTGTGCAACCTAAGCTATGCTTAGCAAAAAGGAAGAGAGAAAAGAAAAAGAAAAGATACCTAAGAGAAAGCAACACAGGATTACAGGGCATTTTTTTCCTGCAAAATTTATCCAAAATATTTCTACAGCAAAACCATTTTACTTTGTCTTTGATCAGTCCAAAAAAATTAAGATGTTCATAAAATAAAAATAAAATAAAGACAAGTTCTGCTCCATTTGTTGTTGTGCAGTTTGCTTTAAAATGCAGATGATCCAATATACAAGTAAGCTTCTTTCCTAGAACCACTAAGCTTCCTTAACATACTTACCTTGGGATCTCACTGAAGACACATTTCTCCCAAGCAAACGGAGCTTAAGAATGGTCAGTATTTAACAAATATTTGCTAGTAAAACAAATTTAATGAAGCATTTTAAGCCATAAAGTTACAGTCATCCAAAAAGATATGCGATGATTTGTGATTTGTTTAAGTAAGCATTTATACTTTAGAAGAGTCACAGTGTTTTCTGGGAGAGTTATAAATATATAGTTTTCTAGTGTAAATTGAATTTTACTGACTTAGAAGAAACTGATTTTGTTATTACATTTCTACACATTTGGAAAACATTTCACAAAATCTGAGCGCTTTGGATCTTAGTACAGGGCACAACTGTTTTGCATGGGGACTGAGTTCCTGACCCCTGCTTGCATCAGCGGAGTGTGTGTAAGCCCATTACGTCCCTGCCCCACACCCTTTCCTGGCCACTTCCTGGTTGCACCGATGTACACCCACACGTTTGTACTTTGTGCGCAAAAAGGCCATTGCCTGTACTTAATTGTATCTTAATATACACTAGCGGCCCAATTTCTAGCATGAACCAAAGATTCCATGCATGTGATGGAGGGTGGAGGGGGAGAAGGCACACCAGCGTCCAGGTCTGGTACTAAAATTGAATGACTCAAGAGAGTACTTCAGGAACAGCTTTTTGGGGAAGGGACAGAGAGAGATGCCTGAAAAGCTCCAGTAGGAAGGAAAATTACACATTCCTTTAGATGCTGTGCATATATTTTTTGTGCTGCAGCAAAAACAGAGCTATTGATTAGCCAGGATGTGGCTGCCAGAAACTTAGGAAGTTACATGCCACCAGAAAGTACTCACAGATGGAGCATCAGGGCAAAATTGTAACCAAGTTTTGTTTCTGGCTGCCTATCTAAGAAGCAACACAAGGTAGCTTACATGCCTACTTTGATCCTGTCTACTGAAAGAGTAATTGTCTTCTAGTTTGATTTATTTTCACTTAGAAAGCACAACACTTGCTTATGGAAGGCAGTTCTCTCTCTGAAGTATCTCTTGATTTGCACCTGAAGATATACTACAGTAGCTTTTGTGATCCTTGCAGGAATGGCTGGGGGTGGGGAAGGAGTGGCCGGGACCAGTTTAGAAACCAGAGTGCATATTAACATCAAATGAACTGTCACCTTGGTAGTTTTGTGACTAGCAAACGTGAAGGCTAAATGACAGATCAGAATGGCAGCATAACATAGAAAGTTCTTCAACAAAATTAGTCTTAGAACTGGGAAGTAACAAACCAGTCAAATCAAGAAGGGGCAGGCACTTAGAAAAAAAAAGTCATGCTACTCACCTTTCTGGAGGCAATTTATGGCTTAAAATATTTCATTACATTTTGTTTCATGAATTAAAATAGCTGCAGTTTTCCATTAAACATGCATCTCTACTAGCAGGATTTAGCACTTCTGACCAAGTAAGACACCAACTTCTTAAAAATGTCTCATGCAGTGGACTATTTCGTGTGTGTTTGAGTTTTAATATATTATTTCTTTTTAGAACTTGTACGGGATCCAGAATGAGAAGATCCAGATGATGACCTTCGGTGTCTGCAAGATAAAAGATGGAAGAAAGCATGCAAACAAGTAAGTTTGAATTGCAGTGATTTTCATTGGGGAGGGGGAATTGGGAAGGAGAAAGAAAATGGGGAATATATGAACTGGGAACGCAATTATTTGGACTTCATCTCTGTATCATAACTGCATTCCACAGTTCACATCAATATAGAACTTTTAGGTAATAATACCTTCATTTGTAATCTAGAAAAAATCTAAGAGTGCTTCAGGACTTTAAAAACATTTTTTTTCCTGATTTATTTGTGAGAAGTAGATATATGAAAAAATTTAACTAACAAGTTTGACCATCTTTTAAAAGAAATGGCATCACCTGGGATAAATGGTATCTACAAAAATGAAAACAGCTATCTTCAAACACACAATACTTAAACATACTGTTCCTTTTCTAGCCCTTCCACAGTTAACATTTAAAGAACCATTCTTATTCTACAGAAACCCAAACCTTTCAGGTGACAGTGATTTCGTTCGCCTTTTTTTGCGATCACCAGATGAAGATCTAGATCGGCTTCTCTTTCTGCTTCTCTCGGGGGAAGATGATGAGCGAGAGCTTGAGTAAGATCTTTTTCTTGGGGTTGAAGAACCCCTGACGGATCTGGAGCTGGATCTTTATTAAGAAATAAATCAGATTTAATCCTAGCATAAATAACGAGGTTGCAACAATCTACTACATATATATCCAATCTAGGACACACTCTGCAAATGTAAAATGAAATTATATTAGGACATAAATACTTACTGCTGTGCCAATAAGAATTCTGCCTTAAGAGCTTCTCAATATGGGATTGTGGGCAAATTACTCACAGACTGACCAGAACTGATCATATAAAGATCAAGACCAATGCAGAAGCAATTATTCAGCTTTATGCAATTGTTGCTTCTCAGCAACAGCAAACAATTTAAGTCCAAAGTGAGAAATGAACATTTTCACATTCCCTACATTAAGAAAAAGGCTGAGGCATTACTTTAGACATTTTACATAACTATGCATTTCACAGACCTTTGAAAACAAGTATAGTCATTAGGAAGACTGTACGGCCACAATAATCTTATATACATACAGAAGTCGCATTGCATAGGCACATGCGACTGCACACTGCATTGGCTCTCACACATTGTATTTCATTTACTTTATAAACCATAGCTTCACAGAAAATATAACAAGGTAGTATACAACATAAAGCACAGTACTCAACAGTAAAAGTATCAGTAAGAAAGGATTGGTAGAAGGCTGTTACAAGGGTCTGAAAGAAAGCAGGGATGACTCCTGATGGACTTTTATATGGCGGGAACTCCACAGGATACACGGGCTATCACATTCAAGGTTCAGTTCCTGGTAAAGGTCAATTGAACCTCAGGGGCGTGGGGAACCACCAAAAGTGCCCCATCAGACTATTTCAGTGATCAAGGTGGAGCAGAAGGAATTAAGTGGTCTTCAAAGTATTTTGAACTCAAGTTGTGAATGAACACAAAAACCTTAAACCTGTCTGGTAATAAATAGCCAACCGGTGCAGCTCTCACAGTAAAGGACTAACATTTGCTCCTGTGAACAATTTGGCTGCTACATTCTGTATAGCATAAGCCAATGCTCTTCCTGTGTCATAGAATACAACCCTTTATCTCCCCCCCAGTGCTTATGGACACACACAAAATATCAGGGCAGTCTGAGGGAGACCAGTGCACATATTCAATATTCCCAACTGGATTTCCCACTCTGTTTTGGGCAAGTTTTGTGAGGTCCATAACTACATAGACCCCTGTCTCTTTGTGCTGTCTATGAAAGAGAGAAATTGGGCTCTGTTGATTGAGATTTCTCAGAAAAGAGGACTGGTACGTTTTTAAAGCCTTTTACATCAGTGAAGTATATTTATGACACAACAATTTAACAAGTTCATTACTATTACTATTGTTATTGCACTGAACAAAATTATATGTGAGAACAAAATATTCAAAATAAAACAGTAATTTCTGGTGATCTTTTCGCCTCTCTCTCTCTCTCTCTCTGACAAGCAGAGAGGTTGCTACCTCATTCACCTTGATTTCGACCCACGAGATCTAGAACGTTCTCTGGAAGTGGAATGAGATCTTGACCTTGAGCTGGAAGAGCTTCTTGACCTGAAACAACATGAAGGGTTTTAATTTTTTTGTGAATAAAAATTTAAGAATCAAATGGAAATCTACTCTTCCGTGTAATTTGTATTGGAAGCGAAAGTAATTTTTATTTCCTTCACAGCATTTAATAAGTGGTTGGTCAGGATCCAAAAAGCTGCTTTGAGCTAACAGAAGCAGAATGTGCTAAGCTAGTTGAACAGATTTTTGCTTTGAATACCTAACTTCCATACAATGTCACAAGCTGGTTTTTAAACATTCTACAGTTTTAAAAGCAGTTTGCCACTTAGTAAAAAGGGAGTGAAAGGGAAAGAAATACAAGCATAAGGCCCTCAGGGGCTTTCGGGGTTCTTTGGATCCTGATCAATAAAAGATAAAATATTAAGTTACCTTAAAATGTTAAGAATATCATCAGTTATTAACCTCAGTGTATAAGCTGCATATACAAAAAATTCTAAAATTTTACTTTTAAACATTAAAAGTTAGTAACAAATATTTGGCTCAAAACTGAAAACCAGATATTGTAAATAATGTAAAGAAGCCAACTTCCAATGTTATATTTGTGTCAAAAAATAAACGCTAGGATGCTCTGAAGGCAAGAGTTAAAGACTTATTCTAATAGACCAGTGAACATTCTACAATTATTTTTCAAACTGTTTTCAGGAAGGGGCAGTTCAAGAAGCCTGGCATGTATGTATAAGCCAAACATGGAGGCACAGTGGATTCCACAATTCCCAAATTAAGACGTGTTCCCGTAGGACTGTTCCATATTAATGAAGAAGTTTGTCTAAAAATTTCAATTCCACTTGGGAAACATTTTTTATTGCCTGCTAGGAGTTTACTCTCAAAGAACATAACCACTAGGAAACACATTTGACATTAAAATTGCATTTGTGGCTTAACTAGCACCCAAATGGCATATGAGTGTCAACAACTTCAAAAATTATGTACCAAACTACATTTCTCCAAAGTTTCAACCAGCAAACTGACAAATTAAATATTTTAATTTATTCGATGTTCTGCAATAATTATGTAGAATTATCTTCTCTCAATAGTATTATTCTATATACAGGACAGTGGCTACATAAGGTGATCTCCAACACAGAGAATACAAAGTGCTGGGGAAAAATAACCATTGTTAGCTGGATTATCCAGGCTATAAGTCACCAAAGAATGGTTGTATTTGCCAGGGTTCATAGAGCATTTCCTGCAACTGATACACCATGGAAATGTAGCATATAAGAGTACTTCTGATGAAGCAAAAAACTGGTATCAAATATTTGGTGCCACCACAAACCTAACCAGCAAGAGTGACAGAGAAACCCTGTTTGTTTAGAGATATGAAATTAAAATTATAAGCTACAGTTTACTTGGTCAGTAAGAAAATGTTCACTTACACTGTCTATTACACTAACACGTACCCTGACATTTATAGTGAGCACCTGCAATTTTCTCAGTTTAAGCACAGACTACCTGTGCAGGCTAGCTATGTAAGATTTATTAGCTTAACTCAAACCGTGAAAAATAAAAAGTAAAAAAAATCAATCACAAAAGAGATGTAAATAAAGAAAGTTAGATACTGACATTTTGTCTGGCGTTACCCTTGACCTGTACCCGTTTACCTGGACCTAGACCTTGAGCTTGAGTGGGAGGATGAGCGAGATGAAGATCGTGAACGAGAAGATCGAGACTTGGAACGGCTGCGCCTAGTTGTAGATTTCTTCTTGGTGGAATCTTCTTCCTCGCTAGCATCAAGATTATATTTTGAGAGATCTGCATCTTCTTCATCTTCATCCTGAAAAAAACCCCAACAAGTTATTTTTGTTAGAAACAAAGCATTTGGAAAACTATTTCATTTATACGGTGTATGTATCTTTGTCCTGCCTCAAAATAATGTAACACGGTGCAGTTAAACAACTTGCTACATACTTACCTTTATTTATAAAATAAATAAAATAAACTTCAGCCTGAGTCCAGGGAAACCTGGATGGAATCCTTACTTGGCCATGAAACAGACCAGCTACAGCTGCCATATGTCCGGGAAAACCTTGACACATCTAGGAATCGGACTTGGAAAATGGCAACAAAGTTTGGCGGTCAGGGTTGTGGCCACTTTTGGGTGACAAACCGTGTGTGGAAAGAAACTGCAGCTGCAGAGTTCTGCCTACTTCCCTGCAAGTAGTAGTGCAGGATGCCCAAGCAGTCGGGCCCTTCTACGCCCGTTGTCCTGTACCCGGGAGACATCAAGACCACCCCTGTCAAGACACCCCATGGAGGCAGCGACGGCCCCGCCTCACTGCTGCTGCCCATCCCCACCAGCCTGGGCTTCAGTGACTTCACGGTCTACCCATGGCGCTGGGGGGAGAGCGCACACAATGTCACCTTCAGCCTGCCACCTGCCACGTGCAGCCACTCCACAACGGCAGCAGAAGAACAGGGGGCTGCAGTGGCATCTGAAGAGCCACGCGGCACTTGGGTAGAGAGGATGGCGATGTGTAAACAGATTCACGTATGCTAAAACAAAAAAAGGCTAAACAACTCTCGTCTGGATTTTCACTTTTGGAAATATGGCAACTCGAAGACCAGGTGGCGTCTGAAACCTAACTTAGGTCACAGAGGTGTGAAGATGAAGTGGAATAACTGAATGTGTGTTGCTCCTAGTTCATTTGAGGATGAAAAATGTGGTTAAAAAATTGAAACATACAAATTTCTCTTGAGGGAAAAATTAATTTTCTAAGAAAAGCATTTCTCATATATTCTCAAATATATTTCTCAGATTTCTCAAATCTGTATTTGCCCGTTGTCAAAACTGGATATTTCAGCTGGCTACTGTGCATGCATGCACACACATTTGTGCATATGTGACACATGCATAACCCTAAGGAGCTGTCTTTACTAATTCAATACGAGGGGGTCACATCTGGCTCTGCTTCCTTTTCCTGTAGCATATATTATCCTATGCCAATTTGGCATACAGGTTAGTACCTGGTTATGTGAAGAACTGCCACCTCCTGTAGGAACCTGCTTCTAAATTATAGCCAACTTGCCTGAGATGTTGAGAAAGGCAGTCTAAGAACTGGTAGAGCTTGCCACTGCTCACACCAAGAGCAAGTGCAGGTATCATCTCAACGGTAGTCAACCTTTCATGTAACCATTTTCTTTCATACTCCTGCAGTTGTGAAATGTGGCGGTTGCCATAGGGGACTTGAATAACATGTGTATGAGTGCAATCTATGTGTTATTGTTACAGCTAACTTACAACTAATGGTTATTGCTTTGCTGATTTCTGTAACCATTATGGTTGCATACATGTTAATGGCATAATATGTTGTTTTTTAATGTTTAAAAAACTGTAGGGTCAGGTAGACCCCACACACTGTTCTCATAGATTTACAGTCATACCTCGGGTTACAGATGCTTCAGGTTGCCTTTTTTTGGGTTACAGACCGCCGAAACCCAGAAGTACCGGAACGGGTTACTTCCAGGTTTCGGCGGTCGCGCATGCACAGAAATGCTAAATTGTGCTTTGCGCATGCACAGAAGCGCCAAATTGCAACCCGCACGTGCGCAGATGCGCCACTGCGGGTTGCGAACGTGCATCCCGCATGGATCACATTTGCAATCCGAGCGCCCACTGTATATATTTTACCTTGTGGGGTACTGTTGATCCCAATGAGTTCACTGCAACTATACCGAGAAGGAACCTTCTTGATAAAGGCAGTACTTTTAAAATTTGCACATGTTGTCATACTTAACACCTCCCCAATATATTTATTTTTATAGCTGTCTTGGAATATAGCCAACTCCAAAACTGGATTCAGTATTTTCTTCTTTCTTTATGGAGGGGCAAGGAAAACCGTGCCTTCTTTGTTGTTTGCCAGTGAACACAGGGAGAAGGCACCAAGAGAATGGATGAATTCCCAAATTGCTAGTTCACTCACATTAGCCATCTAAGAGTTCTGAACAGCAGTCAAATCAAGGTTTAGCTGTGTGAATTTAGCCAAGAAGGAAACAAGACAGAAGAATGGTTCTACCTCATCCAACTTATACTTCGACAGATCTCCATCCTCATCCTCCTCTTCTTCTCCTTCTCCTTCAGATTCCTTATCTTCAACTTCCTTTAGGATAGATGCAGGACCAACAGGCTTCCCTCTGTATTTTTTCTTTTTGCGGCCAAACTGCAAGAGGTCGCATTGTATTCATAAGAGAGTGTACTGTTGTTCAATGCATGCATGATCATACATAAGAACATTGCAGCAACCCAGAAGCAGCCAGAAAAGGAGGCGGAGCGGGCTTACACGCACCCCAAAAACACGCAGGTGCCAGGAACACAACCCCCAGGCAAATCAGGGGTTGCCTGTACAACCCACATCTACAGAACTACTTTTAAGTACTTGGACGAAGCTTACTGCTATATACATAACTTATGCACATTTAAGTTGCACTCATTTGGCTTTATGTGCTTGGCAATTTTTAAGAGAAAAATTATAAAGGGGACAGGTGCCTGGGAAAAAAGGCTTTGGCAATCCCACCTGCCATTGAATCCATGTGTTTTGACTATGCACGGTTTTGGCTTTATGCACTCCTCGGTTGCCTGTACTCAGTCTTGACAATTACATACACATTCACCAGGTACATACTGCCTACCTCATCATATTCCCCATCTGACTCTTCACGTTCTATGTATTCAACATTCTCTCTTTCATTAAAGCCCCCTCCATATCCTGCAAAAAGAAGTTTCAGAAATGTCAAAAAGCAAACATAAGGACACAGAAGACTATACATTGTTTCTTTCTACAGCAGAGAGTAGAGAGGTCACTTAGTCTCAGTGCCAATTTTTCCAAGCTTGTCTAATACCATTCAGTGTTAAGTTGTGATCAGTGTAATTGCTGCTGCTGCCTCTACCAGTAAGTACATGTCACTTCTAGCCAAAGTCAACTGGATCAAAGAGTTGCATATGCACGTGCTCTACTCAGTAGATAGTGATGGTTGCTTCCCACATGCTGAGCACTCCCAAGAACTGAGAAATGCTTGAGCAAAACTGACTAGGTGGTGGAGAGAGGATTTTTCCATGAAGCACAGGACCATGAAGACATCTGCTTTCTTCCTGCACTTGGAACTTGGAGACTCCCTTCCACAGCTGCTTTGTCCATCTCTGTGGCAGTCATTTCAGCCACCCATTTCCTTTGAAGTTAGGAAGAAGTTTCCTCCTCTCTCGCACCTCTCAATTTGAGGCAGTATTCAAAGCTCAAGCACTTACATTCTGCAGAGTGCTTGCACCTTCCTACTCCACACGGTCTGCAAGAGGCAAGGATACAATGGTAGAGAGGAGCGGTAACTCTCATACTGAGCACTCCTTAGTGCTGAGAGGTGGCAGAGGAAGGGCATGTGCTAAGCATTGATGGAGCTGGGAAGAGGTGATTGACAAAACACGCAGATCAATGTAGCGGTGGTATTTGCTATGTATGGCAGAGGGACAAAGGCCTTTTGTTGTGTGTGTGCACATTAAGCTAACTTATTGACAAGCGTTATAATGTAGCATACAGAACCAAAACCAGCTTAACACAAAGATCTCAAGGGACTAGTTATTAGCAACACAAGGGGGCTGAGAACAAGGCCAAGTCCCTTCACCTATGTTCTCTCAACATGTGAAGTAAGATGTCTGGAAATCTCAGTAACTCTTGAAGAAGTTCTGGGATCTCTTATTTCACCATTATGGTCTACCATAATGGTTTTGGTGCCCTTTCAGCAGATTTTCATTTTCTTTCCAGGACACACCCAAATCTCTCAGAAACTTAACTTCAAATTGCCACAACCCCAGAGAAAATTGCTAAAGCAGAAACAAAATTAAGCAATGTGTGGAATGCTTTTGGTTCCAAGCCAACAGTTCCCAAAGTTCAACATTGCTTTATCACAAAAGCTGCTCACAAAGGAAGAAGAAACGTGGTTGCATGTGCTGTATCTCTAAAAACATTATTTTAGATAATTTGAAACAAATACCTGTCCTTTCCTCAAGTTTGGCATATTTTGGAGTGTTGCACATATTGCATTCTGATCTCCTGGCCCAGTTAACGTTGCCACATCTTTGGGAAGAAAAACATATGATTGACAGTTTAAATACCGGAACGACATTGGTTCAAAAATTAAGAAATTAAACTAGTCAATACCTCAAATTTTAAAACCCATTTTTGAGACCTACAGGAATCATTTTATTACTTCCAAAATACTTTAAGTATACAATAGTGAATATCACTGATATTTAAACAACTTTTTATCAAAATACAGAACTGACAACAATGATCTCCTTTTATAGCAGATAGATTGGTGAAGACTTATTTTGTGTAGTGAAAACAGTTCCAACAACATACACAACAAACCTATTTTCATACTTGGATGACATCTGAACAAAGTACAATTAAGAAAAAGAAAGCAAAGCCCTGTAATTCGAGTCAGCAGGCAGCCAAACTGATTTCTTTTTGCGGGTCAGCAAAATGAAGTTTGGGGAAATACTCTTCTACCACATACAAATTGTAGTGCAATTATGCAGTTCCCATATGATGTCAGTGAAATAAGGGAAAGGAGAAGAGAAACAGATGCCAATCAACTGATGCCACTTAATTCAGACTAAATTACTAATACAAATAAATGTTTATAAATTCAGAAAGTTGACTTTCAATAGGCATCACATGGCTGCACTTTTATCTCAGGCTATATGAAAACCTTTAGGTCAATTTTATTTTCCAATATGAATTGCAAAAAGAGTGCTTAAGAATGAAGAGGAAATTAAAATATTTAGTGCTGCCAACTAAAGGATTTATAGTTGAATTTTTAATGTTTTAATATTTTTATAATGCATGTGGTTGTAAATAATATGGCAGTAGCACAAGCATAACACTGGAATCCTATGCGCACACTGGGACTTACTTCTGAGTAAACATACGTATGATTGGTTTGCATAAAAAGTAGGAAATACATGAGGATAATAAAGAAAAGGAAGAAAAACAGACAGCTAAAAATAGACAATTAGATATTAAAAGAGAAAAAGCACACATTGAATAGAAATTAGAAATGAACTAGAGCTTTAGGATAAACGTACGTTTTACACTGCCAATCATTAGCACTGAATAGACCACGGCTTTTTTCAGCAAGTGTCTTCCCTATCTCAGTTCCCCCAGCTTTCATCATCTTGGCCTCTGTGGTTTTTTCTGAAAGGTTAACAAGATTCAGACAATTTATTATAAATTGGAGTTTCTGCAATAAATTTCCCTCTCAAAAGAACCATAACTTATAATTACCTCGACCACATCTGTTGCAGCTGGTTCTTCTAGCAAAGTTAACGTTTCCACACCTTCAAAAAAAGGAAACATGACTGAAGAACCATTTTTTCTAAACATGATATTAAACAATAACTTTAAAGTTCTACCGAGTTTAATGGGATTTTCCCCCAGTTAGTATGCTTAGGATTGCAGTCTACATTTTAAAACTAAATTTCTAAATACAAATATAGTGTCAGTCTTAAGATATTCATGTTGCTTGCACCTCATTAACTTTTTGAATATTCTTCTCCCATGCAAAAGGTATGCAACACAGTATGTTAATAACTCACTAGAAACATTACAACTGTGTGACTTTATACCTAAACATTTCAGTAGTAACACCGTTACTGAAACTGAGTTTGTACTACCTCTGGCAAGATAATGGTCATCTTCTAAATAAGGCACTTGGGCAACAGGGCTTTCAGAAGCTTTGTATATATTAAAAATGCTTCATAGCTGGCATGTTTTAGCTCAGTGATAAGGAACCTGTGATGCTCAGATGTTGCTGGACTCCAGCTGCAATCAGCGGCAGCCTAAACTGCCAAAGTTAAAGGACTCCAAGAGTAGTCCGTGGTTCTCAAAACACTACACTGGTGTGGCAGGAAAAGATGGCAAGTGTGGTGGAAATATTCAAGAACAACCAAAGAACTGATTTGTTGTTGGTTTATGGACCAGGGCTGTTTTAACAAATGCTAGGCATTATACGTGAACCCAGTGAAAGCAGCTGAAAGCAAGCAAAAAGAAAAAGGTGGAGCTTGTTTCCTCACTGGTGAGGTGATCTGTAGTTTGTTGAACAAGCCATGTTTAAAACAAAACATGGCTCAGCAATGCATAAACACGGCCAATGACTCAATTTTATATGTTTTATACCAGTACATGTTAAGTGTTTAGAATTCACTGGCTTTTAAAAATACTATCTGAAACACATACAATGAGTGATAAAAATGTGCAAACAGCTGAACAATATAGTTTCCCACCAATGCCTTTTCAAGTTCTTAGCTTGCTCACTACTACATGGTATTTTAGCTAGTTCCAGCATGAGACTCAAAAATGTAATAATTTGAACTTGTTCCAACAGAGATTGGCACATTTATCTTTCATTTCTGCAGACATTATGATTGTCGTTACCCCATAACTTTTAGTGCTATGGCAATTTAAGGCTGCCAGGTTTCCAAAAACAATTGTCAAAAAACATCCACAGAACATCCCATGCATCCCTCATAGCAAACATAGCTGCTTTGCTTCAAAAGGCAATGCAGCACATTTCGAACAGAAAAGCGTCCACTATGAGGCAGCAACCCCACACATTGAGCCTAAACCCCACTGAACTCAGCTGACCTTGCTTTGCCAGAATGGCAGTGCAAAAGAAAAAAGAGATGAGTAAGAAAAAGGGGGCATGTGATAAAAGATGTACAGAATTACACATTGCGTGGAGAAAATTTCAAAGTCTATCTCCCTCTCACAGATCCTCCAAGTGTCCCGGATTTCTGACTTGATCCTGGAATGTTCCACTTTTCCATAGGACATCTATTTTCAGTGGAAAAATGTTGGTGGGGATGTCTCTATTTTCACTGCAGACCCTCCAAGTTTTTCAGGGACATCCCTGATTTAGAGAAGCTGTCCCAGTTTCTGATTTGATCCCAGAATGTCCTACATTTCCTTAAAAGGTAAAGGTACCCCTGCCCGTACGGGCCAGTCTTGACAGACTCTGGGGTTGTGCGCCCATCTCACTCAAGAGGCCAGGGGCCAGCGCTGTCCGGAGACACTTCCGGGTCACGTGGCCAGCGTGACAAAGCTGCATCTGGCGAGCCAGCGCAGCACACGGAAACGCCATTTCCTTAGGGATGTCCTATTAGCATTGGAGAAATGTTGAAGAGCATGCAGTTTTCTGACTCCTGAGCTGCCTGAAGGCAATTCTGTATAGGGAAGTGTTCTTTTTTTAAAAAAAAGTTTCATTATGTTTTTATATATGTTCAAAGCCGCCCAGAGTGGCTAGGGCAACCCAGTCAGATGTGCGGGGTATAAATATCAAAAATGATCATTATGGAATTGGGCTGTCCCTATTTTCATGGGATAAATGTTTTATCACTTTATTCTTATAATTATTATTAATGTTCTGTTGGGAGCTGCCCAGAGTGACTGGGGAAACCCAGCCAGATGGGCGGGATATTAATAATAATGATGATGATGTTGGAGCGTGTGCTCTCACTCACTACAACCCTGGCCCTTGCAATGAGGCCGAACGTTAGAAGAAAGGTGGGATACAAACTCAATAAACAAACAAATGAACGGCCGGAAACTCCCCACTCCCGGGTTTTCACCCGCAGACAGGAATATTCTGCAGGGGGAAACGAAGCAGCTCAGGAGGACGACCGGCGCCAACGGCAACAACAACGGGCAAAGCGAAGACGCGCGTTTCTCCATCCATCCCTCTCCCCGCCTCGCCGCTGGACAAAAGGACCATTAAAGGGGCTGAGGGAAAGCGGGCCCAGCAGCAGCAGCAGCGGCCTACCTCTCCGTTCCCCAGGAAAGCGGCGTGTGTGTGTGAGAGAGAAAAGCGCGCTCCCTCCGCCCGCTTCCCCGGCCTCCGCGACACCACGGGGGCCGAGGCCTCACTGCTACCCGCGTCCCGCCCCAGGCCTCTCCCTCGCCCGCCCGGCCTTTCTCCCTTCGCTGCCTCCTCCTCCTCCGCTCACTTTTTGTCCGGGCAGATCCAGTCGCCGTCGCTGACGCGGAAATTCTTGGTCGACATTTCGGAAGGCAGGCTCGGCCCGGGGTCTTGTCCCGCTCCTTCCCCTCAGCTCCCCGGAATGACACGAAGCGGAGGGGGGCTGCTGCGCCACTGCCAGCAAATGGGCCTCGGGTGAGGACCCGGGGGGGGTCCTTGCGGGGTGATGGGGTTGCCTCTGGTGCTGCCTGCTCCGCCGGGCCCGCAACTCTCACACGCTCTGACCCCCGCGTCAAGCGCTCCCTGCTCTCGCGGCTTCTCGGAGCTGCGGGACTCGCGCGGCTCGCCGACGCACACGTCACCACTTATTCAAATCAGGATCAGGCGTTGCGGGTAGACGACTCTGCAACGCCCGCGGCGGGAAAGAGGAGAGGTTTGCGGAGAGCGGCACCTGGCGGGGGGAGGACCGTACAGCGCTGGGAGGGCTAGATACGGGGTCGTGCCAAAAAGGGTTCATTTGGTGGGCGGTGGAGAAAGGAAGAAGCTGCTTTTTTGGGTGGGGAAAGAATTATGGTTTGGGGGAAATAAGTTTGCTATACGGAGTTGGAGGAAAGGAAGAGCTGGAATGACTGACGGATCTCCGTAAATAGATGGACAGCTGTGGAGAAGCTGCCACGTGAGCTTCGATCGCCTAGGTTTTGTTTTCGAAATGAGACTCGGGTCTCTCATCACTGATTCCCCGATCAGGATTATCCACCTTTTCCCAATGTGCATATACCTGCATTGGTTATTATGGTGTCCTATATGCAGATGGGGTATCTTGTTCCTTTGCTTTTTTTCTTGTTGGTAAAGTAGGCAAGGGAGTGGCTGGGGAGACACAGACTGTAATCTCAAAGACTCTCCCCAACTCTCTGGCATTTCTGTTGCTGTTCTTAGGAGCCTGTGACGAGTCTAGGTGAAATAGCTCCCTTCAGCGGCCAGAAAACATTTTAAGTTACACGGTAACTAATAGGACCTACAACAAAACGTTGCAGTGCAGAAAGCTCCTGTTCCCTCTTACATCTGTGTCCTTCTACACCAGGGGTCAGCAACCCGCGGCTCCGGAGCCGCATGTGGTTCTTTTACACCTTTGCCGCGGCTCCGGGGCGGATACTAGCGAGGGGAGGAGGCGCATTGTGCGCCCCGACACTCCCCAGTGTGGTGGGCACTGTACTGGCTGTGACGTCACGTCGCATGGGGCGGGGCGTGCGTTAGTCACGTTCCGTCCCAATGTCACCTTCCCGCCCACCCACCCGCTACATTGTAAGGGGCGTGTACGCTGGTCACTGCATTGAAAGGGGGCATGTGCGCTGGTCACTGTTTTGAAGGGGAGTGAAGAACACACACACACAAAAAGGTAACTTGTTAATTTAACGTTTATTTCTATGAGGAGAAGTAATTCTGAGGGGTCAAACAAAGAAATAATAAAAAAGTGACAAAAAAGTTTTTTTTATAATGACGAGTTTTGCGGCTCCCAGTTTTTTTCTTCGGAAACGGGTCCAAGTGGCTCTTTTTGTCTGAAAGGTTTCAGACCCCTGTTCTACACGATGCTGCACTGCAGATGTTGGGACTTTGGTCTTCCAGATGCTAAATGACAACGGCCACCACCCCTGGCCATTAAGCCATGCTTGCTGGAATTCATGCAGTTCTGCAGCATCTGGAGGGCCAAAGTTCCCCACCCTGCTCCATTGCAACCCTTCTTCCAGCTTGGTTTTCTATTCTTTCCATTCCACAACAGTCACTCTATGCTTGACAATAGCAATCCAGTATTTTACGTATTTCTTCAAATCTTGGAGTTCCCTCAGGCTTCCTTACTATTGCATACTACTAGACTTAGTCTACCCACCAACTCTACCATTGCATCTTGAATCACATTGCTGTAGCAATAATTGAACAGCTTAGTGTGCACACATGTAAGGGCAGGTGCCTATCATGTATAAACAAGCATCTACATAGCACGAGACAACATTGCCTTACATTCAGTCATGTATCCTGAGAAATATCCTACTGTCTTTGGCACACTGACTTCCGCTTCCTGTTGGTATGTTGTCACCGTTGGTTCATTTATTTGCTTATAACATGTTTTCGGTGTGCCAAGAGATCATTGAGTTATAATTTGCCCTGCTAAAGTGGCAGATCTTTTCTGAAACTTGGTCCTGGAAGGAAGGTGCAAAATATCACTGGTGGCAAACCACCTTTAAATGAACTTTAGACAAGAACGATAACTTAGACTTAGACTGCTCCTGGAATAACTCAATGTATATTGCTGACACTGCCACAGAACGAACACCAGGGAGTGTGGTCTTTCTCCTTATAGGGCATTACAGATTCTTTACATCCACCCACCCATGTTCCCTTGGCATCCATGCGAAGGCAGTATGCCAGGACAGTCAGAGGCCTGCATGCCAGAAGGAAACAGCCTGTTAAGGGATGTTTTTTCCACCTTCTCTATCTGCACTCAGTCTTTTTGAGCTCTGGCGCTCGAATCTGAGAGGTTTGTTAGGGCAGGTGCATCCAGACCTTTTATTTTTCATAACAGTGCATAGGCTGCAGACGCACATGGCAGAAAGGAAAGGAACAGCACCACAGGGTTTGTTCCACATAAGCATACTGCTGTCCTGTATGTGGTCTCTTGCCCCATGACAGGGATGGGGAACCTGGGGCCCTCCAGAGGCCATTGAACTCCAGTTCCCATCATCCTCAGTCAGCATGGCCTATAGTTGGGGGTTGTAGGAGTTGTAGTCCAATAGCACCTGGAGGGCCACACCCCTACTGTATGTTTTCTTTTTTTAAGCAGACCATAGGCTTCCTTCAGAAACAGCTTCTCACAAATGCTAATTAATAAAGGATATGACTTAACATCCTCTATCCAGTTTCCTGAAAACCTAGCAAAAGTTATCCATAACAGCTCACAGAACTGGAGCTGTCTTTCTCAGAAAAAGTAGTCAAAGGTAATACATCAAAGTTGTATTACCAGTGCTTTACTCCTGGTCCCACAGCTATGAGGAATCAGTGCAATTAATACCTAGAATATTCAGTAACACTGTAATTATTTTAGAAGTGAGAAGAGTACTTAAAATAAGGCACAGAATGCATGCACAAATCTCAGAAAGTGTGCAATTGCTCCCAGAGCTTGAGCAGACTGCACTGACAATCCCATAAGTCACATGATTGTTTTGTCGAGCCTATGGCTGGGAGACTTCTGGGAGCAAATTGCACAGTTCTTAATCCTACACACAACTAAGAGTGTGTGTTGGCTTCCAAAACTTATGAGCAAGACTCACATTATCATGCCATGTATTGTTCCTGATGATACAGTAGGTGGCACTTTAGCAGCACACAATTTTAATACCCAGTGGCGACGGAATATTAACTTGGAGGGTTATCTTTTATTAAAGGTGTAAAAATAAATGTTTTAAAATATAATTGTCAGGTCTATCTGGCAAAATGTAAAATCCATTGTCTCTAGGCATGAGTCATGCTGGGGCTTGAAAGGCAAAATTAGCCATAATTATGGCATTTTAGAATGCAAGTGCGATAAAATGAATCGGAAGACTGTGCTGTCTCTCTGCGTACTTTCCTCTTGATAACATATACCATTGATTTGACTCCTGCAAAGCAAAGGCTTTAAAAGGTATCTTCAAAATAGAATGGTCAAAGGAATGAGAAATAACAAGTCCCCCAACAGAGTAATAATTACATTTGTACTGTCAGTTCATATTTACTTTTACAACAAGTAAAATATTTACTCTTCAGAATTGGACTAAAATGTATCACGTATTTCTAGCTCTGACAAGACTAAAAGCAGCGTTCTAAGCTTCCTACATAAGTGCAAATGTTTAAACATTTCTTACATGCTTTTTTTTGTCAGGGCTGAGGTGCAAAGGCACATACAGTAGTACCTGTACTTAATTTGTTCCGAAGGTCCGTTCTTAACCTGAAACTGTTCTTAACCTGAAGCACCACTTTAGCGAATGGGGCCTCCTGCTGCCGCCGCGCCGCCAGAGCCCGATTTCTGTTCTTATCCTGATGCAAAGTTCTTAACCTGAAGCACTATTTCTGGGTTAGCGGAGTGTGTAACCTGAAGCGTATGTAACCTGAGGTACCACTGTATCAATGAGATGCGGAGTGTTTCCTCAGAATGAGTTTGATTTCATGAAATTTCTTTCAGTGCCAAACACTGAACCCAATATCTACACAGTCTTTATCTGTGCTTCCTTTTATGAAATGAGCTGTGTGATCCACACCTCAAAGGGCTCTTCAATGTGATCGAGCATCCTAGAATAAGAACTCAATTAAAGGATGACTTGCATGTGTGAAACTGGCCTCATATGCAGAAGCCAGATGCAGCGGCTTCTGTTGCAGAATCTTAGAACTGTAGAGTTGGATGGGACCACAAGTCTTATCTATTCCAACTCACTGCAATGCAGGAATCTCTTGCCCGACGTGGGGCTCTAACCTAGAACCCTGAGATGAAGAATCTCATGCATGTTATATATCACTTAACCCAAAATCCACTTGAACGAATGATCACATGTTCAGTCAGAAGCAACTGAATTCTGTGTTATATTGAGTATTGTAGAGGCATGTATGAATCAGTCCTGTATTTATCTTTTGAGAGTCAAGTCCTCCTAACAAGATATAAAAATATTAATACCAAAAAAGTCCTCCTTACAAGATGAGAGGCTCCTGTTTCACCCTGGGATAAGTAACAGGATAAGCCAGGGATGGGGAAACCTGTGGCCCTCAGATGTTGTTTGACTGTTTGGGGTGAGCAAATAACTGGGTAAACAATGCCAGAAATGCTATCTCTGGTGGATGCAATTTAGTATGCAGATACAGTATCCTACGAATGAGCCAATTAAGTGAGTAAGGGAATGTGTTGTAATACCCTGAAATTCCTGGTTTATTTATCTACTGGTTATTATTTTAGAATAATGACCACTCAGTTTTAATTGTATAAGTAAGGCCTAACATCTTGTAACAAATGTGTTACTCAGATAGCACACTATGGGCCAGCTGTTCAGATTGCTGGCTTTGCCGGAATGAGTAATGGTCCCGTCTGCAAGATTATTTATTTATCAATTTGCAGGATTTATAACAGGGTTCTTGGGACAACTTGCAACATTTTAAAATTCAAAAGAATACTGGAGTACAACAACAAGTCCCAGAGAATAAAAACAGCTTAAAGCTAAAACGTATCAAAAGGTCCTAGAAACAGAAAATAGGTTTTCCCTGCTGCTAAAAAGACCGTAAGGGAAGTACCAGGTGAGCTTCTCTGGGGAGAGAATTCTACTGCATGGATGCCACCATTGAAAAGGCCTCATCCAGCTCTCCTATGAGGGTAAGTAGTCATAGACTGGGGTAAGTAGTCATAGACCGATGGCCTCGTTATCTAACTGTTGTCTCCTGACTAAACGATCGGTGCCTCCTTCTATAACTTGGTTTCTTTGAGGTAATGGGGTTTTTGGCTGTGGGGATCACTCTTCAGGGCTCTCTTGATCTCCTCAGGTGTCTGGGAACCTGCCACTCAGGGTTCAGGACACAGGGAGCAGACCGCAATGTCTGTGCATCCACATGGAATGGACTGCAGTACGAACCCATCTCCTTCGAGCTGCAGTTGCTGAAGGACTCGGCTTCTGAGGAAGTCTTGACCTGTGGCCACGACAAATGCTAAATGTGTGCCACGGTGGCGCTTTTGGAATTAAGAAGAGCTCTGCTCTGGCTTTGATGGTAAGGCTACCCAATCTTATTTCATAGATTATCCCCTCATCTCTTGAACTGTTCCTACAAACCTCATGCATTCAGTGAATTTGTGCAGGGAGTGAAGCGGTCTGTGCCATGCACCTGATTTTGAGTCATCTTTTGGCCATGGCCCCTTGTGATATTTGTGAGAAGGACCTTATAAGGAATCGTCTGCATGTACAGCATGCCCTGTATCCTGGGTTCCTGAAAGCATGGGAGACCTGGACACACAGCCTCCAACATTTCTCTGACGAAAATAGGGACGTCCAATTCCATCATCATTTTCCTATTTATACTCCACCCATCTGACAGGCTTCCCCCAACCACATCGGGTGTCTTACAACATATATAAAAAATAAAACATTAAACTTTTTTTTTTTAGAAACCGTTCACTATACAGGGCTGCCTTCAGATTGCTCTGGGGTTGGATAATTCCACACCCTGCAACATTTATCCAATGAAAATAGGGATGTCCTAAGTAAAAGTGGGACATTCTGGGATCAAATAAGAAACTGAGAAGCTTCTGTACAGAAGCTTCTGTAAATCCGGGACTGTCCCTGGAAAATAGGGGCACTTGGAGGGTCTGTGGACATAGGGCCCATACTGTTAGGGGGCATGTTTAGTAATAAAGTCTTTGTTTTAGTTTGGGTTTTTACACCTATGTCTCCTGGAGTCACATTGTCCTCTGCTACCAGCTGGAACTCCCCCTCCAACACATACTGCCCCTTTCTCAGTAACACTGAGTGCACAGCCATCAGGGGCATGGTCAGCAAAATTACATTTTTGCATGTGACCACCATGCACAGCCCCCCTCCCCCCATGTTGTACCTCACCTGCAGAAAGTTCAGCCTATGATTGCTGCCTTTTTTTTTAAAGAAACCGTAAAAACTCCTGTTTTCTTGCCTGATGTGGTTAACTTGACTACGCCCACCCCCCAGCCTCGTGGTTTTGGTTGATTTTGCTTTATTAAACATTACCTTTTATCTGTTGTCTTTATTTTTGCACATGTCTAATCTGGAATAATTAAGGCATTCTTAGATCAGCCAGGAATGAAATGCACATTTAAAGCCCTTCTATGAAATGAACATTTAATTTTTTATTTTTTTTAAAGCAATGGCTTTTGCTTTGTGCATATCTGATCACTCCTGGGAACAGCTCCTACTTGCCTATTTGTCCCAGAGGAAAACTTGTGTGAAAACAGCCTCATTCAGTGCCATCTAAATCTTACTCTTTGGGAGGAAAGAAAACAAGGATCAACATTCTCTGAAATTAGTTAATGAGATAGCAGTGGCACAACCATGCAAACTATAATCCACAGTGTTTTGAAACAATAATGGTTTTGATGTTGTTGTTTTTTAATATAATTTTTTATTAGTTTTTTTAACATATCATTTTCAACAGTAATTAAACATACTTTAACATCTAATTCAAATTTTTGATTTCCATCAATCCTGTCTGAAAATTTTCTTATCTAATCTCTCAGTATGCATTTCTTATCTTCCCTATTATATTTCAAACTCATAAGCAATATCTCTATCTTTTTCTACTTTATAACACTTCATATATTTCTCCTTACAAAACTTCTTGTAGTCCTACTAGCGTAATTTGTTGATTACAGTTGCTCTTCAAATAATTCACATACTTCTTCCAATCTTCTGTAAATCTCTGATCCCGCAGGTTTCGAATCCTTCCTGTCATTTTGTCCAATTCTGCATAGTCCATTAGGTTTTGATGTTTTTTTAATGCAAATATGGGGAACTTGTGGCTTTCCAAAAGTTGTTGGGACTTCAACTACTACCAGCCCTTCCAGGGAACTTAATGGAACATTTGTATTTTGAAATAATTTTTACCACAAGCTTTTGTGTTCGTGTCTTACAGGTGGGCTTCCCATAGGCATCTGTTTGGCTACTGTAAAGACAGAATGATGGGTTAGATGAGTCTTTGGTTTGATCCAGCAGGGCTTTTCTTAGGTTTGTGGGTGACCACAGGATTTTTTCTGAAGTGGGGGAATTGATTAGAACAGGACAGAGCTGGTAGATCAGGTGACTAGGCACCTGATAACTGCTGAGGGCTAGACTAGGTAGGCCTACCCTCTGACAAACTTCCATGCTAGGTGTACAAATCCATTGCTTCTCAGTGGGTTGTGTGGGAGTCATAAAGCCATGGCAGAGGCTTGTAAGTGCCGCCTGGTGCCTCGCTGACCTCGGTGACCGGCATGTCTGTGCCTTGCAGTGTATTGAGTGTATTGACCTTATATGGAGTTGTGTTCCCTCTGGGCAGTAATTACTTTATATGGTGATGGGTGTTGTAAAGCCATGATCGGGCGATGTAACGTGAGACATTGGCAGACGGCCATGCAGGCTGATAGACAAAGGATAATAAAATTACCGGAGAGGAGAGAAGTTCGGATGAGCTGCCCTCCACCCTGAAAATACTGCTGTCTCTCTGTGTCTTTTTTCTATGCTGTGCACCATTTGTGATGGCTGGTTTCCGTCAGGGTTGGCCTAGTATCCACTCACCAGTTGAAGTATGCAGTTCTTTTCTGTGGTCCTTTCAATTTCCTTTTTGAAATGAAGCCAATTGGATAGCAATACTGAACTACATTGCAGGGCTGTCCTACACTCACTCATTATCTCCGGACACCACTGCCCAATCATAACTACACTAAAATCTTGGGGCTGCCACACGTCCAGATTTCCCCAGGTATTGCCAGGATTTCAAAGGCAGAAGTGATGTCTGGGGGGTGGGGGGGATTTCCAGAAGGCTTGTCCTGGATCGTTGGCAAGTAAACCCAAAAAATCGTGTTTGGGGGTTTCCTAAAAAAAGGCAACTATAGCAACCCTATTTCTATAGCAACCACTACTTGGGGGTGGGGGGGAGAGAGAACACAAAGAAACATGGGACTCAGCTACATTTGTAAAGAAACAAAGAAGTGAATGTGTTTTAAACATGCAACACCAGATGGTGCCAGAGAGCAGGAATTGTTTAAAATGACGTTTCCCATAGGATTTTTTTTGTTTGTTAAAATAATCTAATTTCTGACTTATTTATAGCGGGGTCCCCCCCGTGTTTAGATCACCCAATGATTAAAAATGAACAGGGAAGTTCTTCCAAACCATGAATGTGTCATTCTCCTCTTTTTCTTAATGGGCTAGCTCTGCTTCATTAAATGTGTATCATTCCTATGACCCTCATTCATTGGCTAAAAACACTGAAATGCAGGAGCAGGCTAGTTTTGCATGAAACAAACAGTGTCTGCACATCTTGCCTCCTAAAAGGACTGGAGTTTTCATAGGTTTTAAAAAATATATATATATGGTGATGGTAGCTCATCTGGAAGAGGTAATAATGATCTCTTTCATCCCCCTTGCATAAGCACATGTAATATTATTGGGAAGTCACATTTCTTTGAAATGAGAGAGATCTTTCTACACGTTCTTGCTGAAAACAAGAAAATAAGGGAGCCCCAAAGCAATCCACCAATCTAGAGAATGCTAATTTATTCCACTTCTGTTTTCACAGGAACACTACTTAGTGCTCTGTTCCCAAAGCATTTTGCAAATGTGTGAATTTTGTAAACCATCAAGCAATGTGCTATTGTTTATAATTTGCATATATATATATATATATATATATATATATATATGGGCTCTCTGTGATAGTAGTGGAAAACACCCCCTCCCCAAAGCATCGTAACATTTTAACTCTCTTGGTCTCCTACAACGTTTGTTCCAATTTTAAAGTGTGACAGACTTTCAGTAATAGAATTTCTGTAACAGATGCTTATAGAGGGGTGCTCACATGTCACTCAAGCTGACATCGCTTGGAAGATATTTTCTTCAACATGTAATTGTTGTAAAAGATAAAAGATTAGCGCTTGCATGTAAATCTCTCGTTACATTAAATGAAGAGTTCATACCTCCTGAGAATGTGCCAAAACAAAACCCAAAAGATAGCAGTAGCTCTAATAAAAATGCTAATACATTTTTTAGCAGCCATGCAGTATAATATCTGCACTCTTTTTTATTTATTTATTCCCACATGTCAGTTTTTCTTTTCCTTTGTCATCAATCTCGGTGCTCGGATTTTTATTTTATTTTGCTTCATTTATTATAAATGCAGGTTTGTTGGTTGGTTTATTGACAGCGATCTTTGTGATTCAGATTCATTGCAAAATTATCCCGTTGTCGGGTTTGCAGGCAGAGAGAATGCAATGCCGCAGAGAGCACATCCCTAGTCTGAGCTGTAGGCCCCTTGGCATCTAGCCGTACAAGTTAGCAACAATACCCACAGATTTTTCCCAATTGACTCACTAGGGTGGAGTTGCTTCAACACAGTGGTCTTGGTTGCATCCATCAGGAAAGCTCAAGAGAAGGTAGGAGAAGGGTTTTTCAGCTGGAGTGCCAGCCTCACGTGTCATTCTCCATGGTAAAACACTGTCCCAGTTTTGCCTTTTGTAGATATCTTTTAATATTGTTGCTAAGGGATTCCACATGCACCAATGTTATCTAGGTTTCATTCCTATTTCCTGGTTCCTTCCACTTTTTAAACACTGGATGCTTTGCTAGATGTGGCATTAAAATTAAGGTTCTTCACAAGCGCTTCATATACTGACATACTATCCAGCAGTGGCTTTCTCTACAGTCAAGGTCAGACATAGGCAAACTCAGCCCTGCAGATGTTTTGGGACTACAGTTCCCATCATCCTTGACCACTAGTCCTGTTAGCTAGGGAAGATGGGAGTTGTAGTCCCAAAACATCTGGAGGGCCAAGTTTGTCTATGCCTGGTCAACATCTTTTTATAAGTTTACTTAAAAATGTTTTAGCTAAGGGACATGTACAATGTTAATTACCGGTAGTAGCTGCCTCTTTGGAGGTTCTGTCCTTTTAATTGGTTCCTGTTCAATGTGGTTATGGGATAAATGATGAGTAGTCCCTTAACCAGTGTCTTAGGCCATGTAAAAAAATGTACCTGGGTGTCATCATGATCCCAATTTCATGGTTTATATCTATTTTCCAAACCTACAGCTTCTTATTCTCTGGCTAACCTCTGTGGTGTTTTGATTGGTAACAACCTCTCATCCAATCAGCACAGATGATTTTCTTCTGCACATTGCACTTGTCAAACAGATATTTTCAATAGCAGGGCTCCCATTTGGAAATAAATAACTCACGGTGCACTTGAGCTTATTGCTCTTCCAGCAAAACCCAGGCCTTTATTTGCCAGCAATTTAGCTGACATTTACAATACAGATTTGGATTTTCTTTATAGCCACTGAAGGCCCAGCTTGGATTTCATAAAACACATATCATATAACGGGCAGAGAGATATGTGGGAAGCATCTATGGATCAAGCTGTCACATCCATCTCCTTCAGATCAAGTTATAATTTTAGGTTGCAGGACTTTTCATTTTGTGTCCGGATTCAGATATCCAACTACAAAATACACACACCTCTCCTCAGGTGTGAAGTGCACAAATCGAGGCATGCAGTCTTTCAAAAAATGGCAAACAAGGCTAAATGTAGGCTTTTTAAAAAAAGGAACATGCACCAAATACTGATGACAGTTGCATGTATTTTGTGTTTGGACATCTGTACTTGGGTATAATTTATAAACAGAAAATCACTTCCGAGAAAACATGGATCTAATATAAAATTAAAACATGCTCATGAAAGGCACATCTTATGAATTCACAACAGCAAACCATTTTTGCGATGGAACCCAAGAATTTCACACTTAGCAATTTCTGTGGATAACCTTACAGATGTATAAATTACTGTATCATGCTTGTAAACTCTTGTGGACAATAATGTTACAAAAATGGGCCAAGCTTTTCTGCTGTAGACTTTGGAAAGCAGAGAATGATCAAGATGAATATATATTCACCTCCACCCCAAATGATTTATCTAGGTGAGACACAGCTCAGTAAATAATCAGACCAAAGCTGCAGATGGGGTCTTGATTCTAGGAAGCACAAAATAAATCCAAGCAATAACACAAACATGGATTTTTTTCAAGCCCCTTCACGGCACACAGATCTTTCGGCATCCAAACCATCTCAGCCTCTGTGCCACAAGAAATATATTTAT
This sequence comes from Podarcis melisellensis, assembly GCF_964234715.1. Lineage (NCBI taxonomy): Eukaryota > Metazoa > Chordata > Lepidosauria > Squamata > Lacertidae > Podarcis > Podarcis melisellensis. Next base: position 62,910,935 of record NC_138538.1, read on the forward strand.
GTTCTGAGGCAAAGTAAGTATATGGCATTTCAAATTCCTGAAATACATTGCGCCAGTAAGTGAAAAGGGTTTGAGAAATATTTTCACATATTTCTTTTTGAAATAACAAAGCAAATTGTCCTCTATCCAATATCCAGTGCCGTAGACTGTCTATGGGATGCTGACCAAGTGACCGTGGGAGAGGGGGCAGGGGGTGGGTGGAACAATGGCTGGCAGATGGAATGGAACAGAGTTTCCTAAAAGAGGGCATGGTTCACTGACTGGAACCCTGAACAGGAGCTCTTCACGCTGCAACAATAGACTGCAGGTTCTGGAACAGAGGACTGGCTTGTGCTGAGTCTGATAGTTAATCCATCTATGTCAGGCACTTCTGTGGGTCTGTGGGTCAAATTAGTCCCACCAGGAGTCCTCATTTGGTCTGTGAGGCCATCTTTTGCCAGTTATATGCCCACCTGCCCCACACCTGATATCATCTGATACCAGGTATGAAGCACCTCCATGAAATCTTTAATAAAAACATTTAGAAAAACCCTCCACATCACTTTTATAGTAAGGCAAGAATTCCCTTAGGAGAAACAGCTCTTAAGAGAGTTGAAGATGGCATGTTGGAGGTGCTATTGACATTCATTTGTTTCGCTCCGCTGTTATCTGTGGTCCAGGCCACTACAAACACCTGTAGAACTGTTTGGCCGGAAACAAGAATGGGATGGATGTGCACATCACAGGCAACGATGCCTCCATTACTCTGAAAAGACTATCATTTGTCTCCAGCCTTAGTCCACCCACTCCAGTTAGCTTCCTCCTACTATCCATGCCTTGCATTATGGCACTGTATGATTGATGCTCTCCAGAGCAACAAAGCTATGCTGATAGCTGTCTCCTGGCGAAAGCAGATACAGGCCTGGTCCTTAATCAACCTACAATTATTGCTATTACATATTAGTAACAAGGAGAGCTCAACAGAGCTTCCCACTGGGCAAAAATCCCGTAATGCTATGTTTATAGCAGCCTTCCCTGCGTTTCCCCAAAAGGCATGATATGTACAAACACATGTAACAAAAGCAAGGCCATATTTTGAACTGGAAAAGCGATTCTGCAGGGTAAGATTCGGAGCAGAGAGGTGACAGAGAAGCGAGAAGGTTGAGCCATTTCCCCTGCCTACTCTTTCCCCACCCGAAAGTAGATTTTCCCCTCCCTCATCCCATCTGGTGCAGCTTCAAGTTAGAATTTGCTCCTGATTGCATCATAGGAAAGGCTTTTCTGGTACCCAAATGGACCACTTCCAGGTAGTGGCAAAGTTGAGCATCTGATGGGAGCCTTAGGACCAGCACTCTTCTCTTACAGCACTGACATTCTCTTTGTATGGGCTATCCCAAAAGAACAAAAAAACAAATGTCAGAATGTGTCTTCCAGACTAAAGGGACCCATCTGAGTGAAACTTGCCCAAGAGCTGTTCTCCCCAGATCTTGGAGCCAGCATTGAACAGGCTGTCTTTACCAGAGCACAGTATAAAGGTGCATAATACAGCACACTACTGAAACTGAGGAGGTCTCAGTCTGGCCAATACCTGAGTGGGAGACTTTGTGGGAGTCACATTATCTGGAGTGGGGCGGGGGGAGATTATTAAATGTACTTAAATATAAAAGTCACATGTAACTCCATGTTAATTTATTCCAGCGCTTCACTCTTAAGTGCTGTTTGTGTTCTAGTCTGGTGGAGGAGGGTGTGCTTCATTTATGCTACTGCAAAATCAGCACTTTTAGTTAGTGCTTTTAAATCTTCTGATGTATTTTAATTTGCTATTGTGTGTGTGTTTTGGAAAAAATGTAAGCTGCTTTTAGACCTTTTTGTAGTAAGCTAATAATAATAATAATAATAATAATAATAATAATAATAATAATAATAATAATAATGGTTCTGTATGGCTTAAGAGGCAAAAGGAGCTACAGACACAGAAACTATTGTTTTGCGTGGTATTGCAGAGAAATAGCGTGGACTGGGTGGTATTCAACTAAATTTTAGTAGACCAAAAGAGAAAAGAAATAAGATTGGCTTCTTGCAGTAAGGAACATGATGGCACTGGAACGTGTGGACAATTGTTTGATGTGGCCTCCCTGGAAACTAATCGGCATGGGTGCTCCATAAACAGCTGAAGTCATATATAACTTCCCTGCAAACATTGTGCAAAAACACTGAGGATGAATCCACAATAAACAGGTCACCTGGTAGTAGAGATGAACAGTAAATCTGTTTATTTAGTTTCTCATTTTCCAATCCTATTTTCAGTTCTCCACATTAGTTTGCTTAAAAAAAAAGCACTTGTGAAAATTCAACAGCATTTTAGTACATATTTCTACTAATTTACACAGGTGTGTATGCAGCTTCCCATAATATACATCCCCCCAGTGTAACACATGCTTGTATGTTATATTTATTAATATATATTACACAAATATATATTGTGTATGATTTTGTGCATATTACTTGCCTGGAGAACAGCATTGCAAAATTTGTAGAAGTGTGACTTTTGAAGGCTGGCTGTGTTTAGGTCCCTACCTGAAAGCTGCATGTCTCTCTTTATATGCATCTATTCAGCAACATTTCTTCTCCTGAGACAAGGAGTAAAAACTGCTATTTCCAGAATGATTATAATACACCCCCAAGTGTCATTCCTCAATAGTTGTTCCCTCTTTCCCTGAGGCCGGTATCATACTCACAAAGTTCGTTGTCTCTTGCTATGTCCAGAGGGGCACAGGGAATCTGAATTTTGAGGCCTCTTACTGCTTTCCAGCTGAAGAAGAAAGTAGCTGAGGCTTTGTAATGGTGATTGACAATTTCATTTTAAGCTGTTTATCAGTTTACACTCTGCCCATCAGGTACCGAAAGAACATGACAACTCTTGTCAGTTAAACAAAAGATTTGGATGACAGCATTTCAGTGGAATGTATATTTTTTTTCCACCTCATGCTCTCTGCATCAATACTGATAAAACAATTCCATTCATTATTCCAAAAATAAAATAATATAATAAAAATCTGGATGAGATCCTGACAGGTTAGATGAATATTGAAAAATAACAAAACAAACCTAAACTGCACCTGATCCTAGTTCTTCAGCACTTTCCAAATAACCTGTCGGGGTTCATTAGAAATCCTTTTATTTGTTGAAGACAATAAACCAGACGCGGTCATTCTGTCAGTGGAAGTGAGTCACCCACCTGCTGCTGATCCTTCATAACAGGAATATTCTTTTTTTGGATTGTAAAGTGGAAGTAATATATATTCAAGAAGCAAGCGTTGGATTTTTTATTTTAAAAATCTAACTTTATAATATTCTCTGCCATTGTTCTTCCATCTAGCACCTGCTTCAGGTGTCCCGTGAAAAGTACGGAACCTCCCCATATGCCCTCTTAATTGTACACACATGGTGATTTGTACTTATGAAACTATTGTGGGAATCATAGATGATTCCGCTATTAATACCATTTGTATCTGAAGAAGGTGTGTGTGTGTGTGTGTGTGTGTGTGTGTGTCTGTCTGTTTGTCTGTCTGTCTGTCTGTTTGTCACACTGCTTCATTTCCCTATAGTTAATGTTCTGTAACTTCTTGCGGAGATCTCTTACCTTTTTATTCCACAAAGGTTCTGGTTTATTTTTGTTCCACTTTTGTTGTGCTGTAGCCCTTTCAGACAGCAATAATATAGCAGCACGAGGGAAACCACTACTGAAGCAGAATAAATCGACCACCAATGCACTATTATTGTGTCAAAACTACGGTATGTTGTAGAATACATCCTCACTGAAACACAAATCTGAAGGGGCCCATATCTTTCTTTGCCCAGGTTTTCCCTGACCCACTAGATTAGGGACTGTTATTTCTCAATTCCTGCTTTTCCCTGTTTGTGCTCTTCTCTCTTTTATAGATGTTTATGATAATGTTTTCTGCTGTTTTTGAATACCACTTTGAATTTCTAAAATATTAAGTGGTTTAGAAATGCTTTAAATTTAACAAAAAAAATACATTGTAGGATCAGAAGAGACAAAGAAGACCAGCAGCTCAGCCTTTTATATAAGCCAAGCAGGGCTGGTCCAGACATACAGATTGTCTAGGCAGCTGCCTGGAGTAGCACAATGAGAAGTTGCCTGCTGTTCACATGAACTGAATGCACATTAACTACTTCTTCTTCTTCTTCTTCTTCTTCTTCTTCTTCTTCTTCTTCTTCTTCTTCTTCTTCTATTATTATTTTTATTATTTTTCACAATCAGACATTGCCTTCACATACCATAATAAACAAATACAATTAAAATTAAAATAGAAAATAAAATGTTTTCATACCATATTAAATTCATATTTTGGGATTCCTCCGATCCCTTGACTTCCCTCCATTCCCTCCCCCAATTGTTTTATATTTTCTTATGTTGTACATGTCTACAGTGGTACCTCGGGTTACATACACTTCAGGTTACAGACTCCACTAACCCAGAAATATTGCTTCAGGTTAAGAACTTTGCTTCAGGATAAGAACAGAAATCGTGCTCCGGCGGCGCAGCAGCAGCAGGAGACCCCATTAGCTAAAGTGGTGCTTCAGGTTAAGAACAGTTTCAGGTTAAGTACGGACCTCCGGAATGAATTAAGTACTTAACCCGAGGTACCACTGTATAATTTTCTTATATTTAAATATTTCCAATTTCAAACATCGTCCTTAATATTACAAGTGTTTTTTAAAACCCTGCTACTGTGTTAACTTCTTTACAATGCATTTGTAAATATGCAATAAACATTTTCCATTCTTTTTTATATTTGTTGTCCTCTTGATTTCTTACATCTTCCAGTTAATTTAGCCATTTCAACATATTCCATTAGTTTACATTGCCAATCTTCTTTAACTGGGACTTGTTCTTCTTTCCAGAGTTGGACTATCAATGTCCTTGCGGCTGTTGTTGCATACATAAATAAACTTTTATATTCTTTCAGTATATCTGTTCCAATTATACCTATTAAGAAAGCTTCCAGTTTTTTTAAACAAAGGTTGTTTTTAACATTTTTTTCCAATTCGTTATAGATCATTTCCCAAAAACATTTTATAACCTTACATTGCCACCACATATGGTAAAATGTACCTTCTACCTCTTTACACTTCCAGCACTTATAATCTTTTGTTTTGTACATCTTTGATAGTTTAACCGGTGTTAAATACCATCTATACATCATTTTCATATAGTTCTCCTTAAGTGCTGTACATGCCATGAACTTTATATCATTTCTTCATAATCTGTCCCAGGCAGATCAACATCTTCTGAAACTTTGCAGTTGGGGATACTGAGGCACACTCTGGTTTACATACCACTCTGAAATTCACAGATGTATATTGTCTTCAGACACACTTCTTTTGTAGTTCAAAGGGCTTCCCTCTTACTCACTTGACCTATTGCCTGACTCAGTTTCGCTCCCTTAGAATTTCCCTTTCAATGGCTACAGTGACTCCCCTCTCCATGCCTCAGTTTCCCTCCCAGGTACCACAATGGGTTCTTTCTTCCTCAGCTCTTTGAACCGACAGTTGGGCCACCAAAAGGACAACATTTCTGCTTCTCTCTCCCAACCCACTTTCTCTTTCTTCCATGGTCAGCAATGCACCCCCCTCACATCTTTCTCTTCCCAAGGCAACCTATTCATGCTCTGAGAAAGATTTTCTTTAAAGTTTGTTTTTTCATTTTTCAGGTTTACAAGCAACAAAGAAAACAATTAAGATACACTGGTACCTCGGGTTAAGTTCTTAATTCGTTCTGGAGGTCCGTTCTTAACCTGAAATTGTTCTTAACCTGAAGCACCACTTTAGCTAATGGGGCCTCCTGCTGCTGCCATGCCGCTGGAGCACGATTTCTGTTCTCATCCTGAAGCAAAGTTCTTAACCTGAGGTAATATTTCTAGGTTAGCGGAGTCTGTAACCTGAAGCGTATGTAACCCGAGGTACCACTGTATTATCAATAAATCCCCATTTAATTCCCTCCTCCCCTTTTGTGGATCCTTATGCCAACATTTTCTCCTGCATCTCATCTGTCACTCCAATTTTATCAAATCTTTAACTAATCCGTAATTCAGCTTTTAGCTATAAGTGTCATATCAGTCCTACTAATGATTATACTTGCTTACAATATTTTTTTTTTAAAAATACATTATATACTTTCTCCATTCCTTATTGAAATGTAAGTCTTCCTGATTCCTAATTCTTCCTGTCAGTTTTGCCATTTCAGCATAGTCCACCATTGTTATCTGCCATTCTTTCTTTGTAGGACTGTATTTTCTTTCCATTTCTGAACTAACAAAGTTTGGGCAACTGTAGTCACATACTTGAATAATCTCTTCTGGTCACTTGGGACTTCGGCACCTAGAATTCCTAAAAGAAAAGCTTCTGTTTTCTTAGTAATAATAATAATAATAATTTATTATTTATACCCCGCCCATCTGGCTGGGCCCCCCCAGCCACTCTGGGCGGCTTCCATAGAAACCAGGAAACACTAAAATATCATACATTAAAAACTTCCCTGAACAGGGCTGCCTTAAGATGTTTTCTGAATGTCAAGTAGTTGTTTATCGTTTTGACATCTGCTGGGAGGGCGTTCCACAGGGCGGGCGCCACTACCGAAAAGGCCCTCTGCCTGGTTCCCTGTAGCTTTGCTTCTCGCAATGAGGGAACCGCCAGAAGGCCCTCGGCACTGGACCTCAGCGTCTGGGCAGAACGATGGGGGTGGAGACGCTCCTTCAGGTATACTGGGCCGAGGCCGTTTAGGGCTTTAAAGGTCAGCACCAACACTTTGAATTGTGCTCGGAAACGTACTGGGAGCCAATGTAGGTCTTTCAAGACCGGTGTTATGTGGTCTCGGCGGCCGCCCCCAGTCACCAGTCTAGCTGCCGCATTCTGGATTAGCTGTAGTTTCCGAGTCACCTTCAAAGGTAGCCCCACGTAGAGCGCATTGCAGTAGTCCAAGCGGGAGATAACTAGAGCCTGCACTACTCTGGCGAGACAGTCTGCGGGCAGGTAGGGTCTCAGCCTGCGTACCAGGTGGAGTTGGTAGACAGCTGCCCTGGATACAGAATTGACCTGTGCCTCCATGGACAGCTGTGAGTCCAAAATGACTCCCAGGCTACGCACCTGGTCCTTCAGGGGCACAGTTACCCTATTCAGGACCAGGGAGTCCTCCACACCAGCCCGCCCCCTGTCCCCCAAAAACAGTACTTCTGTCTTGTCAGGATTCAGCCTCAATCCATTAGCCGCCATCCATCCTCCAACCGCCTCCAGGCACTCACACAGGACCTTCACCGCCTTCACTGGTTCTGATTTGAAAGAGAGGTAGAGCTGGGTATCATCTGCATATTGATGGACACCCAGTCCAAACCCCCTGATGATCTCTCCCAGCGGCTTCATATAGATGTTAAAAAGCATGGGGGAGAGGACGGAACCCTGAGGTACCCCACAAGTGAGGGCCCAAGGGTCCGAACACTCATCCCCCACCACCACTTTCTGAACACGGCCCAGGAGGAAGGAGCGAAACCACTGTATAACAGTGCCCCCAGCTCCCAGCCCCTCTAGACGGTCCAGAAGGATGTTATGGTCGATTGTATCAAAGGCCGCTGAGAGATCCAGCAGAACTAGGAAACAACTCTCACCTTTGTCCCTAGCTCGCCGGAGATCATCAACCAGTGCGACCAAGGCAGTTTCGGTCCCATGATGAGGCCTGAACCCCGATTGGAAGGGATCCAAATGGTCCGCATCCTCCAGGCGTGCCTGGAGTTGTTCAGCAACCACACGCTCAATCACCTTGCCCAAGAATGGAAGATTTGAGACTGGGCGATAGTTGGCCATACTGGCCGGGTCTAAAGATGGTTTTTTAAGAAGCGGTTTAACGACCGCCTCTTTCAGCGGATCTGGGAATGTTCCCTCACAGAGGGAAGCATTCACCACCCCGCAGAGCCCATCGCCCAGCCCTTCCCGGCTTGCTTTTATTAGCCAGGATGGGCAAGGATCAAGGAGACAGGTGGTTGGTTTCACGCGTCCAAGCAGCCTGTCCACATCCTCGGGGGTAACAATGTTATTTTAAACTCCCCCCCCCAACTCATTGTATATCATCTCCCAGAATTCTTTTACAACTTTACATGCCCACCACATGTGATAGAAGGTGCTTTCATTCTCTTTACATTTCCAGCATACATTTGATCTTGATTTATACATTTTAGCTAATTTACTGGGGGTTAAATACCAACAGTATATTGTTTTCATATAATTTTCTTTCAGAGTATAGCATGCTGTGAACTTTAAATCCCAATTCCAGAACTTCTCCCATGCTGCCAATTGTATGTTATAACCAAAATCTCTCACCCAATGTATCATCACTGATTTGACCTCTGAAGAAGATTCCTAGAAGGGCTGGCTTCCAAGTTTCCGTTCCATCCATGCTTCTCTTGCACCTCGAAGTAGCTCAGACTAGGCCATTGCAATGGCAGACTATTGTAGTACAAATATAGAGAAAAGAGTTGACTCCTTGATATCCTGCAGCCTCTGTTATCTTGGTGCTGTAGTACAGCTCTCTTGCTGAGAAGGGATTTCTATTCTTAATGGGCAGGCTATAAATAAACAGCAAAGACAAACAGTCCTCTTGTTTCCATTCGAAATGCCGCAGCAAAGATTATTTCCTTGGCGCTTCTATCAGACCATGCCTCTCCTCTTTCACAGCCACTTCATTGTTGGTCTGTTAACTCTAGAATACTCAATAAGCTTATTGTCTTTACCTTTAAAGCCCTTGAGGGTCAGTCTCCTTCCTATCCCTCAACCCTGGTGTCCCGCTATGGACATAGTGGTTTTCTTTGTTCTTCTAATTCTTGACTTTATTGTTTTAGGGTTTTCTTGATCTCTACTGCATCTTCATTCTTGCTGCTCCATATGCTTGGAATCATCTTCCATAACATTTGTGGGCTGCCCCCCCCCACTCCATACATTCAAATCTCTCTTAAAAACTTATCTTTATTTCTGAGGCCTTTGGGTCTGGTTAGCTAGCTCAGTTATGCTCAGTATAATGGCTTGTGAACCAAGCATTTTAAGCTATTGATTTTTATTGTTTTGCTTATATTTGTTTTAGATTTTGCACCCTTTGGGGTAGAATTTCTTACTTTCATTCTGTACGGAGCCATGTACATTGATGGAGCTATATAAATAAATGCTATTGCTACTAACGTTTCCAACAAATAACATATTAAACAAAGTTTAGGCCATTTACTCAAGGAATAAAGTTGACAACTGTGTTTTCTCTTCTTCAGTCCCCAGGAACTGAATGAAGTAGCACACAGCTGCAAAGGTGATTTTAATGCACTGCTGTCTTACTCCTTAACCCATGCGATGCATGGCTTTCCAGCTAACATAGGAGCCAACTTGTAGGGGCTGAGGGGGTCTTCACCTCCCAAAAAATATTTGAGGAGCTAGCCCCCCTCCAGTTGATGGGCATTGCTATTCAGGCGGTGTCCATGCACTGTGTCATGTGCTCAGTTATGCAGAGCAGGGCTTACTTGCCCCCCTATTTTATTAAAGCTGACACCCCTGCCAGCTAACCTGTTTATTATGTTAAATTGAAACCTGTGACATTCCAGTTGTTCCTGCACTATAGTTCCGTTGATCCCCGACCTTATGTCATGCTGATGAGAGCAGAAGTCCAACAATAGCTGGACAGCATCATATTGGCTGTTCCTGGTTTAGGTTTCAACAGTCAGTGCCCATCAGGATTTGAAGGATTTCAGTTTCCCCATTACTGGTTCAGATTGGGGGTAGCCAGCACAATGCCCTCAAGATGTTGTTGGACCATAGTCCCTAACTGTGGGCCACGCTGACTGGGGGTGATGAAGATTTCAGGAGCAGAAAATGGGGGCGGGGAGCACAGAGAAATACACAGTCACTAAAAGTCCAAAACAGATCTAAACTTCAGTGGGTTTTCATGTTAACAATTTCAGTTCTTGCTTTTTAATGTTTTATTATTTGTAAGCTGCTTAGAGAATGCTGTCAGCAAATAAATTTTCAAATGCAGTTAGTCAACCACATTCCCCTGCTTATTTGACGTAACATTTATTTAGCTAAGTGACACTAGCCCTAAAATAAGCAAAGCCATTTTGGCTATGTCAGTGTAATGAAGACTGATCAACTGTGCCCAGTAGGTGTCATCATTGTCCTGCTACTAGCCAGAGAGAGACCTTCACATTTCATTCTGAATGAGCCATAAATATTCAGTATGAAATATACCGAGATGTAAAATAGCAGGTGCAGCAAATTTGTAGTGAGGATGCAGTTAATGGGTGAAGGATTCAATATTCTATCTACTGAGCAAACAACTGTATATAAAAACTCCATCTGTAGCTTTTTATGTATGCAACCAGATATACTATATGATTTACTTTTTTAAAAAAAATACTGATATCTTTGTTTTCAAAGATGGTTTTATACAATTAAGTGGCAACATGTTTGAAAGCCATTGCTAAAAATATAAACATTTCATTTCAGTAATTTTAGGTTCCATCTGCATATTTTGCAACAACAAAACTTCCCTACTAACATCCTCTCCTGCCAAAAATCCTAGGGATTTTCTATGTTGTGCCTCCTTTTTCTCTGATCTTTGACCCCCACTCATTCTCTCCTCACCTTTTCTAGTCAAAACTTCTTTTTAAGTCTTTCATCAACATTGTCTTTACAGCATATACACTCCTTTTTTTAAAAAAAGTCATTACAGTAGTCTAAAGTTCCTTGAATAACTTTGCTTGTGGTATCTGTTTTTAGGCTATAAAACTATTCAGACTATTGGGATGAAAATGTATGAGGTTGTTAATGCCTACGTTAGCATATACTTCAAAATTGAAGCCCAAATATATATTAAGATAGGCATTAATAGCTTCATACCTTTTCATCCGAAGTCCCAGCACTTACAGCAACTCAAAATCTTTGTAGCGCAAGATTCCTACTATCATATTTGTCATTGCTGATTTCCGTGGGGGAGGGCACTGTTTTATTAAATGCAGGGACGTGCAGCCTATATGCTACTTTCTAATATAATATTGAAGCTGAAACCAATTAACTGTTGGCTCAAATGCACAGCTAGCATAAGCAGACACAAGTCTGTTGAAATCCATGGCAAAGCTATGGCATGTATCTTAAATTAAAGATGATGGGATCTGTAATAAATTATACACATAACACATAAAGCTGTGTAGACAGGATGCCAGCAGAGAGCTGTCTCAACATAATGTCTGGCAAGTCCTTAGGACTTACGCATGTCTCAAGCAGTGAGTGTCTGCATTAGTCTATTCACCGGTGATTCTGAGATCTGTAGCCAGCTCTTCTCTTCTCCATGTGACATCTACGGGAAATCAATTGGATAGTGCCTTATCTCCGCTGCGTGCCCGCCCACAGGTAACATGTAAATCCTAAATGTTATTCTAGTCTGCATTATACAGTGCAGTGTGTTTTTATTTTCAAAGGCAAGAACATCTGTCCTGCTGCCTAGAGCTGGTGTAAAGGTTATTTGCTGAGAAGGTCCATGGGAATTGTACCTGGAACCGGCAAGTACCTGACCAGGCAAGTAGCAAACCTCATGGCAGAGCTGCATACTTCCTGTCTTTCACTGTCTCTCATGACCACCAGCACCATTATGATGACCAAGGTTGCATCTCCTACTCTTGTGCTATGATCTTCATAAGAAATGGTGCCCTCCCGGTGCCTGTTATTTAAAAGTACACACAGTGGTTGCTATTAATTGTGTCATAAACATCACATCTCATTAAGTTCTAGTCCCTCATTAATGGGGAAGGACTCCATGTTGAAAGCAAACACAGAAGGAAGTTTTAAGGAATCAAATGGGGATTAAAGAAACCATTATATGAGAAACTTTTTCAAACAATTTCATTGATTGCTATGTATGTGCAGGACCGGATTTAGGTTTGCTGAGGCCCTAAGCTACTGAAGGTAAGGGGGCCCTTTATATGTCCAGCTGTCTTTTGTCAACAACAAATTGTCACTGTTTTTTTGTGTTGAATATATGCTATATGGCAATTTATGGACCTAATAGGTATCTAAAGCCATTTGCACATGCAGAATATAGGCACCCTATACGTATATAGAAATGAGCAAACCAGTGATATTTTAGGGAGCAGGCTAGCAGGTGGGACCCATTACTTACATCGTAGGAGCCTACACAACACAAAACACTGTTGCTGTATGTAGGTTTTATTTGTATTTTATCTTAAATTTTGGAAATGTGCATCTAGTTTTTCCCCCTTTTAATTTTTTTGGGGGGCCCCAAGAAAGTGGGGCCCTAAGCTATAGCTTGTTTAGCTTAAACGTAAATCCTGCACTGTGTATGTGTTAAAATTAATATAGCATAAATATTTTTAAAGTGTTTCACCTGTGCTTTTGTCTATGTGATGGCTCAGTTACTGTTCTGATACAAGGTGTAATGTTGTGTTAAGATGTGCTGTAGCTACAGCTGTAGCTGTGTGAAATGGAATTTAATATATTTTCCTCTGCAGGAAGAGGACTCAGCTTCTTTCCATCTTCTCCTGTTCCAGTAAAGACTTCAGAGAAAGGTTCTGTGTTGTATTGGTCAGCATACTTAATGCTGCCGGCCGAGATAACTGCAGTGGTACATTCGTCAATTAATGTTTGTGATTCCTTTTTTAAAATCATCCACTGTCCCTAATGGGTTAGGGCAGTTTCCATGTGCCAGCCACATTAAAATAGGAAGTATTTTAAATACCAGGAACAACAAAAAGTCCACCCACAATTTAAAAGCAACAGGAATTCAAAGAGACTAGGGGAAGAACAGCAACCTAGCCATATTTTTGCCAACAGTGACAGCTGGGTTGCCAGTGAATAAGCAAAGTGTATGCAAAAGGAAGGAAGGAAGGAAGGAAGGAAGGAAGGAAGGAAGGAAGGAAGGAAGGAAGGAAGGAAGGAAGGAAGGTGAGGGGGAGAGAGATGTTATAATAAGGAAGCATTGGGATGCCACTGCACTGTATGAAATGATGACCACACTGAAATGGGCTGTGGTTCAGAAAATGTGGAGGACATCTGTCAGGTTTTAAAGGTAGCTTGCAATAAGGCACTAGTCTGCTGTTAAGAAACTGAATGCAAAAGATCAAAAGCAGTCCATTAGATCACCATTATGGTCTCTGTCTAATTTAGCTCCTTGTAAACTCAAGGAAATATTACCATTGACCTCAATGGACGAGGGATTGGAACCAGGGTTTCACCTCCCTTTTGCTAAGACTTGGGTGCAGTTAGGCTACTGTTAGGCCACAGCAGGATAAATAATGACTTGAGCAGCGCATTTTGGGCACAAAGAATGAAGCACGTTTGGGCATGAAGCAGAAGAAATCTTGAACTACCACAAAAATGCATAATTTTTCATAATGCATTGCACCAAGTACTTACCATTAGTAGCCAGCTGGAAGAATAAATGTATCCAGTGCTTTCCCCCCTCTAAAAAATGTTTAGGGGTACTCTCATTTTCCTACTCATATTGAAATACCGCCCCTCAATGAGGCCAAACTTAGATTCACAAAATGTTTAGGGGTAGGCATACCCCTGCGTCCCCCCAGAAAAAAGCACTGAATGTAACCAAATATGTTCTTCCTTGGATGGATGGATGAGGTCAGGAGCATAAACAAATTGTAGGCCAGTTAATTTCCTGTTCATATGCTGAAATTCAATACAGGGAAAGGATAAACCTAAGCTAAAATATCACAAAAAGCTTCTTCATGGGAATTTATAGTGTGATGTATTTTAAAACAATTGATCTGATGGCCCTTCTAATGACATAGGGTGCTTCCATACTGCAAGCTTTTCGTGCTTCCCACTGTTGCTCTTCCACTGTACCATGTTGCCTGCAGACTGGCAATCCCACCATAAATATAGATTGTGAGATCACCTCTGAGGTTCACAAAACTACGTGCTTCATTTCACATTAGGACCAAGCCCTTCTGTCAACTACAGGAAGCTCTTGAGGTGCTGTTTCTGAGGAGGCAAATGTAGCCCCACATGCCTCTCTGTCCAGATCTAGGGACTGTCCCCAGGCCATGCCCCCTCCCTACACCACATCCCTTCTCCTGAGGTCACAATCTCACCCACCCTGCTCTGCAACTCCCTTGAGTGCTTTTACTTGGCTCTAAGGTGTCCTTGAACTGCCATAATGTCTCTTGCTTACCTGAATGTAGAGTGGAGTGCTGTGTGTGTGTGTGTGTGTGTGTGTGTGTAGAACTCTATTGTTTTCGTGTGGCTGAAATGTAGGCTACTGCACAGAGGTGAGAGTCACATTCCCAGCTCCACCTCCTTTCCCCTCTGGCCCCACCCACTGGAATGTGGCCCTTAGGCTGAAAGCATTAGAGGGATACATAGCATTCTTCAGGTGGGAAGGCTAGTGGCTGAAAGGAACTGTGTCAGGGGCCTGGACCACAACAAATGGCCAAAACACAGGAGGTTACTAGAAATGTATTTTTTTATCATCATGGCTATGAAAGCTGTCCTGGGATCTAATATGACACATGGCCTCTGCTAGTATTTGAGCCCAAGGTCATCTTTAGACATGCATAGTCTGCTTGATTAAACTGCTTCCAAACAAATTTTACATTCTATGCTGCTTAACATAGGGTTTTGGGTTGTTGTTTTTTGGTTTTCATTCAGCTTTATTCATCATTAAAATGAGAGTAATCTGCATACTTTTTAATCCAGGATTAGCCCTTTTTAGTTTATTTTCCCTGCAGACTGATTGTCAGTGCTTCAAAAGCATCAACTATTGATGGATTTCTATACAGCTGCCTGCACATCTGCGGCAATAAAATGTGAATCTGCTTTAACAATATCTGAAATCTTCTGTTTGGGGTTTTATGCAGCTTTTTCTTTCTGAAAGCACCTGCATATTCTTCAATGCTAGCTTGGAAATGCATATATAAAAAAGACTCATCACTGGAAGATGCTGTTTTGTTTTGTTTAGATATGTCTGCATTTAGATATAACAGTAGTAATGTTTCGGCTATAATGAAAACAAGAAATCTTTCTTATATCCTTTTCTAAAATAAAAGTTTATAACCCAATTCAGCAGCCATAAAATCCAAATATGCAGGCTGATCTTTTAGGCTGGTTAGTTCTGGACTTCCAATGCAGATACTATATGGAAAATTGAAGGAAGAAAGTATGCTGTTTGCTATTCAGATGCTACTGATGTAGCACAATAATCGCTCCTGTTCTGTTCTTCCTCATAGCTGCATTTAAACCTGATGAAGACACAGGTCAAGACCATGGCCATACAGCAGCAACTATTGTCCTCTGAATAGAGGACAATAAATAACAAGCCAGAAAAGAATAACAAGTGGGGCTCCAAAGGGATCAGTCAGTGCTGTGAGGTAACTTCAAAGAGATCCCAAGAAGGTCCAACTGGATGGAGTTGGCACTTTATTTATCATATCTGTGGA
The DNA here is from genome assembly GCF_964234715.1 of Podarcis melisellensis. NCBI lineage: Eukaryota > Metazoa > Chordata > Lepidosauria > Squamata > Lacertidae > Podarcis > Podarcis melisellensis. The sequence goes on from NC_138538.1 coordinate 62,926,429, forward strand.
TGATGCAAAACTGGAAGTCATTGCCAACAATCCAGAGCGGGGGGAGGGAATCTATTTTGGCCCAAGGGTAGCATTTCCTTCTAGGTAACTTTCCAAGGGTCAAATGCCAGTGATGGGCGCAACTCGAGGCAAAGGTGGGTGGAGCAATTAAGGCAAAATTTACCTTTGTTCAGTTTCTACACACTCATACACCCTGACTGTCTTCCATCCAGACAAGCAAGAGACTAGTGGAATTTCTTCTCTGGCTCAGATTAAAATATGATCTGAGGAACAACTTCTGGTTTACCTGGCTAAGAAGTGCACTGAACCTCCAGCAAAGAAAGCATTAGATTTTCCATCTACAAGCGTATTAGTTTTCGTCTCTACCAGCGTATTAGTTTGTGACTTATCAGTGCATTGGAGTGATTACCCTGTCCATGGCATTGAGTATGGCCGGCATTAATATGTGCAAGGGGGGAAATCTAGAGAGGCAGAAAGACTATCCCCCTTCATGGGAGACCTGCAGAGACCTGACTTCCCCCCACAGCCTTACCTTCTGCCCTTGTGCCTCTTTATTCTGGCCAATACAATGTAATGGTGAGTTGTAATAAGGAATTCGTTGACAATCACCATTAGACAACTGTCCACAATCACTGACACATTTTCACAATAAATTTGGCCACTCATTAGGATGGTCAACATTCTCAGTGTCAACAGTCCTGGCATTTTGGACATTAACAGACCAATCTTACCTTACATTGGTTGTGGGATGAGGCGAGATATACAAATTTTGCTATGGGCAGGATGGGAAGGGGCAATTTTGTTTACTGCAATGGGAGGGAATTTTCCAGTTTCAGGATCACACCTGAGAAATGCAAGGGCTAAGATCTTTGCCCCACCTTTGGCACACACCCAGTGTCATGAACACATCTGCCCCAAGTAGAGAGGCACAGCACGAGTTAAGAAGCAGCCAGCAGTAGGAAAGCTCACATTTCTCTCAGGCACCTGGGAGCAGTCAGCTGTCTACTCTCCCGCCCCCTGACAATGAAAGGAATGCAGAGGGCAGGAGGAGAGAAGCCAACTTGCTCAAGAAGCACAGGCAGACTCAGAAAGCAAGAGGAGGAACATTTCCTCACCAGAAGAGGAGGCAATTAATCCAATGAGCCCCAGGAGTAGACATATGGGAAAGGTATTAGCCAGGAAACAAAACCAAAAAGGTAAGGGTCATAGGTTCAGGATATTCTGCAGAAGCAGGAAGAATTCCCCAGAAGGGTCAACTGATTCATAGGGTATGGAAGCTCCAACAGAGCGTCTGGGGCTGGTTGTTTCTTTTGCAATAAATCTTCAAGCTAATTACGACTTGCGTGCTTTGTTATCAAGACGGCAGTCTGGGCTCCTGACACCCAGTATGCTCTGCATCTACCATAATAATAATAATAAGAATAAGAATAATAATAATAATAATTTTTATTTATACCCCGTCCTCCCCAGCCAAGGCTGGGCTCAGGGCGGCTAACAAGCAATAATAAAAACAAGTTGAATTAATACAACTTAAAAACAAGATTAAAGTACACAAATACCTTTGTGGTGGAACATCACCAGTGGAACAGCTATACCCATGGAACTTCCTGTAAGTGGTCCAGGGCATTTCTGTCCAAGCCAGCATTGTCCCACTGACTTATCGCTGTCAGTGGAGTAGTACTCTGCTCTGCTTTTCGAGACCTTCAACTGGCTTACCAGTGACGGTACTATATAAGTCTCTCTTATGCTGCATAAAGAAGAGCCCATTAATCACATTCTAGAATATTATCAGAGAAACAAGTAAGTAGGCACAGAGTTGACACCTGGTTGGTTGAAAATCACTTCCAGATTTATCCTTCAATTCATTTTAGAACACCATGACTGAGCAGCTGTTTTTAATAATGAAAGATATTTATAAATTGCCATAATAACATTGTTTACTGTTTGCATTGCCTCTCTCAGCCTGGTTCATTAGCTATCATTAAAAGCTTTTCACAACATGCTCTCTGCATATATAGAAATGTTGAGATGCCATCTTAATGGGAAATGTTCTATTTGCAACGCACAGCACAGTGAACAATATGAATGGAAGGCGGTTTGAAGGAGGAGTAATTGTCTTTTTTTTTTAGATCCCCAAAGATATCATAGTGACAGAGCTGAAAGATTTCTAGATACTGCACATGGAAAAGACCTAGAGGTTTCAAGCTAAGTTGAGAAATATTCTGTAGAAACTGAAGAGCATGTGGCAGCTGCAACAGCAACTCTTCTTCATGCATTTGCAGATGGAATTGTCTATATGGTTTCCCATCTTTAAGGACATAAGAATTGCTTTGCTTTATCAGACTAAAAGTCCATCTGTTCCAGCAGAGTGAACAGCCATATGCCCCAGGAAGCATTGTTACACGTATATGTGGGATACTTCACTCCATGTAAGAACCCGGAAAAAAACATCGCTTGAGAGAGGAGAGATCTTTTGCATGGAAAAACAATCAAGTACTGTTCTAATGTATGCTTAAGCCATACTTATCCCCCTAAATATGTAACGACACAAGACTTATTTTTTATTACAAGAAAGAAAGCCTACATAAATTAATTTCACGGTAATGGATGTGGGCAAAATACGTTTACATATAAAAACCACAGGTACACTTAATACAGTACATTCATACTCCTGAGCTGAAGGAATGATGACCTTATTCTGTAGTAAGTACAAAAGTAGGTGAGTTACTTATGGACTTGGGAGATCGAGATAGAAGCAAAGTTACCATTTTGCAACTAGGGCAATCCAACAATAGAGAGAATGAAAGATGGTCAGGACCCAAAGCTGGAATGAATACCTCTGTGCTTGAGAGAAGTGGGGTCTCTCTGATAAATAGGCAACAAAATCTTACCAGTTCCTTTTCTGATATCCAATGGAGCACTACAGTTGGTCCTTGAGGGCAGTGTAGAGCATGTTGAGCATCGTTGAAGTCATGCTATGCTGATTAGGCCACTCAGAATGGCAGCCTTAAATGAGATTTTGGATATCATGGGTGTATATATAAAATGGGGGGTGGCATGATGTCATAAGAGGAGGAAAATAGAAGTTTCTTGTGAAACAAAAGTTGGTAACTTTTCTCTCAGATGTGCTTAAAGATTGTCATTTTGTTTACATGAGATGCCTAGCGTAAATTCCTGAATTCAGAGTAAACAAGCTTTCTCTTTCTAATTTTAAGATGTCATAAATCATGCCTGGGCTGACCCTAATGTATGTTTGGAGAAAATTTGTTCTCTGAGAGGACTGGGAGAAGGAGATTGTGTCCTATTTTGCCACCTGAGGTGAAACAAGAAGGTTCTGCCCCACCCCACTGCTGTCACCCTGCTGCCATGACCCCTTACCTGGCTTGTGTGATGGCGCCTGTGAAGCAGCAATGATGGCAGGTTTTGATGAGCTCTTGCGAACTCTCACAGACTCTCACGAGATCTTGCTGGAAGCCACCACTGCTTCTCTGTTGGTGGTGGGGGCCTGTGGGAGATGCTGCTTCTTGGTATTTCAGTGCCCAAGGAAGTTGCCTCCCCCCGTTTCGTGGGTGGGCTGGCCCTGATGGGGAGTTTCCCCCAATGTCATTGATGACTTATCAGCATTTGCCTCCTTACAGTCTCTGGACTCAGGAAGTCTGGTCTTGTATTCTATGTCACAAAGAGGAGTGAGGGTTATGGAGGTCATGGATGCCACAATGCAATGCAAACCAGACGTATGCCTTGCTCCTTCAAAATAAACCAAAGAAAAGTCAGGTCAAGCACTCTCTCATTACAGTGTACCAGCAGCACAAGCTGCTCTAGCCATTATTTTGATGGATGGATGGATGATTTTAACATATTTATACCCTGCCTCTCCTTCTCAAAGTTCAAGGTGGCTCACAAACAAGAATCACAAAATGCAATAAAATCAAAAGCTATACTCACCAAACAGATCAGCAGATAAAGAAATTCTAAAAGCTGTGCAATATCTGTTTGCCCCTAGAATCCTGAAAGAAATTTAAACCTGGAGACTTGACATGGCTTTTCATTGCATTTCATGCCATCACCTTCCTTTACCTGGTAGGCCACACCCTCTTAATGAAAAAATGGCTGCAAATGGAACCACATTGACAACAATAACATCTTGATTATCGGTTGGATAAACAGTTTGTAAGGCACAAACTAACACATCATGATGTAGCGAATAAGCTTCTCATTTCTCCTGCATTCCTCTTCTTGTTGGATGTTGAAAGGTCTGAAATGTGGGGGGATTTTTGGTGTGTGTGTGTGTGTGTGAGTGTGTAATAAATGCTAGGCATGATAGAAAAGCCCATTTTAATATCACACTCACTAGGCATTATACAGATTTAATTAGGACATGCTAGGTGCAAAAACAGTTTTCAGCTTGCACTTAGAATTGCTGGAAGAAAGATGTAGCGATGGCCACCAACATAGATGGCTTTGGGATGAGACACATTCATGGAGGATAATGCTATAAAAAGCTACTAGCTACAATGATAGCAGTGCTTTTCCTCCACCCCAGAACATCACTTGATGAAGATTACAGGAAGCAGAGTGCTATTGTGCTCGTGTCCTATTTGTCAGCTTCCAATCCAATGGGCATCTGGTTGGCTACTGTGGGAAGAGAATGTGAGAATAGAGACTAGATAGGCCTTTGGTATGGGTCCAGCAGGACTCTTCTTGTGTTTTTAGATAACGTGACAACAGAATCCCAAAATTAGGTGCTGCACAGAATGTTACATAAAATTAGGAATGACGAACACTGCCCACAGACTTGTAATATATTTTATTTATTTATTTGACAGGTCTTTTAAAAAAAACTTTGCTTTTATTCAAAGCTGCAAACATAGCATGTATGGTAACAATGCAAAACATAGTTTAAAACTTTAAACAGTTGGTGAAGAGGAAGAAAGAAAAAGTCAACAAATGAAGACTGAGAGAAGGGTAACATTAATAATAATAATAATAATAATTTTTATTTATACCCTGCCCTCACCAGCCAAGGCATATGGGAAAATAGATAGGCGCTTATCATGTAACAACAATTTTAAAACTTTTCACCTAGCTGTCCCCATTACATGGAGATCTGTTGTCTCGATCCATACAATGAAAAAAGCATAACTACATTCCAGGAAATACTTACATCTGCATTTTAAAAAATGCAGACTTCTATTTCCCTGCTGGTCCTGCTCAGAAACTAGCTCCTTTCTGCTGTACTTCAAGAGCATTAAACATTCAGAGCCATATATATATCCTTCAAGGCTGTCACTGGTGCGGCTAGCAAGAACTTGATCTGGTGGTTTTTAAGGAAAGAACTTGAATGAAATATATATATATTTCAACTTGCTACTTCCCCTGCCTTACTTTTTTCTTATGCTGCTACAAGGAGCTGGGGGCCTATATTAAACACCTACAAGTATATTTGTTGTCCTCAAGTAAAAATCACAGTTGAAGCATTTCTGTATAAAGACAATTTGTTCACAGCCAAGATGGGTGTTCAAAACGGAGGACATATATCATATAAATAATACCAATGTTGCGAGATGCAAGGCAATGGCCTACTAAAAACAGACTGGATCAGGAGGTCAGCTTTTATTATATATTAAAGGTAAAGGTACCCCTGACTGTTAAGTCCAGTCGTGGACGACTCTGGGGTTGCGGGGCTCATCTTGCTTTACTGGCCGAAGGAGCCGGTGTACAGCTTCCGGGTCATGTGGCCAGCATGACTAAGCCACTTCTGGCGAACCAGAGCAGCGCACGGAAATGCCATTTACCTTCCCACTGGAGAAGTACCTATTTATCTACTTGCACTTTGATGTGCTTTTGAACCTGCTAGGTGGGCAGGAGCAGGGACTGAGCTGTTGTGGTTCTGGACATTTCGACACGAGCAACGGGAGTTCACCCTGTTGCGGGGATTCAAACCACTGACCTTCTGAATGGCAAGCCCTAGGTTCAGTAGTTTAGACCACAGTGCCACCAGCGTCCCATTTATTATATATTAGCAAATAGCAGGGCATATTCAGAAGTTCAGAAAACAATCAGAAGTGCAGAAAAAAATAATAACCCAGTAGTCCACTGCTATCCATATGTCCTGATTTATTTACAGGTTCTTAGTCTGAAAGTGTCACTGCCATCACCAGAAGCACTTTTCCTGAGCAGGCATTCCTGAGATCTCAGTTGCTTTCCATCATTTGATGGCTCCACAGGTGCCTCTAGGCAACAACTCTGTTTTCCTCCATGTCTCTCCCTGCTTGGTAACCTTTCAGCACTGAGCACAGCAGAGCGCCTCAAGCAATGAGTCTCAAAATGATGTCACAGGGAACAAAAACAGCAACTTTTCACCATCCACGTTACGTGTCATAAACAGCCTCCAAAGCCCAAGGTTCAATCTTCCTATTGCCACCCACAATCACATTAATACAGTACATTCTCAGTGACAAAGAAGCTTCCTAGTTGCTTCTGTCCATCTCCTCTTCTTAGCCAATCATAAAAATCACTAGCAGCGCCCTTGTCCCCAGGGAAGGAAAACACTTACAAAAGAAAACAAATAAGGAACTATGTCTTGAAGAAAAGGCTTGGGATAATATGTGTGTGTGTTTTCTTTGAATTTAATTTGGTACAATGATGCTCCAGTCAAAATAAAGATTTCATGCTTGCTAGCTGAACAAAGGGTTAAGAGACATAAGAGTTCTCTGCAAATTCCTAGAGGGCACTCGGTGAGGTCACATCCTCTGTTTGCACAGGGCAGGAAGAGAATAGGAAGAAACTTACTACTTCCTTCCTGTCCAGAGCTCATCTCTTTTACATCTTGCAGCTGTGGAGAAAGGGTGTAGTCTGTGCTCTGTTGAGCACAGGCACCATATTCAAATGTGTGTTTTGTAATCTAGAAGTCTATTTTGCCTGACTTACTTGACTGCCATTTTCTGCTTGAGCCAAGTCTGCAGTGTTATGTAAGCAAACAACATTTTTATGTTTACATTACAGACTACTGTACTGTGTTGTTATTTAAGTTTGGAGCTGCAGGTTTCAAAATGCTGTCTTTATGAATTATTTATTTTACTTTGCTCAACTGGGTTCTGTAAAAAACCCTCTTCCCCTTCAGCCAAACCCAAGAACTTACCCAGTGGAGGAGGCTACAGTGAGTATTTCCAGCATCCCAACAGAGTAACTTTTTTTTTCTACCAGGGACTTCTCGCCCTGTAATTTCTGGCTGGAAACTGATGCTAGGCTCATCATTTTTGCCACAGATTCTGGAGCCAATTGCCCTAGGCCTCTGCTGGAAGAAACACTTAACAGGGAGCAATTCCCATGGCGTAAAGTGGGGCTTACTTCTGAGTAATGTACAAGCTAATACACCGCAATGTTTCATTGTCCACTGTTTCTTTGCAGAGGAGGAGGATAGAGAGCCAGAACAGAAGAGGGTGCCACACAACTTTTCTCCCAGTGAAGCAGCAACTGCGGCAGCTGAGACCCCTTCTGAATCAAGGTAAGAGGCTTTTAGGCCCCAGGTACATCTCCACTGCTTAAGTGTTTGCTCTTCCTTTCTCAAGTGAAGAAGACGGGGACCTCCTAGACACTACCTAAGTGACCAAGGTGTACCACCAGTTCAATTTTAATTTTATTATGGATTTATTTATTAAATGTTTATATTGTCCTTCAGCCATAGATCTCAGGGCAGTTGTCAGGTCTAGGTTCCCGGTGGCGCCATTGATTGCGAAGGATTGTGTTTGCCCAAATGACCTATATGGGCTTTCAAATGGGTCAAATGTATAATCTTCCCAGAAAACATGTGAAGGGGTTGTATTTTTTCCCCTTTTTTCTCCAACCTGCCTCTACTTTATCAAAGCAGAACCAATGACATTTATGTTTTGATGCTCAGACCTACAGAAACTCCCTATAGAAACTGCTGGCACAGTTGACATCATCACAGCCCCAATGATTCCTGACATATTACATGAGATACCTTTCAGTAAACTTGTGCATGGCGGGGAATCCATAAATCCAAATTCAATTAAGTCATTTTTATGCTGCACATATTCACCATACAGTACACATCCAGCTCTTTTATCTTGTGAAGGGGAAGGTAGAGGCAGGAGAGACAACAGAACCACAACACTTATAAAAAGACTTGCTTACAGTCACTCAGTAATTATTATTCTAGCATTGCCCTAATACATTGTTTTACAAATGCCAAGGCAGGGAGATAAGCGTTTGCCTGTTGAAGGTGAAGAGCTCTGTTCTGTCTTTAGATATTTGGTGCTAAATTGCTACTCTTAAATCACTGCTATTTTTCCCCAGTGTGCAGTGTGGGATTGTACTGGAGACACACTGTTGCTATGCCCTTCCCAGCCCCCACCTCGCCTACTACATACAAGTCCTTTCTTTTTAAGGGCATTTCCCCATTATTTCAATCATTTATATCTTTGAATGCCTGACATTTTACAGTGCCCAAACCCCACGTTTCAGTGGGCATCAGTAAATCATCCCCCAACGCTGTGTCTTCCTTATACACTCTTCCATACATAACATCAATCATTTTACCATTTCATAGGAATAAAAAAAGAAAGAATGTTTTCTTAACTGTGTCTTGCTTTATTGGCCACATTACATAAACAGGATGATTTATGAAGCAGGAAAAGGAAAGAAGGTGGTGTTTGCTCTTATGCGTTCTTCTCCCATCTGTGATTTTTGTCGTGTCTTTAGGCTTCATGGAAGCATCCTTGCACTAAGTTGGTATAGGGGCATGTGCAAATGTCTACACCCCCCCTTAAGCTTTCTGAATGTTTGTAAAATGACTGTGCCTGCTTTTTGCTATGATGCAGTGCAGATAACCTGACCATTCTACAATCTTTGCTGCTTTAGGCCAATGATAAGAATGGGCATAGTATGGGTTTCCTATACAAGTTGTGTCTTTGTCATGGAAACCAAGTTAACAGACATTAAGCACACCCTTGCCTCTCCTCTCTACCCCACTCTCTCTTTCTCTCTCTCACACACATTTACAGTTGCTATGGTGGCACAAGATGAATGATCTTCCCTGCAGTTTCATTGATGACATACAGCCCTGTAATGAACTGTCAGTTCTTTTGTAGGGTTGACTTTTGGGGATTCGTAGCTTCTACTGATCCAAGGCCGGCAAGTGTTTCCCTCTTTTTTTTTTTTAATGAACTGTGGCTTCTGAAAAAAACAACACACCAACCAGCATTTGTGGGCAGATAGAGAACCAAGCTAAAACACATTATTTTTAACTAAGCTAGAGACCTAGGTAGGCTAGACAGTGAAAACAAAGGTGGACAAGAGCAGAAATAAGTTGGGTAACAACTTATTTTAGTATTTTTATTTGGGTGCCTGATATCTGTGTTTGTTGTTCAGCATTTGGACAAACAAAGAATGCTGCTTTCACACTGTCCCTTCCTTCCTGTCTCTTTACTGCAACTACTGTCCTCTAAACTAATTTCTTCTGCTGTGGTGTGCCTCTGCTTGCCATTGGCTTAAATTTGGTAGCTGTCCATTTTGGAACCTACTCTTTGCATGCACCAGACACAGAAGAATTCTCAAAATGGTGGCTGACAGGCACCAATGGTGCACAGCAGTAGAAAAAAAAGATACAAGAAACAGTATGGCATTGTTGACCTGGGCAATTGTGAAACCATGGGTTGGAATCCACTACTACAGCATCAGCATGGGAAGCTCAAATCTGAAATTATGAAGCCTTCTGCATGAAGCTAAAGCTTCAAGGAAAAGACCATTGGAAGAATTCCATCTTGTTTATCTATGCGCTGTACAGTAGTAAAAACTAGCTATCATGAAGACATGCCCCGAAAATAAAATCTGGGCTTCCTCTGCCTGGAAATCCTACATTCTTAGAGTAGAAAAGCAGGCAGTATATCAACACTTTCCTTGCTTATTTTGTGTATAATTAAATATTCAAAGTTATGGACAAGTAATCTTGCAGAATTAGACTTCCCTAGCTGCCTGTGGCCCCTGTAGGGCTGAGAGTATTTCATAATGAAGAGGCGTACTGGGGAGTAATGAATAGAGGTATTGTGTAGAATGGGGAGAACCTGGCAAACAACTGTATGCCTACGCTATAAGGTTACAAAGAGACAGTGGAGAATGGGACTTGGCTCACGCTCAGGTAGAGCTTTCCTTTTCCTTTTCATTAAAGTTCTTTGTTGATAACTTCTGCATTCACATGCATTTGAAAAAAGCGTCATATCAAGGACTCTGCATCTTTGCAAGGAAAACAATATACCAGGAAGCATTTCAAAACACAGGCAGCATCTTCTGCAGAAGCTTGTTTAGAAAATAGGTTTGGCTAAACAAAAGCCTTGGAAATAACATAATCAGCACTGCCCCTGTTTGGGCGCATGGGCCGAGGGAGGAACAATTTGTCAAAGATACATGCTTGTAATGTTCAAAGAAACAATTTTCTAGCACAGTGTTATCTCTTGCAACTCCTCTTTTCTATCTATTGTTTGCTATACGTTTTTGTTCAAGAGAAAAATTAGGCACGCTCTGGAGTGTTTGCTTGGTCTGGAATTTCCCCCCTGTGCCAAGCTGTTTAATTTATGATGCCCTTCCATAAGAAAAAGCATCTTGGAGACACTGTACACACTGTAGCAGAATATCTAATTTATTTATCCTCCAACCAAGGCCCTAGGTCAGCCTTCCCTAACCTGGTGCTGTCTGGACGTAGCTGAATTTCAGCACCCACCCCCAGTGCTAGCCATTAGGGATGATATTATTATTATTGTTGTTGTTGTTGTTCTTGTTGTTAATCTCCTTCCACATATATGCCCAAGATGATTTACAAAGATATCCTGAAAAAAAGATGAAATCATGTTTAGAACTGTATAAAAAACAATGGAATATGGGTTTAAAAACAACAGAAAACAAACACCTAAGGCAGAGAGACCTTTTCATCTAGCTGGAAAAGTTTGTCGAAACAAAAACGACTTCAATTGTTTCCAGAAACTACAGATCGTGAATAGACAGTACAGCAATGTCCAAAGGCAACCAGGATGGGGAAAGCTGTGCATGCATTATTTAATTGTTGCAGTCACTCGACTCGTTGATTAAGGTTGGATATGTGGATTCCTACACCAGTGTTAACTAGGGCTGTTACCTGTGAAATGGCTTTGGGCGCCGAGAGAAATGTTCTGAACATGTCTCTGGACGTTTCTTCATCCAGGCAGTGGCTGGGATACAAAGAGCTCCTTCCGGCATGTGCATGCCCAGTGGGATTTCCCCTTTGAATGGCAGTCTGCTGTGCCACATCACAAATGCTTTTTAAACTCCCTTCAGTTTTCCTCACGCAGCATGGAGGGCTAATGGTAAAAAAAAACCCCACTTTTTTTCTAAAAGGAAAAGGAAAGGTACAGTTGTATCAACCCACATGTACAACTTACAAAATAAAGCAGCTGACAAAACAAATAAAATAAAACATTGGGTTGTATCCAAGGTGCTTTTCGACCCATTGAAAAGCTGCTTTGGATTTAGTGGAGAAATCTAGGAAGTCCCTCTGTTTGTGCAAGCTCTTGTGTAAGACATTGCGCTTTTGAATGGGCAACCAGTATGAAAACGAGAAACACAAAGAAAAATCTTAGCTCTAGCCTCTTTTTCCCCATGCTGCGCATACATTTAAAATTTTATTTATTTTCATTTTTATACTTCCCTTCATCCTTCGAACTCAGGATGGTTCACATCATAAAAATACAATATAAAAACATAAAATGCATAATAAAAATAAGAACCAAACCAATAATCCCCCCTCCCTCAACACACCTATCATGTCACTTCTTACTTGCCCCAAATCTCCTTGCGATTCTGTGTACATGCAAAACTGACCGTCCCCAATATCTATTACTCTCCTAAAATTGTAACTCACCATGCAGTCTTATTCATGTCTGCTCAGAGGTAAGTCCTATTAGTTAACATCTTACTTAGTTCTGTGTGGCTTACTTCCATATAAGTGGGTACAGGATTACAGTCTTTGTTTCCTAGCTGGAAGAAATTTGCCCTGATCTATATGTGGATGTCCAGATATTATGGAATAACAGAATCATAGAATTGCAGAGTTGGAAGGGACCCCCGAGGACCATCGAGTCCAACCACCTTTTAACTACAGTGATGCTAATATTTTACAATCTGTTTTCAGTGATATTGGACAACAGCTGGCTTGCCTTTGTTGATTACAGTTACTGCCTGAGTCTTGAGATCGTTGTATGGGGGAAATGCTTCATTTTTTGTCATATACAGTCTTCAAAATTTTTGTTTTTGTTTTAGAATTTTTGCAGCATCATTGTAGAGTTGCATCCAAAGGTCCCATTCCTTCCACCAGAAAAAGGAAACCTATGGATGCACCCCTGAGTGCTTCTAGCACAGGTGTTGCTTGGAATTTTTAAAAAATGTGGAGCTATTCTAGAAACCTGAACTTGTGATTACTTTGTTTCCTCACAACTTTCACTTCTCTTTGTTTTGCTGGTTTCTGTGTTCGGAATAGGTTTGTTTAGATGGTTTTGGTTGGATGTAGAAGCAGGCAATCCTTCAGGCATTCTGAAACCATGCCATATGCATGGTTTTTCAGGAGTAGCACTTTGAGTTGTACCAGGAAATGTATTGGAAGCCATGGAGGAGCGCCTTATGTTTCCATTACACAGCCCCAGTTAGCAGTCTAGCTGCAATCTAACATACCATTCATTGCAATCATCTAACCTGGAGATGAAATAGTTCTGTAGAAACCAGGCCTTCCTTTGCAGTTGGTTGCCCAGCTATAATAGCATGCATTTAAGTCGTGGACTAGGGGACGCAGGTGGCGCTGTGGGTTAAAGCCTCAGCGCCTAGGACTTGCCGATCGAAAGGTCGGCGGTTCGAATCCCTGCGGCGGGGTGCGCTCCCGCTGCTCGGTCCCAGCGCCTGCCAACCTAGCAGTTCGAAAGCACCTCCGGGTGCAAGTAGATAAATAGGGACCGCTTACCAGCGGGAAGGTAAACGGCGTTTCCGTGTGCGGCTCTGGCTCGCCAGAGCAGCGATGTCACGCTGGCCATGTGACCCGGAAGTGTCTCCGGACAGCGCTGGCCCCTGGCCTCTTAAGTGAGATGGGCGCACAACCCCAGAGTCTGTCAAGACTGGCCCGTACGGGCAGGGGTACCTTTACCTTTACCTTTTAAGTCGTGGACTGGTGCTAATCTGAGTATTACAGCTCAAAGTTTCTACAGTAGGTCTGAGCAAGCTAGGAACACAATGACTTCTTGATCCACAGGGTATCCCTTTAGTGAGAAACAGTCGGCTAGAACAACATGATGTTGCCAATACTGTTTTCATCTAGAAAGGAAAATGTGGCTCTGTAGCTCGGCGGTAGATCACATGTTCTACATATAAAAAGTCCTAAGTGCAATCTTTGACTTTTCCATGTGAGGCTGGGAAGACTCCTGTTTGAAACCATGGAGTGTGGTTGATAGACATTATAGGCAATACTGAATTAGATAAACCTATGGTTTAATTTGGTACAAGCTGTCTTCCTATGTTGTAGAATCACAAAATATATTGGATAATTACAATGGGTGTAAAAAAGAGAAGTCAATAATTTACAGCTCTCCACAGGCATCTAATTGCTCTGGGGAAAAGGGAAGCACAAGACTACATTTTTTTTAGCTTCAGTACAGTGGACAATTCACTAAGTGATAAATTACAATGCTGGACAGTTTAATCTATGGAATACTGGTCATCTGTACATCTGCCCTCATGGTGGTTTGGAGAATCCTGTTATACCACTTAGAACTGACCAGAAATCGGGGGATGCCAGGAAATTCTAAGGTTTCCTTTACCATGTAGGCAGAAATTATAGGCGAGCATCTCATCATGTGGTTTTCAGGTAAATGGTTGTCTGTCAAATGGGAGAAAGGGTAGAGAACTACCTGAGTTCATGTAAAAGGAAACAAAAATGTGCACTTATTCATCTTTGAGTTGGTGGACCTGCTCCAGAAAGTACCATTTTTCTATATGGCAAGTTTCACAACCTGCTTCACAACCAGCTTTTCTAAAAAGCATTTTGCAGTGTAGGATAGGTGCAGAAAGGAAGATTGACTTCAGGGGAAAAAGAAAACAAAAATGTTCCATTGTGCACTTTTCCCTATTCCCCTCTCTGGATTGGAGCATAGTGATTTTGAAATAAACGCCAGTATTAGTCAGGGACTGTCTCCCCCTCCCATTTTTTAAAGAAAGCTCTTTATGTAATCTAGCCTTACTGATTGATTAATAGTGTTCCCTGGGGTGAAGTCTTCAATAGGCTCTGTTTGAAAAAGAATTGTTAAAAGCTGAAGAGCCACATTATATACTTTATAGGTCAAAAACAGCACCTCAAATTGTTCTCGAAAGACAATAGGAAAATAGTGCAGAAGCTTTTGTGGGTAACAAGCCTCCAGTAACCAGGCTCCGCTAGGTGGTAGACCGCAGGATTCTGCCTCAATTGGCAATATTCATCTCTTATTGAGAGCAATCATGGAAGATGTGTGATGATCAATTTTACATGTACCATTTACAGTGCTTTTGAGCCTCACTCTCATGCTGCTATGCAAGTTTAAATGTGCTTATACAGTGGTACCTCAGGTTACGTATGCTTCAGGTTACAGACGCTTCAGGTTACAGACTCCGCTGACCCAGAAATAGTGCTTCAGGTTAAGAACTTTGCTTCAGGATGAGTATAGAAATTGTACTCTGGCAGTGCGGCAGCAGCAGGAGGCCCCATTAGCTAAAGTGGTGCTTCAGGTTAAGAACAGTTTCAGGTTAAGAATGGACCTCCGGAACGAATTAAGTACTTAACCCGAGGTACCACTGTATCAGCTTTCTAAAATTGTTGATGGTGATACAGAAAGGAATAATTAGAATGGTATTTTATTCTTCCTGCGTGTTTTGGGTCATCTGTGAGCAAATGACATTACCTGAAGTGCATTTTTAGTCCACCATTTGTGTGACCCATTGGGAATGGCTTCTCTAGACATTTTACCTCTCATTTCTGGAGGAAAGTGGCTCATTGGTCACACTGACCTAGGCCCAGATTAACATTCCTTGAGTCATACCCATTTCAATGATGGACTCTTTGTCATAGCCATTTCCTGCACCTCCCGAGGTAAACATGAAATGCTTCCCTCTCCTTATTGACATCTCCTGGTGTGTGTGCTTGTGGGTGGGAGGGGAGAACTTATCAATTTTGCCAGCAGTGTCCTCTTTCCCTTTCCTTCAAAGCAGATATATATTTTTAATCAGTGCTGGTGCACATAAACCATGCCTTTTGAAACTGACATGGTTTTCTCTAGCTTTAATTTCAACAGATGTTAGAAAGGGGCAATGGTAGAATTGACAGTGTATCAGATTCACTGGAAACCAAGTGGTTAGATGTTGAAGGAAGTGGCGATGGGCGGGTGGGGAAGGCATGCAGAAGGAGGGGGTAATACCTTGTCAGACTGTCACCAACCATGCCATGAAGGTAGTTGTGGGCCAATATGGGTCTGCATTTGAGGTAGACAAGTGAGAAAGTAACTGGAACTGGCAAAGATTCCCAGGTGATCTTCAAACAAAAAATCTTCAAGAAAAGGTGCCATAGTGATCTTGAGTATGCATTCTAAGAGACTGGATCAGCTTCTCAGATCAATTCACTGTTTATGCCAGCATTGTGAATGTTATATGTAGGAAGAAATAAGCAGCATACTAAATGCTCTTTATGTAAAGAAGTATTATGAAGACATGAATTGCTACAGCTTTGACCATTTCTTTTTTATATCATTATTTCAGCTTATTAGCCCTGTCTTGAACCACCATTGACATTGACCTTGATGCCCCAAACAGCAATAATCTGTGCAATCCTATGTATATTTATCTACTTAGAAGTCCCACTGTGTTTGATGAGACTTGCTACCTAGTAAGTGTGAATACGATTGCAGTCCAAAATAATTTCAAGATGCAAGAACTACACTCTCTGTCAAACATGCCAGATGACAATGTCAGTTGAAATCATCCGTTTCCAGATGGGGGTATTCTGAGATCTAAGAAATTCAATGAGCATATTAAGTTTTCCATGTAACTTATGAGGATTAATTCCAAATTAAAAATAAATATAAGCAAGCTGTGGGCCAGTCTTTTTGCATAAACATTTGAAATGACCACAGCAACCTCAGATGGCCCCAATATTTCCAGTCTGTAGGCACTGGTCAAGTCAAGCTTCTCTAAGATACTTTAGCTGTTGCAAACAAATAAACAACAACAACAAAAAGGAAATAAATTGAAAATCTGCTCCGAAAGGAATGGTAAAGTAAGGCATCTGTTTAGACCTCTTTGAAACTCCCAGTCAATACCAGAGTCTTTTCCTATGAAAGTCTGAATTTGTTTGTATTTCATATAAATCAGTTGACCTGGTCTCAGCAGCACTGCCTTTCAAATTGTTATATTCATTTCATTCCGAGCTTATTTCTTCCACAATTGGTCTCTGAGGTTTTATTTGCTGGTTCATTTCTTTCAGCCTGCAGCAAGCTTTGCTCTCTTCACCCACCCTCTGCTTCACGCAGCTCTTCTGGGTCTTCTGGTCTACAAAAGGTCAGGTTGTAGTGGTTTGTTTTTAGATTTGGGCATTGGACTGTTTCCTACTCGTGCCATGCAAACCCAAGCCATTCATTTCAGGAAGAATGCAACACCCTGTAGAAAGAAAAACCTACACAGAAATTATGGGAATGCCTTGAACAACACTCTTTAATAGAACTGTCCTTGCCTCATATAATGTACTTGCTTCGCATTCAGAAATGTTCATTGGCAAATATAGCAATAATGGACATGACCAAACATTCCACAGCTTTTTCTTCCTCTCCAATGGCATATTAATCTTCTCCTTGTTTTCCAATATGATATGCATTCATTATACACCGGAGAAAATGAGTTCAATTTAGCTAAGGCTGCAAGGATTGCTCAACTATATCAATTAAATGGTGCAATTAACTGAATAATTTGTATATCAGACATTTGTTAAGTGCATTCAAAGTCTATTCCTGGGCTTGTAACAGCAATGTGCAGTTATTCACGGCATTCTTAAACAAAGGAATGTGTTGATTAGTTAGCGAAGATGCTCCTCTTTCAGTTGTTAATACTGGGCCTTATTTCAGTTGCCAGCTCATACTCGGGAGACTGCAACACAGTTCAACACTGCCGAAAGGTGGTGAGACCTCTTGGCTTCTCCTGCTCTATCTACTCCATCTCTTTCCTCAGCCTCTTCACATGCAAAACAAAAATCCTGATAAGATATGAGGAAAAGAACTGAACAGGAGAAACTTGGTTTGTTTTTGCACCTCTTAAAGGGTTAGTGTAGCAAATTTAGCCTTATTGCTTCTATAGGCGTGATTGCTCTGTGGCCATTGCAAGCTGCATTGTACCCAAGATGCAGCGCAAAGCTCCCTGATGCAGCACCAGAATTCTGCCCAAATGTTGATGCTTTAACAGTTATATCCCAAGGATTATGCATAAAGGGGGCTTTTAGTCTCCCCTTTTTGGTGGCAGTCCCCACAAAGACACCTCTAAAGTTTAGAAGGCACATGCATAAAAATTCATGTATTGGTGATTACAACATTGAAGATTGCATGACCATAGTAGGGGGAATTGCTTGCAGAAATGTGTATATGGGGCAATCCTATCCAAGAGTTTACCTCACCTCTCTGCACCAGAAGTGGGATAATAGTTAAATATTGGCTCCTGCCTTTATGTCCGCCCCCCACAATTGAATTTTGTCAGTGCGGGAGGTGTGCCAGGGAGGAGGGATTGAACCCATCTTCCCTCATGCAATTTGGTTGTGTATGACTCTGTTGCTGTGGATCTCTATTGATCTTACATACAAAGCTCAAAGGCTGTGTCCCATTGAATCCCTTCACAAAGGGAATGAACATAAGAAACAGTATTGGTAAAACATAATGAAATGAAACTAGAAAGATAAAGCCAAATTCATGTTCCAGACTCATGCTGTTTTCATCTTTGTAGGTCAACTGTGCTGCAAAAATCAAAATTTATACATAGTTGTGTAGGGCAAGGAGATACGGGGGGGGGGGAAGCTTGGTGAATGAAGTTAAAGGAAAATGGATAGTAAATGGATCTATATTGTGAAACAAAAAGTACCACCTGGGTCAAGCTGTTGTTTCATCTACAGCAGCTTGACCCAAAAAACAGTTCTTACCCAGGTTCTGGGAAAGCTTGGATGTGTGAGTGTGTATGAAAAATAATAATGAATGATGAAACAGAGTTTTACTGTGTTTGACAGTAAACTCCTAGGACCTAGAACATAAATGTTTGCAATACAGTTTGTTTGCCTTGCACACAGACACACACACACACACACACAGAGAGAGAGAGAGAGAGAGAGAGAGAGATGCAGATGACATTTAGGGTGGTAGAAAAGACAAAAACAAAGCTTGAACAAACTGTCAGGCTCATTGACCTTATCTACCTTACAGTACTAAAAACCTAAATAAATACGCAGAGACCTGGGCCGGTCATGGCAAGAGAACTGACTTGCCTCGCTTGCCTTGGTCTGTTTGAAAAGTGGCTCAGTGAATCTTCAGGAAACAAGGCAAAGCCTGCAAAGAGCGTTTCTTAAGCTGGGTTTGTAGACAGTGGTGAATTCTTAGCACTCATGAAACCACCAGAACACAAGAACTTTGATGTCCATTGGGGGGATATCAAAGGCGTTCTAAAGCAGATATTGACACTGGTAGCCATAGGAGCTAAGGCTGCAGCTAATAATGGTTTTTCAGATTTGCAATCCAAATATACATGCATTATTGAATCAAAATGGACAACTCCATAACTTTTGTTGTCAAAATTGGCTGGAACATTTATCTAGTTTTGCTCAGAGCCTGGGGGCCTCATAGCTCCCTTATGCCCAAGATACCTGGAGCCTGGATTTGTAAACGGGACTCGGGGACTGTGTAGCTCACTTGGCCTGATTCCTCTGGAATTGCAATAGATTTTGTTGAGCACCTACACAAATCCCACAGCATGTTCTGCATCTGCAGACAACCAAACCCTACCACCAGATTTGGAAGGGCATTCAGTGTCATTTTGATTCAGCATGTGACTGGTCATGTGTTCCTCTTAGTTGCATGCATGGGCTCACAAGCATTCTGATGCTTTTCACTGCAATTCATGTTCCGCATCCTCACCTTTGACTGTTCAAAGTGGCATCACACTTTCAGTTCTATACGCACTTGCTTTAGAGTAAGCTCCATTGACTTCAGTGGGGTTTAGTTTTGAGTAATGAGCATAGCTTTGGTTTGCCCTACCTCCTGGAGCCTGAAATAGCCTTAAAGATTTCCCAGCTTCTTTGTTTTTCAAGCCCAGAGATGAGCCGATTCATTAGAATAACCAGAGAAGAAGTTTTCAAGGAAGGCGAGAGGAAGTGAATTTTGAGGCAAAAATAACAAAACATCTTGAATTTTTACTTCTCTGCATTGAAATAATACATGAGAGAACATGCTGGTTAAAGCCAGAGCTTTATAGATAAAGGTCACATGTTGAACGTTTGCATAAATTTGCCGCACAGATTGCTTTGACATGTTGCATTCTGTAAGCACAGGCTCTCCTGTGGTGCTTCAGAGCAGCAGATACACATGCTCAACCTGTACAGCCATGGAGCATCATTTGCCTCTTGTGAGATGGTTTCCTTAAAAGCACAATGCATTTCCATTGAACTGAGAGTAGAGGATTTTTCTTCCTTTTACTTTTTGGTCTTTCTAAGGCAGAACTGCTTTACCTAGCCAAAGATACTATTTTCTTCATAAGAGGTTCAATGGTATGCACATGGGCTTTCAACAGTGTCAGACTCTAACGCCCTTGCTCTCCCTCTGCTTATTCAGCACCCATTTCCCTAACTTTTTGAGAGCTTGTAGGAGATGATGTGAGTGAGAATACTTGGAACACACAAGATGCATCAACCAGACCAACCAAATATGGTATAGCAATTTGTTGTTTTATCCTTCTTTCATTCCAAGGAGCTGAAAGCATCATTTTAGCCATCGCAGCCTTATGGCACATTTGTCCAGAGCTTCTTCAGTGTGCATGAAGAATAACCACACGTCCCTTTTGTCCTGCTCTTTCCATTCACAGGTTTGCACTTTAAAGCTCTCATTCCCTTTGCGAAAACTTGCTCTTTAAAGCTGAATTGGAGCAAATGGCTATTTGGGTTTTTAATGGATTACCACTTGGTCCGATTCAGCTTTAAAGAGTGGCGTATTGTGGAGCAAAAAAAAGGGGGGGGCTGAGATACAGAGCTTTAAAGTTTGGGTCATGCCTGGAAAGTTCTGAGGAAAGGTGTGTCTAAGCCCTCAGTCCTGTGCATGTTATTTCATAGAACTCAATAAGACATACTTCTGAGGTGATATGCATAGGACTGAGAAGTTATTCTCTCTTTCTACACATGCATATAGAAAATGCCCATTTTCTTTAGTAGCAAGGGTTGGGAGGGGATTAATGACAAGAGCTGGATTCAACTATAAATTATCTTAAAGGCATCATTGCATCCAGTGGCCGTGGGTTCAGTTTTTTAAGCTAGTATTTGCATGGGGGGGGGGGAGTGGGAATCCCCCACTGGTGCCAATGGGTAATTTCCTTCCAAATTAGGAAAAGCACCAGCTTCAGAAAATGAATTTTCCATAGGACTGCAGTGGTAGAGAAAAAAGTTAACTGCTCCTCTCTGTATCTCTTATGATTCCATTAACTGACATTCACCCCTCAGCTGATGTGATTTGTATTTTTATAAAATAGAAAATCTGCACACTAGATGACGCAAAGGGACACTTAATATGTAGCTTGGTCCTCAGCTGCATAGTGTCTTCCGCCTCTAGTTAAGGATTGGCACCGTATCTGTATTTGTAGAGCTGTGTGTGTGTGTTTAAATTAATAAAATCATTTCTGGGTTAGGGATCAATTCCAGAGAAAGAAAGGTGTTTGTGGGAGATGGCAGTGTGAGAGCCTAATTGAACAAGACTGAAGTTCCAGGGATTTGTAAGTGGAACAGGTGAAAATGGCAGTGGCGATAATTTAATACTAATTACTTCCATCCTAGCAACTGTCTGCCAGGTGCTCTAAAGAACAAGAAAAGAGAGCTAGACATGCACAGATCCCTGGCCCAGCTTTTCCTGACAGGACAGGTGTGGGTAAAGGATCGCTTTAGCAAAACCTCGGTGCCTATATTGTGAGTTTTATTTTTGCTCACTTTGTCCATCATTTCATTTATTCATTTATTTGCTTCCTTAGTTACATTTATATCATGCCTTTCAGTCTAAGACCATTTGCTGTCATGTTTTATGAAGCAGATGAAAAGAAATTAAAATTACCTATATGAAGCAACACCACAACTGGATCAACATACACTACACTGGGGGAGGGGGGATATGAAATCACAGCGGGAGCATGAAAGCAGAAATGGAGGCACAATAATAAATAAATGCTATGTTAGTTCATTAGTCCTATTCTATAAAAAAGGGGCCACCAAGCAGAGAAAGGTCGGCCCTTGTAGTCCCTGTGATTACTTAAAACAAATGACAATTTTGGTTTGATTTCTGTCACTCTGTGACTTGTTTTCATGTTGCCTCAATGCAAAGCCTTAACACAAAACTCTTGTAGTAGAAGATCCTCAGGGCATAAGAGAGAGAAGAAAAGAAGCAATGTATCTTGTATGTAAAGAATGTACCCCGAAGGAAGTCTCTCATTAGAAGAGCATCCATGGAAACATGGCATTGAACAGGAAGTAAAACCCCAGCAGCCAAGTTGAAGAAACCCCTCTTACCTTTGCCACACATCTTAAGAGGCTTCAGTCAATAAGCGTGGCTGCTTTCCACAAGCTTTGACTCCAGCAAGACGGAGTGCAGAGCAGATTGTAGCCATGACTGCCAAGTAGGTGGCAGAATATTGCTATGGGGAAGGTGACTCATCCTTGCATAAGAGTCAGCCCATGTTCAGCATTCAGCAGCAGCGCAGTTGGGTGTCAGCTGATAAATACTGGGCACAAAGAAGTACGATACCACTGCTACAATGTTCTCTTTAAAGCCCAGCGTAGCAGAGTGACTGGAGCTTTGGGCTTGGATGTGAGAACCCTCCATTCATTTTGCTGTTCAGCTGAAAAACACTGGGGCAGCCCTGGGCAAGCCATGGTTTCCTGCCCTACCCTGGTTGTGATAGCTAAAACGCTGTTTCAGTGCTAAGGAAGGAAGGAAGGAAAAAACAAACAAGTGTCTCTGATATATAATCCTCTATCCCTTCATCTCCTACAAATTCTCCAAAAAATAAGCAGAGGAAGATCTGTGGCATGTGGGGTTGGCGCTGTTGGAAGCCCATGGATGAGCCCTGGGATGTCCTAGCTTTGCTGCTCCATCTCCCCTTTCTTGTTGTTGCCTGGTGAAGTGTTGTTGCTCAGGGATACAGCATCTGCTTTGCATGCAAAGGATCCCAGTTTCAGTCCCCAACATTGCCAGGAAGTGCTGGGAGAGAACCCTGGAGAGCTGCTGTAGTCAGCACTTGAGTAATTTATAAGGTGGATTTCAGAATCTAGTAACAGAATTTTTAGATCAGAATTCAGAATTGATATACCTGTATTATTATTATTAATTTTAAAAAACCAAAGCCTGGATACCAGGAATTCAACGTAGTGCTTCTGCGATCACTCCATCAGTACATCAGCTCTCCATGTGCTGTTTTGGGGGTTCGACTAACCCCTGCAACCTAATTGGGATGTGTGCAGGGGTTGTATGGGGCAAGGAGAGGGAAGGGGATAGCCCTATAGCACAAGTCTTTGCATGGGCCCCATTAGATGAATCCACCCCCATTTGGGGACCATTTTGATGACGAAGCTTGGAGCAGCCTCACTGATTCTCTGCTGCCAAGGACAACGCAAGAGCTAAAGATTATAGCATGACAATGAGACCTTCTCAATCTATTTCCAGGCCCATGCAAAAAGAATAACAAAAAACCAAATCCAATGGTGTGTCCAACTTCACATTTCAGATCATGTAAACAAAACTTTCATGGGTCTGCAATCCTTTCTATAATGCAAAACGCTCTGTGCCATACACACTGACAGGCCAGTGTTCTCCAGGGTTTGAGGCAAAAGTCTCTCCTAGCCCTAACTGGAGATATTGGGGTTGGGCCTAGGACCTTCCACATTCAAAGCCGATGCTATGGCCCTTCTCCTAGTTCATAGATGCCCTACAAGGAATTGATTTGGCTCAACACAGTTCAGGTCATGTGATCTGTTCCAGGGATAATTGAACCCGTGTTGTTTACTATCTCATCACAATGGAAACCTGACAAATTGTGCTTTTGTTTATTTTCTCCATGCTCCCCAGGCGATGTGCAGGGCAGCCTTTCCAAACTTGGCACCCTCCAGATGTCTTAGACTACAGCTCCCATCATCCCTGACCATTGGTCTAGCTGGCTGGGACTGATGGGAGTTGGATGTCAACAAGATTTGGAGGGCACCAGATTTGGGAAGGCTGAGGTTGTATTATCCTATCACAGTTCTGGCATGGACTGAAATGTCCTAAGCGCTGAACTGTGAAAGGGAAGAAAAACGGTTAGCCTCTAGGACAAAATGGCAATATTTAAATGCATCTCTGGTGCATTGCCTGTGAACAAACATGAAACCTTAAATAGCATACTTAAGAAAGGTTTCATCTTTGTTTTTCAGGAGAATGGCCATAGGAGCTCCTGCTGCAATGATTCTATGAGCCAACTGGATCAGTTAAGCATGCTCCCCACCGCCATCAATTCTGGTTTTGTCGCTTTGTAGGGATATAAAAGAGGAACAGAGAGCAAAAGTACCAGTTGTGCTTTTCCAAGCAGAGCCACGATGAAAGTGGTTTAACGGGGTTCAGGCGGAGAGGGTGTGGCAGCTTGCCAGTGTTTAAGCCAAAGCAAACTGCTGTCAACATGGAAATGGCTGAAGAGGCTGACCTCATGCCTCCTAGGATTAAGCTGAAATCTTGCTGGCGCCATGGTGGGAATATTGAAAGGAGCTGTAATCCTGCCAGTTTGAATGAGCCAAACTGGCAGGGCCCATGCGCACAACCAGCAGCTGAATGGGATCTCTCCCCCTGCTCGCCCCAATATTAACAAATGAGTAGAAGCTGCTTAGGGCTGTAAGAAAAAAAGATGCAGGCAGCCAGGGAAGCGGGGGGTGGAGGGGAGGCCAAATTGCCTGCTACCTGGAAGAGCGCAATTGTGTGAAGGCTGCTGTTATGAAATTGCTGCACCAGAATAATAGGCGAATTGTTCCAATGCCTTCCACTTCTCCTGTGGATTAACTGACTTTACATTATTTCCCAGTGATACACGCTGTATTATTTATTGCCATAATCAGTAAGATCCCAATGCCATAAATAACTCGGATCCGACGATGTGACTTTGCTTTATGGACCCACATTAATGGTTTAAATTAGATTTCATAGGAAGCAGCTATTGCCTTGTGTCTTCCACGAAGATGCTCAGATTTCCTTGCATCTCAACTCCGGCCCTCCGTCTGTGAAATGTTTTTTTATAGAGAAAGGAGCAGAAATCCTAAAATATATTGACTTGTGTGAGTACAATCAACCAAGGGAAGTGTATTACAAGAGGGAGGATCACAGGCCATTTATGTTATGGGGAGCCACTTCCCTCCAAGGATACAAATGGGTGACCTTTACTTGCAGCGTTAAATGCCCAGGGGTCATTTGTGCAAGACACAGGGAGCTTTAACTGGAACAGGCCAATCTCATAATGGCTGTGTCAGCCACAGCAGTGCTAGAACAGGCTTGTGCTGCAGCAGTTAAAATAGCATTTTATGTGATGTTAATGGTTCAGAGTCACACAGATATGTCCTGCTTGCCAAATACATCACCCCCCAAAGACATCTTGGCACCAGATGTTGCTGGCACAAAGGGCTATAGCTAGGGATGGATGTGGGAGAGGGCTTCCTTCCCCAGGGAAACTCCAGACCCATTCGTTGAATTTTCAGCTCTCAGTGAACTGGGTCCTCTGAAGATCCATTTATTTGAGCAGACCTTTAGAGGATATCAATGGTTGACCTGGTTGTGGTATTGCTGTTATTGCTTCTGCTGGTTTCTTGTTGTTGTTCTGTTCTTCTGTTTTGATTTGTGGCTGATATTGTCATTCCTGTTGTGTTTTATTATACCCTGCCCTAGGATCACTACTGCGATGGAGCGGGTGGGGAATAGCCATGTCTTTTCAATAAGCCGGTCAGTCGGTAATAGTGGGAAAGGAATTCTGAGGGTTCCAACAGTGCCTGAAAATGAAAGGCACCGAGGCTCAGATTAAGTCAGCAGCCATGCTTTGCTGCTCTTCCCATCCCAGCCACTGTAGGCACTAAAGGGGAGGGGATTGTGCCCTAGTGCTGGAATATTCCCTTGTATCATTCCTAGAAATTGTGCCAGTGCTACTACATGTTAGAGAAGAAAATCAGAGGCAGAGCTATACAGGCAATACCCAGCTTGGACCACCACATCATAATATAATGATGATGATGATGATGATGATGACGATAATAATAAATTATATGCAACCCACTGAACTGGGTTGCCCAAGTCACCCTGGCTGGTTTCCAAAGATTAAAACACAGTAAGACATCAAACATTAAAAACTTCCCTATACAATGCTGCCTTCAGATATCTTCTAAAAGTCAGATGGTTGTTTATTTCCTTGACATCTGGTGGGAGGGATTTCTGCAGGGTGGGGGCGACTACCGAGAAGCCCCTCTGCCTCACTTCTTGCAGTGAGAGAACCACCAGAAGGCCCTTAGCGCTGGCCCTCAGTGTCTGGGCTGAATGATGGAGGTGGAGATGTTCCTTCAGGAATGCAGGGTTCAAATCTGTTTAATTAATCAACCTGGACCAAGCAAAAAGACAAATCACAAGGGGGCAGAAAGGTGCTACCATGATATCCTAGGGGATAAAATTTTCCCTCATGATCTTGCATAAGTCTAGTTAAAATTTCAGAAGGCACCTGTCCTCCTCAACTTCGTCTACGGTGTGAATGGAAGGCAATTTTGTATTCTTTTGTGAAGCTGTAAAGTATGTACACCTTCTGGTTCTCTCACAGTATGTGTCAGTCTCTGAAAATATATAAAGCAAAAATGAAAAAAGCAACATGCCTTGAAAAGGTGATGCAGGCATCATGAATGACTTCAGCCCTGCAGCATTTAAAAAGGTATAATGATCCGTAGATACTGCAAACTATCATTTTATGCCTATTGTGATGATAGTAGGGTTTCTAGTCTACACCAGTATTACAAAGAGCTTCTGCCATTACGCTGTCTCAGGAAACCCAGTTGTCTAATAAAGACAAAAAAAGCATCTTTCTGTCTTTCTCTCTCCCCGCCTCTGTTCCACAAGTTCAGAAGGCAATGTCAGTAAAAGTTCTGGAACTACGGGGTGGGGGTTTCTTGCTACCTGGGATTGGGAATGGAGGAGAAATTGGTTTGGTCTGGATTTCGATACAAACCAACTAAATTTTCCAGTCCTGGACATATTCTGTGGGTTGAATGCACCTTTTTGATCGGATTGCACACTTCTCTGATTTTTGCAGTGCAGTTTTTGTTCGAAATGCAACAAAAAATGCTCACTTCATTGAAAATATGGATTCAAAATGCATAATTTAAGGGGAAATGCATTGAAAAGCACATAAAAACATGTACTTTGGGTAAACAATGGTTGTACTAAATGTATACAATTAAAGTGCAGTATTTTGAAAAATCCTCAAAGTCTGGAACATAACAGACTATGACTGAATGCACACAAAACTTAATGTGGAAAGGAATTAAGGTGATCCATAACTAAGTTAAGAATAGACAGTGAAAGCTTAAGATAACAATTTATAAGACTTTGGGGGAGAGAATCAGTGTATCGGTACTAACTGCTTGTTTGAAAATAACTTGAACATTTAAACTAGTAATGGACAAATCTGTAAACAGTGGTTTCTCTCTGTTTGTCTTTTTCCCAGTGTTGACTTCACCATATTTCTGCATCAGTTTGTGATTTTGTTAAAAAAAAGTCCTCATGAAAATATATCAGTATTTTAGTGTGCATTTGTCCTAACAGAAGCATTTCTGCAAATACATTTTCATATGTCACTTTCACTACTATATACAGTTTCATGCAAACATTCCCCATGCATATGCCTTTCTGTACACAGTTTGGGTTGGAGAACTGCCTCACAAAATTCAGAGAAATGCGAATTTTGAAGGCTGTCATGCATTGTTTCAGAAAGTGTACATTAAAATACAAACTGAACCAAATTTCACCACCATCCCTACTCTAAACCTCCAAAATAAGGACTGCTGTGGGAAACTGATGGATTCACTAGAGTTGTGGCAATCTGGAATAAGGTCCATAATGTCCCTTGTGGGTCTGATATTCTGGAATAGAGGGCTAACCTTTAAAAAATAATGGATGCATTCTAAAGCATCCACAACCCCACAACCCTGTACTTATCTCAGATATTCAAGGAAGCCAAATGTGAAGTTGAGGAAATTATGCCAGTTAACAAAACCTTCATTTGTTTTTAGATAAAGAAAATACCCACAACATGACCAAACAGGCAATGCATGCACCTTTATCAGATGAATATCACTGCTCATTAGCCATGAAGCTCTCTGGTATCATTTGAATGAGCATACCGTGAATTATATTTTTTGCCCCCACAAAAGCTAAGGTTGTTTGTTTTTTTGTCTGATGAGGTAGAAATTCTTCAAAACTCATTATCAGTTTGAGCAATTTTACATATATAAGGGTGATGCCTGACCACAAAACTATTAAGAACCAGTTTTGGAGGGGCCTAGCTGACTGCTAGAGTGAAAAACAGCTCCAGATAAGATGCAAGGAGGCCATTGGATGAGTGTTTTCAAGGACTGTGGTTAGAGGAAGAGAAAGTGAGGTGTTGGGGTGACAAGTGGTGGCAGAAAGAAGTTGGCTAGAACAGGGATCAGCAACCTAAGGTCCATGGACCACAAGTGGCCCATGGGGGTCGTTTAACTGGCCCATGGACCCCTGCTGCCCGCTCAGTTGGCTCCTGTGCGCTGCACTAAACTGGCACGGAGCAGAGCAGGGACTGCCTTCCGTGATGCTGGCTGGCTTCCCATTGGCTGCAGGAAGCTCCTGCAGCCAATGGGAAGCTGTGCACGCCTCCTCCACACTGGCAGGAGCCACAAAAACTTTGCCGACCCCTGGGCTAGAAAATATGCGATGCATTTTCTCCTCTATAGGGACTCCCTTGGTACCAGTATGGCTGGGAATGGCATTAGGCCTGTATCCAGAAACAGCTGTGCTACCTCTTAACAAATTGCAAACAGACAGTGACAGAGTACCTATGAACTGGGGAAACTGCCTGCATGGTAAAAAAGCACCTTGAAGCTATAAGTTCTGATTCATAAACATAACTTTAATGCACTAATTTAAATGTTTTTGGTGGCTACAAAGGAACCAAGGACTGCCAGTGATCAGAAGAGAAATGCTCTGATTTGTGCTCATCTTGTTTTCTTACCACATTTGAAAGGATTCTGAAGCAGGTAAAGGTGAACATACCTGCAGGAAATATGAGAATAATTTGCAGATACAAAAGAATGAAAATTCAGTGGAGACCTCATCCAGTATTAGGCATGTGCTTAAATTTAGGTGTACATCCTGACGGAAGTCCCCTTTGGTCAAAGTTAAGCGCCCTTAAGGCATATTGATTTCAGTGAGAGAGATGTAAGCTCATTTAACTGTTTTGTTGAAATCAACGGATGCTTAATATGGGCTCTTGTAAGAGGTTCCTTACAAAATAACTTGCCTGAAGATAAGGTAAAATTGCCCATAAGTAATTAACTTTAGCTGGATTGGGAAGTTAAAGTTATGGCTTACTTCCAGTGACTGCAACAGAACTTGTTGGTACAGATGAACGAGTTCCATTGGTTTCAATGGGACATGCAGGGCAATTGTAGCTAGAGTCAGTATTTACTCAGAAAACAACCTTTCTGTTGAGTTACCCATGTATATAAATGGATATAGGATTGCAGCTTTAATACAACTAACTTTAGCTCTCACATGGCTGTACCACTTAGCATGGAAGGGCATTTTTGGCTGACATGATGATTATGCTGGCTAGTGGACTGACTTCGACAGGTAGGGTGTCAAGGCCAGAAGCAAAGGCTCTGAGAACAGATTAAATCTAAAGTTGATGAAATGGTCCGAAGTCACTGCTTGGCCATTTCCCCAATATATAGAACATTTGAAACTAGCAGAGAAGCTTCTTTTGGACGTGCCACCCACATAAGTTTTCCTGGGAATTTACTTTCTGTCTGTCTCAATTCCCTCTGCAGTGTCAATTTATCAGCTCAGACTCATTAAGAATACATCTGCTCACAGTCTCCTGGGGACTGATATGTCTCAGCATGCAACCTCATTCGTAGGCCCCTACCATAAGCTCTTGCAAAAGCAGCATGCAATTATTAGGACTTTATTCATTTCATACTTCACACTGTTTTGCTTCAGAGTGGCTGTGAGCTGTTCAGTGGGATCTCATGAGTTGAAGTTCAGTGGGCAGGTGAAGTAATTCCTTTCAAGGTAAATGCAGTTAAGGTACCCCAGTATTCCAACATCATCCCTGCAAGTCATGATCCATCTTTAACACACCTATTATAGTTCACCTTCTAGAGGACTATCCAAAGCACAAGACTGTCATTCTTTATGGGAAGGATTTGGTTGATGCCTGCCTTCTTCTTGAAATTATATGGTTAGACAATTGCAATTTGTTATTTGTGAGGTTACCAGAGGGTAGACGTCTTCAGCTCAATTTCATTTAGAATACAGCTGTTTCTGATCTTATGGGGCTGACGCTTTCTCAGCAGGCTCCCCTTCATTTCCAAATCTCCCCACAGGCTCTTCGAACAGTTTTGATGTTATGGTTTTGTTAATAAACAAGCAACTTAGATTTAGTGCTTTTTGTTTCATGAACTTTTATTAACTTCCACTTGTTTCTCACTTTGCACTGGCTGTGGATAACAGCGATTATGTTCCCCTCAATCCCCGGTGGTGCTTTATAAAAAGCTATTCAGGTTTCATGAAACCAAAAACCAATTCAACTATAATGTGTGGGTGTTGTTGTTTCCCCCCCATGGGGGAATACATATGCCATAGAGTACAAAATTTACATGAATTTTTGGGCTGCATAAAATAGTCACCAATTCCAATATTAAGAGTTGCCATAGACAGTTTTGGCAAGGTGTAAATTTTATCTCAAAAAGATTTAATTGATGTCCTTTTAGTTCACCAGTTGTGCCCACAGATAAGAGTGGAGGTGGGTGGGGCGCAAAGAGCAACACAGTGTCCCAGACTCAACTAACCTGGTGCACGAGTGGAAGCCAGTTCCCACTAGCACAAGGAGGCTTTCTCCCCTCTCCTTCCTCTGTGTGCCCCTGCAGTTCCTCCAAGTCCATTCTGGAGGGTCACAAGAATCCTCATAACAGTGTGCAGGGGAGGAGATGGGGATTGTTCTGTCTGACAAGAAAAAAAGCTTGTGCTGGTGGAAAAATCAAGAGAGCATGACATTGAGTTCCACTATGCACTATGGCTGAATCCATGTCTTTCAAGAAAAGCTCTAATTATCCTTCTGAAATTTGGCAGGCATTATCCACCCAGAAGGGGTTCTGTGCCTGCAAATTTAACCAAATTCTGCCAAAAAGTAAAGGAGCCGTAATAACAGTGAACGAGGAGACATTAAACTTTCATTTTCCTGAAGTGAGGCCACTTTCTGAATGGCCAAATCAAGGTTTTTCCTGAATCTAGTGTTCAGTGCACATCCTTATTTGGGGCCATGACTTTGCAATCATTTGGGGTTTTTTTGGGGGGGGGGGCTAGGGGAAGTACTATTCTGACAAAGATGCTGATAATGACAATACTCATATTAGTGGCTTATTGTTAGCTGAATCTTATTTAGTCTTGTTTCAGAAATGCAAGAATGGGGAACAATACAGCCAAAATGTTTTATTTGGGCAATACAAATACAATCAAATCAAAAATATCACAGATTTTCATACATTAGTAAGAAGTTACTGTACACTTGAACAGTTGCCATTTTATACAGCTAACAAAGCTTTACCTTTAATAAAATGTATTTTCCTCTCACATAAAATATACACTTTTCACTGACGTATTTTACATCATACACCTCTCTGGGATAAGAAACATTTCACAAACAATGCACAACAGAGGCCATCTTCTCTAAACCCATACAAAATATTACATTGAAGCGAGAAACACTGTAATATCCTACTATAGGCTGCCGCCCTCAAAGTCATATTCTGTTGCTACTTAAAATACTACATGCATCATAAAATGCTGTACATTGATTGAAGATTGGACACATCAGATTTGCTCAGCACTCTGCATTGTACTTTAGAATGTCAAGCTTCTAGCTAGATCAGTGGCACACTTGCATCGTTCTTTGTGTCCAAATATGTGCAATTCAGATAATGGCCCACATGTTAAATACTGTGTTTCGGCAGCAGAACACCAAGAGTTGTTATTTGGTATCTCGGTGTGCCTTGAAGGCATGCAGTTCTGTAAAAGTTGAAGGCTGATTTTTGTTTGCAGACATTAACCCCAATTCAGAGATTGCTCTATGTAGACATGTGAGGGGCCCTTGCGCATGGAAACACCTTTATGCACACCACAAACCCACAATGGAGCTCAGTGATGGAGGGCAGGAATGGCAGACATAAGAGACCTGCCCTCTGTACAGATAGCTCATTGCTGGATAGCATCACATTTGAGCAAAGGAAGCATCATCCAAGGATGGGGAAGCAGGTGCGCTAGGTCTTATGCACATGCTTAAGTGCATGTACACCCCCAACACTCCTCACAGTATTATGAGAACGCACCTTCTCATTTGTTTCTTGATGTGGATGAAAACACCTGTATCCAGGATCTGTAAAGCTACATGCAGATTTCCATACTTGGAACGAGCCACATGCAAAGCCTAACGGCGCACAAGAATCTCTGGCTCAGGGCCACATGTACCCATTTTACTGAAAACTACCTTGTGGTAATAGAAAAGTTAGTGTTAATCTTAAAACGTGTCCTTTGCAAAATGTATAGATCTGAACCAGGAGTCAATGGTTGCATGCTGCGGGAGGGAAAATACAGCCTTTATGTTGCCATGTTATAGATTCTGCAGTAGTCTCCTGGTTTCCCTTCCTATCCATATAATAGAGAGGAGGGGTGGGGTGGGAAATGTTCTCCCAGAAAACATTCTAGCCATGCTGCAACCCAAAGAACAATAGTAGCAAGCCTCTTTATACTGCAAGGTTTCTTCTATGCTTTTGATAGGAAACTACCAACAGATTTGGGTCCCCCCCCATCAAGTGTCATTCTATTTAAAGAGCAGGCGACAGGAGAAAGTCCCTTGAATCTTGCATGGTGATGCTAGGATCTAGGCAAACCCCATGTTAAATTCAATGGGACTTGAATTCCAAGTAAGTGTTTATGAGAACGAAGCCTTAGATCCAGGACAATTTGTGATGGCAGTAGACTTGATTGACTGTGAGTCTCCTCCAGCCATGCATAATGTGCATTGGGAGCAGATTTGAATAGCAAAAATAGTATGCAAGTGAAGAGAGCTAAGCCTCCCTCCTCCCATAGCTGACCTAGTCCCGATCTGTTGCCTGAATACTTTTTCCATGTTAGTCAGACTCTGATGCAGTGAGTGAGTCTAGCTGGGACAAAACACCTGGAGAGGTAATGAATAGTGGGGAGGTAAAATGCAAGAAGAGGAGGGTTCAGCTCTCTCCTATGTGATCTGTCTGCATTCTGGTTGGGCCCACAGTTCTCTGTAGGTTAGTTCCAGTATTAAACCAACAGACTTGCCAGCATGGTGGATACTTTGAATCTTAGAGACTCAATGAACCTCAGGTCAAACTGCATCAATAGAATCGTCTCTCTCAGAGTTTATCCTCTTCAGTCAACCAGAATAATTCCCCCCCCCCCCTGCTAAATATGAAAGGAGATTTTCGTCCTATGCATTGTATGATAGAGTAAGGAATGATACATGGATATTAACCAAGAGTTTTGGAAATCTTTTGCAATTACACTAAGCACCTGTTTAGTTTCAGGGGATTAACCCCTCCCAATTGCACATATTAAGAAGTATCAATTTAAATGGACAGCTCAATATGCACAGTAGCTTTGTTTCCATAAGATGTTTCGCATTTTGCATTTCTCTTGTAAAGAACCAGCTTTCTAGAGACTCTTAAGTCCTTGACAACAATGATATAGCTCTGTTGATTTTTAAGTTCTTCGTGTTCAGTGAAAACGCAGCATTGAAATCACCATTTAGGAACATTTTTGTATTTCTACAGTTTCCCACAATACTGAACAGAAGTTGAAGAACCACAGAACCTTCTAAACTTGGACTAATACCAGAGTAGTGAATATTTGCCTGTATATTTGCCAGAATATTTGTTAGATTGAGGTAACGGTTTCAGCAAGTGTTAACCTACGTTCAAATATCAAGACTCCTTTCTGACCTCAGTTTCTTATTTTGCAGAGTTTCTTTCTTATCTTGCTGTCAAACTGACTTCATATAGTAATATCCTAGGCATCCTAATCCCATTCCCAGGAAGAAATTCCCCTACTAAGATTTCTTCTTTTTTACCTGAAGTTGCATTTGGAACCCCAGACCGTTGGCATTCAGAAAATCTTACTACATCTAAATAAGGCATCTATTTATATTTTCTTTACTATGCTCCAAATAAAAGGTTTCCATTACGTCAAGAGGATATATCAAGAGAAGAAGTAAAAAGGAGAAATATGTATCTCTTGCTTAGAAGCTGACTAGAATGAAGGTCAAAGAAAAAGGCAGTGCCTAATGGATTAGAACACTAAAGACTAATGTGAACATTGCCCATCACTAAACAAAAGTGTCTGTTGTCTGATGGGAGCAGAAAGGCATGTATGAATAAGGAATGCCCCAACATAGAAGATACAAGATGCTCTTTTACCTCCTGATCTCCAGCATCAGCCATCAATGCCATGGGATTTCTTTTTAGAAAGAAACTATTAACTTACTCTAGATTCAACATAGTGGCTTTGTTCAACTGTGAAGACTATACCTCGTAAACAATGTGAGTAAATAAATGTAGTGTATGAAAGAGCACTGACCCGGGTGGATTTTTAATTTTTTTTGTGGGTGTCAGTGTTAATTTGAGTCCATCAAGTCAAATTTCAGAAGGATGTAGAGAACAGTCCTTCCATGTTGGCGATTGATATTTTAATTGTTATCTGATGCCATTCGGCCCATCCTTATCATATACATTTCCCCTGCCTGTGCTGCTTTCACCTGTCATGGTTGGGAAATGTCCTTCACATATCATTTGGCTGGTTCTTGACCAGAAGAAACCGTGTGCACTCTTGTGTGTATTTACAATTATTTGTGTCTTTCAATCAATGTAGTTTAATTTTGCCAGATACATCATTTCTAGCCATCTACCCAGCACTTGTTATTTAGAAGAATATAACTAGCTGGAGACACATTGCTTTGAAAAAGTCCTTTTCTCCCCGCTACCACCACCGCATCGCAAAATATATTAGATGCAATGCAGTACTTAGACTGCTCTTCCTTATTGTGAAAATGTATAAAGAAAGAGAATCAATGTTTGCCATGCACCATTGGGACACTGAAGTGAATGGAAACGGATCGATTCTCTTCTGATTCTTACCAAATCAGCCCCATGTGAGCCAAAAGATTAGAACAGAATGAGGTCCAGAATACTAACCCAAAGTTAATATCACCTTCTGTGCACATAAGCCAGACTATGTGAGTATTCCTGACTCCCAGCCGAGTGTCAGGGATTCTCTGCCAATGAAATATTTGCTATGCAAATATGTACACCGTCTCTTGGGTGGAAAGATGAAGACATGGCATTATATGACCAAGTCCATGCGGATAGAAAAATAACCGAACCTGCTTTTCCCACTGAAAGTGCAGCGTTCTATATACACTATATACAGATCTACAGAATACAACATTGGCCAGAGTGCTCAGCATGCCTCAGTTATATGTGCCATAATTTCATAAAGCAAAATTTCCATCGGTTTGCTCCTTCTATTGCCTCCTGTCTCCAGAGAAAGGATATTCAACTTTCATTCACTCTGTTCTATTTTGTTTTGTGATTTGATGTAATAAAATGAAACCTTATTTCCATTATGGGTCATTATTTCTTCGCCAAGACACATCAGTTCTGACAAGTTTCAAAAAGAAATCTTTCTTGATATACCTAAGTGAAGAAAGCCAAGTTTCTGTGATTTTTTATTTTTTTAAATTGTTGGCTTTTTGCAAAGGCAAAGGGGAGAGAGATAAAGAGTGGTTGAGGCAAAGACTGGAAATTATTTTATTTAAAAAGGGAAAGGGAAAAACCTTGTAGGATAGCATTTTAAGCATGCTGTTTCTCGGCAGTGACTTCAGGCCAGGAGTTTTGGGCAGAGGTTCCGTACCCCACTGAGAATAATCATCAGGAGAGCCCTCTAAGGTGGCAGGGTTGGTTCCCCATATTTTGAAGTTTAAGTGAAGTGCACAGATTACCATCTGAAAGAGGGAGCCTCCATAAGACCGTTAAGTCCAGATGGCCGAATCCAGCTATGTCATCGCATGAACACAACAACGTCCTATTGTGCAATGGAACATCTTCTCCCTCTGCTTCCCACATGTGCTCCCTGCCCGCTTCCAAATATGCTTCAGAGGGTTGGAGAGACCCAGAGCAGATTTGGTGCACATGTGGAAGTTGTTCTGCTCACAAAACGACATCATTAGATACACTCCAGTGTTTAAAATTACGTAATTGCCCTAATGACAATTTCTTACATATTTTAAAAAATATGTAGATCTTTTAAATGCCAGTTCTTAAATTTGGGACCTTGTTGTACGAAGATAAGGAACTTTTTAATATGAAAAAGACTTTAAGTATGGCAGTGAGCACCACTAAGAAATCTATCCATTAGATGTGAGCTTTAGAAATGCTTCAAGGTTCGTTTACCCTGCATAAACTGTACATCTACTGAAGCAACGGAGAAGTGCTCAAGAGAATCACTGATGGCATTACACCATCATTGGGTTCACCATTATATATTTGCCCAAAGAGATTATCATATTGTACAACATAAATAATTGTCTATTCGGTGCAGAAAAGCAAACTATAATGCAAATGTTTGCTTTAAGTGTCAATTGTTGACATGTTTTTTTATGCTTGAAAGTGAGGATGAAAAATGTTAGTCTCCCTTCATTCTCCTTAATGCTTTTTGACCTTATTTTGCTCTTAAGTAGCTTTTGCCATCAAAAGCTATTTGTGCAGAATGATTTCCCAAATGCGAGAGAAGCCCTACTGTGTAATACTTGCCAAATCTCACAGTGTGCAACATTACATTACAGGCAGGTTTCACTACTCACTGATTCCATTTTGCAGTCCAGCTAAAACCATCCCATAATTAAATAGCAAAGCCCATGCAGTGTAAAGGGCAAATGCTTTAAACGTGTCAATAGAAATGCTCTATATGTTTATGACTCAACTTACTTTACAGCAAAGTCAGCATAAAAATCGAACACATCTGTTTTGTTAACAATGATGACTTGAGCTAATGATTTATAAGTTAAGCATTAAAATGCACTGAAGTGTGGAAATCACTGTACAAAGCTTGCAAGCACACAGAGCCATCACTGTAGACTGACATTTACATTAGCTTTACCATCAGGGCAAAGTTAACACTTTATGTTTTGCAGCCTAAGTCTAAAAACGTTTCCTTGGAAGTAAGTCCTATTGATTTCAATCAGGTTTATTTCCGGGTTAAGCAAGCTTAGAATTTCAGCAAAATGTGCCATCGATCTTCAGCATATGCTTCAAGATTACATAAGGCGTAACCCGTTACACCTTTTAACCACCAGGATGTGCTTACTATCAGAGTGTTTAAAAAGGGTGGATTTCTTCCATGTCCTTCTGCATGCTTATGAATGAAGCAGGGCTTCTAGTTCAGTGACTGTGTAATTAGAGGATAACAATTATTCCAGGTTCTTTTCTGCTGAATGCATGGTTGTGGATATGCATATATAGTGCTTGTGCCTAGAATGCATTCTAGACATCAATAGCTTCGAATTCTAAGACTCCAAGAAGAGTCTTGGACTGGAAAAAAACCTGGAGTTTCTTTTTATTAATGCACTCACAATTTATCAGACATACAATGTGTATCTAGGCTAAAATAAACCACGCTATTGCAGAATTTGGGCTTTTTCTGTATGTCAAGACTTCTACATAAGAAGCGACCTTATGCTGGTCAGTTAATTCTTCTTTTCTAGGTCAGTATTGCCTATTCCAAGGGACAGCAGTCAGGCCATTTCATGGCATCTGCCATTGCGGGCTGCCACCCATTGTGACTGGTGGGATGGAAAGCAGAGAACTCAAAAGCAGGTTGAGCCAATGAGAGGCAGGCGACTTATGCTAGTTTAGCTCCCATCTCCTTCCTCCTTTCTGAATTCTACAATGGCAGAAGGCAGGTTAGAGTTTGCATGCACTGACTGAGGTTGTTGGGGCCCCTTCCCCTTTGCCCCAATAGACCACCCACTGCTGGTCTGCTACTGGATCCTTTTGACTGGTGATGCCAGGGATTGAACCTGAGACCTTCCACATACAAAGCACATGCTTACATTCTTGACCACTGAAATATGGTCCTCCCCCATTCCTAGAGAACCCAGTCACACAAGAATTTTTTAGTTGGGCTATTTCTCCTAGTAGTTGCTCAGTCGTCTGCATTACATATTGTAAAAAAACAAACTTGAAAGTCTTTTTTTTCTGATTATGGGTTTGAAGGTTTTGGTGAGGCAACAAAGGCTACTCTGTCCGAAGGAGGAACCATCAATAACAGCTCGTTTTATAAATTAATCCTAATAATAAAGTGCCGTTCACAATGAAAGCAAGCTATTATTTCCCCTCACACATAGTATATTACAGTGTAAGATCCAGAAATACCATGTTCTGCAGGGTAGATAATAAGCAGAGTCAACTGGGGAGCTATTGAGGTCCATTGGGTAGAGCAAGAGCAACTGGGCCTCAGCAGGAGTGGCTCAGGATGGAGCTGCAGTGTTAGTCTCCAGGCAGCAGCATTGCTGTCACTCACCAGGAAGGGCCAGGTGCCCATGAGGTTGGGATAATGTGGATTTAGGCAAATCACAATGTTCTCTCGTTTAGTCATCCATCAGTTAAATAAGCAATAATGATGACCATTCATGCAATGCATTTTGAAAATCAGATGTGCTAGAATAGCGGAAGTAATTTACCCAGGAAGGTAAAAACAAGAATCCTCTTGTCTATCTAATGGGAGAAGGGTATCGTTTTCTAATCCTCAACTTGTTACTCTTTTAGACTACAAGAAGGATTGGGGTGAGTTTTTAAAAATGTATTTTATCAAATTTAGAACCAAATTGCTCATCCTCAGACATCATGGATGATATTGTAGAAGTGGTTTTACATGGAGAAGCTCCATTTTTAAATGTAGGGAAATTTGGGGTCCACCATTTTTTCACTGGAAATGCTGGTTCTACTGTATGAGTGCTCTGCATTTCTTGCCCAAAATCTTTGCCCTACACAGCACTGACACTTTTAGTATAGGTGTTACTGAAAGGAGGCCTGATCATCACAAGAATTAGAACTTAAGAGGATTGTTCATTTGGTACAGTTTCTTTTAAAAAGCGCCATTGACCGAAACAATGAAGGCAACATGGACTGGACAAAAGCAGCATGTGAAATATGAAGATATGTAAATCTTATAGCTGCTGTAATCAGAAAAGATAACTGGAAGTTATAGTTGATTGGTTTGCAGCAGTGGACAATGATGTCCCCATTGACAATAAATGAAAGCCACATGAGAGCTAAGCTGTTCTCCCTGAAGTGATGAAGGTCATTGTGGCTAATGCCGATTTTATGTTGTCATCAATGTAAATGCTTTAGCATTATCTTAGTTTAACTCATATAGTTGTAAAATTTACAAAACAGGAAGTCCAACCAAGGAACCACCCCCCCTTAAAAAAAAATACTGACAGACAGAATGGTTTAGTAGATACTCTTTTAGATGTGGTCCTATGAATCTAAAGTTCAAAGCCCAGATCAGTCTTGGACTGACTGGCTGGACTATATTTTCTATGTCTCAGCCGTTTTGCACCATCTGTAAAACAAGATCATTTTCATTAGTGAGAAAGTTGTCTCTCAGTGAAACATACTACATCTCAGTGAGATATTCCTATCATTGAGAAGGTTAAACTAAAATGTCCAAGTACAAGGAACTTTTTAGGGGGGGGGGATAAATTAATCATGTGATTTATCCCATCTTTATTCTGGAGTGGTACTGTCCAGGAATCAATTTTACCATGTCTTGAGCTGATTGTCTATGTGTCTATTAGGTACTGAAGTTCTAGATTGACTTTAGGTTTATTAAGTAGAATTGCCACCATAAGATTGTGAGTGAGTGTTGTGTGTGTGTTCGTTCACTACTGACCATGCGGAAGGGTGCTCAGCATGCTCACCAAAGGGTATATAACGTAGACATGAGCTAAAACAGGAGAGCTCCATTATAGTGTGCATGTGATTGTACTAGCCCATTGCAGTGCTGCGCTTGGGAAATCCAAGAGCATTTCAGCTGTTGAGCTGAAGGAGTGAATGGGGGCAGCTGTAATCCAATACTACCACTTCTAGGCTGTCACAATTTTGCAGGAACGATTCAGTTATACACCATCTAATTTAGGTTGCATAATTAAAGTAGATCTGCGCTCTTGTGCAACAAGCCCACTTCCAAAAAGAAAGATAGGATATTTATTGATGGTGTGATACAGAAAGTGAAGGGAGAATGCACTGGAAAGTGTGTGTTAATAGCAATGTCTGGGGAAGTTCCATTCAATCCAATAAGAATGAATGCACAATAAATAGTGACACAGGCCAACCAGCAACATGTCTAAATCCCCCCCCCCCATTCTCAATGAACAGGTTCTCTAGAAGAGGCCCCAGGAAAATATTTAGTAGTAACCTCTTCCTTCACATCATCACAGTATCCTGTACAATTTGATATCTTTTTTTCCTTTGCCCACTCAGTGAAGAATTAATTTTTTCTGTCAATTTCATCTACACTTGGTTCATTTTTACTGAAAAAAGATATACCAGAACGACAAGTAATTAAGCTTGACGTACTCCAGAAGTAAAGCAAAAGTTCATAATTAAGGGTAAGCACCCTTGAAATAATCAGAAAGTGTCATTATTTGGACATTAGTCTCAAAATTAGTAATGTGAAACTTGCTATTCACAGAGAGGCATCGACACCGCATTATCACTGGCTAGTACATATCTTTTCTTTCTGGAAGTTATTGAGCCAGATCATTAGAAGGTGTAAATTAGCTGGGCTCCATTGCCTTACATTAAGCCAGTGGAGTTACATTGTCTGAGGCTCAGAAGAGACATGGAATATGAAACTTCCTATGCTTTAATGATGCAGACGGGGACGCAATGTCCACTTCTCTTACAGGGTTGCAAAACAAAGATTCGTTGGAAATGAAGACCAGGAACTGTAGAAACACTGCAGAGGCAGGTTTGCCAATCGTTGACTCTGTGCACACCACACATTTAAAGCACATGGACCCCTCCACAAAGAATCTTGGGAACTGTACTTTACCCCTAAAAAGCCATAATGCTAAGCACCCTGAACAAACTACAGTTCCCAAGAGTCTTTCAGGGAAGTCGTTGTGCTTTAAATGCATGGTATGTATACAGTCATTGTCTACTAAGATGATGCTGGACTTTATACTTCCAAATGGATGGCTGCCACAGTGCAGCCAACTATATTAGTCAGGGGGTTATGGGATGTCCCATTTGTAATTACAGAGTAGTACAGGCAACGCAAGGTGCCCTTTTAGCAGTTTATTTAGCACTGTTATTGTTGCACTTTTGAGGGGGTAGTGGGGCTTGAGCAACAAATAGGAGAATATTGCAAGTAGACTTAAAATCGATGCTCTTCTTAAAAGTAGTGTACATCCTCACAGGACTTCTGCAGTCAGTGCGTTTTAGAAGATGTCACTGTGCCTCAAATTTCCTCCACTATTAAGTTTTACCAGGAAAGATGAGAAGGGCACCCAGAGTTATTTTCTTGCATTGGCCCAGCCTAGGACAGCCTTTGTGATTGGTTACATTTGTTCTTGGGGCTAACTTCACACTGGAACATTAACAGTGTAGGTGAAACAGGAGTGATGAAACACTTATTTACGTACAGAAATGCTCTAGCGTTCAGAACATGCCACTCTTTTCCCATTACATTTCAATATGCTGTTCAAATATGTGTCGTTTTCATCTTGTTTATGATTATAGACACAATCCTGAAGCTGTGAATGCAAGGAGGACCATGATATCTCTTGCATCACTGTTTTTAACCTGAGTGAGAAACCTTATGTGGGTGTATTATGAGCCCAGTCAGGGAAGGAACTTGTGGGGATATTTATACTAAAAGCAATTAGGACTGTGGACGGAACTGTAATGAGGATCTTTGGAGTGGAGAACTGGCAAGAGGAGTTTTCAGGGCATAGCTTAGAGATGAGTGACAGGTGAGTCATAAGGCAAGAGGCAAGAGACTGGCAGCTATTTGGACAACAAACTCTAGGAAGTATGGATGTCTGAGTAGTGAACAGTAAACCCACAAGAAAACCAGAAAAATGGAAAATTCATAGGATCTGCTTCCTAAAATAGCCAGTCCTCCCTTATCTCCTCGAAGCTCAATTAAGTTGGAAAGAATTGCTTCATATTTTTCTCAAGTCTTCAGTTGG
Source organism: Podarcis melisellensis (assembly GCF_964234715.1). Classification (NCBI taxonomy): domain Eukaryota; kingdom Metazoa; phylum Chordata; class Lepidosauria; order Squamata; family Lacertidae; genus Podarcis; species Podarcis melisellensis. The sequence continues at coordinate 62,968,339 of NC_138538.1, forward strand.
GGAAGCATTTGTGGTGCAGGCCAAGCAGGTTGGCAGAGAGTCATAGTGAAGAGGGAGGGTTTGTATTTGGTCTGCGGGAAGCCATCAGGTCCAGATACGTGTCTTCCCCAAAGCCCCCAAATGCCTCAAAGGTTGAAGAGAATCAGGGGGAGAAATAACTGAGGAGATTTTTTTTGAACCCTCCAGAAACACAAAGCGCATCCATTCCTCAAAAGTTATAAATTCTGAAGCCTCATTTTAATCACAAGTTGATTTAAATGCCATGGCTGACCCAAAGTACTGTGGAAACTACAGTTTGGTTTGTGCAGGTGCTTAAAATTCTTTGTCTGAGAGTTCTTGTCTCTTCAAAGAAGTGCAGCTACACTGAGAAGAAGTCAGCCTGATGGAAGCTGCTTCAAATTTTTCATATTGGTAGCCTTGAGATGACTCCATAACAGTGCAGAAGCCACAAAAGGTCGGCTTCCCATGCACACAATAACGTGCAGGATCAAGTTTTATATTCAGTACTTTGCTTTGGGTGAACGTTAGACAGATTTGCAATGCAAGAAGGTCAGAGGATCTGTATATGTGAACACGTGGCTCCTCCAGCATGCATGGTTACAGACAAAAATTTAGTACTGAATATTACTACAGTGAGATAGAAATTACTATAGAGAGGCAGTTTTATCTGTTTCTGAGATTCATTGTTCATTACAAAGAACCACAATAAAAACAGCTCCACCACAAGCACACAGCAGCATTGATTCACAGTTCCTGATAAATCATCTGAGAAGACCCCATCAATTACTTGTTCTGAAATGTCTTAATTTTTTTTCCTGAGCTATATTTAGCTCAGAAATATATTGTTATCAATCAGTTTGTGTTGTCACAATGGCCTTTTAATTCTAAGCTGCATCGTGCAGGAATTATTTATTGTTTTAATATGTCTCATCATACGATAATGCACTAAACCTTCTGTACAGGACCACTAATGAAAATATATCTATGAAATGAGGAACAGATGGTGCACCACCAAAACGAGCCCCCCCCCCCCAGCAATGCTTTTTTTTTTTTTTGGCTGCTCATCAAAATCCCAGAATATTAATGCAGTAATTAAAATATAAGCTTGAGGTATTAACACTAAGGGCATTTCATAAGCAATATTTCCTGCTTCTGTCTTAGTCTCCCTACATCTGCAGCAGACTTGGAAGAAGAGAAAACACAATATATCTTAAACACACATCATTTCTGGCAGCAACTACAATCAATTCAAAACACCAGCGCCTTTGCAATCCAGCTCAGTA